>NC_092370.1:139869694-140469694 GCF_030028105.1 Mobula birostris
AACCACACTCTCCATCCTTGCTGTTTTCATCTGCCCATCATCCCCCACTTTTCTGGTTCCACTCATCAGCTTCCTAGTTAACAAATTCCTGGATCCGCAGCCCTCTGTTGTTTTCACTTGTCACCTTCTAGCCTCTGTCATATCCATGCTTCTTCCTCCTGTCAATTGACTCTATCTGGCACCTGGATCCATTTATCGCCTGACATTTCCTGCCTTACAACTTTCCCCACAGATCTTAATACTTTATTGGTCTGCCCTGATGCCAGGTCTTGGGTTGAGATGTCAACTATCCATCTGCCTCCACAAATGCTTCCTGATCCATTGAGTATTGTGAGCAGTTTTGGACCCCTTATCTAAGAAAGGATGTGCTGACCTTGGAAGTGTTCAAAAGAGGCTCACGAAAAGGATTGAAAGATGTCATATGAGGAGCATTTGATGGCTCTAGACCTCTGCTCACTGGAATTCTGAATAAGTGGTGACCTCATTGAAACCTGTTGAATGTTGAAAGGCCTGGATAGAGTGGATGTGAAGAGAATGTTTCCTATGGTAAGAGACTAAGATGAGGATACAACCTGAGAATAAAGGGGTGTCCCTTTAGAATGGAGATGAGGATGAATTTCTTTAGCCAGAGAGTGGTGAATCTCTGGAATTTGTTGCCACATGTGACAGTGGAAGCTAAGTCACTGGATATACTTAAGACAGAGGTTGATAGATTTTTGATTAAACAAGGTTTAAAGGGATATGGGGAAAAGGTGGGAAATTGGGTTTGAGAGGGAAAATGGATCAGCCATGATGAAAGAGCAGAGTGGACTCAATGGGCAAGTGGTCTAATTCTGCCATTGAGTGTATGTATGTGGTCCTCTCCTGCTGTCGCTAATCCACTTCAAGGTACAATGTGTTGGTTATTCGAAGATACTCTTTTACACATCACTGTTACAGTGTGTGATTATTTGAGTTACCATCAGTGTGAGCTTGAACCAGCTGGATTTTCTCCTCTGACCTCTCCCATTAACAAGTCTTTTTCCATCCACAGAAGTAACACTAACTCATTTTTTTGTTGTTGTTTTTCACATCATTCTGGGTAAACTCACGCATGAAAATCCCAGGAGGTCAGCAGTTTCTGAGATACTCAAAACATCCCATCTGGCACCAGCAATCATTCCATGGTCAGCCACATAGATCACATTTCTTCCCCATTCTGATGTTTGAACTGAACCTCTTTACCATGCCTGCATGTTTTTATGCATTGATTTGCTGCCACATGATTGACTGATTCTGTATTAGCATTAACGAACAGGTGTACAGGTGTACCTACTGAAGTGGCCACTGAGTGTAATTTTCATTCATTCTAGCTTTTATCCTCCTTCTTCCCTTCTCACAGATTTTCCACAGACCAGGAAGATGTTAAAGATGTTATTTATGGTGTGGATTAATATGATAATAACAGTGTCGGATGACAGGATATGCCAAGCTATGAGTAGCCCTTTACCTGTTCCTCCTATCACCACTCAGCATTTCACTTCATCCCTCTTCCACCACCTAACCACATCTTCACGTCCCTCCAGCCAGCTTTTACTCCTTCCTCTACCCCTACCTCTTATTCTAACTTCTTCCCACTTCCTTTCCAGTCCCAGTAAAGGATCTCAGCCCATGCAATCGACTGTTTGCTCCTTTCCATTGATGCTGCCTAGCCTGCTGAGTTCGTCCAGCATTTTGTGTGTTGCTCTGCATTTCCAGCATCTTGGTTTTATAATGCCAAGGAGCAGGCTGGGATGGGAAAACAGCTACCTTAACTAGCGTCCCACTGAGATTTGTGAAACTAGTTAGCTGCCATAATTCTATTTGTTCTGGCCTCTAGAGATACAGTTTATTTTGTGTGAGTATCACTTCCTCTAGGTAAGCTGTCTTTTGTATTATTTGCTGTGCGTGTGAGGTTTTACTTTGATCTGATGCACACATTGGAAAGACAAACAGTACATCTCCATCCACTCGTTATTTGCCCTTGAAACAACAATATCTTTTCACTGAAAAGAAATCTCATTGAAAACCCTGAAAAAAGCTTCCATCTAGGGCAATTTTAGAGAAGTTGTTTAGTTCGCTGTATAGCAGTGTCCACACCCACTGTGAGGGCAGTAAAGTGAAAAGATAAATCACTTTCAAAGGCACTACCCTAGACAGGAGACGTGTCTGAACACTGTTGATGATAATGTCAGCATTCAACCCAAGTGTCGTCAATCACCACGACCTGGAGGTCAGGTCAGAATGTGTCTTATCGACTGTGTCTTTGCAATGCTCAAGCAAAACAACAAATAGCACAGTTGCAGCACAGGCTCATGCCAAAGGTGAAGTGGCAAGAATGAGAGCCGTGCATGCAAGGTATGAAATTGAGATGCACATGCAGAAAGCATGTGTAGACATAGAATGAGCACGTGTAGAGGCTACATTAAGTGCACTCAAGGAAAGGCATGAAGCTGAGGTTGTTCCTACAGAGGCAAAGGTGAATGAAACACCAGCTGACTTAGACAGTTGTGAGTCTACGACTGAACCAAGTCATGTTTTGCCATTGCAACAGCCAATGCATCTTACTAAAGAATATGTCTGAACACATTTTGAAAAGGAGGATTCTTCAGCTCTTCATGGAGAAGTTTTCTTCACAGCTGAACCAACAAATCTGTCACATAGTCCAAGTATTGATAGTCAACAGCAAAGACCTTCAGTCAAGAGTTGCTACTGATGCCCATCCGATCTGTACAGACATAGACAGACTGAACTTCTACCCATCCCAGGACACACATTTGGCAAACCTGTCTCCACAATGCTCTCATTCAGGAGCCGCAGGTGCATTATATTTGGCTTAGTTTCTGGCTTGTCGACACCTAGTCACAGCAGGACTAGAAGTGTTTGACAACTAGCCTGCCAGTTATCTTTCCTGGAAGTCAAGCTTGCTCAATGCCATGGAAAGACTAAGCCTCAAGCCTAGTGAAGAGTTAGAGCTTCTCTGTAAGTGGCTTGATGGGGAATCACTGCAACATAAGACCATAAAACCATAAGATATAAGGGCAGAACTTGGCCATTTGGCCCATCGAGTCTGCTGCACCATTCAATCATGGCTGATCCTTTTTACACCTCTTCAGCCCCACTCCCCATCTGTCTCCCCATAACCTTTGATGCTGTGGCCAATCAAGAACCTATCAATCTCCACCTTAAATACCCCCAACAACCTGGCCTCCACAGATGCCTGTGGTAACAATTTCCACAAATCCACTACCCTCCGGCTAAAGAATTCTCTCTGCATCTCTGTTTTAAATGGAAGCCCCTCTACCCTGAGGCTGAACCCTTTTGTCTTAGACTCCCCCAGCATGGGAAACATCCTTTCAACAACTACTCTTTCTAGACCTTTCAACATTCAAAATGTTTCAATGAGATCCCCCCTCATCCTTCTAAATTCTAATGAGAACAGGCACAGAGCCATCAATCGTTCCTCATACGATAACCTTTTCTTTCCCGGAACCACCTTTGCTAACCTCCTCTGAACCTTCTCCAATGCCAACACATATTTTCTTGGATGAGGAGCCGAAAACAGTTCAAAATACTCAAGGTGAGGTCTCAGCAGTGCCTTATAAATCCTCAGCATCGCATCCCTGCTCTTGTATTCTAGACCTCTTGAAATGAATGCTAACTTTGCATTTGCCTTCTTCCTCACCGACTCTACCTGCAAGTTAACCTTTAGGCTGTTCTGCACAGGACTCCCAAGACTCTTTGCATCTCAGATTTTGGGGTTTTCTCCCCTTTTAGAAAATTGCATATTTATTTGTTCTACCAAAGTGCATAACCAAGCATTTTCCAAATTGTATTTCATTTAGCACTTTCTTGCCTATTCTCCTGATCTGTCATAGTCATTCTGCTGCCTTCCTGTTTCCTCAATACTACCTGCCTCTCCACAGATCTTTGTATCTACCTGCAAACTTGGCAACAAAGCTATCTATTCCAACATCTAAATCACTGATATACAGCATAAAAAGAAGCAGTCCCAAAAGCAACCCATTGCAGAACACCACTTGCAGCCAACCAGAAAAAGATCCTTTTATTCCCACTCACTGCCTCCTTCCAATCAGCCAATGCTCTATCCATGTTAGTAACTTTCCTGTAATACCATGGGCTCCTAACTTGGTAAGCAGCCTCATGTGTGGCACCTTATCAAAGGACTTCTGAAAGTCCAAATATACAACATCCACTACATCCCCTTTATCTAACCTACTTGTAATGTCCTAAAGAATTCCAACAGGTTTGTCAGGCAAAATTTTCCCTTAAGAAAAATAATGCTGATTTTGCCCTATTTTGTCCTGTGTCATTAAATACTCCATAACCTCATCCTTAACAATTGACTCCATCTTCCCAACCACTGAGGTCAGGCTAACTAGTCTATAATTTCCTTTCTGCTGCCTTCCTCCTTTCTTAAAGAGTGGAGTGATATTTGATTTTTCTAGTCATCTGGAACTATGCCAGAGTTCTTGAAAGATCATTACTAATGTCTCCACAATCTCTACCACTACCTCTTTCAGAACCCTTGGGTGCAGTTCATCTGATCCGGCGACTTATGTACCTTTAGGCCTTTCAGCTTTTTGAGCACCTTCTCCCTTGTAATCGTAGCTGCACTCACTTCTTGTCCCTCGCACCTTTCAACATCTGGCACACTGCTAGTGTCTTCCACTGTGAGCACTGATGCAAGATATTCATTTAGTTCATCTGCCATCTCCTTGTCCTCTGTTATTATTTCTCCTGCCTCATTTTCTCTCATCTCTATTTTACTTTTTATAAAGATTTTTCTGTAAACCTTGATGTTGTTTGCTTTCATATTTAACTTTTCCCTCCTAATGATTATTTTAGATGCCTTCTGTAGGTTTTTAAAAGCATTCCAATCATCCATCTTCCCGCTAATTTTTGATTTACTGTATGCCCTCTCTTTTGTTTTTACCTTAGCTTTTAACTTCCCTTGTCAGCCACGGTTGTACGTTTTTGTCATTTGGGTTTTTTTTTGTTTTTGGAATACATCTTTCCTGCACCTCCCTCATTTTTTCTCCAGAAACTCAAGCCGTTGCTGCTCTGCTGTCATCCCTGCCAGCATCTTGTTCCAATTTATTTTGGCCAACTCCTCTCTCATACCACTGTAATTTCCTGTACTTCACAGAAATGCTGCTACATCAGATTTAACTTTCTCCTCATTAAATTTCAAGTTGAGCTCAATCATATTGTGATCATTGCTTCCTAAGGCCTCTGGTTCTTTACATAACACTCAATCCAGTATAGCTGATCCACTATTAGACTTAATGACAAACTGCTCTAAAAAGTCATCTCGTAGGCAGTCAACAATTTCACTCTCTTGAGATTCATTACCAACCTGATTTTCCTAGTCCATCCATGTTAAAATCTCCCGTGACCATCATAAGTTTGCACGTATGACATGCCTTTTCTATTTCCCATAGTTATTTGTAGTCCAAATCTCAGCTACTGTTTGGACACCAGGAGGTAACTGCCACCAGGTTCCTTCTACCCTTGTATTTTCTAAACTCAACCCACAAGGATTCAATATCTTCCCATCCTATGTCATGTCTTTCTACTGATTTGTTGCCATTCTTTACCAGCAGAGCCACGCCACCTCCTCTACCTACCTTCCTATCCCGCCAATACAATGTGTAATCTTGGATATTCAGCTCCCAACTACAGCCATTCTACAGCCACAATTCAGTGATGCCCACAACATCATACCTGACAATCTGTAAAAGTGTAATATGGTCAAGCTCCTTATTTCTTATACATGCAAGAAGGGTTCGGGCAGTGTACATTAATAACCCAGTTATGGGTTTGTAAAAGCTCTGGCAGAAGCTGGACAAATGTTATGGCTCTCCAGAAGCAATTGAAGAATCTCTCTTCAGTAGACTTGATAATTTTCCAAACCTCTCACGCAAAGAACCACAGAAGTTATAGGAACTTGCAAATCTGTTGTCAGAACTGCAAGCATCAAAAGATGAGGGCTACCTACTAGGACTGAGTTTCTTCAACACAGCAAGACCAATAGACTCTATAGTGAAGAAACTACTCAACAATATCCAAGTACAGTGGTTTCGGGTATAAAACAAAGCATCACGCCCACTATCCACATTTTCTTTATTTGTGGAATTCATCTTCCGCCATGCAGAACTGCAAAGTGGCCCTAGTTTTATGCTCTAAACTTCCAGCAGCAACTCACTCAAAGAGAAGCCTCCAGTAAATACACGAAAACCAAAATCTTTATCATGATCAGCAAAATTGAAATAGAAAATGCTAATCTGAAACTCAATAGACAATGCCCTGCCCATAAGAAACCTTAGTCGTTAAGGAAATGCAGATGGTGCAGAGGATTCAGAGAAAAAAAAAACCTTGCACACTGGAGATACATTTTAAAAGAGCACTCAATGTGTTTCAAATGTTGTGCACACCAAACAAAAGGCTGTAAAGCTATCAAAAACTGCACTGAGTGCAACAATGACTAGCACATATCAGCACTTCAATCAGGGCCAGCATCTTTGGCTACTGGTTTCAGCACTCCCACAGCAGAGCTCGCTGGGGGGCCAGCTACATCCATCAGATGTAGCAACATCCTCACGCACAGAGGTATGGGGGAAAGCTTCCAAGGCAAATCGTGCTCTAAAATATGTCTGGTCAGCAGCTACCTGAACGGATACCCTGAGCAAAAAATAAAGGCATATGTAATATCAGATGATCAGAGCAATGTGTCTTTGGTAAAATCAACTTTCTTTGACATATTCAGTTCAAAGTTCTCTTTCCCCATATGCTCTAAAGACATATGTTGGAACATCAAATGTTGCCAGAAGAAGAGCCAATGGATCTGTCGTGGAGTCAACAGGAGGGGAGGTCTGCTTACCCTTGCCAACCCTCATTGAGTGCGACCATATTCCCAACAACAGGGTTGGAATCCCAACTCCTGAAGCTGCACACAGTCATTCACATCATAGGGCCATAGTTGACAAAGCTCCCCTACTTGACTCTTCTGCTGAGATTCTCCTGAGATTCACCATCCATGCACATAAGGTATGTGAACAGTGCAGTTGTCAGCACAACGCACCTTATGGCCAATGATTGGACCTGGGCTGGGTAACTGTGGGTGAAGTCTGCCTTGATGGTGCTCATCAGCCCACTGTCAGCACATTTAAGACTAATGTCCTGGAGAACTGGAAGCCAAGTCATTTCGGACCCTGTGAGAGTAGAATCTGTATAAAAGAGTAGATTGTAGATAAACAAACCAAGCCCTTGATATGCTTACCTCTGCTCAACCAGATTTAGGCAAGCAAGTCTTCTGTCACTCAGAAGATGATTATAAGCGGGCACCTTACATCAAAGATGAGGACGTCCTTCGACTCATGAGTTTAGCAAAGATGAGACAAACAATTAGGTAGCTTCCGTTCCTTTCTGCTGTCCACAGCCACTCCAACCAAGAAACAGAGAGCCAGCCCTGAGTCAATTCTTCTCCCTCAGTTGAAGATTGAGAAGGAAACTAGAAACGAATGATAATTATGTGGAGTTCATAAAGAGACTCTCCAGGTATGAACAAGCTGAGCTACTGTACCTCCTCCACCAAATCCTAACAAAGCAAACTGGTATTTTTCCAACATAATGTGTACCATCCCAGGATGCCTGTAAAATTAAGAATGGTCTTTAATTCAAGTGCAGAGTTCAGAGGTATATCACTGAAAATGTGCTTCTGCGGGGTCCAGACCTCAATGATAGTCTGCTTGGGGTTGTGATGTGCTTCAGAAGTGAGTTTGTCACAGTAATGGTAGATATTGAACAAATGTCCCACAGCTTCCGAGTGAGAGAGGATCATTCAAACTACCTCAGATACTTGTGGTTTTGTGACCACCAAATGGACAACATTCTGCAGTACCACGTGAGAGTTCATGTATCTGGTAACTGTTCTTCGCCAGCTGTGGCAATCTATAGCCTTAAGAGGACAGCTACTGAGGGAGAGATGAATTGGGGACTGCAACACAGAAAGACATTTCCATGTTGATGATGGTCTTCAACATTTCTCCTTCCTGATAGTAACAATGAGAAGAGGGCATGCACTGGATGTTGGGGGTCCTTAATAATGGACGCTGCCATTCTGAGGCATCGCTCCTTGAAAATGTCTTGAGTACTAAGGAGGCTAGTACCCAAAATGGAGCTGACTAATTTTATGACTTTCTGTAGCTTCTTTCGGTCCTCTGCAGTACCACCCCCATATGAGACAGTGTTGCAGCCTGTCAGAATGCTCTCCATGGTGCATCTATAGAAGTTTGAGTGTTTTGGTTGACAAACTAAATCTCTTTGAATTCCTAATAAAATATTAGGAATGTTGAAATGCAGAGGTCATGCAACATCTCACATCTGAACTGCTGGCCAAAGACCTACAGAATCTTGATCTTGTGCAGGACCTCCGTCTGATACAGCATAGTCTGGGCCATGGATAGGAACTCATTACCAACACCCTTATGTTCTAGGTCTCTGATACTAAAAGACCCTTTATGTGTAGTGGAGTGCTATTGACCATTAACAGCCTGGTTGACCATTTTGGATTTGCTGCTCCAGTCAGTATCCAGGGATGCTTCATGTTAAGAGAGTTGACCTTGGACACTTGTGGGTAGGATGTCCCACTCCCTGAAGAGAAACATGAACAGTGGCCACAGTGGTGTTCTTCTCTTCAGGATCTTAAAGGCTTCAAATTACCAAGAACCCCCTCAAAATTCCACTATCTACAGCTTAAAAGAAAGATGTCTGGAACTTCTGTGATGGATCAATGAAAGCTGCTGCTGCTGTTGCATAGCTGAAGGTCACAGTTGCTGCCGGGCATAGTTCAAGTTCAAGATCAAGCTGAAACAGCATTCATCCAGACCACAGTGCATCCACAAAACATATAACACACACAGCACATGAACAAAAATATTACCATATATCAGTTAATAAAATATAATTCAAAATGCATTTAGCACAGAGGAACAGTAAACAGTGGAATATACAGTAAACAGCACTCTGACCTAGTGACAAGACTGGCTGCTGAGTGGTGTTGGAAATCATGCTCGTGTGTATGCACGTTCCAGCCATTTAGTCTTTCATTGTGGTAGTATTTAACTCCTTTCCTCTGATATCAGTCTTCTTATGTTTTGACCAAAAACACAGCAATGTCAATGTTCTCTGCTCACCATTTTCCTTGTTCTGAGAAAGAAGACTATCATTTAGATTGTCACCTTTAGATTCTCCCTCTGCACTTGGGCCATAGCTGCATGTCCTTGTCTCTACCGTCTACGTTCTTACTCTTTAACTGGTCCCATTCACTCATGTAGCAGATAACCTTATTTACAGCTTATGCCCTCACTTTACCCTATTAGAGCCGTCCTATCTACCCTATCCACTGGCAACTTAACAAATTTCTTTTGTCTCCTTCCCAGTTCTGACTTCAACCTGCTCATTAAGGCAACTATCTAATCAGCCGACCATGTAGCAGCAACTGAATCCATAAAAGCAGACACTCATGGTCAAGAGATTGAGTTGTTTTTCAGACCAAGCATCTGAATGAGGAAAAAATGTGATCTACAATGGAATGATTGTTGGTGCCAGACGGGATGGTTTGAGTATCTCAGAAACTGCTGATATCATAGAATTTTCACGCACAACAGTCTCTAGACTGTATGGAGAATGGTGTGAAAAACAAAAAAAAACATTCAAGCGCAGCAGTTCTGTGGCAAAAACACCCTCTTAATAAGAGAGGTCAGGGAAGTGTGGCTAGACTGGTTCAAGCTAACAGTAACTCGAGTCACCATTTGTTACAAAGCGTGGCATGCAGAAGTTCATCTCCTGAATACACAGCAGGTCAAACCTTGAAGTGGATGGGCCACAGCAGCAGAAGACCACAAACACCCTTTCATGGAAGGCCAGTGGGGAACTTAAGGAGGCAACTGCCTTCCCATCCCAGCTGGAAAATTAATTCATCTTTTTTTAACAGATTTCTGAGGGACAGTTAGCTAAGTGAGTGATTCTAAGCAACATCGTTTCAAACGCCTCATCCAATTGACACAAGGCTGTTTTCTGCTCTATCCCCTCCATCCACTGATGATTTTAGTATGAAACAATACATTTCATTGAATGCCTCAATGTACATATGACAAATACAACTAATCTTAATATTAATCTAGTAAAGACTATACTCCTGCATACTGCAGGGCCATGCTGATCTCACTAAATTAGTCTAAAACACTTGCTGTGTGAAAGGAAATAAGCACTCAATGCCTCATGGGCCCTAATTTCCTGCCCATTCTTTTTCACAATTGCAGCAATCACATCTATCTCAAAGACTGAGGGTGGGGGGGAACGGTTGCTGAGTCAAAAGGCTGCTGACATCATTCAGATGAATTGTCAGGGTAAATAGGAGTTCAGTCAGTTAAGGTGGGTGCTTGTAGAGGGTGCAATGGGATTTGAGAGCCCAAAGCAGATCTGGTAAGTACATAAACTAAAAGAGTAGCACACTCAATTGAATTGAATTGAATTGACTTTATCACATCTCCATTCAAATGTGTAATGTGCAATCATAGTAATTTATAATAAATATTATGTATAACATTATGTATAATATATTCAATATAACATAGAAATACAGTTGCATCAGCAAGAATTAAGCAGTCTGATGCCTGGTGGAAGAAACTGTCCCAGAGCCTGTTGGTCCTGGCTTTTATGCTGCGGTACCATTTCCCGGATGGTAGCAGCTGGAACAGTTTGTGGTTGTGGTGACTCAGGTCTCCAATGATCCTTCGGGCCCTTTTAACACACTGTGACTAGTTCAAGTCGTGCAGATTAAAGTCTCTCCAACAATATAAAATCCTGCTTCTTCAGCCTAGGCAAAAATGATGAAGATCACTGTTTCATAACATGCCATGACCCATTCATAATGCAGATGGATACCTGACAGTTGGCAAGAGCAGGGAAGAGGATGGCAGTCAGCCCAAGGGCTGTTTATTTCCTGTAAGGCGCTATGATTCAACAGGGCAGATGCATGATGCTTATTCACTTTTTTCATTCCAACGCATCTCACACAGAAACACACTGTTACATGATCTCATTTCCAGGGAAGAGATTAATATTTCCAGATTTGCTGATTATAGAAAGGTGAGTTGTGAAATAGATGCAAGGTGTCTGCAGAAGAAACTGGACAGTGTTTGGTGAGTACGCAATGGAGGGAAAATGCTGAACAAAATGGGCACAAGTTGGACAGGAAGAATGCAGAAACTAAATAGAGTCATTGAGAACTACATCCATTCAGCCTATCTAGTCCATGCAAACTATTACTCTGCATAATCACATCAACCTGCACCTGGATCATAGTCCTTCATGCCCCTCTCATTACTGCAATTATCCAAATTTCTCTTAAGTGCTGAAATTGAACCCACATCCACCATGTTTGTTGGTAGCTCGTTCCACACTCTCTCCACCCTCTGAGTGAAGAAGCTCCCCCCTCATGGTCTCCCTCAACATTTCACCATTCACCCTTAACCCATGACACCTAATTCTAGTCTCATCCAAACTCACTGGAGAAAGCTTGCTTGTACTTACCCTATCTATACCACTATAATTTTGTATACCTCTATGAAATCTCCCCTCATTCTCCTACGCTCCAGCAAAAAAAAATCTTAACCTATTCAACCTTTCTCTAGTCTACTGTCCAGCCTTGGTCAGACTGCACTTTGGTATATTGAAAGCAGGTGGGCCTCTTATCTAAGAGATGTGCTGTCTTTGGAGAATGTCCAGAGGTTCACAAGAATGATTCTGGGAATGAAAGAGTTAATGCATGAGGAGTATTTGATGGTTCTGGGCCTGCACTAATTGGAGCTTAAACGAATGACAGGGGTTCTCAGTAAAACCTATCAAGTACTGAAAGGCCTAGATAGAGTGGATGTGGAGAGCATGTTTCCCATAGTGAGTAAGTCTAGGACCAGAGGACACAGCCACAGAACTGAGGGATGTTTCTTTATAACAGAGATGAAGAGGAATTTCTTTAGCCAGGGGGTGATGAATCTGTGGAATTCATTGCCACAAACAACTGTGGAGAATAACGAATTAACTCTTCTCGAGCTCCCACCCAGGTACCAGCATTGATTTTAACCAACATTTCCAAGGCAAACTCTGCCATCTTCATCAAGGATGATGCCTAGAAATGTCTAGTCCGGTGGTATATATACCTCGCCCCCCCCCCCCCCCCATTGCCAGTACCTCCTGATTGGTTAGTCCTCATCCAATCCGGTTTCCACTATCCCACCTTTTTTACAATCAAATTCCAGTTCTTATTTACCGCAGGACCTATTGTGTCATTATTTTTACCAGTGACAACAATTCTTACATTACTCTAGAGCTGGGGTTCCCAACCTGGCATCTACGGTTAATGATAGGTGTTCATGGCTTTAAAAAGGTTGAGAACCCCTGCTCTGGAGTCTGCATATCAAATTGCTTAATTAGCTATGGAGACTTTTGGATGGCTGCTGTCGTGAATATGTCATATATGCCATAGAACTTGAAGTATTCCTTACATCTTTCTATTAGTACTTGTGCTGCTGCTTTTGGCTCCTCGTCTTCGTCTTCACTGAATGAAATAAATGATATGATATAAAATTTAGAACATAATAAAATCAGCATGTCTGTTACAATTATAATTTAGATCAATAAAATTTCATTTTGCTTTTCATATACTTTAGAACCAAAAATAATGAATCTGCTACTGTTCAAAGAATTATTCTTTATTTAAGAAGTGAAATCAATCATATTCAGCTCGGCATTATTTTAATATTCTTTTCCTGAAGCAACACCCAAAAATGCATCCAGAATCATTTTTGTATTTACCAGTTTTCCACAAAAAAAACCTTCATTCCAGGCCAGCTAATTTATTCTGAAAGCTGTATCTTAATATTTTAACCTTAGTGCAACAACTGTCCTTTTGTGGTTTTCGTTCAATCATTGATAATGAATGGCTATGAAGTTTTCAAAATTGTCTTATAATGAATTACATAACAATATCAGCAATTTTAGACAATAACATTTTATACTTTATGCTTTATAATTTATTGTCGCCAAACAATTGATACTAGAGCGTACAGTCACCACAGCCATATTTGATTCTGTTCTTCGTGCTCCCTGGAGTACAAATCGATAGTAAATATTAAAAATTTAAATTATAAATCATAAATAGAAAATAGAAAAGGGAAAGTAAGGTAGTGCAAAAAAAACCGAGAGGCAGGTCCGGATATTTGGAGGGTATGGCCCAGATCTGGGTCAGGATCCGTTCAGCAGTCTTATCACAGTTGGAAAGAAGCTGTTCCCAAATCTGGCCGTACGAGTCTTCAAGCTCCTGAGCCTTCTCCTGGAGGGAAGAGGGATGAAAAGTGTGTTGGCTGGGTGGATCGTGTCCTTGATTATCCTGGCAGTACTGCTCCAACAGCGTGCGGTGTAAAGTGAGTCCAAGAATGGAAGATTGGTTTGTGTGATGTGCTGGGCTCTGTTCACGATCTTCTGCAGCTTCTTCCAGTCTTGGACAGGAACAACTTCCATACCAGGTTGTGATGCACCCCAGAAGAATGCTTTCTACAGTGCATCTATAAAAATTAGTGAGGGTTTTAGGGGACAGGCCAAATTTGATTAGCTTCCTCAGGAAGTAAAGGCGCTGGTGGATCTTCTTGGCAGTAGACTCTGCTTGGTTGGATCAAGTAGACATTTTATGAATACAACCAAAAACAAATGCAGTTTTTCCTTAATTTCCAGTTTATACAGTTTATTCCAGAAATTCTTCAAAGCACTACTTTGAACTCAAACTGACAAGGAAGTTGAGAAGTACACTCTGTTGCCACTTTATTAAGTACACATGTACAGCTGCTCGTTAATGCAAATATCTAATCAGCCAATTATGAGGCAGCAACACAATGCATAAAAGCATGCAGACATGGTCAAGAGGTTCAGTTGATTTTCAGACCAAACATCAGGATGGGGAAGAAATGTAACCTAAGTGACTTTGACCATGGAATGGTGTTTGGTGCCAGACAGGGTGGTTTGAGTATCTCACTAACTGCTGATCTCCTGGGTTTTTCACGTGCTCTAGTGTTTACAGAGAATGGCATAAAAACATAAAACATCTAGTGAGCGGCAGTTCCGTGAGTAAAAATGGCTTGTTGCTGCGAGAAATCAGAGGAGAATGGCCACACAGGTTCAAGATGACAGGAAGGTGACAATAACTCAAATAAACATGCATTACAACAGTTGTGTGCATAAGAGCACCTCGGATCTAACACAATCAAGGAACATGTGATGGCTACCTGTAAAGCAGCCTTCCCACATTGAACAAAATCATGCACAGACATTTTCCATTAGGGGAACAACCCCTGAGGAGAACATCATACTCAACATGAGTGATGCACTCAGGGAGCAGTTGTGCAATGATTTTACTCAGTGAGTTCTTATGACCTGAAAAGCTCCAACTGACGTGATGAAAGCTGCAGCTAGGACAGTAAAATGGAATTATTTAGACATTTGAAAAGGAAACTGTTTGTAATGTTGTGGGAAAAGACAAAGGCTTTACTTTAATTTATGCCTATTTGGGAGATCTGGGGATTCTGGCAAATCCAGCACTTTTTTTGCACCTCTCTAAATACCATCCTGGAGGTCACAACTCAACAACTTCATGAACAGCTGACGTACTGATAAATGTACTCACTCTCATGGGTTTGTTGAGGAGGAAGTTGCATGGTTTAAACCCAGCAACCTCAAAGAAACAGCATTTTACCTCCTGGTCAGGATAAGTGCAATTTGGAGGGTAGGCTGCCGGTGCTGATCTTTCCATGTACTTGTTGCTGTTGTCATTCCTGGAGGTAGAAGTTTCAGATTTGGTAGGTGCTGTAGTGGCCTAATTGAGTATGTGGTGGATAGGATACTAATAAAGCAGGAAGCTTGGCCTTAGATGATGACGAACTTTTTGACTGTTGTTGAAGCTGCACCCAAACAGGCAAGTGGAAAGTATATCAGCTGGGCAACTCTTTCAAAAAGTCAACAGAGTCACAACTGGCTGAGAGGACTTTGCTTGTGTCCGACATTGCCGTAGTTTAGAAAATAGTTCTTGTGAATAGGTATCGCAGCAGAGCCCAGTCAAGGGCGGTGCCATGGCACCATGAGTAGAGCCACTGCTTTATGGCTTCAAAAACTTGGCTTCAATCCTGTCTGATGCACACAAACACACACACACACACACACACACACACACACACACGCACACACACAGACAATTCTGGAGGAACTCAGCAGTTCAGGCAGTAAGTATGGAGAGGAATAAATAGTCAATGTTTCAGGCCAAGACCCGAAAGATTGACTGCTTATTCCCAGCATTCGGTGCTGCCTGGCCTGCTGAAATCTTCCAGCATTTTGCGTGCATTACTCTGGACTCCCAGCATCTACAGAAATCTCTAGTGTTTCTGTCTTCAATCCTGACCATTGGTCTGTGTGAAGTGTGGACACTCTCACTGACAACATGGTTTCCTTCAGGTACCCCAGTTTCTTCCCACATCCTAAAAATTGGTCGGTGAATTGTCCATGGTAAGTTGCCTCTGGGGTGTGGATGAATGTTGCAACTGAGTTGGCGGGGGAGATAGGTAATGGTTCTGTAAGGAGAATAAAGTGGGTTTGGTTTAGGGTTAGTTGGAAATGAGTGTTTGATGACTGATGCAAACTTGATGGTCCGAAGGACATGTTTCCATACTGTATTTCTCTTTGACTTTGTGGGGAGAACATACCCATTACCTCCTTCAGTCCTGATGAAGGGTCTCAGCCCAAAACATCGACTGCTTATTTGTCTCCATTTTTGCTACCTGATCTCCTGTGTTCCTCCAGCATTTTGTGCATTCCTTCCTCACTCTGTAGTCAAAATCAAATAAGGAGACCAACACCAATGCCATTAGGAGAATATAAGGACAGGTTGGGAACAACGCAGACAGAGCTAACAATGAAGCTCTAGTCTGATGAAGCTGATTGAAAATATAGGTTAAAAACTAAAATCTTAATCCAGCAGGAGACAACTAATCCCACATCTAGCAGGTCAGATCAAAGTTCAGCTGCCCTGTTGCATCATGTCAAGAATCACGGTGGAAAACTAAAGAGCTGAACAGAGGAGAAGGTTCGAGGGTCTGCCTCATTCTCAATGAAGGAGGCTCAACATATGAGTGCAAATGGCATGGCTGAAATATTTGCAGACATGTTCAGCCAGAAGTGTTAAGTGGACAATCCGTGCCAAATTCTTCCTGAAGTCCTTCCCCACAGAGAAGCCGGTTCATATCACTCCACTTGAAATATAGAAATAGCTGAGACAACTGGACAGAACTTGAGCTGTAGGACCAAACTATATCCCAGCTGTAGTACTGAATTCTTGGACTGCCCCTCTAGCCAAGCTGTTCCAGTACAATTCAACGTTAACCTCTACCCAGCATGCTTAATCAACAAAAAAAGGGCAAATCTAAATCCACAAATTACCAACCGTTCTTCACTGAGACACCAGCAGTGTGAAAGTGTCATTGATGGTATTATCAAGTGGCCTTCTCCAGCAATTGTCACCTTGTCGTGGTGCAAAGGCTTGTGACTTTCTGAGACCCCAAGAGCGAGCCGCCTGGAGCCTAGCTCCTTGTAGGGTCACCTGTTGTGGTAAGATCACCCATGGCGATAGGGTCAACCAAGACCTCTATGGTGGAGCTGAAAGCAAAGGACGACACATCACAATGACAGTGAAGGTGAGGAAGGCTGCAGCACTGAAAGGTCCCCAGTCATCTGGCACTCCATGTTACTGGATCCTGACCCTGATCTGTCAAGAACCGTGTGGCGGCTGCCCGTGGATCAGCCTCACCACATTTAACAAAGTCATGCACGGATGTTCTCCATGAAGGAAATAATTCCATAGTCGACTTGAGTCATACTCGATTTGAGTGATCACACTACAAATATTATCAAGGAGCAAATGCCTACTTATAATCCGCTCACCCATGACCAGCCAGAGTTTTATAAAGGCTTGCTCCAGAATTATTTATGGTCTTGGTCCAAACACAGACTAAAGAGCCCAATTCCAGAGGTGATGTGATATCAAGGTGTATATTTAAATTACATTTATTATCAAAGTAAGTATGCAGTATACAACCCTGAGATTATCTTCTCCACAGGCAGCCACAAAACAAAGAAAACCGTGGAACCTGTTCAAAGAAAAACATCAATACCACCCACAAGCAAAAAAAACACAAATCACTCAAACATCAACAGGCATATCAAGCCCCCACCCCCCATATACACAAAAAAATGCAACGGCAACATGAAAGAACAAGCAAAAACACAGAATATAAAACACAAAAGCCAAGAGTCCATATTCAATTCAGCTCAGTGTTCATTATCTACAGGCTGCTCTGGTTCAAAGTCCCAAAAATAGCAACCAAAAAAGGAGCAACCATAGACCAGAAAATACATCATGATGTCCAATCCACGAAGTACATTGATTAAACCTGGCTCCAGCACCATCCACTGACCCAACGTGGCATTAAGGCACTTTGGTAAAACTGCAGAAAAAAGGCATCAAGGAGAAATCATTTCAATGGTGGGATCATACTTCACAAAGGAAGGCAGCATCAGTTTACCTATGCAGCATCACACTTCACTGAACGAGTTCCTTGGGCCTATGTCCTAGAACCAGCCACTGTCAACTGCTGCTCTTCCTTCCACAACAATATCAGAAGCAGAGACATTCACTATTGATGACACAGTGACTATTTTCATTCATAACTTGTCAGAAAATAAATATGTTTGTGTCTGCCTGCAGTTAGACAAACATGATCTGTTAAGTGGTAACTTTTTCTCCACACAACTTTTGCTGCACAAAGGTTCCAGTTAATAGCTCTCTCTAGCAAGGCATTATTCAAGAATAGAGCGTCACTGTCTAAACTCTCTCCAAAGTTTTGCTGACACATCCAGGTGAGTGCACAGGGAGATAGCGTACTCGACCACTGCTACTCTCGCTTCCGCAACACTTACAAAGTGCTCCTTCACCTCCCTCCCATTTGGAAAATCAGACCACTCCTCCATTTTTCTGCTGCCAAAGTACAGGCAGAAGCTGAAACATGAGGTGGCCATAGTTAAAACCATCCACTGTTGGTCCGACCAATCAGCCCCCTCCATGCTATTGGATTGCTTTGATGATGTCGACTGGAATGTCTTCCATGATGAGGATATCTCCGAGTTCACGGATGGGGTCATGAGTTTCATCCAGAAGTGCATCGAGGATGTTGTCCCCCAGAAATTGGTCAGGGTCTACCCAAACCAGAAACCTTGGATCAACAGATCCATGCAAGCAGCACTCACTGCGCAACACAGAGTTTACATTGCCGGTAACCAACAAGAAGACAATAAATGCAGCTATGATCTGCGTAGTCATCAAGGCAGGGAAACAACAACGCAGGGACAAGATCCAGACTCAACTCTCCACGAACAACACATGCAGTTTATGGCAAGGTCTGTACACCATCGCAGACTTCAAAGCTAAACACAGTAGTGTTTCCAACATCGTTGCCCCCTCCCAGATGAACTAAATCTTTTTTACGCTCGATTCAACGTTGCCCACACTGAGCCCCTGAGAAGACCTGAAGATGATGTGACTGCCAGTTTGGTCATCTCTGAGGCCAAAGTACGCAGGTGCTTCCAACGGGAGGACAGTTGCAAGGCCGTGGGACCAGACGGCAGGCGAGTACTCAGGATGTGCGCGGCACAACTGACTGGCGTGTTTACTGACATTTTTAATCTCTCCCTCTCCCAGTGTAGAGTGTCCTCCTGCTTCTAAACATCCACCACCGTTCAGGTACCTAAAAAGACCAAGGTAACCTGCCTGAACGACTGGCGTCCTGTCGCACTCACCTCAATAATAAGCAAATGCTTTGAGTGACTGGTAAAGGACTGCATCTGCAGCTTGCTACCACCCACACTGGACCCCCTACAATTCGCCTAGTGACACAACCAATTGACAGATGATGCAATAGCCACAGCTCTACACACCGCCCTTACACATCCAGAGAAGAGGTATGTTTATGTGAGAATACTGTTCTTAGACTACAGTTCAGCATTCAACACCATAATTCCTTCCAGGCTCCACAAGAAGTTCAGAAACCTCGGCCTTCACCCTGCCTTACGCAGCTGGATCCTGGACTTCCTGTCAGATCACCGGCAGGTGGTAAGAGTGGGCTCCCTCAACTCTTCCCCTCTGACCCTCAACACAGGTGTCCCTCAGGGCTGTGTACCAAGCCCCCTCCTTTACTCTCTGTATACCCATGACTGTATCACCACCCACAGCTCCAATATGCTAATTAAATTTACTGATGACACTACACTGATTGGTCTAATATCAAATAATAATGGGGCAGATTACAGAGAGGAAGTCATCACCCTGACACAGTGGTGTCAATAAAACAACCTCTCCCTCAATGTCGCAAAAGCAAAAAACAAATGTCGCAAAGGTTGTGGCTACAGGAGGAATGGAGACAGGCTAGCCCCTATTGACATCAATGGATCTGGGGTTGAGAGGGTGAACAGCTTTACATTCCTCGGCATAAACATTACCAAGGATCTCACGTGGGCTGCACATACCGGCTGTGTGGTGAAAAAGGCACAACAGCGCCTCTTTTACCTCAGACAGTTAAAGAAGTTTGGTGTGGGTCCCCAAATCCTAAGGACTTTCTACAGGGACACAATTGAGAGCATCCTGACCGGCTGCATCACTGCCTGGTACGGGAACTTTACCTCCCTCAATCACAGGACTCTGCAGAGAGTGGTGCGGACAGCCCAGCGCATCTGTAGTTGTGAACTTCCCACTATTCAGAACATTTGAAAAGACAGGTGTGTAAAAGGGGCCCGAAGGATCATTGGGGACCCAAGTCACCCCAACCACAAACTGTTCCAACTGCTACCATCCAGGGAACAGTACCGCAGCATAAAATCCAGGACCAACAGACTCCGGGACAGCTTCTTTCACCAGGGCATCAGACTGATTGATTCATGTGGATACAACTATATTTCTATGTAATATTGACTGTCCTGTTGTACATACTATTTATTTATAAATTACTATTAATTGCATATTGCACATTTAGGTGGAGATGTAACGTAAAGATTTTTACTCCTCTTGTATGTGAAGGATGTAAGTAATAAAGTCAATTCAATTGACATTCCAATGGTGTGAATGTCATCAGATTTCCCCACCATCAACATCCTGGGGATTCCCATTGACCAGAATCTTAACTGGAGCAGCCATACAAACACAATAGCGAAAAGAGCAGGACAGAGGCTGGATGTCCTGTAGATAATTCATCTCCTGACTAAAGCGTAACCAACAATATAAGGCACAAATCAGTAGTTTAATCAAACGCTTTCTACTTACCTGGGTAACTACACCTGGAACATTATTCAAGCAACTCCGTATCATCCAAGACTAAAACGGCCTACTTGATTGGAATGCTAGCCATCACCATAAACAGTCATTTTCCCACCAACCACCACTCACTCATAAATAGCAACCGTGACCCTTGTGGTGCCCTGCAAATGGCAAGGAAAACACAATTTGTTTAGTTTGATTTGGGGATGGTGGAGTAGGAGTGGAGCTGTAGGATAGAAATCTTCTCTCTGGCCCCATCAAGCAATGAACCAGAACCAGGAGAGCATAGCAATTTTGTTTCATATTATGAAAATATCAGCCCCTTGTCTTAAGTAATCTCATTCCCACCAGAAATGGGCCCAATCCCTGCTTGAATATACATCCACTGCAAGCCTGCAGGCTGATCAACTCCTCCACCCATTAAGCACCTCAACACACTCTCCGCCATCACTACCTTATCATTTCCTGTCAAAGTCACCTATGTACAGATCCTCCTGTACATAACATCACTTTATGAAAATAATCAGTCTATGTATTGTATGAAAGCTACTCTTGAGTATTTATATTTATTGTATTTTTTACTGTGTTCTTTATGCCTACTGTAACCAGGTGACTGTTGAATTTTTTATTATTAAAGTGCACTTACATATTCACCTTGATAATGATAAAATAGCTGCCTGTCTCTTTAAGAGAAAGACATTTTACGTGGGTCGATTAGAACGAAGGGTTGTAATGTTCTTTCTTCATTGTTTCATGACCGAATGTGAATGTAATGGAGGAATGTGATGTGTTACTCTCTGTTCACGTGGTGTGAGCGAAGAGAACTGGTTTCAAGATCTAGCCTATATATGTTTGGAAGTTAAGCACGTGTGTGCAAATGTGAGTATATCATTTAGTTAAGATGAGATTAATTTATTCTTTTTTTTGATGATGTGTATAAGGTACAGGGTTGGTGGTATTCTAGTGTTGTTGGTATTGCTTTTTTTAGAATTGCCACTACTGTTTTGGTTTTGTATATTTTGTTTTAGTTATTTTCATACTACATACACAACTAGGGTGTGGTCTGAGATTGTAACAGCGGAAACTGTGTATTTTAAATACATTTCATCATTTTTATTTTCATACCCTATTTCTGCAATGAAACATCTAATACAGATAAAGGAATTAAAGGCCTGGAACAGTATTTGTTGTCCTGCGTGTGTAGTTTTCCCCAAGCTACAAAATTACTGGGCTTTATTGTTTATTTTTCATACCAAATTGTATCTAGAGTACCAATCGTTTTGTTCTCCATAACACTTGTGTATTAATGAATGACAATAACCAGTCTTGAGCATCATCCTTGTTCCATAACTTTGGTGTTTGCTGCAAAATACAGAGGCATTGGTATAGCATCGAACCTAGTTTTACCCTTGTATTGTCAGTAATTGTGTAAGGTTTAGGCATAGTCTGAGCATCCGTTGTCAGTGCTGTGAACAAATGCAGTCCAGAGGGCTTCCCAAGCACTGATTAAGAAAAAATATTCATTACCACAATACAAAATACATATTAGAAGGCAAATAATCAAATTTAACATTATCAAAGTTAAAAGTACATTTATTATCGAAGTATGTATAGCATCTATTATATCGCCTTGAGATTCATCTCCTTGCAGGTAACTACGAAACAAAGAAACTCAGTAGAACCCATAAGGAAGAAAAGACTGGCAAACAATGTTCAAAAAGAAGAAGAAATCATGAAAACAATAGAACATTTGCAAATAACATTCAGAAGTAAAGTTCACGAAATTGAGCTTACAGCCACAAAGCCAGTCAGAGCTGACCCGGGAGCCCATCCATTGTAGTCGCAGCCTTAGTTCAGTGCAGAAGTAAGTAAACCTTGCCAAGCAGCGAGCTGAACGTGGCCCATCCCTAAACTTGATAATTTCAGAAATTTAAATGAGGAACTCTGACCCTATAGCTTTATAAACCATCGACCTTGCAGACATCTAATGACAGAAGCGAAGAAGCTGTTCCTAAATCATTGAGTGTGGGTCTTCTGGATCCTGCTCCTTCTCCCTGATGGTTGTACCGTGAAAGCGTGGCCTGCATGGTGAGGTTCCTCGGTGATGGGTGCTGCCTTCTTAAGGCATTATCTTTTGATGTTCTTGATGGTGAAGGGAGTTATGCTGTGATAGAGCAGGCTGAGTCTAAACCCTGTGCACATTGGAGGATCCATATTAGGCTGTGATGCAACCACCCAGAAGGCATTCCACCATACATCTATAGAAATTTGTAAGCGTGTTCAAAGTAAATTTATTACCGAAGTACGTTTATGTCACCATACACTACCATGAGATTCGTTTCCTTGCAGACAATAAAAAAATGGAATTTCTGAAAAACTAAAAATAACAAAGACTGACAAACAATGAAAAGAAGATAAATTGCTTAAATAATAAAAAAGTAAATATGTGATACTGAATTGTAGAGTCCTTGGAAGAATATCAATAGGTTGTAGAGTCAGTTCAAGGTTGAGGTGAGTGAAGATATCCATGTCTTTGACATACCAAATCTACCGAAACTCCAAGCAACGTTAGAGCCTTATACTGATGGAAGAGACAATTTCATTTTATTTTCTTTTACCAGAGATAAGCAGATGGTGTGATTGCAAAGGTCTGCACAGATTGCAGCCATCTCCATGGCAGAGGATGCCCTTGACTGCATTCAAGCTGCTTCACTAGAACCTGCTGTGAACTCTCCTATTTTAATGAAACAAGAGGGAATCAACTTCCTCAGTGTGCGGCAGATGTTCAACCACAGGCAACACATTATCCAGGTGAATGCCCATTGTTGTGGAAAAAGAAGTATTTCCTTCCTTTTGTACCAGTGGTTTGTGCTACTTACGTTTAACTCTTAGTAAATCAAAGACTAGATATGAGCAACAATCCCATCCCTGGTCCTCACTGGGGCTTTTCCCTCATGATGAATTTACAGTATATTACTTAGAGATGCACCACAGTAACAGGCTGCTCAAACTCAACTGTGAACTAATTCCACAACCTATCGATTTTATTTCAAGGACCCTATAACTTCATGTTCTCGGTGTTATTTACTTATTTGTTTGACTATTTAATTATCATTTGTCTTTTTGTGTTTGTGCAGATTGTCTTTTGCAGGTTGGGTGTTTGTCAATCTTTTTGTGTGGAGCTTTTCATTGATTCTGTTGTATTTCTTTGATTTTCTTGCAGGCATTCACAGTAAAACAATCTCAGGGTAGTATATGGTGACATATACATATGTACTTTGATAATAAATTTAATTTGAACTTTGAAATTTGAACAAGCCAATTACACCCATGTGACTAGTTAACCTACTTACCTGTATGCCTTTGGAATAAGGGAGGAAACTGTAGCACCCAGAGAATGTTCCCAACTCCTTACACACAGCAGCAGGGATTGAACCTGGGTTACTGGTGCAGTAATGGTGTTACGCTAGCCAGTGTGCTACTGTGCCCCCCTCCCCCATATACGGCAATTAGCTGACACGTTGCAGCATTTCCAAAGAAATTCCCTTGTTCTGTCATCATAACATGGACAGCCCCTCCACCTCTACCTGTCCACTCTCTGACTACATTCTAAAATGTGTAGGTGGACAACCCTCCCAATATCAATGTTTCTAAAGTGGAGCCAGTGGTGAATTCAAACAGCACCCTACTATTCGCATCTTAGATTCCTAGGAGGGTCTTGGAGATAGGAATGCTATGCAGGACCATATACTGACCACAAAAAGCATTACCATTGGATTCCTGTAAAAACTCTATTTCATGTCCAATTCCTCCATCTCCATCGTAATTGCTCTGAAGACAGGGTTTTCCACTTAGATGTTTCTGGCATGTCTTCCATTTTCCTGAATCAGAGCTTTCTCTCATTTATTTCCTGCACCCGGCCCCTCTCTTCCTGGACAGGATAAGGATCAGTTTCGCCAGGGTCTCACCATCCCCTTCAGCAGACTCTGAATTGAATGTATCAGCTTCCACAATACCTGCCCGTTTCCAAATGCTTTCACCTACACAAACATCTTTGACCACCACCCCCATCCTTTCAGCATTTGATAAGGATGCTTGCCTTAATGACTCCATGATCAGCACTTCCATCCCCACCAACCTCACTGGTACGCAGCACTTATCCTCGCATCTCATTATTTCCCACCATCTAGAACCCAAGATAAATCCATATGTTCCATTCTACCACCTATCATTTTCATTCTCCATCCTACACCCATAAGTCTGTGGCCATCTACGCTCTTATGATTAGATCTTATGGTAACCTTAAGGAAAATTTCTTCTTCTGTCTGCAGCCTTCTGTAGTCAATGCTGAATTCTGCAACCTTAAGCAATTTGGTGTCTCAATCTGTATCAGAACTGTCTGTTTCCATTCTAAAGATTAAGGAATAAAGGTTAAAGATTGAAGAGTAAAGATTAGCTTCATTTGTCACATGCACATCAAAACACAGAGTGAAATGTGTCATCTGTGTCAGCAAGGATTGTGCTTAGTAGCTCACTGCTACATATTCAACGTCAACATAGCGTGCCCATAGCTCACTAACCCTAACCGTACGGTTTGGAATGTGGGAGGAAACTGGAGATCCGAGGCAGTCATGCGGAGAATGTACGGACTCTTTAAAGTGGCAGCAATTCAATCTCAGTGTGACAGCTGGCACTGTAAAGCATTACCCTAACCACTGCACTACCATGTCACTCTAAGACATCTGATTTGGCTCAGACTTTCTCTCTTTGGTAACACATCCCACAACCCTGTTATTCACAATACCCATTACATATTCCACATTATCACCCACTGATTGCTCAGTTCATCCATTTGACAAGAGGACTTAAACAAATTACCCTGATGGCAAATTTGGCCTCAACGAAATACAGATGATCTTTTTATCCTATCTATCCCCTCACTTTTTTTGAATCGGGATTAGATATTGGCAGGCAAGTACTCATGTCAGGCACAAAAGTCCATCTTTAAACTGTTGAAAATTGTGGGCATCCTTTGTTAGTGCCAGAACATGTGATACTTGTGGGCTACCTCCAGCTCATCATTAGGTTGTGTTGGTTGTTAATATAAACAACACAATTTTCACTGTATGTTTTGATGTACGTGTGATAAATAAATGATTCTGAATCTGAAAGTGCACCAGTGGCATTAAAAGCTGGAAAATATGGTATTTTCTTCTGTTATAGAGTCATATTAAAGTGCAGCACAGAAACAGACCCTTTGGCCCATCTAGTCCATGTTGAAACCATTTAAGTTGCCTATTCCCATCAACCTGCACAGGGACCATAGCCCTCTATACAGCTGTAATCCATGTACCTGTATAAATTTATCTTAAAAGTTGAAATCGAGCTTGCATGCACTGCTTGTCTTGGCTGCTCCTTCCACACTCTCACAACCTTCTGTGTGAAGAAGCTTCCCCTCATGTTCTCCTTAAATGTTTCACCTTATACCCTTAACCTGTGACCTCTAGTTGTAGTCCGACCCAACCCCAGTGAGAAGTACATACAATTAGATGGAAATGTCTATCAGGAAAGAACCAGACCAGCTAAACAATTTAGTCTGTCCTTACACAAGCCAGGATGCCTATATGGGTAAATGTATTTCTCCTTACATTGCTTATTAGCTAGTGTAACCTGTGGGGATAAGCATTCATGAATAAGGAGTCCATTACCTTCTGCCTTATTCTCAGTTTCTCCATATAACTGACCTTGTGAAGGACAAGTATATATAAATACAACACAGATTTGTGCTCTGTCCTCCTGTGCAAACACTTCCAGAAAAATTGCGCCAGAGAGTCAGTGGAATAATGGATCCATCAATCTGTTATCTCTGGATCATGTTTAAATCCATTTGCAAAAAGTGACCCCATTGGTTTTCATAAAGGACTCGTATGGAAGTGTTCAATCTGCAGTCTATTAAGCAGAACTCCTCAGTTTAAAAAACAACCAAACATAAAGACTATTTTAGCAAATCTTGTGCAAAAATCCATAATGATGGCTGGTGTAGGAAATCTAATTATTATATCACGGTAGAAGATTGTTTTTCCAGATTGGTGTCAAAGTAAATTGTTAATGCAGCTTCGCAGAATTTTATTTCAATTAATCAGTTCTAAACCTTGAGGTAAAAATGTTAACTGGCAAGTGGCTCAGTGCAGGAATTTGGGCCAACAGAAAACCTTACCATCTTCAGAACCAGGTTACATTTGAGATAATCACATTTTAAAGTGCAGAGAAGGGGGAAAGGGGCAGAAAAAACAGTGGGACCATCTGTGTTAAGGAGGAAGATGGGGCAGATTTGACAATGCCCTGAAGTGGTTGTGCATCAGCCCCTGTTCCCAAGGTGTAGGTGCTGGCAAGTGTGGTGACACTTTTGAGCTAGTCACATCACATCCTTCAAGGAGCAGAGCAGTGTAATCAGCAGGCTCAAATGTGCACTCTTATTCCTTCCCGATCACTGCGGTTATGTTAAATCTGATTCTGAAGTAGCTGCACTTGTTGTTGGGGGATAAAGAAGGTTTTTTCAATGCTTGTCTTTATTAATCAAGGAAATGAGTTCATGAATCAAGAAGTTTATATTTCAGCTTTATAAAACTGGTTAGGCCGTATCCAGAGTATTACATTTATTTTTGGATCTCCCCATTACAGGAAGCACGTGGAGGCTTTGTAGATGATACAGAAGAGGATGCAGCCTAGATTAGTGGCACGTACTATATGGAGAGATTCGACAAACTTGGGTTGTCTTCTCTGGAGTGTCGGACGCTGAGAGGAGACCTGATAGAAGTTTATAAAATTTTGAGAGGCATGGATAGAGTAGGCATCTGTTAATATTTTGCCCAGAGTCAAAATGTCTATTATCAGAGAGCACAAGTTTAAGGTGAAAAGGAGGAAGTTCATGGAAGATGTGTAGGATGATGTTTTTATACAGGGAGTGGTGGATGCCTAGAATGTGCTGCCAGTGGTCATGGTGGTAATGACGTTGAAGGCACTTAAAGACACCAGACTGGCACATGTGGTAAATGGGATGTCCGGGGGGGGGGGGGGGGGGATAGCACCTCTGGTGAATGAGCTTGCAATGTCCATACAAGGGCAGCTCATTCATCCGTGGTTCCCACCGGACACTCAGCTCTCACCTGTGGCTCCAAGTAGTTGTTTGCATGAAACACTAGTCACACCCCAGTACACCCATACTGTTTTTTTAAATCTCCATATCAAAGAAATAATATACTTGCATTGGAGACAATGCAGAAAAAAAATGTTTAGGTTGTTACCTGGGCTGGAGGGGTTGACCTTTGATGAAAATTTGAGTGATTAGTCTCCTGTTCATTGGAGTGTCAAATAATAAGAGGAAATTTTATTATGATAAACAAGACTCTAGGAGATATGAACAAAATCGATTCTGGAGATGTTTTCTCCAAATGTGGATGAAGTGCCTCGCCTGAAATATCAACCTTTTATTCCTCACTGTAGTTGCTGCCGGACCTGTTAAGTTCCTCCAGCATTTTGTGCATGTTACTCTGGATGTCCAGCATCTTGTGTTTGTGAAATGAAATGTTTTGTGTTTTGCATGCAACTGGGTTCCACAGTAACATCAATCCAATGATTCCTCAGTGCCCTGTTATAAATTAATTCCAAAACTGCCTGGAAAACAATGGGATGACAATTTCATAACACATTGAACACAGATGAAATCTTCCTCCATTGTACACCAATTTAAGAGTGAAAAATTAATTAGTAGCTGAAAACATCAATGTTTTGTAAACTGCCTGAAGCATGGTACTGTTGGATTTGTATAATAAGTCCTCTCGGGAAGGTAACCACAAAAGGAAAGAATTTCAAAATTTTTGTTTGAAAGGAGAGGATCAAGCACATGAAAGCTTTATCATCAAAGAACTACTTTCATATTTAGCTGTCTCACTGAGACTAATTGATATTCTTCACTTGTAAGCATCTACGTTTTTGATCTATAGCCCTTGGATAATGGAATATCTGATTCCAGGTTTAGAATTCTACAGCGATAGCCCCATCCAAGCTCACTGCACATGTATTATTGATGGGGGAAGCTGTGAATCAGTGGGTATCATAAACCTTTGTGTTGCTTTTAAGTTACACACATCAGTGATGTCAACCCATCCAGCATGACATTCCTGCACAGGATTTGAGAAGTGCTGCTTCGTTGGAGGTGCCATATAACAAATAACTTATTAAATCAACATCATGTGTGCCCCTCAACTATATAACGACACTAATGCACTATTTCAGGCAGGGCTTAAGATGTGCCTTATGTGTCACATGTACTTTGAAACACATGGCTTGCATCAAATCAAATCAGCGAGGATTATGCTGGGCTGCCCACAAGTGTTACCATGTTTCCGATGCCAACATGACATGCTAGAAACTCACGAACCCTAACTACTCCTTTGGAATGTGGGAGGAAACTGGAACACTTGGAGGAAACACACGTGGTCATGGGAAAATGTATTTATGTTCTCCTTACAGGCAGAAACAGGATCCCGATCGGTGAAAGCTGGCATTGTAAAGTAGTCCATATGAAGGGTCTTGGCCTAAAATGTCATCTGTTTATTCCTTTTCATTAATGCTGCCTGACCTGCTGACTTGCTCTCGCATTTTAGCATGATTCCGGGAATGAGAGGGTTAACATATGAGAAACATTTGTCCGCTCTTGTACTGTATTCCTTGGAGTTTAGAAGAATGAGGGAAGACCTCACAGAAACATTTCGAATGTTGAAAGGCATAGACAGAGTGGATGTGGCAAAGTTGTTTCCCATGATGGGGGAGTCTAGTACAAGAGGGCATGACTTAAGGATTGAAGGGCGCCCATTCAGAACAGAAATGTGAAGAAATTTTTTTAGTCAGAGGGTGGTGAATCTATGGAATTTGTTGCCACAGGCAGCAGTGGAGGCTAAGTCATTGGGTGTATTTAAGGCAGAGATTGATAGGTATCTGAGTAGCCAGGGCATCAAAGGTTATGGTGAGAAGGCGAGGGAGTGGGACCAAATGGGAGAATGGATCAGCTCATGATAAAATGGCGGAGCAGACTCAATGGGCCGAATGGCCGACTTCTGCTCCTTTGTCTTATGGTCTTATGGTCTTTATATGTGTTACTCGGTGAAACAATTGTAATGGGCTGAGTTGGTCAGACCCAAACAATTCAGGTGTCCACGAGATGTGGTAGTAAGTGTACAAGCACAACAAAGTAACTTAAGGCTAATTTATTGTCATAAAACAGAAAGTACAAATAAACAACACAGAATGCCACAAAAATTTCCACAGATATTTCAGGGCTCTCAATTCTTAGTCACCACTTGATTGTCGCTGTTGTCCGGGAATCTCTGATTTCTGACTCGCTCATGAAGCCACCTCTGGGTCCAAGGCACTGGTTGTGAAGTCCAACAAACCCAGGGAAGGTCCCCCAGTAAATATGAATATCATAAGCACAGAGGGACATGCAGAGACAGATAAATTCTTTGATCTTTTGTTCTCATGCCTTTCTTTCATTCAAACAATACATGGGCTCATTAACATATTGGTCACCATACTCTTATAAATCAATTAGACACTCTAATGGGTCACTTCTTATCCATCAATCTGCCACTGGTTTGGACCTAACATTCTTACATACAAAACAACATTAATATTGCATAAGTGATAAGCCTGAACCCAAAAAGGAATCCATCAATTTAGCTCTCAAAGGGAACAACAGATATTTAGTCATTAACAGACTTTTTCATGTTAATGATGCCTGAGACTAAGAAAGAATCCAGCTGCAGACATTAATAGAACAACAGTATATACCTTGTACAGACACACTAAATGCTGTAAGGTTACAAAGAGTTAAATTGTCATTTTGAACAGTTCAGACATTCATTCAACGTTTTACAAAATGTAATATAACACAGCAATTTATTCCCACTATGCTACTGTGCTGCCCTTAGGGAATTATGGTTAATATTTCTCCTCCTATAAGCACCATTGAAACAAATTATCTGATCTGTATTTAATCTCGTCTTGTTGACTTATTGTGTGAAATTGCTTCCTGCATTAGAATAGTGACTAAACTTAAAAACAAAACTGATGCAAAGCATTAAGTAACATTCAGAACTTTTGAAAGTCTCTGTAGGTGGGGTGGCATGGTAGTGTAGTGATAAGCCTTGCACTATGACAGCGCCAGCAACATGGGTTCCACATCATCACAGGGAGAACTTGCAAACTCTACAACGACAGCATCTTGGGTTCAGATGTGAAGCTGGGTCACTTCACTAGATGTGCCACATTTTTCTGCACAATATGGCAGAGGAATTGAGAGAAGAGGATCCAGGCTAAAAATGGTTGAAGTGATTGACATCCATTTTGAGAATATGAAGAGAGGGGTACATGGAGCTCGGAGACAGAGTTTACTGTGGCCACAGAGGATTTGTACAATATGGATGAGACTCCCAAATTCATTGTGCTGGAACATCCTGGAAACATCCCACTGTCCAGACGATGCTAATTGGCCCTGGCAACTTGGATTTCCTTTTACCAAGGACAGATGTTTTAACCATCTGCATCTGATGGGTGTCTCACGAGCAAGTAACAAGTGAGACTGCATTTAAAGGCTTTGAACAGTCTTAATGACTGGTAAAATGGAAGTGTCCTGACAAAAGCCTGTGGTGGGATCAGTGACAAGATCAAGGATCAACTTTATTCACCATATATGTTTACATATATTAGGAATTTGGAATTTGCTGTGGTGTGTTAGCGTAACATGCAACAAAAACAACATTCAACAATTTTAAAGAATAAAGAATTATATGGAAATAAAGAATTATGTACTATATTAAATACTAGCAGGTTATTTACAATGTAAGCAGCATTATAAAAAGTTTAAAGCTTCTGCAGTGCAGTGACAGGGGTAATAAATAGAGGGGGTTGGGGGGGAAACCGCTTCTATTTTACATGATGGTCGATTAGATTAACTGCCTTGGGGTAGAACCTTTTAAGATGGCCCTAATAGCCTTATAGCCTTTTCCAGAAGGGAGCTGCTGGGAAAGGTATTTTGCAGGTTGGGTAGTGTTCTTACCACATTCAGAATGACTACAATACTTCAGTTTAGTAGTTAATCTAAATAGTAGCAATACCGTTCTCTGTTTTAGGAGTATTTTGCATATATATGTTAATATACTTTAAGGAACTTTGATAATCCAGCATCTGCTTGCTTGGGACTTCTGGTAGTTCCATACCTGACTCACATGTTTGCCTGGAGCATGAGTTGTAATTAGCAGTGTAGGGAAGGAGTACAGTCGGAGCTGGAGCTTTCTACGAGCCTGAAGCTGGGACACTGGGATCAGAAACATGGAGTGGCTTGTAGCCAGAGTCAGGATTTAGAGTACTTGAGTATGTCCATGGCCCTTAAACTCACCAGATTCGCTAATTATTACAACAGTGTGCAATATGTATACAGCACTAATTTATAAAATTATATGTTGATATGAGTGGGAGTAACATCCTATAGTCCATAAAAGCTGCTCGTCTGGCACTATCAAAGTCCCTAGGGTGTGGGTTGTCTGAGTCCTATTGTAACTTGCTTCCATCAAGATGAATCTTCAATATTTCACATACAATAAATTATTTTATATACGTTCCTTGGCTTTTGTGATGAAATTTGTGAATCCTTAAAACTATGGAACAAAGAATCCTTTACTACCCTGTTCCTATGAACCAGAAAACTGTATGCAGCCTATGTGGTTTTCTCATGGAGACATGAGATAGCAGATGTTAGATCCTGGAAGGAAAAAACAACAAGATGCTAGAGGAACTTGGTGGGTCAGGCAGAATCTCTGGAGGAAAACGGACAATCAATGATTTGGTTCAAAACTTGTAAAAGACCTTATCATTTCCATCGCCGCCGGCCGACCATTCCATGCACTCACCACTCTCTGCATAAAATCTTATCCCTGACATCTCTCCCTGCACCTACTTCCAAACACCTTAAAACTGTACCCTCTCATGCTAGCCATTTCAGCACTGGGAAAGAGCACCTGGCTATCCAATGATCAATGCCTCTCATCATCTTATACACCTCTGTCAGGTCACCTCTCATCCTCCATCGCTCCAAGGAGAAAAGGCCTAGTTCACTCAACTTATTCTCAAAAAGCATGTTACACGGTGCTTAGAAAAATAGAGGGCTATGGGTAACCCTAGGTAATTTCTAAAGTAAGTATATGTTTGGCTCAGCATTGTGGGCCGAAGGGCCTGTATTGTGCTGTAGGTTTTCTATGTTTCTAATATGAGAGTCATGGTTAGAATGGATAGTCATTACCTTTTTCTCAAAGTGGCAAATGCCAAAACCAAAGATAGCAATTTAAGGTGTGCAGTGGAAAGTTTGGGAAAGATATCAGAGGTGAGAATTATTTTACACAGAGATTGGAGCCTGAAAAGCACTGCCCATGGATGTGGTAGAGGTTGATATCATTGGAATATTTCAAAGATTCTTGGAAACACATAGATGTAAGAAAATTGGGAGACTATGGCCTGTGTAGGAGAGAAGGATTAGATTGATTGTGGAACACACACAAAAAATGCTGGTGAATGCAGCAGGCCAGGCAGCATCTATAGGAAGAGGTACGGTTGACATTTTGGGCCGAGACCCTTCGTCAGGACTAACTGAAAGAAGAGATAGTAAGAGATTTGAAAGTGGGAGGAGGAGGGGGAGATCCAAAATGATAGGAGAAAACAGGAGGGGGAGGGATGGAGCTAAGAGCTGGAAAGTTGATTGGCAAAAGGGATACGAGGCTGGAGAAGGGAGAGGATCATGGGACGGGAGGCCTCAGGAGAAAGAAAGGGGTAGGGGAGCCCAGAGGATGGGTAAGGAGTTATTGTGAGAGGGACAGAGGGAGAAAAGAGAGAGAAAAAAATAATAAATAAATAAACAAACAAACAAACAAACAAATAAATAAATAAATAAGGGATGTGGTAGGAAGGGGAGGTAGGGCGTTAAAAGAAGTTAGAGAAGTCAATGTTCATGCCATCAGGTTGGAGGCTACCCAGACGGAATATAAGGTGTTGTTCTTCCAACCTGAGTGTGGCTTCATCTTGATAGTAGAGGAGGCCATGGATAGACATAACAGAATGTGAATGGGACAGGGAATTAAAATGTGTGGCCACTGGGAGATCCTGCTTTCTCTGGCGGACCGAGCGTAGGTGTTCAGTGAAACGATCTCCCAGTCTGCGTCGGGTCTCGCCAATATATAGAAGGCCACAACGAGAGAACCGGACGCAGTATATCACCCCAGCCGAGTCACAGGTGAAGTGTCGCCTCACCTGGAAAGACTGTCTGGGTCCCTGAATGATGGTAAGGGAGGAAGTGTAAGGGCATGTGTAGTACTTGTTCTGCTTACAAGGATAAGTGCCAGGAGGGAGATCGGTGGGAAGGGATGGGGGGGTGTGAATGGACAGGGGAGTCGGTAGGGAGCAATCCCTGCGGAAAGCAGAGAGGGGGAGGGAGGGAAAGATGTGCTTAGTGGTGGGATCCCGTTGAAAGGGGTTCCATCCCTCCCCCTCCTGTCTTCTCCTATCATTTCGGATCTCCCCCTCCCCCTCCCACTTTCAAATCTCTTACTATCTCTTCTTTCAGTTAGTCCTGACGAAGGGTCTCAGCCCGAAATGTCGACTGTACCTCTTCCTATAGATGCTGTCCGGCCTACTGTGTCCATCAGCATTTTTTGTGTCTGTTGCTTGAATTTCCAGCATCTGCAGATTTCCTTGTGTTTGCGAGATTGATTATGGAGTATGTTTTTATACTGTAGGCCTGCACGACATCTGTGGTCGAAGGGCACATACTAAGCAATACTGTTCTGTCTTCTTTGTTAATTTGTAATGAATTTGGTCCACCATGTCTCCAGCATTTCCTGTATCGACTTTGTAAGTCTCCCCTCTGAAATTCACTGCAGAACTCCAACTCTCTTCTGCATCCCTGCAGTTACCGCTCCCTTCCTAAGACCTTTCTCAATTCGACTGTTCCTTTAGCTCTTATCTTCCCATCACTCGAGACCAAAAGTCGCCTCCAGGTGAAGCCACAATTCACCAGCACTCTTTCCATTCTAGAGCAGTGCAACTGTGCTCATTGTGTGGGATCCTTTACCTTAGAGAAAGTAAGTGTTTAACACCCCTTTCAGTCTGTGAAGATGACCTTAAACTTCTATTTTCTCGTCATTTTCATCCATCAACAGTGGCAACTGTGTCATCCAGATTGTTTGGGTCCCTTCCCACTTAAAAATATTCTCTTTGAGCTCTCTATTCCTCCTTCTCCACAACTTATATATTTGTTCTCTCACATTTCCAATTCTGATTAAAGGCAACTGACCTGTAAGGTGAACTGTTTCTATCTCTTTGTAAGCTACCTGACCTTCTGAAAATCTTCTGTCCTCTTCTGCTTCACCTACATTGACTTTTGAAGCTGTATTCTGTTTAATTTTTCTTGTGACTTTTCATGCTTTTAGCTTACATCTCAGCACCTGAAGATTGCTGCAAAGAATCTTTTTTTAAATTTCTGTCTATTGACATGTTGTTCAGTCCTGTTTAACTCATAGTTCTGACGGTCAGGGAGTCCTACAAGAAGCACATAGGCCCTTCTGTCTACCAAGTCTATGCTGATTATCAGGTGTCTCCTTAAAGTTCAAAGTAAATTTATTTTCAAAGGTAATAATATTTATTAATAAAGTATTACTGTACGTGACTCAGGTTCATTTTCTTGTGGGCATTCACAGTAAATACAAAGAAACACAACAGAATCAATACAGAACTGCACACAACGAAATAGAAAATCAATATGCAAAACACAACAAACTGCAATTTAAAACAAAACAAAATAATAAATAAATAAATAAATAAATAAATAAGCAAGCAAGCAAGCAAGCAAGCAAGCAATAAATACCAAGAACATGAGATGAAGAGTCCTTAAATGTGAGTCTATAGGTTATGAGAACAGCATAATATTGGTTTGAGTGAAGTTATCCCCTCTGGTTCAAGAGCTTGAAGGTTGAAGGGTAATAACTGTTCCTGAACCTGGTGATGTGGGTCTTGAGGCCCCTATGCCTTTTTCCTGATGGCAGCATTGAGAAGAGAGCATCTCCTGGGTGGTAAGGGGACCCTGATAATGGATTCTGCTTTTCAGCTCCAGCAGTCCAGGTTCAATATTGACCGCCGATGCGCTCATGTGCATTTACATTCCCATTCAGTGAAAATTTAGAAACGTGATAACTTGGTCTACTCCTCCAATTTATTGATCTAGAAGGTGAATAGTTCCCAGCAACAAAATACTGTGGCATTCCACTATTCACAGCCTACCAACTTGATGAAGACTTGTTTATATGTGCTCTTTGTAATCTTTTAATTAATTCTCAATTTGTGTAAGTATAAAATCCCAATTTCACATATTCTAACATTGTGCAGCAACCTTGTAGATGGAAAATTTCACTAGGAGTCTGGGATTATTTTCATAACATTCCTTATCACTATCAGACGTCAATGTTGGAAGTCTCTCATGCTGGAGTAAATGCTCCCTGATCTAAAGTTTTTCATGAATTTATACTGTTTCACAGATACCTTTTTCAGCTTTTTCTCGACCATTGTGAGTACAATAAGCAAGTAGGTGATTTGCAACATCAAGCTTCAGTGCCCACATACCTTATCGACATGATGTATTTCCTCTTTTTCCAAAATCTCCACCTGTTGCCCTTCCTGGAGGCTATGAGATGGTTGTTAATGCAGTACCCCAGCATGGGGACATGAGCAGCCACTGACTGGCGTAGGTTTGCGCTGATTTGAGTGAACCCTATCTTACCATGGAGTCCTCTGTCTCCTGCTCACATACCTATCTAGGACTATATAGAAAGCTTCCTGAAAATCCAGATGAACCATCAAAAACCTTCTATAGATGTGTGGTTGGAAATGTACTGACTGGCTGCATGACAGCCTGATATGGAATACCAATTCCTTTGACCAGAAAATCCTACAAAAGGTAATGGATTTGGCCCAGTACGTTTCGGGAAAAGCCTTCCCAACCATTGAGCACGACTACATGAAACTTTGCCATAGAAAAGCAGCATCCATCATCAAAGATCCTCACCACCCTGGCTGTGCTTTTTTCTCACTGCTGCCATCAGGCAGAAGAGACAAGTGCTCAGGCCTTGTACCACTAGGTTCAAGAACAGTTGCCACCACCAACCATCAGGCTCCTGAACAAGAGAAGATAACTACACTCATTCAATTTCTGGTGTTCCCTCAGCCAATGGTTTCACTTTAAGCTCTTTTTATCTTGTTATTTCATGCTTGTTATTTATTGCTATTTATTTATATTTGCATTTTCACTGTTTGTTGTTCATTGATCCTGTTTATGGTTACTGTTCTATAGATTTGCTAAGTATGCCTGCAGGAAAAAAAATCTCAGAGTTGTACGTGGTGACGTGTATGTACTCTTATAATAAATTTTACTTTAAAATTTGAACTTTGAACCACATTAGTTTGCTTCCCTCATCTATCTAATTTGTATATTAGATAGATGAGAGGAGCAAATATGCATGCATGTATATACATTAATGTGTATTGTTACATGCCTCGAGATCTGTGTTTTTTTTTGAGAATGATGTAATAGTCTTTTGGAGGTCACCCGATGTTATTTTCCCACCGATGTGAGGTCACGTGATGACATGGGCACCACAGGTATATAAGGGTAGACCCCAGATGACGCAGTGAGTTTTTTGTTTTTAGATTTCCAGGTAGAACGAGTTCTGTCTCTGTTTCTGTTACGTGTTTGTTTTTGTGATGCAGTTTCATTTTTGAAACGGTTGTGCATTCTGTTGCAAGATACAATATTACTGGACTGGAATTTTTTGGCTAGGTGTGCTGATTTATCCTATTCCAGCAGTAGAAGGGAGAGCGAAGACTTTATTGAAGTATAGGATCGAAGGATTGAGAGGGGTCAGTATCGTTCGGCAGTTTAACAAAGGATCGACCTTATTGAGTCTTCATTGAAGGAGAAGCGACCTGCCTCAAGATAACTCTTGCCAAAAGAAAAAAAGAGTTCATGCAAAGGTTTGCTCTCTCTAAAAGAATTTAAGGACAGTTGTTTTAAACTGTTTATTTACTGCATTGTGAATCCTTCAGACAGAACTAGCAGGAAAGTCGTGTCTATGAGGAAATCCTTCTCCAGGGAAGTTTCTCCCAATTGAACGTATAAATCTGTTGGACTTTTGAATTTACCATTTTAAGAACTATATCTGACTTTATCGCTTTAAGAACTGTTTTTGCATTTAACGCTTTAAGAACCAGTGTCAAGTGACGATTTGTTGAACGGCTGCATAACGGTTAACTTCTGATTAAAGATTTCGTTTGTTTTTTTTTATCGTTTATCCGTGTTTAATAAATGTTTGGTTGTTTTTAGATAACCTGTCTCGATTGATAGTCATCATTGCCGGTTACGTAACATAATCTGTGGGGGCTCACAGGAGATGTTCCAATTTTGAGTTTAAGTGCTGGTAATTACCTTTTTGATTTGGAAAAGGGAAATATCCGATTTCTTTTGGTTTGATTGTTGTGTGTGTTGTAATAATGAATATTGACGGGTTTATGGAAACGCCTGACTCGGGGTCTTTAGAGAATGCGAGAAAACCTGAGGTATTGGAGATTGCGAGGAATTTGGATGTTAAAGGAATTACGAAAAATTCCACCAAGGCGTTCATACGAAGAAAAATCGCCGAGCATTATATTAATTTGAAATTGTTTGATGAGGAGGTGTTAGGTAAGTTTCCAATGAGTAAACTGGAAATGCAGTTACATCTTGAACAAATAAAGTTAAAGCAATTAGAAGCTGATTTGGAAAAGAGTCAGTTAGAAGCTGTAAATAAACAGAAGGAATTTGAGGCTATGGAGGCTAATAGAAAAGGGAATTTGAAGAAAGAGAAGCTGAAAACCAAAGGAAATTTGAGCGAGAGATGCAGTAATTAAAGTCCGAGAATCAGTCTTCTGGTTCTATGAAACGGTTTATTGCTAGTCGTGAGGTTATTTTGGCTCCTCAATTTAATGAAGCTGAAGTGGACAAATATTTCCAGCATCTTGAAACTATTGCTCTAGTTTAAAGTGGCCGAAAGACCAATGGCCAGTGATGTTACAAAGTGTAATTAAAGGCAAAGCACAACAAGTTTATACAGCTTTAAATGCTGATCAAGCACTGAATTATGATATTGTTAAGCAGCATATATTAAAGGCGTATGAGATGGATCCGGAAGCGTATAGAGAAAGATTCAGAAATTTGAAGAAATTGGTGGAAAAAACTTATGTGGAATTTGCCTATGAGAAATCTGTGTGTTTTGAGAGATGGGTTTCCTCTAAAAATGTGAATGGGGAGTATAATAAATTAAAAGAATTGATTTTGCAGGAGGAATTTAAAAGAAACATTCCTGTTGAAGTGAGAACATACTTAAATGAACGGGACACTGCTACATTGCAGGAGATTGCTAAATTAGTTTTAATTCACAAGAATAAATTCTCTCCGGGTAAAATTTTTAAGAGGAAAAATAGCACAGAGAGTCAAGGTAAACCAGAAATTAAACCTGAAGTTAGTGAGAAAAGTCAGGACGAAGGGAGACATACCCTTAGTATTATTTGTAATTATTGTAAGAAACCGGAACATGTCGTAATTGCTTACAATTGAAAAGGAAAGAGAAAGAAGTAGTCCCAGATGCTTGTGTGCAGCATATTGAAAAACCTGTAAATTCACAGAGTTTGATAAATACTAATGAAGATGTGGCAGAGTCTGACCAAGTTAAGAAGGGATATGAAACTTTTATAACATAAGGATTTGTATCCTTGAATGAAGGATCCAATTCAGTACCAATAAGAATACTTAGGGATACTGGAGCATCTCAATCACTAATATTAGACAGTGTGCTAAAGTTTAGTGATGAGTCTTACTTTGGTGAGGTAAATTATGTAAGAGGAGTTGGGAGTGCTCTTATGCCAGTACATTTACATAGAGTAAATTTAAGGTCAGGATTATTTACAGGGGTTGTTAAAGTAGGACTATAATCCAGTTTACCTGTGAATGATGTTTCTCTTTTGTTAGGGAATGATTTAGCAGGTGGACAAGTTTTTTCCTGAAGAGCATTTGACAATAATTTCAAATTCTGAGGAAACACAGAGGGATTCTAGCACAGATTCTTCCTGTGTCATAACAAGAGCTATGGCTAAAAAGACTGATGTACAGGATGCGGTTGTTACCCATGACAATTCAAATCAAGATTCGAATTTTGAGGATGTATCAGAAACTTTCTTACCTACATTATTTGATCAGGATGTTGATGGTAAGTCTGACCAGAAAGATTTGTCTTTATCTCGGAAGGAGATGATAGCAGAGCAGGGTTGAGATCCTGAGATAGTTAAATTAAAAGAACAAGCTCTTCCAGATAGTGAAATTGAAAAAGTACCAGTAGGATATTATTTTGAAAAGGGGGTATTAATGAGAAAGACGAGATCACCTACAATTCCTGCTAGTGAGGAATGGGAAGTTAATCATCAGGTAGTAGTTCCTAAAATTTACCGAAATGGGATTTTAACTATGGCTCATAGTATTCCTTTGGGTGGTCATTCATGTGTAAAGAAAACTATGAACAATGTTTCTAAACATTTTTATTGGCCTAGTTTAAGACAAGATGTGGCAACATTTTGTAGAACGTGTCATATGTGTCAAATTGTGTGTAAACCTAATTAGGTTACTCCAGTGGCCCCACTGCAACCAATTCCAGTATTTGGCGAGCCGTTCTCAAAGATCATTGTAGACTGTGTAGGTCCATTGCCAAAAAGTAAAACTGGACGTCAATATTTATTAACTATTATGTGCACAGCATCTAGGTTTCCAGAGACAGTACCTCTTAGGAACATAACAGCCAAAACTGTCACAAAGTCTCTTATAAAATGTTTTACTTATTTTGGATTGCCTAGGGAAATACAATCAGATCAAGGTAGTAATTTTATGTCTGGGTTGTTTCAGCAGATAGTTTATAAACTGGGAGCAAAACAGATTATTTCCTCAGTCTATCATCCAGAATCACAAGGAGCCTTGGAGAGATTTCATTCCACACTAAAAACTATGATTAGGACATATTGTGTGGAAAATGAAAACGACTGGGATGAAGGTATACATTTACTACTTTTTGCAGTAAAGGAGGCAGTACAGGAATCATTAGGTTTTAGTCCTTTTGAACTTGTGTTTGGGCATAGAGTTCGAGGACCTTTGGCCTTGTTGGAGGAACAGTGGATTAATAAATAAGTACACACTAATTTGCTAGATTATGTTTTAAAATTTAAAGAAAGGTTGTATAAAGCTTGTAGCTTGGCCAAGGAAAATTTAAAATTAGCTCAAGAGAAGATGAAGACTTGATATGATAAGGAAGCTAGGGGGAGGTTATTTAAACCTGGAGATAAGGTGTTGGTTCTTTTCCCATTGCAAGCCAAATTTCATGGTCCTTATGAGATTAAATCTAAGGTAAATGATGTAGATTACGTGGTAAAAACCCCAGATCAGAGAGATGACACAGCTGTGTCATATAAATATGATAAAACCATATTATGAGAGAGAAGCTGCTACTATGACTGTTGTGATCAATAATGAGTCTGATCTTGATAAAAACTTAATGAATGATTCATCTGAAACTCATTTTAAACCAAACATTATTTCAGCCAGGTTGCTAAATTCAAAAATTCTAGAAAATATTGATGAAAAATTAGCTCATTTACAGCCAGAGCAGAGAGAGCAGATGAAACAGTTAATTTTTATATATAGAGATTTATTTCCAGACGTCCTGAGAAGAACCACCGCAGCTACGCATGATGTAGATGTTGGAGATGCAAAACCCATAAAACAACATCCATATCAAATGAACAGGGAAAAATGTGAACTTGCTGAACAAGAAATTAAGTATATGTTAGAGAATGATATTATTAGACATTCTAATTCGAATTGGAGTTCATCCTGTGTTATGGTGCCTAAGCCAGACAATAGTATACGGTTTTGTACAGATTATAGGAAGGTGAATGCTGTGACAAAAACTGATGCATATCCAATCCCTAGGGTAGATGATTGTGTGGCTAAAGTTGGACAAGCCAAATTCCTTACAAAAATTGATTTGTTAAAAGGTTATTGCTGTGTTCCATTGACAGATAGGGGAGGAGAGATTTTAGCATTTGTAACCCCATCTGGGTTATATGAATATAATGTTCTTCCATTTGGGATGAAGAATGCACCAGAGGAGGATTAATAAAGTGATTCAGGGATTGAAAGATACAGATGCTTATATTGATGATTTAGTTACAGGAAATAATACATAGAAAGCACATATTACTGCAGTGGAGAAACTATTTGAGAGACTTTCAAAAGCTAACTCAACTATTAACTTAGCTAAAAGTGAATTTGGTTATGCCACAGTGACTTACCTTGGTTATGTTGTGGGTCAGGGGAAATTATCACCTGTTCAAGCGAAAGTTCAGGCAATTTTAGAAATACCCACTCCAACTGGTAGAAAAACTCTCAGAAGATTTTTGGGTATGGTAGGATATTATGGAAAATTTTGTCAGGATTTTGCAAGCATTGCTCTTCCATTAACTAATCTCTTGAAGAAAAATGAAAAGTTTGTTTGGATAGAGTCTCGTCAGGAGGTATTTAATAAATTGACAGCTATAATATGCAGTCAACCTGTACTTAAATCTCCCGATTTTGAAAAAAACATTTTTGTTTGCTGTAGATGCTAGTGATGAAGCTGCAGGAGCAGTGTTACTTCAAAAAGATGATGGTGATGAAGTTGATCAGTAGCTTATTTTTCTAAGAAATTTAATGCCCATCAAAGAAATCATTCAACAATAGAGAAAGATTTGTTATCTCTTGTTTTGGCTTTACAACATTTTGAAGTGTATGTTGGTACTACTCATAAACCACTCACAGTTTATACCGATCACAATCCGTTAGTGTTTTTGAGTAAGGTGAAAAACAAAAATAGAAGATTATTAAATTGGAGTCTAATGTTACAGGAGTACAATATTTTGATCACTCATATTAAGGATAAAGATAATGTGATCGCTGATTGTTTATCTAGATGTTAAATGTACAATGAAAATTTGTTTTTTTTATGGAGTGGTATTTTAACATTTGTAACACTCCTACTGTACATTAGTTTGTAAAGTGCTGAAAGATAAGACTGTATATATTGTGTATGTTGTAACTTTTATACCTTTGTATTTTGTTTGTATAAGTTGTTAATTGTTAAAAGTTTGTTCCTTAAGAGACCAAAATTTTTTTTGGAGGGAGGTGTTACATGCCTCGAGATCTGTGATTTTTTTTTGTGCGAATGATGTAATGGTCTTTTGAAGGTCACCTGATGTAATTTTCCTGCCGATGTGAGGTCACGTGATGACATGGGCACCACGGGTATATAAGGGTAGACCCCAGATGACGCAGTTAGTTTTTAGTTTTTAGATTTCCAGGTAGAATGTGCTCTGTCTCCGTTTCTGTTGCGTGTTTGTTTTTGTGACGCAGTTTCATTTTTGAAATGGTTGTGCATTCTGTTGCAAGATACAATATTATTGGACTGGAATTTTTTGGCTAGATATGCTGATTTACCCTATTCCAGCAGTAGAAGGGAGAGTGAAGACTTTATTGAAGTACAGGATTGAAGGATTGAGAGGGGTCAGTATCATTCAGCAGTTTAACAAAGGATCGACCTTATTGAGGTTTCATTGAAGGAAAAGCGACCTACGTCAAAGATAACTCTTGCCAAAAGAGGAAAAGAGTTCATGCAAATGTTTGCTCTCTCTAAAAGATTTTAGATCAGTTGTTTTAAACTGTTTATTTACTGCATTGTGAATCCTTTGGACAGAACCAGCAGGAAAGTCGTGTCTATGAAGAAATCCTTCCCAAGAGAAGTCTCTCCCAATTGGATGTATAAATCTCTTGGACTTTAGAATTTACCATTTTAAGAACTACATCTGACTTTATCGTTTTAAGAACTGTTTTCACATTTAACGCTTTAAGAACCAGTGCCAAGTGATGATTTGTTGAACGGCTGCATAAAGGTTAACTTCCGGTTAAAGTTTTTGTTTGTTTTTTTATCCTTTATCCGTGTTTAATAAATGTTTGTTTTTTTTTATAATCTGTCCCGATTGATATTCATTGTTGCCGGTTACGTAACAGTATACATACTTTAATGGGAGTCCTTGATAATGGATGGTGCTTTGTTGTGGCAGTGCTCCTTATAAATGTACAAGGTGTCAAGCTTCTGTTCGTGGTTACACTTCCCTGACCATCCTCTCAAAGTTCTAAAAAGCAAGATTGTGAGAGAGATTGATTAATGCAGCTCCTGGACAAGCAACCTGCTCCTTTCAGTCTGTCCAACATTCTTGTCCATCCCCTCATTATCCACACACCCTTTTGTTTAAACATGTTATCCATGAAGTCCTCCGCCTCACAATGCATCAAAGCACCTCACTGCTCCAGATGCAAAATCCAAAGGTCAGGCTCTGCAACATAAGCAGCAAAGTTCAAAGGAACACAGTGAATTGGTCACCGACCAATTAGTGTGGAACCATTGGGCCAAAATATTGACTGGTTTCCCTTTGCATAGATGTTGCCTGTCTGGTTGAGTTCTATCCCAGTTTTTGTTTTAGTTTCCGATTCTAGCAATTGCATTGTGATTTGTTTTCAACATCTGCAGCTGAGGGAAAATTCCTGCACCTGAAGCTGGAATCTCTTGGTACAGGATGTTCCTGGATCTTGGTATAGAATTCCTGTCACTCTAAGTAGATTGTACATTCTCCTTATAACTGTGGGTTTCCTCCAGATACTCCAGTTTCATCCCAGTTTTCACAGACTTACGATTTGGTGAGTCGTGGGCACGCTATGTTGGCACTAGAAGCATGGCGACACTTACAGGCTGCCCAGTACAATCCTCACTGATTTAATTTGATGAAAGCAGTCCATTTCACTTTATGTTTTGATGTATATATGACAAACAAAATTAATATTTTATATATATTTTTTGCAGTGCAGGCAAAAAAGACTGCAGATGCTGGGATCTGGAGCAACAAACAAGCTGCAGGAAGACGGTTGACATTTCTGGTCGAAACCTAATGCATGAAAAATGGACTGCCACACATTATGAAAAATACATATTCAGACATCCAACCTAACAAGAGAGTTCTGGGTCTGTCCCAGGCTGAATGATTCCAAGTCACTCTTTCTTCTGGAGCCACCAAATTATACATTCAGGAGCCAGCCCCATTTCTTATCATTGACCTCCATTTCATTTCAGTTTACTTGGAAAAGAACCTGTAAAATCTTTCTTGAGACAGTGATCATTGCTCATAGTGTAACCCTGTCCACCAACTTTCCCATCTTTTGCTGTGCAACTTTGCAAACACTGGATGAAGCAGAGTAGCCAGCTGAGAGAAATCAAAAGAACCTTGTACTACACTAGATGCAAACTCACAAGGGATTAAACGGACAACACCAAATACTCAAAAAGTAAATTAACAATAAAGAAACTGGTTGAGGATATGTGATCCTCCATAAATGGACGAAGATGATGCCAGCATTAAAAAAAGTGTAGTGGCAGATTAATTTGAATTGGCTCTAAAGTAAAAATAGAAGATTGAATGGAAGAAGAAAACAAAACAAAAATAGAAGGCAAAGAACATACTAGATTATTTTAGGAATTAATCTGGATTATATAATGAGAGCTTTTTTCCCCACAAAAGCTAATATTTAAAGTTGATAAGACATTTTGGGATGGCCAGTCAGATGAGCCATTGTGAATTATTGCACTAAGTTAGAGAGAAAATAGCTAATTGGATGTTGGAAAAATCTCTTAAAAACAGCTTATATTTATACTATAGCTGAAATTGATCTTGGATTGTGGGCAAACTGACACATTTCCCTAACTTTCTCTCACTCCACCCTCCTGCACCTCTTCCTTATAACAATCCTTTGACTATAGTAGAATTATAGAATAGTGTTTCAATCCTGCTTATGAATTTTTATGCTGCTAAGACAAAATATTTAAATGATTATTCTTTAATGTGGTGACATTTTATCAGCTATACCCTGCATTAATAGCTGAATTGCTTATGTATTTCAATTTATGCACCATCTTTTCTGGATGGGAGTTCATTCCACTAGCAGGCATTAAAATCGAGAAACTAAATAGATAATGTTTGCTTATACCCTTAATAGATATTATCACAAACCATACAACTGAAGTAGAATGTCTGAGAGTAGATTGTTCTGAGATGCAAAGTCATCTTCATAACATTGTGTGATTCAGAAGATGTTCAATAAGCAGCTAGTAATTGCTATATTTAAAAATGAAAATCACAAATGAGTTTTTTCCATAAAACATGAAATTCAGAACTCAAATTGTATTATGAAACAAATTAATGTTTTGCCTTGGGCTTGGGGTATATTCTGTTGGTGATGCAAATTGAATTAAGTTCAAATTCAGGTTCAATTGCCACTCCACCATACATGGATATCCAGGAATACAGCCAAACAAAATAATGTTACTCCAGGGCCAAGGTGCAAAAACACAGTACCAATTGTGATACCCAGCACAAGGCATACATACAGCATATAAGACTGCAGTAAAATAGTCACACAATAAAAAATATTATCCAAGTCCCTGAGTCCATGAATGTTGCAGCAGTCTGCAGTCGAACACAATATTTCATGTTTTCTGCTGAGCAAACAGTAGAGGATAGTATCAACTCCAGTATGTATGCTGTGCTGCACCATCTCCGACACATCCCTCCAGGGCGGCTGCAAGCAGGTGACACTGCAGCTTAAGGCCAAGTCCTCACAGTCATCAAGGCCGTGTAGCTCCCCACGGTTTGCCATTAAACCTATGAATTGGACTAGAAATCCAACAGGGTGTTGCAATCACAAGGAAAACAGCTAAGATAGTGTCTTGCTGTTAGACTACACATCTCCTTCGTGCACACACTCTGTGGCCTCTCCAACACAGGCAGCATCACAGTCCACAGCAAATCCAGCTCCTTCAGTTATTCCGCCAATGAGCAAGTCGCTAATGGAGCAGACCTGTAGAACTTTAAGTTCTTAATGTTCAGCAGGGTCCAGGAATCATATATAAGGAGATACATCAGAGCTTGCCGCCATCTTACTGGAAGTCACAAATCAAATGCTACCATGCTGACAGTGTTTTCTGGAAGACTATTGGAAGAGCACATAAGTATGACTTGAGTTTGTGAGTGTGGTCTTGCATTTTTAATGAAAGCAGAAATTTGTTGGAATACTTTGTCATCAAACAAGCTAATCCTCAAGACTCATCATGACACAAGGGGAGGCTGTGAAGCTTCATGTTGGAACAGGAATGGGAATTAGAGTTAAAATGTTTGGCCATCAGGAAGTTCTGCTTTTGGTGGAAGCAGCAAAAGTGCTTGACAAAGCAGTCCCCCAATTTACGATGGGTCTCACCAATACACATTAGAGGAGGCTGCATCAGGAGCGCTGGACACACTAGACAACCCCAGCAGATTTTCAGGTGAATTATTGCCTCACCTGAAAGGGTCTGTTTGGGGTCCTGAATGGGAGTGAGGGTAGAAGTGAGTGGGGAGGGATGAATGGACAAGGGAATCATGGAGGAAGTGATCCATGCAGTAAGTGGAGAGAGGTGAGGAGGTTAAGAGATATGTTTGTTATTAGGATCCATAAGAGATTGGAGCCAAAATAGGCCACTTGGCTGATCGAGCCTGCTCGTCCATTCAATCAGCATTGATCTTTTCCTTCTCTCCTCAGCCTCACTCCCTGTCCTCCCGTAACCTATGATGCCATGTCCAATCAAGAACCTATCAAGCTTTGCCTTAAATTCATCCAACAACCTAAGCTCCACAGCTGCCTATGGTAACAATTTCTATAGATTCACCACCCTCTGGCTAAAGAAATTTTGCCACAGCTGATGGACACCCTTCTATCATGGGACTGTGCCCTCTTGTCCTAGACTCACCCACAATGGGAAACATCCTTTCCACATTGCCTCTTGTCTAGACCTTTCAGCATTCAAAAGGTTTCAATGGGACCCCTCCTCACTCTAAATTCCAGCAAGTACAGACTCAGAACCATTAAATGTTCCTGGTATGATAATCCTTTCATTCCTGGAATCATCCTTGTGAACCTCTTCTGAAACCTCTCCAATGTCAGCACATCTTTTCTTAGATGAGGAGCCCAAAAGTGTTCACAATACTCAAGGTGAGGCCTCACCAGTGCCTTATAAAGCCTCAGCATCACATCCCTGCTCTTGTATTCTAGACCACTTGAAATGAATGCTAACATTCATTGCATTTGCCTTCCTCACCACCAAATCTACAGTTAGGGTGGTCTAACCAAGAACTCCCAAGTCCCTTTGCATCACAGAATTTTGGATTTTCTCCCCATTTTGAAAATAGACTGCACAATTACTTTTTCCACTAAAGTGTATGACCATGCGTTTTCCAACATTGCATTTCATTTCCCACTTTCTTGCCATTCTACTAATGCCTATGTCCTTCTGCAGCCTTCTTGTTTCCTCAAACCTACCTGACCCTTCATGAATCTTCATAGCATCTGCAAACTTGGCAACAAAGCCATTATTCGTTCATCTAAATCAGGGTCCCCAACCTTTTTTCACTGCAGACCAGTCTAATATTGACAATATTCTTGCGGACCAGCCGACCGGGGAGGGTAGGGTTGCCAAAGGACAAGAGTAGCAGTCAAATACATTGCGCTTACCCCAAGAAAGACTACAATGACCATGAAGCCTTGCGCAGGCACCAGCGCGCATGCGTGTACGTACCGATTTTTTTCTACAAATCGTTTTTGGCGATTCTGTTCGGGGGGGGGTGTTAATCACCACCGAAATATAGATGATAAGTGGCTAATACACTCAATTTTGTTTATAAAAGGGTGTATCTAACGAATTTAATATTAAACACACAGTGCATATTTTCCTCCCATGAATATAGTGATAATTCAATTATAAGTCACTTGTAAGTCAATAGCATCATAACATTTTAAATAACGTTTGGATATTAAACACACAGCACATATTTTCCCCATATGAATATATAAAATAATTGCAACACACCAATATTGCTGAATCAGTGGGAGCCCTGGGCTTGTTTCCCTGCAACAACATGGTCCTATCGAGGGGTGATGGGAGACAGTGATACTCGAAGGAGGTTCCTAATGTCCAGTCTATTCCTCAATTTAGTTTTCCTTGCATTCATTGCAGAGATATGTTGGAAATGGAAGCAACGTTTTCAGTGCTTTTGTGGCTATCTCAGGATATTCAGCCTTGACTTTGATTCAGAATGCCAGCAGAGATGTTATGTCAAACATACTTTTCAGCCCGACGTCACTTGCAAGCTCGAGGAGTTGATCTTCTTCCCGCGCTGACATCGATGACGCGTGCGTAATAACCTCGCGTGCGTTCAAGTTCAACAGTGCATGTGACAGGGAATGAGGAAAGGTGCAGCTGACTCATATCGCCAAATCATATTGTTTCCTCACGGCCCAGTAGCACATGCTTTGAGGCCCAGTACCAGTCTGCGGCCCAGTGCTTGGAGACCGCTGATCTAAATCATTACTATACAGCATAAAAAGAAGCCGTGCCAACAGTGACCCCTGCAGAACACCATTAGTCACTGGCAGCCAACCTGAAAAGGATCCTTTTATTCCCACTCACTGCCTCCTACCAATTAGCCAATACTCTACCCATGCCAGCAACTTTCCTTTAATACCATGGGGCTCTTAACTTGGTAAGCAGCCTCATATGTGGCACTCGTCAAAAACCTTCTGAAAGTCCAAATATACAACATCCACTGCATCCCTTTTTTCTATCCTAATAATAATTTCAAAGAATTCCAACAGGTCTGTCAGGCAAGATTTTCCCTTAAAGAAACCATGCTGACTTTGCCCTATCTTGTCCTGTGTTACCAAGTACTCCATAACTTCATTCTTAAGAATTGACTCCAACCACTGAGGTCTGGCTAACTGGCCTATAATTTCCTTTCTGCTGCCTTCCTCCTTTCTTAAAGAGTGGAGTGATATTTGCAATTTTCCAGTCCTCTAGTTCTATGCCAGACTCCAATAATTTTTGAAAGATCATTACTAATGCTTCCACAATCTCTACCACTACCTCTTTCAGAACCCTAAGGTGCTGTTCATCTGGTCTGGGTGACTTATGTACCTTTAGGATTTTCAGCTTTTTGAGCACCTTCTCCCTTGTAATAGTAACTGCACTGACTTCTCTTCCCTCACACCCTGCAACTTCGGGAACACCACTAGTGTCTTCCAAATGAAGACTAATGCAAAATACTCATTTAGTTCATCCACCATCTCCTTGCCCCCTGTTATTTCTCCAGCCTCATTTTCTAGTGGTCCTATATCCACTCTCATCTTTCTTTTATTTTTTATATACTTGAAAAAGCTTTTACTATCCACTTTGATATTGTTTGCAAGCTTGTTTTCACATTTCATCTATTCCTTCCTAATGATTCATTTTGTGGCTCTCTGTAGGTTTTTAAAAGCTTCCCAATCCTTTATCTTCCTACTAATTTTTGCTTTGTTATGTGCCTTCCCTTTTGCTTTCACATTAGCTTTGAGTTGCCTGGTCAGCCACGGTTGTACTATTTTGCCATTTGAGTTTTTCTTTGTTTTTGGAATACATCTGTCCTGCACCTTCTTCATTTTTCCCAGAAACTTACATTGCTGCTCTGCTGTCATCCCTGCCAGCATCTCCTTCCAATTTACTTTGGTCAATTCCTCTCTCATGCCACTGTAATTTCCTTTACTCCACTGAAATACTGCTATGTCATACTTTACTTTCTCCCTATCAAATTTCGATTTGAACTCAATTGTAATGTGCTCAGTTTTAATGGTTCTTTTGCCTTTAGCTCCTTAATCACCTCCAGTTCATTTCAGAACACCAAAACCAGTATAACTGATTCCCTATTAGGTTCAATGACAAATTGCTCTAAAAATCCATCTCATAGGCATTCACCAAGCTCAATCTGTTGCGATCCATTACCAACCTGATTTTTCCAGTTGACCTGCATGTTGAAATCTCCCATGACTATCATAACATTTCCCTTTTGAAATGTCTTTTTCTATTTCCCAATGTATTCTGTGTTCCACATCCTATCTACTGTTGGGAGGCCTGTATATAACTGCCATCAAGGTCCTTTTACCCTTGAGGTTTCTTAACTCACCCAATAAGGATTCAACATCTTCTCATCCTATGTCACATGTTTCTACTGATCTGATGCCATTCTTTACCAGCAGAGCCACGCCACCCCCTCTGCCTACCTTCCTATCCCTCTGATACAACATGTAACCTTGGACATTCAGCTCCCAACTACAACTGTGCTGCAGCCACAATTCAGTGATGGCCACAAATTCCTACTTGACAATCTGTAATAGTGCAACAAGATCATCCACCTTATTTCTTATACTCTGTGCATTGAGATATAACACTATGAGTCCTGAATTTGCTACACTTGTTATCCACCCTATCGTGATTCCCTTTACTCCAGATCCCATCCCCCTGCCAAATTAGTTTAAACCCTCCCCAACAGCTCTAACAAGCCTGGCTGTAAGTTGATTGAGTTCCGGTGCAACCCATCACTTTTGTACAGGTCATACCTCCCCCAGTAGAGAGCAAAGTATAGTAAAGCACACAATTGGTCCACTTGAAGATCAACATGGACATTGTTACATGGAGCCAAAAGAGATGGGGAGACGTTAAATGGATATTGTACATCCGTATTTACTCAGGAGATGGACACAGAGTCTATAAAGCTGTAGCAAAACAGCAGTGAAGTCATGGACCATGTATGGATTACAGAAGAGGAGGTGCTTGCATTCTTGTTGCAAATTAGGGTGGATAAGTCCCCAGGGTGTGATAAAGTGTCCCCTTGGATCCTGTGAGTGGCCAGTGCAGAAGTTATAGGAGCCCTGGTAAATATATTTAAAACATCCTTCGCCATGGGTAAGATGCCAGAAGATCAGAAGATAGCGAGGGTTGCTTTGTTGTTCAAGAAGGCTCGAAGGCTCTAAGAATAAGCCATTGGCATTGGACATTGAGCCTGAGATCAATAGAGGGTAAATTTTGGAAGATATTCTAAAGGACAGGATATGAAAGTATTTAGATAGGCAAGGCCTGAATATGGAGAGTCAAGGTGACTTTGTGCATCATAGAACATGTGTAACTATTCATATATATTTTATTGGGTGGGTTACCAAGAAAGTTGTTGAAGGAAAGACAGTGGATGTTTTCTACATGGATTTTAGCATGGCCTTTAACAGATAGGAGGCTGATAAAGAAGGTTCTGTCACTTGACATTCAGGATAAGATGGTAAATTGGGTTTGATATTGGCTTTGTGGTAGTAGCCAGGGAGTGGTAATAGATGGGTGCCTCTCTGGTGTCCAACAGGGATCGGCACAGGGTCCATTGTTGATTGTCATCTATGTCAATGATCGCATTTGGTCACAGCAGCTTCTACGGGGTCAACAAAAGGTGCTACTGTCATACTTAAATATATTTTAAATGATTGCAATATCCTGTTATATATTTAGAACTTAAAAGTACTGCAGGTGTAACTGAATGTGTGCAGTAAACAGACTAAGGTAGATGAATTTGCAGCACAGTTGCAGATTGGTAGGTATGATGTTGCAGGCATCACGGAATCATAGCTGAAAGATTATAGGTGAGAGCTTAGTGTCCAAGAATACACATTGTATTGAAAAGATAGGCAGGAAGGCAGAGGGTTCGATGTTGCTCTGCTGGTTAAAAACGAAATCAAATCATTAGAAATTGGTGTCGCAACATCGGAAGGTGTTGAATCATTGTGAACAGAGCTAAGGAACTGCAAGGGTAAAAAGACCATGATGGGAGTTGTATACAGACCCCTAACAGTAGTAAGGATGTGGCTTACAAATTACAACAGGAGATAAAAAATGTATGCCCAAAGGGCAATGTTACAATAGTCATGGGGGATTTCAATATGCAGGTAGATGGGGAAAATCAGGTTGGTGCTGGATTCCAAGAGGGGGAATTTCTAGGGTGCCTATGAGATGGCTTATCAGAGCAGCTTGTGGCTGAGCCCACGAGAGGATCAGCTATTCTAGATTGAGTGTGTGCAATGAACCAGAACTGATTAGAGAGCTAAAGGTAAAAGAACCCTGAGGGGAAAGTGATCATAATATGATTGAATTCACCCTGGAATTTGAGAAAGAGAAGCTAAAATCAGAGGTATCTGTACTACTGTGGAGCAAATGGAATTTCAGAGCATGAGAAAGGAGCTGGCCAGAATTGATTGGAAAGGAACACTGGCAGGGAACACAGCAGAGCAGCAGTGGCTGGAATTTCTTAAAGCAATTCAGAAGGCACAAGATATATATATGCATCCCAAAGAGAACAAAGTATGTATTCTAAAGGTAAGATGACAAAACCGTGGCTAACAAGAGCAGTCAAAGCCAACATAAAAGCCAAAGAGAGGGCATATAATAGAGTGAGAATTAGTGGGATGTTGGAGGATTGGAAAGCTTTTAAAAACCAACAGGAGGCACCTGAAAAAAAGTCAATAAGAAAGTAAAGATGGAATACGAAAGTAAGCTGGCCAATAATATTAAAAAGGATACCAAAAGTTTCTTCTGATACATAATATATTAAAGAGGCGAGAGTGGATATTGGACCACTAAAATACGATGCTGGAGAGGTAGTAATGAGGGACAACGAAATAGCGGAAGAACTGAGTAAGTATTTTGCATCAGTGTTCACTATGGAAGGCATTAGCAGTATGGTGGAGGTTCCAGGTGTCAGGGGGCATGAAGTGTGTGAAGTTACCATAACTAGAAAGAAGATTCTTGGGAAACTGAAAGGTCTGCATGTAGATAAGTCACCTGGACCAGATGGTGTACACACCAGAGTTCTGAAAGAGGTGGCTGAAGAGATGGTGAAGGCTTTAGTAATGATCTTTCAAGAATCACTAGATCCTGGAATGGTTCCGGAAGACCAGAGAACTGCAAATGTCACTCCACTCTTCAAGAAGGGAGAGAGGTTGAAGAAAGGAAATTAAAGGCCTATTGGTCTGACCTCAGGAAGATGTTGGAGTCGATTATTAAGGATGAGGTCTCAGGGTACTTGGAGGCACATGATAAAATAGGCTGCAGTCAGTATGGTTTCCTCAGGGGAAAACCTTGTCTGACAAATCTGTTAGAATTATTTGAAGAAGTAACAAGCAGGTTAGACAAAGGAGAATTGGTTGATATTGTGTACTTAGTTTTTCAGAAGGCTGTACATGAGGCTGCTTAACAAACTATGACCCTGTGGTATTACAGGAAAATTCAAGCATGGATCAAGCAGTGGCTGATTGGCAGGAGGCAAAGAGTGGGAATGAAGTGAGCCTTTTCTGGTTGGCTGCCGGTGACCAGTGGTATTCCACAGGGGTCTGTGTTTGGACCAATTAGTTTTAGGTTATATGTCAATGATTTGAATGATGGAATTGAAAGCCTTGTAGCAAAGCTTGTAGATGTTATGAGGATAGGGGTAGGTTAGGTAGTTTTGAGAAAGTAGAGAGGCTACAGAAGGTCTTAGACAGATTAGGAGAATGGACAACGAAATGGCAAATGGAATATAGTGTTGGGAAGGGTGTGGTCATGCACATTGGTAGAGAAAATGAAAGAGTTAATTGGAGAGGAAATACAAAAAACTGAGATGCAAAGGGACTTGGGAGTCCTTGTGCAGGATTCCCTAAAGGTTAATTTGCAGGTTGAGTCTGTGGTGAAGTAGGCAAATGCAATGTTAGCATTCAATTCAAGAGGACTAGAACATAAGCAAGGATTTAATGTTGAAACTTCATAAAACACTGGTGAGGCCTCACAGAGTATTGTGATTTGGTTTGGGCCCCTTGTCTTAGAAGGGATGTGCTGAAACTGGGGAGGGTTCAAAAGAAGTTCACAAAAATAATTCCAGGATTGCATGGCTTGTCACATGAAGAGCACCTGATTGCTCTGTGCTGTATTCGCTGGAATTCAGAAGAATGAGGGGTGACCTCATTGAAACCTATTGAATGGTGAAAGGTCTTGATAGAGTGGATGTGGAGATGATGTTTCCTATGGTGGGAGAGTTTAAGACCAGAGGACACAGCATCAGAATAGAGGGGTGTCCTTTTAGAATGGAGATGAAGGGGAATTTCTTTAGCTAGAGAATGGTGAATCTGAGTACTTCTTTGCCGCAGGCAGCTATGGAGGACAAGTCTTTATTTGTATTTAAGGTGGAGGCTGATAGATTCTTGATTAGTCAGGGCATGAAGGGATAAAGGGAGAAGGTAGGAGATTGAGGCTGAGAGGAAAATTTAATCAGCCTTGATGAAATGGCGAAGCAAACTTGATAGGCCACATGGCCTAATTCTGCTCCTATATCTTAAGGTCTTATGATCAACGAGTTATTCGTAGCTGGAGAAAATGAAGGAGCTGTGCATCATGCTGCTGCCTGAGTCACCAGAGATGTACAGTCTAATGGCGAGTGACTGTCATGGTCGCTTTTCTTGAAACTGCAGTTCTCTTTTAGACATTATTAATGTGGTATGACACGAGTCCAATTCAATGATTTATTGTCAGAGTGGTGTGGCAGATGGCGGGGGAGCTGTGTGGCCTTGGTTGTAGCGAGCACTAGGCCTCAAGACACTGCATCACCTATTTACAGCCTCCAGGAGAGGGGCATTAGAGCCAGTGTCCTCCACCGGGGGCAGTGTGGAGCAGCATCCAGGCTGGAGTCAGTACTGCTTCCCAGTGTTCGCTTGGCAGAAGATAAGATCTATTGTGGTCATTTGCAGAATTCTGTGGCGTTGGATAGCTCAAATTTGGGCTCTTTTGTTGCAAGGCTGTATCTTTCCATGTTATACATGCCATGTGCTGTGTGTGACTGTTCATACTATGTTTTACATCTTGGCACCGGAGTAACGCTGTCTCTTTTGGTTTATTCAAGTATGGCTAAATGACAATCAAACTTAAATTGAATTGAATAATGTGTGAACTGGATCAGTAAATTTGTGGTAGACACCAAGATTGGAGGTATACAGGATAGTGAGAAAGGGTATCGAACTTTGCAGCAGTATCTGGACCAGCTGTAAAAATGGGTTGAAAAACGGCGGATGGAATTTAATGAAGATAAAGTTTCCTTTGGGAGGCCAAACCAGGATTGGACTTACACAGCGAATGATAGGACACCGGGGAGTGCAGTAGAACAAAGGGATCTGGGGATACAGATCCATAATTCTCTGACAGTGGTACACTGTCTCTGACAGGGTTGCAAAGAGAGGTTTTGGCACGTTGGCCTTCATAAATCAAAGTACGGAGTACAGAGGTTAAGATGTTATGTTGAAGTTGTATATGATGTTAGTGAGGCTAAATTTGGGGTATTGTGTGCATTTCTGGTCACATATCTATGGTAAAGGTACCAAGCACAAACAAGAGAAAATCTACAGATGCTGGAAATGTAAGCAGCATGCACAGAATGCTGGAGGAACTCAGCAGGCCAGGCAGCATGTATGAAAAAGAGTATATTGGCGTTTCAGGCCGAGACCCTTCATCAAGGCAGATATCACGTTATCAAGCAGATATCTTTCTTACTGACCAGATACTGGAACTAGAGGTCATAGGTCAAGGGTGAAAGGTAAAATATTGAAGGGAATTCTGAGGGTGAACTTATTTACTTAGAAGGTGGTGCAAGTGTTTAATAAGCTGACAGCAGAAGTGGTGGATGTGGGTTTGATTGCAATATTTAGGAGAAGTTTGGATAAGTACTTGGATGGAAGGAGTATGGAGGGCTATGGTGCAAATGCGAGTGGATTGGACCAGGCAGATAACTGCTTGGCATGGATAAGATGGGCTGAATGGCCTGTCACTGTGCTGTAGTTCTCTATGACTCCAATAGAAAACAAATATTATAATAAATCACAATAGGAATGTCTCTATAGTGGATTGTATACATAGAGTTTGTGCATCATCTGATTCTGATTGGATACAGGTCGGATACTTCATCTACATCAAGGCTCACGCTCAGTGCTGGATTACACCATGCAATTCAAGACCCTCACAGCAGAGTGTATCTGCAATGCAGAAGTGCTGCTGGCCCATTACCATCTCAGCAGCCCGGAGCACTTGAAAGACAAGCTGTCTATCCGGGAAATGCCCACTGACCTCAAAAGCCTCATCACTCTAGCCTGCATATTGACAAGTATCTTATGAAACGAGCCCTCAGATCATCGGCCAGAACCCCAGCTCCATTCCCAGAACCATTTCAGACTGCAGGGCACTCCTCAGCAATGGCTCCAAAACCCAAGCAGCAGGGAGAGCTTCCTTCAAGCAGGGGTCCCCAACCTTTTTTGCACCGCAGACTGGGTTTAATATTGACAATATTCTTGCAGACCAGCCAACGGGGGGCAGGGGTGGGGGGGTGGTGTTCCAGTAGGGTTGCCAACTTTCTCACTTCCAAATAAGGGACAAAAGTAGCAGTCAAATACGGGACACTCGCGTTTACCCTGAGAAAAACTACCATGACCATGAAGCCTTGCGCGGGCACCTGTGTGTGCATAGGTGATGTGCGCATGCGTGTACACGCCGATTTTTTTTCTACAAATCAGTTTTGGCTTAATCTTCCCGATTCTGTTAAGTGAAACTATACTGTACATACATTATTTCTACTTTATATAGGCTGTGTATTTATCATATCACCCCTGCTTTTATTATATGTTGTGTTATTTTAGGTTTTATGTGTTATTTGGTATGATTTGGTAGGTCATTTTTTGGGTCTGGGAATGCTCAAAAATTTTTCCCATATAAATTAATGGTAATTCCTTCTTCGCTTTACGCCATTTTGGCTTATGAACGGTTTCATAGGGACACTCTACCTTAGCGGGGGAAATACGGGACAAGGGCGATCCCGTATGGGAAAAACCAATTTAGCCCAATATACGGGATGTTCCGGGCTAATACGGGACAGCTGGCAACCCTATGTTCAAGTTCAACAGTGCATGACAGGGAAGGAGGAAAGGTGCAGCTGACTCATATCGTTTCATATTGCCAAATCATATTGTTTCCTCGCGGCCTGGTAGCACATGCTTTGCGGCCGGTATCAGTCCGGTGGTTGGGGACTACTGTCTTAAAGCCCCAAAAGCACAAGTGTCACTGGAGAAACAACTTGATCATTGACTGCAAGCACCCAACCATCAACGCATCAAATGCCCATTGAATCCAGGAACCAGTATCACAAGGTAGAAACAAGGGCCCATCTATCCGGAAAGCTCTGCCTTGCCCCTCGTTCCAGCACTGTAACCCAACTCACTATCCCTGTCCTCCTCCAGACCTCAAAGGCTCTTTGTGCGGATTCTGTGTATGTGCAGCTTGGATTTCGTTCCGAGCCTAGCTCTCAACCCTTGTGCATCAGGGCCATTGACGGCTGTCCCTTGGGGTCTGATATGGCCAGATTGTGCACATGAACTTCAGAAAGCACCGCAAGCCCATCCAATTCCTTTTGATTGACTCACCCAACACTCCTCTCATCTTGCTCCCCTCACTTTGCCTGATCAGCTGATTCACCTGCTGGACCATCTGCATGCAACCTCAATTGATTTCACCCGTGGAGACAGAGGAAACCCTCAACATCATCAAACTCCCACAGGAATACCATTACTTACCATCTGCTTCTGACAGAGGGAAGCCAGCATCCTGCCACTTCACAGACCACATGATCGGCATCCTCCAGGGCACTACTTCCCTCCTCCCGAGGTTATCTGTTCTCTCTCTCCCCTCCTGAGACCCAAGTCATGTATGACTACATCACTAAGCGTTCCAGCATGGCTTCATTTGACTATCCCAGTCTGCAGCCAGTGCAGGAATCTTCTTTGTCAAGAAGGAAGATGGGGCTCTCCATCAACAAAATCAGCAATTAGAACCCCTCCTCTCTTCCCTTGATGGAAAGCACATTCAAACCACTCCCCGGAGAACAGATCTTCACCAAACTGGATCTATGAGTACGTACAACCTGATCTTCATCCGTTTGTAACACCAAACAGCCTCTACGAATATCTGGTGATGCCTATCAGACTTTCCAACAGACCAGCCGTTTTCCAAGCGTGATGTTCGTATACCTCAGCGACATCTCTCCAAGAACGCCCAAGACCATATCTGTTATGTCTGTTCAGTTCCTCAGCGTCTCCTTGAAAACCAATTACACTGCAAGTTAGAAAAATGTCAGTTCCACATCCCCATCATTTCCTTCCTGCATTATGTCCTTTCACCCCAAGGCATATCCTTGGACCCTGAGGAAGAGCACACTGTCATTGAATCCCCCCAACTATACTCCCTCAAACAGCTACAGCGCATTTTGGGTTTCTCCAATTTCTACTGACATTTCACCGTAAACTATAGCCAAATCACTACTCCTCTCACCTCCTTCACCAAGTTCCCATGCAGGTCTGGCGAAAGGCCTTAAAAAGCAGGAAGTTTTTTCAGCGGTATTCATTGATTGGAGTATTGCAAAGATGCAGAAGCATTCCAGCACAAGTCTGACAAAGAGCTTTAAAAACCCAGTCTCCATTAAAGAGGGGTACTGTCTAGCAGAGCGGTCATCATCAGAGTCAGAGTGGTAGGGTTTGGTTCAACAGGGCTTCAGTGAGAACAGGCGGAGGCAAGGTAAGTAGGTAATTTCATCCCTTAATTCTTAATTAACTCTTGAGAGACTAGGGGGTATGTCTGCAGAGACAGTGTTCTGTTCTGGTGTCAGATGTGGGATCTCCAGACTTCCGGCCTCCCTGAAGGCCACATCTGCACCAAATGCATCGAGATGCAGCTCTTTAGAGACCATGTTAGGGAACTGGAGCCCAGCTTGATGACTTTCGGCTTGTTAGGGAAAGTGAGACAGTGATAGACGGGCTACAGGGAGCTAGTCACCCCAAGGCTACAGGAAGCAGATAAATGGGTGACTGTCAGGAGAGGGAAGGGAGGGTGTCAGGTGGTGGAGAGCACCCCTGTGGCTGACCCCCTCAACAATAAGTACTCCATTTTCGGTACTGTTGGGGGAGACAACCTACCTGGGGGAAGCAACAGTGGCCATACCTCTGACGCTGGGTCTAGCCCTGTGGCTCAGAAGGGTGGGAAACTGAAGAGACTGGCAGCAGAAATAGGGGACTCTATAGTTAGGGGGACAGACAGGTGATTATGTGGACACGGAAAAGAAACACAGATGGTAGTTTGCCTCGCAGTTGCCAGGGTCCATGATGTTTCTGAACAATATCCTGAAATGGGAGTGTGAGCAGCCAGAAGTTGTGGTACATATTGGCACCAATGACACAGGGAGAAAAAGGGAGGGAGTCCTGAAAACAGAATGCAGGGAGTTAGGAAGGAAGCTGAGGAGGATCTCAAGGGTAGTAATCTCGGGGATTGCTGCCTGTGCCATGCGACAGTGAGGATTGGCATAGAATGAGGTGGCAAATGTGTGGCTGAAGATTGGAGCAGGGGCAGGGGTTCAGATTTCTGGTTAATTGGGATCTCTTCTGGGGCAGGTGTGACCAATACAAAAGGGACGGTTTGCATTTGAATCCAATGGAAACCAATATTCTTATGGGTAGGTTTACTAGAGCTGTTGGGAGTGATTTAAACTAATATGACAGGGGAATTGGAACCAGTTTGTTGGAGCTAGGGATGAACCAGCAGATTTACAAGTAGATGATAGGTGTAGCCAGAGAGTAGTGAATCTGCGGAATGCTCTGCCACAGACTGCAGTGGAGGCCAAGTCCGTGAGTATATATGAGGCGGAAGTTGATAGTTTCCTAATCAGTTAGAGCATCAAATGATATGGCGAGAAGGAAGGTGTGTGGGGTTGAGTGGAATCTGGGATCAGCCATGATGAAATGGTGGTGCAGACTCAATGGGCTGAATGGCCTAATCCTGCTCATATATCTTATGGTCTAAGTCACCTATCTAACAGATAACATGGTCTGCTGCCTTCAGGGAGCACAAGAGGTGCAGTTTTAACCCCTCCCAAACACTTCTGGTAGAGATGATCACATATGACATAGGCACATAGTCCATCCTTTCCCAGTGAGGACAGGATGGGAAAACACACCCTTATGTTTTCTCCTCACGCAAGTTCAACTCTACACAGAGGTTTTATAGAGTAGGAGACAGGGAGTTACTCACCATTAAATGGGCCTTGGAGGAATGGAGAGAGACATTTGCTGAAGGGAAACACTAAGCCCCTCCTGATCTGGACTGACCACTAGAACCTCATATCCATTCAAAAAACCTACCAACTGAAACTATGTCAGGCTCACTGAGCCCTTTTCATCAAGCTATTCGACTTCACCATCTCCTACAAATCCAGCTCTAAGAACACTAAGGTGATGCCTGTCACAACAGTTGGACCCAGCTGAAATGGAGATTGACCATCAGCCCATCATCCCATCTTCCCAAATCATTGCCCCAATCATCTGGGGCCTTGAGAATCAGGTACACCAAGCCCTAGAGCTTGAGCCTGGTCCAGTCGATGCACCAGAAAACCACTTGTACATGCCAGTGGTCCTTGTGCACTGAGGCACTGCAGTGGGCCCACTCCTCGTCCCTCCTGAGCCATCTAGGACTCTAGATTTTCTCCATTGCTGGTTCTAGTGGTCCACCAAGGTTGCAGATGGACATCACTTTGTCACTGCCTGCTCTTAATTTTTCCATTCCAATTCATCCAACCAGTGGCCTTCTCTACTTCTGCATCCCCTGCTTGGCTTTTGATGCCTGTGAGTCCCACACCACAATGGATTTTATCACAGGTTTGCCATCTTCCGATGGGACCATGGTGATCAGGACAGTGGTGGATTGGTTCTCCAAGTCAGCCCACTTCATTGCCCTCCCCAAACTTCCGTCAGCCACTGAGACGGTGGACCAGATTCTCCAACATGCCAGAATGCTTGGAAGACAGCACGGAGAGCCATCCTTGCTGTCAGGCCAACATTCAGCAATGCCCAGCCAAACTACTCCTGCCTGGGGACCGTGTCTGGATGTCCACCCGAAATCTGCCCAGAGTTCATAAAGAAAAACACTGAAGCAATGATGAAGAGAGAAAAGATTAAATGACAAAAAGGATAATATAGCTGTGATAAATAGCAAACAGTAGGCTAGGACATGGTGCAAACAGAAGAAAATTAAAGCATATGTGAGACTGTCAGGAAAAAATAAAACTATAGATGCTAAAAATGTGAAAGTCAGTTGTGGAGAGGAATACGGCAGCTACATGGGCATATAGATAGATTAGGCAAGTGGGCAAAGGAAAATGTGAAATAAAAGAAAAATAAAAAGAATACATATTATCTAGATGATGAATAAGTGCAGGGATCTGAGACACAAAAGGACCTGGGTGTCCAAGTGCATGATGAACAAAAGATTAATTATCAAGTATAACAAGTAGAAACATAGAAAACCTACAGCACAATACAGGCCCTTCGGCCCACAATGCTGTGCCAAACATGTACTTACTTTAGAAATTACCTAGGGTTACCCTCTATTAGCCCTCTATTTTTCTAAGCTCCATGTACCTATCCAAGAGTCTCTTAAAAGACCCTATTATATCCGCCTCCACCATCATCATCGGCAGCCCATTCCACTCTCTGCATAAAAACCTTACCCCCTGACATCTCCTCTGTACCTACTTCCAAGCACCTTAAAACTATACCCTCTTGTGCTAGCCATTTCAGCCCTGGGAAAAAACCTCTGACTATCTGCATGATCAATGCCTCTCATCATTTTATACTCCTCTATCAGGTCACCTCTCATCCTCCATCGCTCCAAGGAGAAAAGGCCAAGTTCACTCAACCTATTCTCATAAGGCATGCTCCTCAATCCAGGCAACACCCTTGTAAATCTGCTCTGCACCCTTTCTATGGTTTCCACATCCTTCCTTTAGTAAGGTGACCAGAACTGAGCACAGTACTCCAACACAAGGAAACCTGCAGATGCTGGTATTTCAAGCAACACACATAAAAATTGTTGGTGAACGCAGCAGGCTAGGTAGCAGCCAAGAAGAGGTACAGTCGACGTTTTGGGCTGAGACCCTTTGTCAGGACTCACTGAAAGAAGAGATAGTAAGAGATTTGAAAGTGGGAGGGGGAGGGGGAGATCTGCAATGATAGGAGAAGACAGGAGGGGAAAGGATGGAGCCAAGAGCTAGAAAGTTGATTGGCAAAAGAGATATGAGAGCACCATGGGACGGGAAGCCTAGGGAGAAATAAAAGGGGAGGGGGGAAGCCCAGAGGATGGGTAGTGGAGTATAGTGAAAGGGACAGAGGGAGAAAAAGGAGAGAGAGAAAAAAAATAGTAAATTAATAATTATAATAAATAACGGTTGGGGTACGAAGGGGAGGTGGGACATTAACGGAAGTTAGAGAAGTTAATGTTCATGCCATCAGGTTGGAGGCTACCCAGATGGAATATAAGGTGTTGTTCCTCCAACCTGAGTGTGGCTTCATTTTGACAGTAGCGGAGGCCATGGATAGACATATCAGAATGGGAATGGGATGTGGAATTAAAATGTGTGGCCACTGGGAGATCCCGCTTTCTCTGGCGGACAGAGTGTAGCTGTTCAGCGAAACGATCTCCCAGCCTGCGTCGGGTCTCACCAATATATAGAAGGCCACATTGGGAACACCGGACACAGTATACCACCCCAGCTGACTTACAGGTGAAGTGTCACTTCACCTGGAAGGATTGTCTGGGGTCCTGAATGGTGGTGAGGGAGGAAGTGTAAGGTCATGTGTAGCACTTGTTCCGCTTACAAGCATAAGTGCCGGGAGGGAGATCGGTGGGAAGGAGCATTCACAACACGCTGGAGGAACTCAGCAGTTCAGGCAGCATCTGTCGACATTTCGGGCCGGAACCCTTCATCAGGACTGTAGGGGGAAGGGGCAGAGGCCCTATAAAGAAGGTCGGGGGAGGGTGGGAAGGAGAAGGCTGGTAGGTTCCAGGTGAAAAACCAGTAAGGGGAAAGATAAAGGGGTGGGGGAGGGGAAGCAGGGAGGTGATAGGCAGGAAAGGTGAGGAAGGAATAGGGGAAAACACAATGGGTAGTAGAAGGAGGCGGAACCATGAGGGAGGTAGTAGGCAGCTGGGGGAGGGGACAGAGTGAAACTGGGATAGGGGAAGGGAGGGGGAGGGAATTACCAGAAGTTGGAGAATTCAATGTTCAGGATTCAGTGGGAAGGGATGGGGAGGACAATTGGACAAGGGAGTCACAGAGAGAGCGATCCCTGCAGAAAGCAGGGGGTGGGGAAGGAAAGACGTGCTTAGTGGTGGGATCCCGTTGGAGGTGGTGGAAGTTATGGAGAATAATATGTTGGAGCCGGAGGCTGGTGGTGTGGTAGGTGAGGACAAGGGGAACCCTATTCCTAGTGGGGTGGCGGGAAGATTGAGTGAGAGCAGTTGTGTGTGAAATGGAAGAGATGAGTTTGAGAGCGGAGTTGATGGTGGAGGAAGGGAAGCTCCTTTCTTTAAAAAAGAAGGACATCTCTTTCGTCCTGGAATGAAAAGCCTCATCCTGAGAGCAGATGTGGTGGAGACGGAGGAATTGCGAGAAGGGGATGGCATTTTTGCAAGAGACAGGCTGAGAAGAGGAATAGTCCTAGTGGGGTCTGACCAGGGTCCTATACAGCTGCAATATTACTTCTCAGCTCCTAAAGTCAATCCCACGATTGATGAAGGCCAATGCATTGTATGCATTCTTAACCACAGAGTCAACCTGCGCAATAGCTTTGAGTTTCCTATGGACTCGGACCCAAAGATCCCTCTGATCCTCCACACTGCCAAGAGTCTTACCATTACTACTATATTCTCACATCATATTTGACCTACCAAAATAAACCACCACACACTTACCTGGGTTGAACTCCATCTGCCACTTCTCAGCCCAGTTCTGCATCCTATTGATGTCCCGCTGTAACATATGACAGCCCTCCACACTATCCACATCACTTCCAACCTTTTTGTCATCAGCAAGTTACTGACCCATCCCTCCACTTCCTCAATCCAGGTCATTTATAAAAATCACAGAGAGAAGGGGTCCCAGAACAGATCCCTGAGGCACACGACTGGTCACTGACCTCCATGCAGAATATGACCTGCCTACAACCACTCTTTGCCTTCTGTGGGCAAGCCAATTCTAGATCCACAAAGCAAGGTCCCTTTGGATCCCATGCCTCCTCACCTCCTCAATAAGCCTTGCATGGGGTACCTTATCAAATGCCTTGCTAAAATCCATATACACTACACCTACTGCTCTACCTTCATCAATGTGTTTAGTCACATCCTCAAAAAATTCAATCAGGCCCGTAAGGCACAACCTGCATTTGACAAAGACATGCTGACTATTCCTAATCATATCATGCCTTTCCAAATGTTCATAAGTCCTGCCTCTCAGCATCTCTTCCATCAACTTACTAACCACTGAAATACTTAGTTAAGTTGATACAAATTTATTGGGTTTTGCTTGGAGAATTAAATGTAAAAGGATGTAAAGTATATTTCCATTACAAAGAGTGTAGGTAAGACAATATTTGGAATACTGGGTACTGCATTATATTGTTCATTTATTGAAGGATGTTAGAAACAGTTCAGAGTAAGTTTACCGATACCAAAAATGGGCAGGTAGTCTTATGAAAACTGGTTGTGCGGAATAGACTTCTATCTAATAGAGTTTAAAAGACTGGGAGAACTTAAGAGATAGGAGCAGATTTAGGGCATTTGACCCATCAATTCTGCTCTATCATGCCTGATTTATTTTCCCTCTTAACACCATTCTCCTGTTTTCACCCAGCAACCTTTGACTTCCTAACTAAAAAATAACCTATCAAACTCCTCTTTAAATATACCCAATGACTTAGCCTACACAGCTGTCTACGCCAATAAATTCCACAGATTCACCACCCTCTAGCCAAAGGAATTCCTCCTCATCTCCGGTCTAAGTGACAACCCTGCATTCTGAGGCTGTGCCCTCTGGGGCTAGACTTCCCCATTAGTGGAAATGTCTCTACGTTCCCTCTTTCTAAGCTTTTCAATATTCAAAGCAACACACCCAAAATGCTGGAGGAATTCAGCAGGTTAAGCAGCATTAATGGAAATAAGTAAACAGTTGATATTTTGAACCAAGATCCTTCTTCAAGACTGAGGAGGAAGGGGGAAGACGACAGAATAAAATTTGAAAGGAGGGGAAAGAGGCCAGCTGGAAAGTGATGGGTGAAGCCAAGTGGGTGGGAAAGTTAAAGCACTAGAGTAGGAAGAAACTGATAGGAGAGGAGAGTGGACCATAGGAGAGAGGGAAGGGGGATCCCGGGGAAAGTGATAGGCAGGTGAGAAGAGGTAAAAGGCTAGAGTGGGAAATAGAAGATGATAGGAGGGGGAGGGAATTTTGTTTACCAGAAGGGGAATTTTATATACTTGCCATCAGGTTGGAAGTTACCCAGACAGAATATAAGGTGTTGTTCCCCCACCCTGAGGGTGGCCTCATCTTGGCACAAGAGGAAGCCATGGACCAACACTTTGGAACGGGAATGGGATTCAGAATTAAAATGCTTGGCCAACAGGAAGTTCCACTTTTAGCGGATGGAGCAGAGGAGGTGCTCAACATTTGGTAGTTTTTAATGAGAACCCCCCTCTTTCTTCTAAGTTCCAGGAAGCACAGGGCCAGCAATATCAAACATTCTTAATACATTATCTTTTCATTTCTGAAATAATTCCTATACACCTCCTCTGGAACCTGCCCAATGTCAGCACATCCTTTCTTAGATAAGGGTCCAAAATTGCTCACAATACTCCAAATGCAGTCTGACCAATGCCTAATAATGCCTCAGCATTACATCCTTGCTTTTATATGCTAGTACTCTTAATATGAATGCTAGCATTTCAGGTGCATTCCTTACCACCAGCTCAACCTGCAATTTTAGCTTTAGGGAATTCTGCACTATGACTCTCAAGTCCCTTTGCGCCTCTGATTTCTGAATTTGCTCCTCATCGAGAAAATGATCTACACCTGTGTTTCTCCAAACTAAGTCCATGACCATAAATTTCCTGGAAGGTAGGAGATAAAATAAAAGGTTTAGCATCTGCCGTGGAATCTAGAAGGATTGTGGGAAGAGGATTAAGGGAGGAGAAATGGTTTCCAGGAGATGAAACTGTGTACCATATAAAAAGTGTGCAAGTGTGAATGATGGTGGTTTTGTGTCAGAAAGTGTGGAAATAATCTTTAAATATTGAGGCAATTGAAGTGGAAAGTGAATACATGGGAAAGTTATTGTTGGTCTAGAAGTTAGGGATAGGGAATGAGAACAGAAGTACAGAGACAAGCAGAATTTAGGGCCCTGTCACCCATGGTGGAGGGGAAAGGGAACACGTTACGGAAGCTATGGGTTGACAGTTGGCACCATATCATTCTCCCATTTCCTCTATTTCCATTGGCATCTCATTTAAACTGACAGAATAAAATGTTGCCCTCATAGGAAGCAAACTAGTAGAAAATGTAGTCAAAGTAGCAGTGGGAGATAGAGAACTGCAAGCTCATCTAACTTTCAGCTACCACAGAGCCGACAAAGATGTTGCTTAGTACATAATCTGACATATAGCTTCCTGATAATGCAGTATATCATTAACGCTGTATTGAAGGCACATCTGGTACCCCATGGTTAAGCATTGGATGATCCTCACTAAGAAACTGGCAAAGATGCTACTGCTACACTGAATTTAGGCTGTCACTATGATATAACTTAATGAAATGTTATAAGCAATTATCAATATAAATCTCATAAGGAATACCATCCTTAATCAAACACCGAAACATTGGAGACAGTAACAGAGATTGGAAGCAAAGATTATGTAGTTTGCTTAATATATATAGATAAATACTCAAAAAGTCTTTGGTGGAGCATTGCACAGCAAACCTCCAAAGCCTGTCAGAGCATTCTGAAACATGGGTCATGCATCAAACCCTAAGCTATAGGAGTCCAGTTAGGCCATTCAGCCTAACGATTCTGCTTCACCATTTCATCATGGGTGACTTATTATCCCTCTTCACCTGTATTCTCTCCATAACTTTCAACTCCCTTACCAATCAAGAAACTATTAACCTCTGCTTTAAATATACCCAGTGATCTGGCCTCCACAACCTTCTGTGGCAATGAATTCTCCAGATTCACTACTCTTTGGCTAAAGAAATTTCTTTTCACCTCGTTTCTAAAGGGATGTTCTTGTAATCTGAGGCTGTGCCTTCTGGTCCTAGAATCCCCCACTATAGCAGACATTTTATCCACATCTGCTCTATCTAGGCCTTTCAATACTTGAAAGGTTTCATTGAAAACTCTCACATTCTTTGAAACTCAGCAAGTCATTGTCAGAGCCTTCAAACAATCCTCATACATTAATTCATCATGCTTTCACTCCCAGTATCATTCTCAGGAACCTCTCCAATACCAGCATATCTTTTCATAGATAAGAGAAGAAGAAGAAGCAGAAAAAGGAGGAGGAGGAGGAGGAGGGGGGAGGGGACAATGACGACGGATGGAAAGCACGCAAAGGAGCCGGCTGGATTTGAACTCGGGAGCATTCACTCCGAAATCTGGCGCTGATGCCACTACGCCACCAGCCGGCTTAAGGGCTGAAAACTACTCACAATACTCCAAGGGTGATCTGACCAAGCATTATAAAGCTTCAGCATGACATCCTTGTTATTATATTCTCATCCTCCTTTTTATATTCTCATCCTCTTGAAATCAATGCTAATATTGTATTGCCTTCCTTACCACTGACTCAACTAGCATATTAATCTTCAGGGAATCCTGCACTAGGACCCCAAGTCCCTTTGTACCTCCGATTTCTGAATTTGCTCCCCATTTAGAAAACAGTCTAAGCCTTTATTCCTCCTACCTAAGTGCATGATCATACACTTCCCAACACTATATTCCATCAGCCACTTCTTCGCCTGTTCTCCTAATTTATGTAAGTATTTCTGCAGACTCCCTGCTTCCTCAACACTACTGCACCTCCTCCTATTTTTGTGTCATCTGAAAACTTGGCCACAAAACCATAAAAGCATGAATTCCATCATCCAAATCATTGATGATATAACGTGAAAATAAGTGGTTCCAGTAACAACCTCTGTGGAGCACCATTATTCACTAGCAGTCAACCAGAAAAGATCCCATTTATTCCGACTCTGATTCATGCTAGTCTGTCAATCTTCTATCCATGCTAGTATCTTTCCTGTAATACCATGGGCTCTTATCTTGTTTTGCTGCCTCATGTGTGGCAAATAGACAAAGACCTTCTGAAATCCAAGTAAACAATGCCCTCTAACTCACCTTTGTTTATCCTGCCTCTGGTTTCCTCAAAGAATTCCAACAGATTTGTCAGCAAGATTTCCCCATATGGAAACCATGTTGACTTTGGCCAATTTTATCATGTGCTGTCAAGTACACCGAAACCTCATCCTTAATGGTGGACTCTAACATTTTACAGAAATCAGACTAACTGGCCTATAATTTCCAGTCTTTTTTCTCCGTTACTTCTTAAAGAGTGGAACAAAATTTGCAATTTTTCACTCCTCAGGAACTATTCTGGGTTCTATTGATTCTTGAAGGATCACGAGAGTTGAGTACCCCTTATCCGAAATTCCAAAATCTAAAAACCTCCAAAGTCCAAAATGTTTTTGAGCGCAGACATGATGTCACAAATGGACAATTCCACAAGGCACTGGGAAAGTTCCCAGGTAAGGGGCATGTTTCTGCACATCTCATGCAGTTCTGAGAAATTACCTCACATATATAATGAACAGAAGTTAATATAAAATAGAAAATCACTGTATCAAGTGAAAAATGAAGGTCTCAATCATTTATTGAAAGAATGGATTCGTCAGCGTCATAGTGAACATATGCCACCTAACAGGATGCTAATCATGAAACAAGTGAAGATCTATTCTGAGAAACTGAAAATTGAACGTAGTTGTGAATATTCAGCAGGATGGCTGCAGAAATTTAAGAAAAGGGATAGCATTACATTTTTAATGATTTGGAAAAATTTAATGATAAAGTGTCTGCTGATCACAAAGCAGCAGAGAAATTCATTGATGAATTTATGAAGATTGTCACTGATGAGAATCTAACACCAGAATAAGTCTACAAAGTGGATTCCTTTTATACCTTGCATAAAACCTAAAAAAAAGTAAAGTTCAAATACAGTGTACTGCAACATTTATTCGAAACAAGGTATCCTAGGTGGTGACTGAAAGCTTGCCGTTGTTTGACTGCCTGCCCCAGAGTTCCTCCAGAATCTTGGCTTTTGTACAATATTCCAGCATTTTCAGCCTCTTGCATCTCATAGAACATAGAACATAGAACAGTACAGCACAGTACAGGCCATTCAGCCCACATTGTTGTGCCAAACCTCAAACCCTGCCTCCCATATAACCCTCCAACTTAAATTCCTCCATATACCTGTCTAGTAGTCTCTTAAATTTCACGAATGTATCTGCCTCCACCACTGACTCGGGCAGTGTATTCCACGCACCAACCACTCTGAGTAAAAAATCTTCCTCTAATATCCCCCTTGAACTTCCCACCCCTTACCTTAAAGCCATGTCCCCTTGTATTGACCAGTGGCGCCTTGGGGAAGAGGCGCTGGCTATCCACTCCATCTATTCCTCTTAATATCTTGTCTCCTCTCATCATCCTTCTCTCCAAAGAGTAAAGCCCTAGTTCCCTTAATCTCTGATCATAATCCATACTCTCTAAACCAGGCAGCATCCTGGTAAATCTCCTCTGTACCCTTTCCAATGCTTCCACATCCTTCCTATAGTGAGGTGACCAGAAATGGACACAGTACTTCAAGTGTGGCCTAACCAGAGTTTTATAGAGCTGCATCATTACCTAGCAACTCTTAAACTCTATCCCTCGACTTATGAAAGCTAACACCCCATAAGTTTTCTTAACTATCCTATCTACCTGTGAGGCAACTTTCAGGGATCTGTGGACATGTACCCCCAGATCCCTCTGCTCCTTCACACTACCAAGTATCCTGCCATTTACTTTGTACTCTGCCTTGGAGTTTGTCCTTTCAAAGTGCACCACCTCACACTTCTCCAGATTGAACTCCATCTGCCACTTCTCAGCCCACTTCTGCATCCTATCAATGTCTCTCTGCAATCTTCGACAATCCTCTGCACTATCTACAACACCACCAACCTTTGTGTCATCTGCAAACTTGCCAACCCACCCTTCTACCCCCACATCCACGTCGATAATAAAAATCATGAAAAGTAGAGGTCCCAGAACCAGTCCTTGAGGGGCACCACTAGTCACAATCCTCTAATCTGAATGTACTCCCTCCACCACGACCCTCTGCCTTCTGCAAGCAAGCCAATTCTGAATCCACCTGGCCAAACTTCCCTGGATCCCATGCCTTCTGACTTTCTGAATAAGCCTACCATGTGGAACCTTGTCAAATGCCTTACTAAAATCCATATAGATCACATCCACTGCACTACCCTCATCTATATGCCTGGTCACCTCCTCAAAGAACTCTATCAGGCTTGTTAGACACGATCTGCCCTTCACAAAGCCATGCTGACTGTCCCTGATCAGAGTGTGATTCTCTAAATGCCCATAGATCCTATCTCTAAGAATCTTTTCCAACAGCTTTCCCACCACAGACGTAAGGCTCACTGGTCTACAATTACCCGGACTATCCCTACTACGTTTTTTGAACAAAGGGACAACATTCGCCTCCCTCCAATCCTCCAGTACCATTCCTGTGGACAACGAGGACATAAAGATCCCAGCCAGAGGCTCAGCAATCTCTTCCCTCGCCTCGTGGAGCAGCCTGGGGAATATTCCGTCAGGCTCTGGGGACTTTTCCGTCCTAATGTATTTTAATAACTCCAACACCTCCTCTGCCTTAATATCAACATGCTCCAGAACATCAACCTCACTCATATTGTCCTCACCTTCATCAAGTTCCCTCTCATTGGTGAATACCGAAGAGAAGTATTCACTGAGGACCTCGCTCACTTCCACATCCTCCAGGCACATCTTCCCACCTTTATCTCTAATCGGTCCTACCTTCACTTCTGTCATCCTTTTGTTCTTCACATAATTGAAGAATGCCTTGTGGTTTTCCTTTACCCTACTCACCAAGGCCTTCTCATGCCCCCTTCTTGCTCTTCTCAGCCCCTTCTTAAGCTCCTTTCTTGCTACCCTATATTCCTCAATAGACCCATCTGATCCTTGCTTCCTAAACCTCATGTATGCTGCCTTCTTCCACCTGACTAGATTTTCCACCTCACGTGTCACCCATGGTTCCCTCACCCTACCATTCTTTATCTTCCTCACTGGGATAAATTTATCCCTAACATCCTGCAAGAGATCTCTAAACGTCAACCACATGTCCACAGTACATTTCCCTGCAAAAACATCATCCCAATTCACACCCACAAGTTCTAGCCTTGCAGTCTCATAACTTGCACTTCCCGAATTAAAAATTTTCCTGTCCTTTCTGATTCTATGATAATTACCTTTTCCATGATAATGCTGAAGGCCAGGGATCTGTCCCCCAGATGTTCACTCACTGAGAGATCTGTGACCTAACCCGGTTCATTACCTAATACTGGATCTGGTATGGCATTCCCCCTAGTCAGCCTGTCAACATACTGTGACAGGAATCCGTCCTGGACACACTTAACAAACTCTGCCCCGTCCAAACACTTGGAACTAATCAGGTGCCAATCAATATTAGGGAAGTTAAAGTCACCCATGATAACAACCCTGTTATTTTTGCACCTTTCCAAAATCTGATTCCCAATCTGCTTCTCGGTATCTCTGCTGCTACCAGGGGGCATATAGAGTACCCCCAACAGAGTAACTCCTCCTTTCCGGTTCCTGACTTCCACCCATACTGACTCAAAAGAGGATCCTGCTACATTACCCACCCTTTCTGTAGCTTTAATAGTATCCTTGACCAGTAATGATACCCCTCCTCCCCTTCTGCCCCCCCCATCCCTTTTAAAGCACTGAAATCCAGGAATATTGAGAATCCATTCCTGCCCTGATGCCTGCCAAGTCTCTGTAATGGCCACTACATCATAATTCCATGTATGTATCCAAGCTCTCAGTTCATCACCTTTGTCCCTGATGCTTCTTGCATTGAAGTACACGCACATTAGCCCATCTACCTTCCTACCTTTACACCATTCATTCTGCTTCTCTTTCCTCAAAGCCTGTCTATATGTTAGATCTGGCTTTACTCCATGCATTTCTTTCACTGCTCTATTGTTCTGGATCCCATCCCCCTTGCAATTGAGTTTAAACCCTCCCGAACCATGCTAGAAAACCTACTTGCAAGGATATTGCTTCCCCTCAAGTTCAGGTGCAACCCATCCAATCTGTCCTGGTCCCACCTTCCCCAGAAGAGATCCCAATGATCCAAAAATCTAAAACCCTGCTTCCTCCACCAAATCTTCAGCCATGCATTCAACTGCCATCTCCTTCAATTCTTACCATCACTGTCACGTAGCACTGGCAGCAATCCTGAGAACATCACCCTTGAGGTCCTGTTCTTCAGTATTCTGCCTAGTTCCTGAAACTCACACTTCAAGACCTCATCCCTCTTCCTGCCTATGTCATTGGTGCCAACATGTATCACGACTTCTGGTTGCTTTCCCTCTCGTACCAGGATGTCGTGCACCCGGTCAGAGACATCCCGGACCTTGGCACCCAGGAGGCAACAAACCATGCGGGTGTCCTTCTCACATCTACAAAACCTCCTGTCTGCTCCTGACTATAGAGTCTCCAATGACGACAGCTCTCCTCTTCTCTGTCCCACCCTTCTGCACCACAGGGTCAAACTCAGTGCCAGAGGCCCTGCCACCGTGGCTCACACCTGGTCGGTCGTTCCCACCAACAGTATCCAGGACGGTAAACTTAATATTCAGGGGAATAGCTACAGGAGTGCTCTGCACTATCTGTCTACTCACCTTCACTTTCCCCCCCTCTGACTGTCACCCAACAACCTGCTTCCGACAACCTAGGTGTGACTACCTCCCTGTAGCTCTCATCTATGACTGTCTCATTCTCCCTTGCGAGTCGAAAGTCATCCACCTGCTGCTCCAGATTCCTTACACGGTCTTCCAGATCGCCCAGCCGTACGCACTTCTGGCAGATGTGACTCTGTGGGAGAGGGGTGTTCCCCCAAGACTGCCACATCTCACATGAGAGGCACATCAGCATCTCAGGAGGCATTGTAAAGACTAACAGGGAACAAGCTCGTCCTCTGCCTCTTCTCGCCGAAACCTCTCGAGTCAAAGCCTCAAAGCTCCACTCCTTCACTGGCCCATTCACTCACTCACTGGCCACTTTCCACAGGCTGTTCTGCTTGAGCTACCCCTCTATTTATTTGTTTGAGCTGTTCAAACTGCTTGGTCACCTGACCTCGATTGCCCAATCAGCTGCTTCCTGCTGAGTCTGAGCCATTCGAAACTTGATTGTCTAGTCGACTTCTTTCTGCTGAGCTATTCAAATCTTGATTGACCCTGTTGCACAGTCCAACTGCCAAAACTGCTAGGATCTCCTCCAGGATTAAGTTTAATTCAGTTTTAATGTGTGTCCATTGCACTTACAATTTTTCAACCACCATGTTAGTGGTAAAGAGATATCTATTCAATGCTTTGCAGAGCCCATGCACTAGAGGAGAATGTACATATAGCAAGAGCCAAACTGCTACACCCAATACTATTAAGCAGATGCTGGCATCTTAAGACAAATGCTCCAACATCCTGGACTGCTCAAGTGCACAGGGTGGGTGACCCGATTCAGAGAAGCTTGTGGTGAGCTCCACAATCGGTCACTGGCATGTTGAGTATTTCCAGCACTCTCTGCTTTTATTTCACAAAGTAAGCACTGAATATGGTTGACACTTGCAAAGGTACATTAACCGATCTGTGCGCAAAGGAGCAAGGTATAAGTTTTTTGTGAGTTCTGAGCATTAGAAGCCCAGTGGCCAGGATAGTGGAGCTGATGCCTCACAGGGTCCAGTGACCCAGATTCAATCTTGGCATCTGGAGTTTTCTGTGTGGGTTTTTTATGGGTACCTGAGCTCCCCTCACATCCCAAAAATACATGACTTGTTAGGTCAATAGGCCACTATAAATTACCCCTAGTGGCACAATCTGGGAATGTGAAAGGAATAGAATGGGGTAATGTATGATTAATGTTAAAATGAGTGCAGGCATCACTGTGGCCTGCTCCAACTACATCTTTCATAAAACTTCAGTGCTGAAGCTACTTGCTTACTTTTATTATTTACACAATTTTTTTTTCACTCTCTCTGTTGCTTGACTATTTTCTTTAATGGGCTCTTTTGAGGTTTCTTTGTTTTGTGGCTGCCCGTAAGGAGACAAATTACAAGGTTGTATAATGCATACATACCTTTGATAATAGATGTAATTTGAACTTTGACTTGAGTTAAAGTTGGCGCAAACAGTAGACTGAAATATCTGTTTCCATGGTATATCTCTGCAAGGCATGGTAACCCTCCCTTTGGTGGTGACAGAACTGATGAGGGTTCCATTGTCTGTTTTACTAGTTGATCTTCTGAACACAAGCCAGGTATGCTTAGAGCCTTTTTATTAACACAAGGATCGGCCTTTACCCTTTATTCAAATATGCCACCATGTCCGTAGCCTATTGCATTCCACTGTCATGCATGTGTGAAATGACTTTGCAGTAGCATCATCCAATATGCTTTATGTGTTGATGAAGGATTTTCTATCTACTCTATTTCTCACAGGTGGTGTCTGATATACTTTACAACAGCAGCGATCACCAATCAGGTTTCAATTTCCACCAGTGTTGGTAAAGAGTTTGCACGTTCTCTCCGTGACCCCATGGTTTTCCTCCACAGACAATGAACCAACCCATGACCATCTTTGCTCTCTTTATCCACTTGATGATGGTTGTCCATCGTGTCCAATGACAGGAAACTTATGTGGGAGAGTTTTTAAAGTGGAGAAGAGCCATTGCACTGGGACAGTTCCACTCGCTCAACCCCAGAGGTCTGGGTCCAGTGGTACAAACAAGGGTCACAAACTGGGGTCTTCTGGTTGCAGTGGATGACCATGTCATCTTCTATACCTTGTCATGCTCTTCAATCTCAATGGAGCATTGCAGCACCACCTTCAGAACCATTGGATCTCACTGTAGATCATATTGACTCTGTCCACTGGAGCTAAACTTACATCTAGGACAGGCACATCCTTAACCCACCAGGTACGAGGCTGCCGGCTACCCTCACCTGGTTCAGCCGGCCTGTCGAAGCAGTATACCAGTGTGTGGCTGCTCTCACAAGCAGAAAACTACTAGGAGCCACAGGTGAGAGCTGAGTGTCTGGTGGGGACCAAAGATAAGTGAGCTGCCCCAGATTGGACATGAGAAGCCCCTTCGTCAGAGGTGCTACTCCTCCCTGGACACCTCATAAACCCTTTATCCACTATTTATTTAATATATTGTTTAATATGTATTTTTATTGTAATTGATAGTGTTTTTTATATACTGCATTGTACTGCTGCCACAAAACAACAACTTACAAGAGATATATCAGTGATATTAAGCCTAATTCTAATTCTAATTCTACTCTGGTTTCCTCTCACATACCAACGATTTAGGGTTAGGATTAGAGTTAGGATTAGTGAGTTTATAGGCATGCTCTATTGATGCTGGATGCAGGCTCCCCCCAGCACAATCCTTGCTGATTTGATTTGATGCAAAAAATGACACATTTCACAGTATGTTTCAATGTTACGATGTACATGTGACAAATAAAGCTAATCTCTGTTCTTAAAAAAGAAATCTTTTTAATTTCTGACTGCCAACATATAGAGTTTTTTTTTGAATTTCATGGTTTACTTGTTCTTTGATATTTCATCTCTGCATCCAGTGTTCGGAGTAAATAAATCATCTCCATACAGCACATGTACACACTGCACAACACAACAGAATTTTTACTAAAAATGTCTAACTAACACTTGAATAAGAGCCCTAGTGTGTAAAGCAAAAAGCATTAGACTGAATCTATCTTGTCAATAAAAGATACCAAGGTCAAGCTGCCAGATATTACAAAACTTGCAATGCAATTATCGTTCCAAGTTAAAATGTTAAAGTGAAAAATCAATACCTCACATTTGTATTTGATTACTTTCTAATGGGCAATAAACTGAGAATCTCTATACTTACATAAAGAAAACCTTTTACATTTAATGCATTCCAGCCATTTTGAAAACTCGCAAAGCTTTATCTTGCCAGGTCTTGAAATTTGTGCCTGGTTTTAATCTCCAGGGCTCACGAAGTTGCTAAGATAACAAGCTGTGAAGGGGATTTATAGTAAGTTCTGTTGACCTTATTGTGCTTTGATTATCATGGGACATAGGTTGTTTCTTCAGAGGAACTTCATTGACTTCTGGGTGAGGTCTTTCAAGGATAACCATGCATGCAGCTTGGTCCACTTCAGCAGGGAATGCTGCTGATTGGTCATTTCTAGGCTTCTGAAGTACATGCTGAAGCTCAGTGCAGTGAGTGCATTGTCTTTGTGGGAAAGAGTTGCAGTCTGGAGTCTTTCTGCCGCTGAATATTGAGGGGGTGGGTCCAGTGTGAAGTATCTGAAACACTTAAATTTTCTATCACTCTGGGAGACCATATGAGGGAAAAAGGTGGTATGTGCACGATATATGCGAACACCACCAATGTTCAGAATCAATACCATGGTGAATTTATATACCACTAAGAGGGTAGAATGTTTTTCTTTGTCCTTAAATACCTATGAATAAAGTTTATTTTTGAAATTAAAGAAACACACAGAATATCCAAATTCTACTATACATCGAATGAACTATCCTCCCCTACACAGCACAGATCAATAATCTTCAAACAAGGGGAGAAAGAAAAGTGAGGACACACGAGATTCTACAGATGCTGGAAATCAGAGACACAAACACAAAATGCTGGAGGAACTCAGCATCTATAGAGGGGAATAAACAGAGGCCATTTCAGACCAAGACCCTTTCATCAGGGCTGAAAAGAGAGGCGGAAAAAAACAAATTAGGAAGGTGGGGGGAGGGGAAGGAGTTCAAGCTGGCAAGTGTTAGATGAGACCAGGAGAGGGGAAAGGTAGGTGGGTGGAGGAGGGAATGAAATGAGAAGCTGGGAGATGATAGTTGGAAAAGGTAAAGGGCTGTAAAAGAAAGTCACTGGTGGTCCCAGAACATACTCTCCATAGTCAAGGAAGCTCACCAATGCCTCTACTTTCTGAGGGAGGCTGAAGAGAGCTGGATTTTACACATGCATGCTCACATCATTCTACAGATACACAGCAGAGAGCATGCTAACAAGCTGCATCACTGCTTGGTACAGAAGCTGCACAGCTGCAAACAGGAAGGCCTTATAACACGTAGTCAGATTTTCCAACAGCTCACTGGCACCAGCCTGCCCAACATTAGGAACATACAGTGTATACAGAAAGGTGCCAGAAAAGAGCAAGTAATATCATGAAGGATCACACCCTCCCTACTCATGGACTGTTTGTCCCTCTCTCATCAAGGCTAAGGCTACATAGCATCCATGTTAGGACCACCAGTCTTTCCCCAAGCAGTAAGACTGATCAACACCTCCACCTGCTAACTCCACCATTACTTTATTATTTCCTGTCAGTCACCTTATGTACAACCTAGCGTCACTTTACAGACGTATAATCATTATCTTATGTATTTATATTTATTTGTTTTTTTTACTATTATTATTGTGTTCATTAACTTTGTGTGCTACATCAGATTCAGAGTAACAATTATTTTGTTTTCCTTGCAGTTGTGTACAGGAAATGACATTAAACAACCTTGATTCTTGGATCTTGAAGAAGGTATTTGGTAAGAGAGGAGAGTGCACCAAGAGAGAATGGGATTATAGGGGATGGTATAGTTATGAGAACAAATGCAAAGAGTCAGAGAATCCTAAAGGTGATGTTGACAGGGTTCAAGACGTTTCCTCTGGGCTAGAGAAGAAATCGGAGTGTATAGGGAGAATAGGATCCAGCTGAGGCCCTTGTACACAGGAACAAACATCAATGAGATTGGGATGAATGTTTTACTGAGGCATCGTGAGGAGCTAAGGAGGGTCGTGAAAAGTGGAACATCAAAGATAGTGATATCCAGATTATTGCTTGAGCCACATGCAACTTGGCAAAAGGTAAATTGTCATAACCACAGACTCTGCTGCGGAGTCTACACAGATGGGCTGCGCAACAGATTCAACAATTGCACTTGTGAATATACACTGTTACGTAGCCCGTAACTGGGTTGCCAAACCAGCAGAAATGGACCACTTAGTTGCAGTCTGGTTTACTGGAACTAAGAAAGTTTTATTAAAGAAATAAGTAACACAGTACTCTAAATGTAAGGATATAAATGCAACAGGTTAGCAATGATAAAACACACATGTACACGGAACTAGGATAATAGGATCAATCAAGCTCTATCGCAGTCTAGGGGTAAAATGATCAGTTTCAAGTGACTCAGGTTTCAGTTCAGTTTAGTTCAGTTCGCATTAATCGCTGTCGTGCCATTGGGGAGAGAGACAGAGTGAATGCTGATACTCAAATCGGATTCAACAGACCTTTGATATTCCTTGCAGTTAGCTCTTGGGTGAGCCCTTTGTAATGTCTTCTGAGGTCACCGACTGTGACCTCCCCGTTCCAGATACAATCGTTCTTCTGCGGTGAACCCGGCACTCAGGCAAGGGTGGACACACACACACACCAGATTCCCGCCGACCGTACCTTCTCACCCTGTGCGTCTATGGTTGGTCCCGTGTCAGACCTCCAAAACTCTCACCAACTTGTGGGGGCACACCACTTTTCCAGGGTCTTGTTATGTCATGGTGTCGTGTGTGTGTCTTGCCTTAGCAAACCCGTTCCTTTTATCCCCCTGCTGGGGCATCACCTGTCCATCAAACTTCAAACAGTTCAGGTTCAAAGCAACCGGTCTCTGACAATACTCGGAACTGTGTCTCCTTTTCGTTAATCCCTCTCCTCTGTCTCTTATTAGCATGTTGAATGTTTCCCCCATTTGTCTCTCCCTTATCTCTCTTATCGGCATCTTCTGATAACTTGGTCACAACACTTTCCAGCTAATTACTGTTTCATTCTGGTGGTATTTAACTCCCTTCTTTTCATTTTAGTCTTGTTGAAACGGTCAAAAGCACATTTATGCTCCCTACTTACCTTTGTCCTTGTCCAGGAAAGAGGACTACTGTTTTGACTGATGCAGGAAAGCAGCGGTCTTAATTTTCTATCTAGTTATTGCTTCGGCGTAGTATTGGTATTCAACTTTCAGTTGAGAGTTTTAGTTAATAGCCCTGTTGCCTTAGAGTTTATTGTTTTCTTTCTCCTTTAAACTCTGCAACAGTTTCTTTCTCCCTCTCTCTCTCTCTTCCCCCCCCCCCACTCTCCCTCCCTCCCTCCCTCCCTCCCTCCTTCCCGCACACTGAGTGTTCGGATATAAACAGGATTAAAGATGTATGGTTCAGAGTGTGGTGTGGTAGAAGTTGACTCTGAATTATGGACTCAGACACCAATACTGGGGGCAGAGAGAACTGTTTCATTGAGATGGGCCTTCCCTGACTTAAGCTGGCACCAGTGTCCTGATGAATGGCATACATATGGTTGTAGGTAAGGTTTTAAACTAAATAGGAGGGGAGAGAGCTCCCACAAGAGAGTACAGTCACAAGATAGTAAGGAGATAATTGACAAGCAAAGTGTGAACCACTAGGGCAAAAAATGTAATGTATGCAGCACAGAGCAAATACAGAAAAAAACATCAAAGTTTAGAGGTCTATATTTGAAAGCACACAGCGTTTACAACAAGGAGATAAGTTGACAGCTTCAATAGCAAAGTATGAGTGATATTATGGAGATATGTTGCAATGTTGCCGGGTATGGATGTTCAATACTCCAGGTTATACAATGTCCCTAAAGAACCTTCCGAAAGGAAAGGAGATGGGGTATCATTATGAAACAAGAAAAGTCACATTGAGTAATGATAAAATGACAATGGATAATAATTGGAATTGATTTGGGTTAAAATCATGAATAGCAGAGAAAAGAAGCCACGGGTGAGAATAGTCTATAGGTCCCAAAGCCCTGACCTCTCAGTGGTGTAGAATATAAGTGGGGAAATATCTGGGGCATGTTGAAGGGAACTGCAATTTTCCTTAATTTTAATCTGCCTATTGATTGGTTGAATCAGATTGTCATGGATATGATAAAAGAAGAAAGTTTTATGTGTGCCAAGGAAGGTTTTCTTCAACAGTAGATTATGAAATATAGCTGGGAATAGGCTATTTTTAGATCTTGTAATGAATAAAGACCAGAAAGTTTGGGCTTAATATGATTAATAAGTAACTTTGTGGCTAAAGTTCCCTTTAAAGGTAATATCCTTTAAAACTAAGTTGAAGAGGAATCCTTCAATCAAAGGACAGTGGATCAGTGGAATTTGTTGTCACATCGAACTGTGGTGGCGAAGTCACTGCATATAGTTAAGGCAGAGAAGATTAGGTACTTGCTTGGTAAAGGGGCTGAGGGTTACAGTGAGAAGACAGGAGAATGGCACTGAAAAAAAATTGATTGGTGGAGAAGGCTTAATGGGTCAAATGACCTAATAATGCATCTGTATCTTGTGTCCTCAATATGATAGAACTTCAGATGTAGTTAGAGGGTGAACACCACAGGATGAAACCAATCTTCAACTTCACAGAGGAAATTATAAAAGTGTGAAGGTGGGGTTGACCAAGAAGGACTGGGTAAAAAGATTGACAGGCAGTTCAGCAAATAAACAATGTCAGATATTATTATAGCTGGTCCATAGCTCTTAATAGAAATTACAATTCATCTCAGCTTGTTCCATATGATCATTAAAGTTTGGAGCAGTGACTTAGAAATAATCTCTGGGTTTACACTATCATCACTTATCACAGTACTTTGTTTACTCAATAAAATTAATGCTTTAGAAGGTCAATTAGTTGATGGTTAATGAGTCAATTATACACAATCAGAAAATAAAGATAATACCATTCTATTTCTTCAAATGCAGTATTAAAAGATTCAGAGGTTCACTGTAACAATTAATTTCAATTTTAGGTTCATTTAAATCTGAAACTCTGCCCCTCTTTATCTGGCAGGATTTCAGATTTCTGGATTATGGGGATCTTTCTGGAAAAATATGACACCTGAAACCGAGGGGGAGCAATATCCTCGTGGGCAGGTTTGATTGAGCTATTGGGGAGGGCCTAAACTAAATTGGCAGGAGGAATGGGAACTGGAGTGATAGGACGAAGATGGGGTAATGGTATGCAAGCCAGTGCCTTGCATAGTGAAACTGTGAGAAAGGAAAGGCAGATGATAGGGCAAAGTTGCAGTCAGTGGGATGAGTTGAAGTGTAACATGAGAGCAAAATCGAAAAGTGTGATGAATACAGGACTGAAGGTTTTATATTTGATTGCATACTCTATATGGAGTACGGTAGATGATCTTGTAGCACAGTTAGAGATTGCCAGGTTCGACGTTGTGGCGTCACTGAGTTATAGCTAACAGAAGATCATAATTGGGAGTTTAACATCTGAGGATGTACCTTGTATTGAACGCACAGGCTGGTTCATATGAGTGAACAAGAATTGTGGATGAAAGCTAGGGTTAAATTGGCTGCAGGTGATGAGTTGGAAACAAGTGGCAGATGACCCATTAGTTGGATGGAGATTGGGGGGAGCCTGCAGTAGCAGGCCAAGAAGATCAGGAACAATTTGGTTAAGTAGTCCAAAAATTACCAAAAGCAACACTAGCCTAAGATTTAATACATTCAGATAACATCCCTTTGTCAGAATGAATTTTAAATAGCACAAAGGTTCAATTAAAATAGAAAAAAGGAAAGGCTTTAGATCTAACGAGAATTTGGGAAATGAATTTTACAACAGCCATTTCTGGATATGGAGTGAAGAGGCAGTATTAAAATTTTACAGAAGAAATATTTAATCATTCAATGACTTGGAAAGTCTCCAGTTTCACTTCATTGAACAGGATTCATCAATGAAGCAATTAAAGAAGGAAAGCATCAGATTAGTGAGATATCCAGAGACAGATTATGATTACATTGAGCATTTAACAACCTCAGAATGCTTCTGAAATTTTCAGAGTGTACTTTGACTTGATGAAGGCATTATATATAGTCAACATAAAAGACAGACATGCAGTAAAAATCAAAACGCACAATTTTTGGTTCATCATTCAGTTCGGCCTTGTTTGATATGATACACAGCTATTATACAATATGTAAATTAATACAAAACAAACAAAATTGTAGAGAATTGAGGTTGCAAAGACTCTTCAGGGTGACTTAGGTAAGTTGAGTGAGAAGTGAGTGGAAAAATACATGATAAGTGCAGTAAAGATTAATGAGATCTTTTTAAAGATTACATTTATTTAGCACATCTACATCAAAATATATAGTGAAATGCATCGTTTTTTGCATCAAATCTGATCACCGAAGATTCTGTTGGGCAGCTGACAAGTGTCACCACACCTCCGGCACAAACATAGCATGCCCATAAATCACTAACTCTAACCATATGTCTCTGGAATGTGAGAGGAAATGGGAACACCTGGTGGAAACCCACACAGTCATGGGGAGAACCTACAAACTCTTTACAGGCAATGGTGGGAATTGAATGCTGACTGGTGATCACTGGTATTGCAAAGTGATGCACTAACTAGTATGTTACCTTGCTGCACAATATGGCATGGGCATATTGAATTCATTCCCTCTTGTAGTCAAAGTGAAAAAGTCAGAGCATGAGCGGTGAGGACATACTGATATGCAAAAGGAGATCAGTGTGCTTGGATTCCAAAGACTGAAAACAAACACGTCGGTGAAGCAAGCAGTTAATGAGAAAAATACTTTTTTCAAATGAATTTCAAGGTGTTCTGTCCAGAGCAGCAAGGGATCCATTCCTAAAACTATACAGAGCATTGGTGAAAGCAAGCTCAAGTATTGTGTGTGGATTTGATCTCCTAACTCAATAAAAGAATTAGAGAGAATGTAGTGAAGTTTCACTAGACTGTACCTTCATCTTATTTTTCTATATTTCAATTCTTCTGGAATTCAATTCAATCATTGTTGAATACATTTAAATATTGTGAGGAATATGTTCAGCACAGCTGGACCCAAAACATGCGAAAAGGATCAGTCCCCACTAATATAACGTGACCTGGTTTTCTATTCTAGTAATCTCCACAAAGTAGTCAGGTGGCTGTAGAACTGACAAGATTGTACTACAAGTTCCATAATTTGCGGGCACACTATGTTGGCGACAGAAGCATGACAATGTTTCTGGGCAACCCAGCACACCCCTAATGCAAGTGATGCATTTCACTATACAGTGCATTCTAGTTAATTGGGCTATTGGTTAATCAGGGCAGCCATTTATTTGGGGTAACTCTTAAAGAACAAAAGCTAATCAAGAAAATAGCCAGAATTCCCTTCAATTATTTGGGATGCTGTGCCATTTAATTGGGATAGAAGTCTGTTGCCAAACAGTTTCTCACTAGCGTCTGTGACACTGTTTCCTGGCCCCGATTGTCTCATTTTCACTATGGATTTGCAGTCCCTATACACCACCATTCCCTATCAAGAGGGCCTTAAAGCTCTCTGCTTCTTTCTGGACAAAAGACCCAACGAGTTCCCTTCCACCATCGCTTTCCTCCATCTGGCAGAACTGGGTCCTCATTCTCAATAACCCCAGGCATAGCTGGGACCCATGGGCACTCACATGGGTCCCAGCTATGCCTGCCCTTTTGTCAGCTATGTGGAACAGTCCATGTTCTAAGCCTACACCGGTATCACTCCCAAGTCTTCCTATGCTACATTGACGACTGCATTGGTGCTACTTCCTGCACCCACGCTGAGCTCATCGACTTCATTATTTCTGACACTTTCCTCCCCTTACTCGATCTCTGTCTTCACCTTTGGAGATGGTCAATCTACAGATATCTTTTATAAACCATCTGATTCTCGCAACTACCAGGACTACACCTCTTCCCACCCTATCACTTGTAAAAATGCCATCCTCTACTCTCACTTCGTCCATTTCCTCTGAATCTGCTCTCTGGATGATGCTTTTCATTCCAGAACGAAGGAGATTTCCTGCTCTTCAAAGAAGAAGGTCGGCTGGTGGTGCAGTGAGATCAGCGCTGGGCTCGGGAATGGAGGTTCCTGAGTTCGATCCAGTGACAGACCACTCCCGTGCACGCTGTCCATCCGAGTCGACGTCATCATCATCATCATCATTCAAGGAAAGGATCTTCCCTTCCTCCACCATCAACACTGCTCTCACCCACATTTCTTCTATTTCACGCACGTCTGTCCTCAGCCCATCCTCCTGCTACCCCACCAAGGACAGGGTTCCTCTTCTCCTTACCTACCACCACAGCAGCCTCCAGGTCCAGCGCACTAATTCCTCATAACTTCCACTATCTCCAACAGAATCCCACAACCAAGCACTTCTTGCCCTCCCCCCACTTTCTGCTTTCCACAGGGATTACTCCCTTTGCGATTCCCTTGTCCACGCATCCTGTCCCACTGATCCCCCTCTTGGTACTTACCTTTACAAGTGCCACATCTGCCCCTGCACCTCCTCCCTTACTACCATTCAGGGCCCCAAACAATCTTTCCAGGTGAGGTGACACTTCAGCTGTGAGTCTGTTGGGGTCATATACTGTGTCCGTGTGGTCGCCAGTATGTAAGTGAGACCCAATGAAGATTGGGAGACCCCTTCACCAAGCATCTATGCTCTAACCACCAGAAAACAGTGAAATTTCCTGGTAACCACCCTTTTCAATTCTACTTTCCTTTCCCATTACAGCATTTATGTCCATAGCCTCTTTTACTGTTGTGATGAGGCCACAGTCAGGTTGGAGGAGCAACAGCTTACAGTCCATCTGGGTAATCTCCAACCTGATGGCATGAACGTCGATTTCTCAAACTTCCAAAAATTGCCCCCACCCTCCTCTCCTTCGTCATTCCCTGTTCCTGTTTCGCTTTCTCACCTTATCTCCTTACCTGCCTATCACCTCCCTCTGGTGCTCCTTGACCTTCCCTGTCTTCCATGGGCTTCTATCCTCTCCTATCAGATTCCCCCTCCTCCAGCCCTTTATCTTGTTCACCGATCAACTTCCCAGCTCTTTACCTCAGCCCCTCCCCCTCTCCTGTTTTCACCTATCACCTGTCACCTTGTACTTGTCTTTCCCCTGCTCTACTTTCTGACTCTGACTTCTGCCTTTCCTTTCCAGTCCTGAAGAAGGGTCTCAGCTCGAAATGTCGACTGTTTACTCTTTTCCTTAAATCCAGCCTGGCCTGCTGAGTTCCTCCAGCATTTTGTGTGTGTTACTTTGGATTTCCAGCATCTGCAGATTTTCTCATGTTTGTGGTTCTAACTATTGTCAGTCATGTGCACTTGTGGGGCTGTTAGTCACTACATCTTGCTTAGAGCGAACATTTTTGAAATAGCGTTAGTTGCTTGTGTTCAAAAATCAGTAATTTTGTCATTAATAGTTGGCAAGAAATTAGCAGTAAGACAATTCAGAACTGTTTTTCTTACTGCAGTTTCAAGCATTCAGACTTGGAGATGCCAGAAATGACAGGAATGAAAAATGAAATTTCACTACTTCAACCGCCGGTTAGGAATTATGAAGAATTTTAAGGTATCAACAATAATCTTGCATTTACAATGGAAATAAAGATTTGGAGGATGCAATCATTAATAACATTGTATGAAGTTAGTCCATTATCTGCACTCAGTAATGTTATTCATTTACGGTCAATCAAAAGAAGACAAGCGGATACTGGATGAATTCCTTCTTCGATAACTATTAGGAGCTAATATGCCATTTTGTAATCTGTAGTAGTATTGATAATAAGACCATAAGACAAAGGAGCAGAAGTCGGCCATTCAGCCCATTGAGTCTGCTCCACCATTTTATCATGAGCTGATCCATTCTCCCATTTAGTCCCACTCCCCTGCCTTCTCACCATAACCTTTGATGCCCTGGCTACACAGATACCCATCAATCTCTGCCTTAAATACACCCAATAACTTGGCCTCCACTGCTGCCTGTGGCAACAAATTCCATAGATTCACCACCCTCTGGCTGAAAAAATTTCTTCACATTTCTGTTCTGAATGGGCGCCCTTCAATCCTTAAGTCATGCCCTCTCGTACTAGACTCCCCCGTCTGGTGATAATGTTCTAATTGATAATGATAATGTTCTAATTTGTTCAGTATTTCATTAAAATACATAATTTGTTACTCAGTTAAATGGTAGTTTGTCTATTTTATATCTTTTATTACAATTTCCATGAAACTGCGGCTAATTGGGGCAGCAACTTAATTGGACCAAAATATATTGGTTTCGATATGACCCAATTAACCGGAATGCACCGTATTTCAATATCCTGATGTACATGTGACAAATAAAACAAAGCTTTATCTTTGTCTCTTCACTAAACAACATGTTGCATTCTGCTTCAGAAATTAATTTTCAAGTAAATAAAGCCAAATTTCAGAGGCCAATTCCATATTGTGATCACCACCATAATGCACAATTAGCCACAGGAACTGAGAGCTAACTCCAACCAATGTTGTTCTAATGTTCTTAATTGGTTCTTTCTGAATGACACCACTGGGGAATCTAAGCCTCATACATTTGTGCCTCAGCTAAAATTGAACTGTGAGCACTGTTTTGACAATAAGACCATAAGGCGTAGGAGCAGAATTGGGCCATTCAGCACATCGAGTCTGCTCTGCTATTACATCATGGCTGATTTATTTTCTCTTTCAACCTCATTCTCCTATTAGTCAAGGAGATATCAATATCCACTTTAAAATATACCCAATGACTTGGTCTCTACAGCCATCAGTGGCAAGGAGTTTCATGGATACATCAACCTCTGGCCAAAGAAATTCCTTATCATCTTTGTTCTAAAGGGATGTCCTTCTCAGTCTGTGCCTTTTGGTCCTCGACTATCCCAAATTGGAAATATCCTCTTCACATCCATTTATCTCTAAGGCTTCCAATATTTATTAGATTTTAATGAGATCCTCCTCATTCTAAACCCCAGAGAATTCAGGCCCAGAGCCATCAAGCATTTCTCATTCATTAACCCTTTTGTTCCCAAGATCATTCTCGTGACCCTCCTCTGGACCCTCTCCATTGCTGACCCATCCATCCTTAGATAAGGAGCCCAAAACTGTTCACGGTACTCCAAACATAGTCTGACCAATGTCCTAAAAGCCTTAGCATTACATCCTTGCTTCTATATTCTAGTCCTCTCAAAATGAATGCTAACATTGCATTTGCCTTCCCTACCAATTACTCAGTCTGCAAGCTAATCTTTAGGAAATCCTGCACAAAGTCTCCCAAAACCCTTTGCACCTGCTTAGAAAATAGTCTATACCTTTATTCCTTCTACACTATTCTATTTGCCAGCTTCTTTGCACATTCTCCGAATCTGTCCATGTCCTTCTACAGACTACTTACGTCCTAGACATTGGCCTGTCCCACCTATCTTAGTATCATTGCAAAGCCATCAATTCTGTAATTCAGATTATTAATATATGACACGAAATGTAGTAGACCCAACACCGAGCCCTGTGGAACATCTGTAGTTACCAGCAGTCAACCGGAAATAGCCCCCTTTATTCCCACCTTTGCCTTCTGCCTCTTTTTTTTTTCCCTTTATGTTACCTACTATATTTAAAGTAGAAGTATGGAGAATACACAAACTGAATTTTGTTTTGCTAAATCTGATTAATTTGATTTAATCACCTCCAACAACAGAAACAATGTTCATTGTTGCATCATTTATACATAGCATTTCTAAACATACCTCAACTTTAGTTTATCATTGTTCAATTAACAATTTGAAAGGATTTGAAAATACACTCAGTGGCCACTTTATTAGGTACACCTGTGCACCTGCTCATTAATGCAAATATCTAATCAGCCAATCAAATGGCAGCAACTCAATGCATAAAAGCATGCAGACATGATCAAGAGGTTCAGTTATTGTTCGAACCAAACATCAGAATGGGGAAGAAATGTGATTGAAGTGACTTTGACTGTGGAATGATTGATGGTGCCAGACCAGACGGTTTGAGTATCTCTGCTGATCTCCTGAGATTTTCACATACAACAATCTCTAGTCCTCCCTCGTCAATGAGAGAGGTCAAAGGAGAATGGTCAGACTGGTTCAAGTTGACAGGAAGGTGACAGTAACTTAAATAACCATATATTACAACAGTGATGTGCAGGCAAGTATCTCTTGCACAAAACATTGATCTTTGTATTGGATGAGCTGCAACAGCAGAGGACCATGAGCATCCACCTAGTAGCCACTTTATTAGATACAGGAGGTACCTAGTCAATCGGTCATTGAGTGTACATTGATTAATTTGACATTACATGAACTTACTCAGAATTTCAAGCCACAAAGTGAACCACAGAATGACAGGTGTAATCACTAAGCTCTTGGATAGATTTGAACTGGTCCAATTTTATTCTGACTTAGATTAATATCCATCCTACTGGTTTTAGCTCTGATCTGAATGGGACATTGCAGTATGGATAAACTGTTCCTACATCACTGGCACAGTCTACTGTAATTCAGAGGACCTAATATATCTGACTGTGGCTGACAACTCCAAATGAATCCAGTCATGCTAAGTATTCTTAAGCTTGTGATTGGTCCCAGTAGGAAGTTTATGGTAAAGCTCGATGACCTTCGTCTGGTCAGGGAGAGTGAGGAGTTGATAGAGAGGAGTTACAGGCAGATGGTCACACCAGGGCCACGGGAGGCAGACAAGTGGGTCATGATTAGGAGGGGGAAGGGGAAGAGTCAGGTAATAGAGAGTACCCCGGTGGCTGTGCCCCTTGACAATAGGTACTCCTGTTTGAGTACTGTTGGGGGGGGACAGCTTACCTGGGGGAAGTGACAGTGGCTGTGCCTCCGGCACAGAGTCTGGCCCTGTAGCTCAGAAGGGTAGGGAGAGGAAGAGGAGGGCAGATGTAATAGGGGACTCGATAGTAAGGGGGTCAGATAGGTGATTCTGTAGACGCAGTCCAGAGACTCGGATGGTAGTTTGCCTCCCTGGTGCCAGGGTCCGGGATATTTCTAATCGCGTTCAAGATATCCTGAAGTGGGAGGGTGAGGAGCCAGAGGTCATGATACATATAGGTACCAATGACATAGGTAGGAAAAGGGAAGAGGTCCTGAAAGGAGAATATAGGGAGTTAGGAAGGGAGTTGAGAAAAAAGACTGCAAAGGTAGTAATCTCGGGATTACTGCCTGTGCCACGCGACAGTGAGAGTAGGAAAGCGATGAGGTGGAGGATAAATGCGTGGCTGAGGCATTGGAGTAGGGGGCAGGGATTTAAGTTTTTGGATCATTGGGACCTCTTTTGGCGCAGGTGTGACCTGTAAAAAAAGGACAGGTTACGCTTGAATCCTAGGGGGACCAATATCCTGGAGGGGAGATTTGTGAGGGCTACTGAGGTGACTTTAAACTAGAATGGTTGGGGGGGTGGGAATAAAATTAAAGATACTAGGATAGAGGAGGTTAGTTCACAACAGGGGAATGGGAACCAGTGCAGAGAGACAGAGGTGTGTAAAATGAGGGTAGAAGCAAAAAGTAGTAAGGTGAAAAGTAAAAGTGGCAGGCCGGCAAATCCAGGGCAAGAATCAAAAAGGGCCACTTTTCAACATAATTGTATAAGGGCTAAGAGTGTTGTAAAAGCGAGCCTGAAGGCTTTGTGTGTCAATGCAAGGAGCATTCGTAACAAGGTGGATGAATTAAAAGTGCAGATTGTTATTAATTAATATGATATAGTTGGGATCACAGAGACATGGCTCCAGGGTGACCAAGGATGGGAGCTCAACATTCAGGGATACTCAATATTCAGGAGAGATAGACATGAAAGAAAAGGAGGTGGGGTAGCAGTGCTGGTTAGAGAGGAGATTAATGCAATAGAAAGGAAGGACATTAGCCGGGAGGATGTGGAATCGATATGGGTAGAGCTGCATAACACTAAGGGGCAGAAAATGCTGGTGGGAGTTGTGTACAGGCCACCTAACAGTAGTAGTGAGGTTGGGGATGGTATTAAACAGGAAATTAGAAATGCGTGCAATAAAGGAACAGCAGTTATAATGGGTGACTTCAATCTACGTATAGATTGGGTGAACCAAATTGGTAAGGGTGCTGAGGAAGAGGATTTCTTGGAATGTATGCGGGATGGTTTTTTGGATCAACATGTCGAGGAACCAACTATTCTAGACTGGGTATTGAGCAATGAGGAAGGGTTAATTAGCAATCTTGTCGTGAGAGGCCCCTTGGGTAAGAGCGACCATAATATGGTGGAATTCTTCATTAAGATGGAGAGTGACATAGTTAATTCAGAAACAACGGTTCTGAACTTAAAGAAGGGTAACTTTGAAGGTATGAGACGTGAATTATCTTAGATAGACTGGCACGTGACACTTAAAGGTTTGATGGTGGATATGCAATGGCAAGCATTTAAAGATCGCATGGATGAACTACAACAATTGTTCATCCCAGTTTGACAAAAGAATAAATCAGGGAAGGTAGTGCACCCGTGGCTGACAAGAGAAATTAGGGATAGTATCAATTCCAAAGAAGAAGCATACAAATTACCCAGAAAAAGTGGCTCACCTGAAGACTGGGAGAAATTCAGAGTCCAGCAGAGGAGGACAAAGGGCTTAATTAGGAAAGGGAAAAGAGATTATGAGGGAAAACTGGCAGGGAACATAAAAACTGACTGTAAAAGCTTTTATAGATATGTGAAAAGAAAAAGATTGGTTAAGACAAATGTAGGTCCCTTACAGACAGAAACAGGTGAATTGATTATGGGGAGCAAGGACATGGCAGACCAATTTAATAACTACTTTGGTTCTGTCTTCACTAAGGAGGACATAAATAACCTTCTGGAAATAGTAGGGGACAGAGTGTCCAGTGAGATGGGGGAACTGAGGGAAATACATATTAGTAGGAAAGTGGTATTAAGTAAATTGAAAGGATTAAAGGCAGATAAATCCCCAGGGCCAGATGGTCTGCATCCCGGAGTGCTTAAGGAAGTAGCCCAAGAAATAGTGGATGCATTAGTGATATTTTTTCAAAACTCTTTAGATTCTGGACTAGTTCCTGAGGATTGGAGGGTGGCTAATGTAACCCCACTTTTTAAAAAAGGAGGGAGAGAGAAATCAGAGAATTATAGACCGGTTAGCCTAACATCAGTGGTGGGGAAAGTGCTAGAGTCAGTTATCAAAGATGTGATAACAGCACATTTGGAAAGCGGTGAAATCATCAGACAAAGTCAGCATGGATTTGTGAAAGGAAAATCATGTCTGACGAATCTCATAGAATTTTTTGAGGATGTAACTAGTAGAGTGGATGGGTGAGAACCAGTGGATGTGGTATATTTGGATTTTCAGAAGGCTTTTGACAAGGTCCCACACAGGAGATTAGTGTACAAACTGAAAGCACATGGTATTGGGAGTAAGGTATTGATGTGGACAGAGAATTGGTTAGCAGACAGGAAGCAAAGAGTGGGAATAAACGGGACCTTTTCAGAATGGCAGACAGTGACTAGTGGGGTACCGCAAGGCTCAGTGCTGGGACCCCAGTTGTTTACAATATATATTAGTGACTTAGATGAGGGAATCAAATGCAGCATCTCCAAGTTTGCGGATGACACGAAGCTGGGTGGCAGTGTTAGCTGTGAGGAGGATGCTAAGAGGATGCAGGGTGACTTGGATAGGTTAGGTGAGTGGGCAAATTCATGGCAGATGCAATTTAATGTGGATAAATGTGAGGTTATCCACTTTGGTGGCAAAAACAGGAAAACAGATTATTATTTGAATGGTGGCCGATTAGGAAAAGGGGAGATGCAACGAGACCTGGGTGTTATTATACACCAATCATTGAAAGTTGGCATGCAGGTACAGCAGGCGGTGAAAAAGGCGAATGGCATGCTGGCATTCATAGCAAGAGGATTCAGGTACAGGAGCAGGGAGGTACTACTGCAGTTGTACAAGGCCTTGGTGAGACCACACCTGGAGTATTGTGTGTAGTTTTGGTCCCCTAATCTGAGGAAAGACATCCTTGCCATAGAGGGAGTACAAAGAAGGTTCACCAGATTGATTCCTGCGACAGCAGAACTTTCATATGATGAAAGACTGGATTGACTAGACTTATATTTGTTGAAATTTAGAAGATGGAGGGGGGATCTTATTGAAACATATAAAATCCTGAAGGGATTGGACAGGCTAGATGCAGGAAGATTGTTCCCGATTTTGGAGAAGTCCAGAACGAGCGTTCACAGTTTGAAGATAAAGGGGAAGCCTTTTAGGACCAAGATTAGGAAAAACTTCTTCACACAGAGAGTGGTGAATCTGTGGAATTCTCTGCCGCAGGGAACAATTGAGGCCAGTTCATTGGTTATATTTAAGAGGGAGTGAGATATGGCCCTTGTGGCTAAAGGGATCAGGGATATGGAGGGAAGGCTGGTACAGGGTTCTGAGTTGGATGATCAGCCATGATCATACTGAATGGCGGTGCAGGCTCAAAGTGCCGAATGGCCTACTCCTGCACCTATTTTCTATGTTTCTATGTAAAGCCTGACTGTGGTGGGATTTCCCGGAATTACATTGGCAATCCTTTTTTGAAATCCTGTGCCAGCCAGACCTGGTACAAGTTCAGAATCCCAATTCATTCCCACCTTAGAAAACAGGAAGAACAATTAACTTTAATTTTTCGCTTATTAATAATTTCTCAATATTTTAATCCATTTAGTATTCTTTATCTGTTTAAAATCTAAATGATTTTATTTTTATTTTGCACAAACCTGGTATTATTTGAATGTTACAAGGAATTTTAGCACTGTTGAATTCTTTGGCCTTCCATTAGAAATAATCTTCCAGTTTCATCTGCACTAATGAACAACCCAGATATTACTACCTGTTTACAAGGGCATCTTTGCTGCTTGCTCCATTGTCCCATACCTTACAACGTTTCCATGCCAGATATCCTAATCTCTCCCACCACAACAACCTCTGGACTGAGAGCTCTCCACTAAGGAAAATGGATTCCTGATTCATTAAGCCTCTCTATAGTTCAAGAAACAATAACATCTTTAACATCAAGTTCTGTACAATTAATAAACTTAAATTATGAGAGCTTTCAATGTAGTTTTTTTTGTGGCATATCGAAGAACGAAGTTCAGCTGATACCAAGTTATCACACCTGCCCTGTTACCACTAACCCAGCACATGAACTTGGCAGTGAGTGAAGGGAAACTCTTCTCAATGGCTGTTTTCCTCAGCAGAGACAGAAAATAAAGCAAGGAGACTTGGTATAATGGAACAGTTACTGCTGCTCCCTTACAAGTTTAGGAACCCAGATTCAATCCCAAAAGGAATTATAGTTGGAAGATTTGTATGGAGAACATGATCCTAGGAAAGGCTTGGAAGAAGTATGCAAAAATTATGAATCAGTGAAGGACAATCTGTTGAAAATATATAAGTATCAATCAAAATGGTAAAGATTCTTTTAACTTCCAGTAATTTCTACCTCTCCCCACCCCTTTTCCTATTCTACATTCTGACTCACTTCTCACCCCTTCTCTTCACCTGTCCATCACAACCCTTTGGTACCTCTTCTCCTTCCCTTTCCTTGGTGGGCCACACTCCTCTCCTATTAGATTCCTTCTTCATCAGTCACCAATCACCACACCCAGCATCTTACTTCATCCCCTTTCCCTCCTCATTTGGTTCCATCCATCACCTACCAGCTTGTACTTCTTCTCCTCTTCCTGCATTCATATTCTGGCTTCTTCCCCTCTTCTTTTTCAGCCCAAAGTGTTAACCGTTTATTCCTCTCCGTAGATGTTACCTGATCCAGCATTTTGTGCACGTTGCTCTGGATATCCAGCATCTGCAGAATCTCTTGCGTTTCGAGATGGACAAACAGCACACAATAGGAAATTGATCTGAGGATCAGAGCATAGAAAGTCAGACAAGTGGTAGCTGATTTGTAGCTGCCTAAAGAGTGCTGGAACAGCCACACAGGGAAGAATGAAGCAGACAGATAAACCGTATAGATCTCAGCAACAGGCAGGATCTGCAGGATAAGTTGAGAGTATAAAAGTCAGAATGTGTTTGTTGGGATCAGAGTCTGAGCAATCGCCTTATTCATTTATTTATCTATCTATTTATTTATTTGAGATACAGCATGGAATAGGCTATTCCCGCCCTTCGAGCCGCACTCCCCTCTGCCATCTCATTTTTGAATGGACGTTGAACCCATGAACATTACCCATGATTTTTAAAATTTCTATTTTTGCACTACTTATTTAATTTAACTATTATATATATTTACAGTAATTTAAGCTTTTTTCTATTGTTTATTGTATTATACTGCTGTCACAAAGACAACAAATTTCACAACATATGCTGGTGATATTAGACCTGACTCTGATAACGTACCTGCCTCAAACACTTCCTCTAGCAGTCATTTCACATGCTGACCACTCCTTGGGTGAGAAAGTTGCCCGTCAGTAATGATAACACTGAAAAGTCAGAACTCAGGAAAATGACTGTGGGTCGATGCATCTTGGGAATGCTAGGAAAACTCAAAGGGAAGATGTGCGAGATGAAGGAAGTGGCAGAAGAGAACTGGATGGAAAAGCCCAAGTCGGAGATAATATCAGCAGCATGGGAAAATATTATATTTGTATCCAGAAAGGTAATTTTAGACAAAAATGCAAGCAAGCCTCTGGAAAGGACAGAATTTGTAGTCTATCCAATCCAGTTCTTGTGGGTCAATCCCCGAGGACCTGAGCAAGGCACCGATCAAAAAAATCAGGGAACTCATCCTCAGGGAGATGGCCCACCCAGTACAGGACAATGAGCATGAGGAAGAATAAAAACTCAACATCTTGTTTTAATACTTGTGCCCTGCCATGGGGGCAGGCCATACAGGTAATGATCATAGCTCGGGGAAATGATGGTCCACCCTTCTTCATGTATGGCATTCCCCTGCTCAGATAAGACTCCTTATGTGTTGGCTGGAAGATACAATGGCCAAGGCTAAACTAATTTGCAAATGGCAGTCAGGTCCTTGAGGAGTAAATGGAGATGTATAATGAGGTTGTCACACCTCGCTATCAGGTGCCTGATAAGGGTCACCAGTTGATAAAAAACAAGGGTAAGCTGCCACAGCATGTTAGTACAAAGGGGTTTTATTTAGTGCCAACTGAAAAAATGCAAAAGCTGTGACGAAAGTAATGCTCTTACAAAAAGACAAATGGAAACAAACATGTGCATACTAAAATTACAAATATACAGAGTTTTCTCCACAACACACTTTGTCTTTAACTTTCCAATATAGCTATTCACCAACCATCAAATCCAACCTCCACAACTCTCAGCAAAGCCAGACTGAGGGTTTAAATCTGCCTCCACCTGGCCCAAAAGGACCAGGAAATTCTACAGTTGGCCTGAGGGGTGGGGGTACCATAATAATTATTTCAGATGCAGAACTGGAACACTCTAAACAGAGATTCTAACATCCGACAATTTTATTCCACAGGAAATGCCTTGGTTAAACCCATAGATCAGTGTCCACATGCTCAGGTGAATATAAAAGAATAATGCCTCCCCCCTTCCCTCCAGTAGTGTTCCCTGTGTAGGCTGTGGCGCACCTGCTCCCTCTAACTCAGGCATTATTTTAGGACGCCCGTAACTGGCCCTTGGGTCCTTTGGGTCCACTCTGTTGTCTATAAACTGATGTAACAGTGTGAGTGAAAATAAGTGAAGGAACGTCTGTGTCTAGAGTCCTTGTTTTTTATGAGTTATAAACTAGTAGAGCACGTTGACTGAAGGATGAGGCTTTTCATTCTAGAATGAAGGAGATGCTCTCCTTTTTCAAAGAAAGGGGTTTCCCTTCCTCCACCATCAACTCTGCCCTCAACTGCACTTCTTCCGTTTCATGCCCATCCTCCCACCGCCCTACCAGGGTTAGGGTTCCTCTTGTCCTCACCTATTATCCCACCAGCCTCTGTGTCCAGCACATAATTTTCCGAAACTTCGCCACCTCCAACGGGATCCCACCACCAAACACATCTCTCCCTGCACCCCCCCCCCGGCTTTCTGCTTTCCACAGGGATCGCTCCCAATGTGATTCCCTTGTCTATTCCTCCCTTCCTACTGATCTTCCTCATGCTACTTATCCTTGCAAGCGGAACAAGTGCTACACCTGCCCCTACACCTCCTCCCTCACTACCGTTCAGTACCCCAAACAATCCTTCCAGGTGAGGAGACACTTCACCTATGAGTCTGTTGGGGTCATATACTGTGTCTGGTGCTCCCAGCGTAGCCTCTTGTATATCAGTGAGACCTGAGTAGATCAGGAGATCGCTTCACCGAGCATCTACACTCTGTCCACCGGATTCTCCCAGTGGCCACCCATTTTAAACAAGAGAAAATCTGCAGATGCTAGAAATCCGAGCAACACACACACAATAATGGAGAAACTCACCAGGTCAGGCAGCATCTATGGAAAAAAATATAGTCGACGTTTCGGCCCGAAACATTGACTGTACTTTTTCCCATAGGTGCCACCTGGCCTGCTGAGTTCCTCCAGCATTTTGTATGTACCACCCATTTTAAATTCACTTCCCAGTTCCATTCCGATATGTCCATCCATAACCTCCTTCACTGTCGGGTTAAGGCCACACCTTATATTCCATTTGGGTAGCCTCCAACCTCCAAGTTTCACATGTTGCCTGGAATTGCACTCTCTCCTCTCCTCACCTTTCAAATCTACTCCTCAGCACTTTTCATCTCCAGTCCTGTCAAAGGGGTCGGGCTGAAATGTCGACTGTACTTTTTTCCATAGATGCTACCTGGCCTGCTGAGTTCCTCCAGCATTTTGTGTGTGTTGCTCGTTAACTGAAGGGATTGTTTTGATTATCCAAGCTGGCGATTGTTTTACTGTTGGGGTGTGTAAATGGTGAACTCCCAAGAACTGCAGAACTGGAGGGCAGAGTGTGTGAACTACTGGGGAAACTAGAGCAGGGAGAGAACAAGGAGAAGTGACTAACTGGGCAAAGGGGCGAGGTTAGCAGGAGAATTAGCTTTGCCAACCTGTTCTGTCACAGGGGTCAAGAGGGAATAGGAATTCTGGGAATCAAAGGTGTAGATATAGAAATTCTGAAATGAAAATAAAATATGCTGGAAACACTCAGGAGGACAGGCAGCAAAATGTGCCAAACTGTGTTTACCATATTCAGTATTTCAGGTGGCTTTGGTCTATTCCTGAGCACCAGTATAAATTTGCTTTTATGTTTAGGGCAGCATTATATGTGGATGTGCTCACCAGTGTTTCAAAATAGTCCCTCCGTAGTTTCCCAATATGATGAAGGCTGCCCATTATTTAATAGAGTCATAGAGCACCTCAGCACACATACAGGTGCTTTGGCCCATCTAGTCAATGCCAAACTATTATTCTGCGTGGTTCCATCAACCCATGCCTGAACCACAGCCCTCTACACCCTCCCATTCATTCATCTATCCAAATTTCTTTTCAATCAAGCCCACATCCGCACTTCTGCTGTCAGCTCATTCCATCCACCTCCCACCCTCTTGAGTAAAGATGTTCCCCTTAAAGATTTCACCTTTCACCTTGAACCTATGACCTCTAGTTCCAGTGTCACTCAATCTCAGTGGAAAAAGCCTACTTGCATTTACCCTATATATACCTCTATCAAATAAAGAAGTAATAAAGTCCTAACCTATTCAAGCTTTCCCTACAAATAAGGTCTGCAAATCCCAGCAACATACTTAAATGCTGTCTTAAATATACATAAAGATTTGGCCCCCACAACTGCCTGTGGCAAAGAATTCCACGGATCCACCACTCTAGCTAAAGAAATTCCTCCTCATCTCCATTCTACAAAGATGCCCCTCTATTCTGAGGCTGTGCTGTCTGGCCAGACTCTTCTATCATAGGAAACATCTTCTCCACATCCACTCTATCAAGGCCTTTCACCATTCAATAGGTTTCAATGAAGTCATGAGCTCATTGTCCATGAATCACTCAACCCTCCTGACCCTAGGATGGTGGAACGTGGTCCAGTGTACACAGTTCGCCGTTTGATGGATCCACATATATTTTATTTTATCTATATATTAAATAAGTAGTGCAAAAAGAGAGCAAAAATACTGAGGTAGTATTCATAGTTCATTGTCCATTCAGAAATCCGATGGCAGAGGGGAAGAAACTGTTCCTAAAACACTTGGCTTCTGTACCTCCTCTATGATGGTAGTAATGTAAAGAGAGCACATCCTTAATGATGGAAGCCACCTTTTTGAGGCATCACCTTTTGAAGGTGCCCTCGAAGATGGGGAGTCTCGTGCCCATGATGGAACTGGCTAAGCTGACTACATATGCGCCACTATCTACTGATTTAAATTTGAGACTGAAATACAGTTAAAGCAGTTTCCCCACAGTTACTTTCAGTAAATAATAACAAGTAAACATGGGTGTGGCTTTTCAGTTTGTCGATTTTGGAAGATTAGCTTATAATTAAGGGAAGGTGAAGCACATGCTCCAGATAACTGAAGGGTGTCCGGTAACACCAAGAGAAACAATCAATTCTCACATAACCAATACCTTTATGTTCTTTTACTTCTCCTAAAGGCAACTTAGGTATTATTAAGAAATGTCTCCAATAGGAAAAAAGTTGATTCTATTCTCTATCAGTCAACTTATCATTGCAGATATTGCCCACATTTTGGCCTGTCATTCCATGACTGTGTTGAGAACTATTCATGCAATGTAAACAAAGTGTGTGTGTAGCACTTCACAAGAATCTCCGCAGTTCACTTTTATGTAACCATTTCAGTTGAGCTGCATAACCTTGCAATCTCTCAAATTCTGGAAAGGATGTTTCTAATAATGGGAGAGTCTAGGAATACAAGGATATCCCTTTAGAACAGAGATGAGGAGGAATTTCTTGAGCCAGTGTAATAAATTCGATGAATTCATCATCACAGACAACTGTGGATGCCAATTCTTTGGGTGTATTTAAAAGCAGCGGTTGATGGGTTCTTGATTAGTAAGGTCGTCAAAGGTTATGGGGAGAAGGCAGGAGAATGGAGTTGAGAGGAAGAATATATCAGACATGATCAAATGGTGCTGCAGACTCAATGGGCGGAATAACCTAATTCTACTCCTACGCCTTATGGTCTTATGGTCTAAAGCAAACTGTCCAAAACTGAGTTCTACCAGAAAGCTGTGAACTGCTAATTATATAACAGTTACATTTTGTCACTGGCTATCAAATATGTGCTAAGCTGAATCTTCTTTGTACAAATAGCCAGTTAGGTGGACTGCAGATTTAACATTAGTGCTTAACCCTTTCCAAGGAGATCATTATTAATTAAAAGGGAAAATTGGCCACGGTCAGAAGGATGATCTGTAGGTTAAAAATAGACAATCAGAGACCTTACACATCAGTTCCTGATAATATTATATGTACAATAAAGAACAAAGGCAGATTGGCTTTAATTAACAGTAAAGCAAATATTCCTCAAAAACATATAATACAATTAGAATTTGAAAGAGTGAAAATTGCCATTCTATCTGTTATAAAATTAATAGAGATGTTTACTGTAAGCTTTCAAGCAATGGAAGACAACAGGAACACAAGGAATGAAGCAGGGATAAATTTGATGGTTCTTCTGATTTGTTCCATAGCTAAATGGACATAAATACATTGCATAATAAATAATCTTTTTACATTTTAAAAGAGAAAAGTAGAATTATTTTGAAAGATAGGTGGACTAAACACAAGGAAACACGTAGATCATGAAAGTTCAACCTAAGATTACACTGCTTCTTTGATTCCATAAATTTAATATATGAAGGCAATTTAGGGTGTGAAGCTTCTTAGAGATACAAGACATTGAGCCTCATGTAACATAAGCAGGTTCTTGCAGTCCAGAATTGAATTAAAGTTGTTTGCAATATTTTCTGTATTAAAAAGGGTGATGCAGTTTAACTTAAGTAGACACTTTATCTTATTCATCATGAAATATTGATTATTCAAGATTTGAAAATAATTTCACAGGTAGTGCTTGGTTATTACTGAAGAGAAAGTGTACAACCTTTTCATAACTTGCAAATAGCAAAGGCAATTTCCCACTGCTGAATGTGGGTTTCACTTGTCAATCAGCAAGGAAAACAAGGTGAAAAACTTTTTCTCTCTTTTTATGCACAAGGTCAATCACAGAATCTACACTCTATTTTTATTCAAATTGAGGACATCTAAGAAACTCTTAGATAGGCATATGAATGATAGAACAATGGAGGGTTATGTGGGATTGATCTGCGAGTAGATGATAAGGTTGGCACAGCATTGTGGGCCAAAGGGCCTGTACTGTGCTGTAATGTTCTTTGGTTTGCGTTCTTATATATATTCGTAAGAACATGAGAAATAAGAGCAGGAGTAGGCCATCCGGCCCATCGAGTCTGCCCCACCATTCAATGAGATCATGGCTGATATGTCAATAAACTCAGCTCCATCCATCTGCCTTTTCCCCGTAACTCTTAATTCCATTATGTAAAAACCTATCTAACTGTATCTTAAATATATTTAGTGAAGAAGCCTCAACTGCTTCCCTGGGCAGAGAATTCCACAGATTCACCACTCTCTGGGAAAAACAGTTTCTCCTCATCTCCATTTAAATCTCCTCCCCTGAATCTAGAGGCAATGTCCTCTAGTTCTAGTCTCACCTACCAATGGAAACAATTTTCCTACTTTTATTTTATCTATCCCTTTCAAAATTTTGTATGTTTCTATAAGATCTCCTCTCATTCTTCTGAACTCCAGAGAGTACAGTCCTAGGCGACTGGATCTCTCTACATAGGTTAACCCCTTCACCCCTGGAATCAATTTCTGCACTGCCTCCAAAGCCAGTACATCCTTTCTCAAGTATGGAGACTAGAACTGCACACAGTACTCCAGGTGCAGCCTCACCAGTACTCTGTATAGTTGCAGCATGACCTCCCTGCTCTTGAATTCAATCCCTCTAACAATGAAGGTCAGCATTCCATTTCCCTTCTTAATAACCTGTTGCACCTGCAAGCCAACTTTTTGCAATTCGTGAACAAGCACTCCCAAGTCTCTCTGCACAACAGCATGCTGCAATCTTTCACCATTTAAGTAATAATCTGCTCTTCCATTATTCCTTCCAAAGTGGATGATCTCACATTTACCAACATTGTATTCCATCTGCCAGACCTTGACCCACTCACTTAACCTATCTATCTCCCTCTGCAGACTCTCTACATCCTCTGTACAATTTGCTTTTCGACTTAGTTTAGTGTCACCAGCAAATTTTGCTACGTTACACTCAGTCCCCTCTTCCAAATCATCAATGCAAATGATAAACAGCAGGTCCGACCCCTGCGGCACCCCACTCACCACTGACTGCCAACCGGAGAAACACCCATTTATACCAACTCTCTGCCTTCTATTGGTTAACCAATCCACGTCAGTACACTTCCTCCGACTCCGTGCATCCGTATCTTATTTGTAAGTCTCTTGTGCGGCACCTTATCGAATGCCTTCTGGAAATCCAAGTAGAGTTAAAAATACACATGGACTCAGATGTTAACTGTCCTGTGCTATCACCAGTGGGATCATCAGTTGATCTGCCACCTGTCTTCAGGAGTTTCGGCCCGCTTATGATCAAGACTCCCTCGAGGTGGTGGGCCAGCAGTGTTAAAGCACCACCTCCCACTGGTGAGCTTAAAAACTTGGCATCTACCTCTATCAGAGTTGTTGGTCACTTCCATCCAACAGATAGTCTACTCTTCAGGTGTCTATGCAACTACTGAAGGGTTTGAAAGATATGTATACACTGTCTGACTATCTGCCCCTCTGGACATATTTGGTCCACACCCATGCTGATCTTTTCTCTGCTGCCTCAGCTACAGCCCTGCTGGTTGACTTGATCTCTCTTCTAGTGAAGCCAAGGTCACACAGCCACTTCTGGAAAGTGAACGCAATAAACCCATGGCAACTTACTTCGAATGGATAGCATGAAACCTTCCACCCTCTGTCTCTGCATTCTGATCTTATTTCTGCATATTTGGTTAACTTGAGCTCATGGGCTTCATCAATGTTGTCTTCCCAGGGAACTGTGAGTTCACCAATAACCACTTCTCTACTGTTGTCAGACCATACGATTATATCTGGACGCAATGTGGTGAAAGCTATTTGCTCCGGGAAACTGCCTTTCCAGTCCAGGTCGGCCTTGACACACCAATCATTGGCTGAAGAAAGTATGTTTGATCGTGAGCCTGCACCCTTGACTTGGAGCCTTCTTTCACAAATGATATGCGATGTTCTGTGCAGCATGGGGCATGAGATAAGTTGTGCTGCAGTACTCTCTGCTCAACCGCTTCTGTTACAACTTTAAGAACGTTGTTATGTCTCCAAGTGTACATACCGCTGAAAAGATTGACTCTGCATGCACTCGAAATATGTTGGAGTGTTCCCTTCTCGCCACAAGCAGCACACCTATCTGTCTTATCTTCATACCAGGTGCTCAGGTTGGCAGGAATTGGGAGCAGATCGTACGCTGCTCTGCATAGAAAAGAAATGCGGAGCGGTTCCATCTGCCATAGAACATTCCAAGATAGATGTCGTTGTTCAACGCTTTCCCACCAGGTCCAAGCCCCTTGTTTGGCCAGGCCAACTGTTTTAGCTAACCTCTTCTCCTCTTCTACCTCTCGGATTTCTTGTGTTACAAGCTCATGGCACTCCTTATAAGATGACCACCACTTATGGGTTGTCCATCCAAGTTTCTGGTGGCCTAGCTGGGTAGCCCCAACGGTCTCCTTGTGCTTCAATCTGGACTCTGACTCATCAACTACTACACGGGCTGACCACTTCCTGCCTGATCTCACATCCGGCTGGGTGTTCTTGATGACAGGGTCTTTTGAGTCTCGAAGCATCAAGAATGATCTTACCTTGGCTACCTTGACCTCTTTAACAAGGGATTGCACTGGGATGGTAAGCTTTGTCTGGCTACTGTGGATTGCAACATTGGTGAGGCTGCTCGGTACTCCAAGCCACTTCTTCACATACTTGTTGATCTTCTGTTCCATCGCCTCAACATGGGACATTGCCACTTCATAGACAGTTAATGGCCACATTATCCGTGGCATCAGTCCGTACTGCAAGCACCACAACTTCAACTTACCAGGCAAGCCACACTTGTCACTCTAGTTATCGTCCTATTCTTCAGGAATGTGCAGAATGCCTTGGCTTTTCCTTAATCCTACTAACCAAGTCTTTCCCATGTCTCCATTCAGCTCTCCAAAGTCCTTTCTTCAGTTCCTTCCTGACTGCCTTATAATTCTCAAGAGCCCTGTTTGAGTTTTACTTCCTAAACTTTAAATATGCTTCCTTCTTCCTCTTAACTAGGTATTCCACCACTTTTGTCAACCATGGTTTATTCACCCTGCCATGCTTTCCACGTCTCAGTGGAACAAGCCTATCCAGAACCCCATGTAAGCATTCCCTAAACAACCTCTGCAGTACGTTTCCCTGAAAACATCAGTTCCCAATTTACTCTCCCAAGTTCCTTCTCCAGTTAAATACTTTCTATATCATCCGCTCCTATCCTCATCCATGACTACTCTAAACATTATGGAGTGTGGTCACAAACTCTGAATTGCTTACCCATCCAAGATGTCTGTCGCATAATCAGGCTCATTATCTATTATCTCAGAGTACATAGAACAGTACAGCACAGGAACAGGCCCTTTGGCCCACAATGTTGTGCTAAACCAGCTAAAAAGTAAATCAAAAACCACCCAACACTAATTTCTCCCACCTACAGTACACAATGTCCATATCCCTCTATCTTCTTCACATTGGTGTTCCTGTCTAAAAGTCTCTTAAAAGCCCCTGATTTATTTACTTCTACCACCATACCAGGCAGTGCATTCCAGGCATTTACTATTCTCTGAGTTAAACAACTTACCCCTCACCTACCCCCTTTGAATCTACCCCCTATCACCTTCAATGCTTGCCCTCTAGTGTTAGACATTTCTATTCTTGGAAAAAGATAATCCCTGTTTACTCTTCCTGTGCTTCTCATTATCTTATACACATCTATCAGAATTCCCCTCAGTCCCTGCTGCTCCAATGCAGATTGGTCCTGCCTCGCACCATAGCGCATGGTTTACCATCCTCTCCAAAACCTCAACATCCTTCCTATAGCAGGGTGACCAGAACTGTACACAATACTCCAGATGTGGCCTAACCAGGGTTTTATAAAGTTGTAACACAACCTCCTAACTTTTGAACTCAATGCCTCGATTAATAAAAGCAAGAATTCCATAAGCCTTCTTAACCACCCTGTTGATCTGTGTAGTCAATTTCAAGGAGCTATGCACTTTGATCCCAAGATCTCTTTGTTTAGCAACACTGTTAAGGATCTTGTCCTTAACATTGTACTGTCTCCTTGCATTTGCCCTGCCAAGGTGGAACAACTCACACTTATCAGGTTTAAACTCTGTCTGCCATTTCTCTGCCCATATCTGCAACTGTTCTACATCATGCTGGATTATTTGCCAGTCTTCTGCACTGTCCACAACTCCACCAATATTAGTGTCATCTGCAAACTTATGAACCCACCATCTACATTTCATCCAGTTTATTTATATACATCACAAATATCAGAGGTCCCAGTGGAACACCATTAATTATAGACCTCCAGCTCAAATGAGTCCCTTCAACCACTACCCTCTGCAAACCAGTTCTGAATCCAAACAGCCAATTCACCATGAACCCCATGCATCTGAATCTTCTGGATTAGCCTCCCCTGAGGGGCTTTGTCAAATGCCTCAGCAGGAGGACGTAACACGCAGGTTAGACAAAGGAGGGTTAATGGACGTAACTTCTTGGTGGATGGGCAGCAGGGTATGACAAGTCCCTCAGCCACAGGATTGCCTGTTACAACCACCTCGGGGACAAGGTGCCGGAGATGGTGCAGAAGAGAACAGAAGCTTGGTGGGTGCGCTGGAACTGGACTTGCAGTATTTTGTATTACCAATGTCCAACAGGATCTTGTGATCACAAGAAAAGCATTTAAGACAAGCATTTGCACCAATTTTTTGGACTCAGAGAGGCTGCTGCAGCTGCCTGGTGGCTCTAGGCCTGCACTCGATGAAGTTCCAAAGCAGGAGGGTGGATTTCATTGAAACCTGCTGATGGAGAGGGTGTGAGAGTGTCTACGATCTGAGGACACAGCTGAAATGAGAAGGATTATTTTCAACCAGCGAATTGGGAATTTGTGGAATTCATGGCCATAGAGGGAACTGTAAGCCAGGTAATTGTGTATACCTGAGACAAAGGTTGATGAGTTCCTGCTTGGTAAAGGTGTTATGGGATAGGGCAAAAGGTAGAATAATGTGGCTGAAAACAATCAGCCATGTTGGAATAGTGAAATAGAGTCAATGGGCTGAATGGCCTGATTAGAATTATCAGATGATCTTATGTGTTAAGTGCACAATAGGCAATATGGAACCTTCATGGATCGCTGTCACAATGCTGCAAAATATCTTAACTCAAGACATCTGATGGCTGATTTGATGTGAGCAAATTAATAAAACTATGGTTTGTACATCTTATCAATACATATGAGGATTTCGCATAATTATGTCAGTTTCCAAATCATGTTTCTTAAGCAGCATCCTCATGTGAGCTAGTAGCGTTGCCTCTTCCCACTTAAAGTGAAGCTTCTGTATTTATGTCTAATTACCACTTATTGCAATCGAAGGCAGTTTGAAGACTGGTGCTTGTTTGTATCAATTGTTATTATCCTGCAATTCCTTACTATAGATGTTTCTTCCTAACATATAACATACCCCCACCTCAGCTACAACTATACCTTTGAATATTGCTACATGACAGTGACCTCCACTGTGCCACAGAACAAACAACAGCTGCAAAAAGAGAGACGGACCAACCAAAAGATCCAACCACTAACCGCAGCCACCATTAACTCTTGCCCACACCACAACAGAATATGTGAATCCTGGATCCGCATCTACAAGCACCTGAGGATCCCACCAATAGACAAGCTGATAGAACTTCCAACTCAAAGTTCAAAGAATGTTCATTATCAAAGTACATATATGGCACCATATACAATCCTGAAATTTATTTTCTTGTAGATATACACAATATAGCTGAGAAGATTATCGGAGTCTCTCTTCCCGCTGATACAGACATATACACCACACGCTGCATCCGTAAAGCAAACAGCATTATGAAGGACCCCACGCACCCTTCATACAAACTCTTCTCCCTCCTGCCATCTGGCAAAAGGCACCGAAGCATTTGGGCTCTCACGACCAGACTATGTAACAGTTTCTTCCCCCAAGCCATCAGACTCCTCAATACCCAGAGCCTGGACTGACACCAGCCTACTGCCTTCTACTGTGCATATTGTCTTGTTTATTATTTATTGTAATGCCCGCACTGTTGTGTGCACTTTATGCAGTCCTGGGTAGGTCTGTAGTCTAGTGTAGTTTTTGTGTTGTTTTTACATAGTTCAGTGTAGTTTTTGTATTGTTTCATGTAACACCATGGTCCTGAAAAACATTGTCTCATTTTTACTGTGTACTGTACCAGCAGTTATGGTCAAAATGACAATAAAAAGTGACTTGACTTGACTAAATCCATAATGGAATAATAACCAAAGAATCAATGAAAGACCACACCAACTTGGGTGTTCAACCAGTATGCAAAAGACAAATAATTGTGCAAATTACAAAAAGAGAAAAATAATAGTAATAAAGCTTGTTCTTCTTTGTCTCTCTCGGTCAGAGTTGACCATGGAGATTGTATTCTAGCTGTCTAGATACTCAAGCCTAGGCTGTACAATATGTAGAGCAAGCTTTTGTCTATGCAGCAAGTTCTCTCTCTCTCACACACACACACACACACACATCTGGTGATCTGATGAACCCAAAGGAATGGCAGGGACTGATATGGTTTGGTATCAGCAGCGTCGAAGAAGTTGCCAGTGTCACGAACCCCGTGACGGGAATAAAGAACCAGCAGAGATGGAAAACACTTTGGAGTCCAGTATTGCTATAAACTAATAATATTTATTAGTAACTACACAATACAGTAATATAAATGTAGATAAATGAAACAGGTTAGCAATGAATATATATATAAGTAAGTGCATCAGTAAGTGTGGAATATATGTATGAAAAAAACCAAGCTTCTTTAAGTCTAGGGGTAAAAAGATATAGTCTTATGATGATGAGTAAAGTTCAGTTCAGTTCAGTTCAGTTCAGTTCGTGGTATTGATTTGAGTAGTGATGGAGAGAGAGAGAGGGATTTGAGTCTTCAGGTGAGCTGATGCCGTCAATCTTCTCGTCATCCTCTGAAATCCTTTAAAAGTCACCGACTGTGACTTTAACAAAGGGGACCGGTTTTCTGTGGTGGAGCTATTCCCCAGGCGAGGGTGGACACATGGACAACTCCCCACCAGTCAACCCTTTTCCTCTTTCCACTGCAAGAGCGATGGGATCGATCCGCCTGGTTGATCTTCCAAAACCCACTTTTTCCAATGCCCTTGATAATATTTACTTCCCCAGTCTCCATCTCAGCACCAAATTCCAAAACACTCTTGAATATCAGTGACTGGAAAGCTCCAGTATCTCTCCAGATTCTTATTGGAACTGGGGTAGACCCCTCCTTCACAGACACAAACCGTTCTGAAATAAATCTCTCGAGTCCCTCCTGAACTCAGTCAGACCACTCCTTCTTCAGCGGTGTTTTAGCCATCTGGCGCAGGCATTTGGAGTTTTCTCTTTCTCTTTTCCTTTTCCCCTCTTCATAGCAAAACAATTGGATGCCACATGGCCAGGTTTTCCACACGAGTAACACTTGAAACTGGGAAATTCCCCCCCCCCCCCCACCGCCCGACTGTTTCCCTTCCTCCTTACTTTTGTCACTAGTCCCTGGTTTACTCTCTGGTTTAGCTGGTGGATTATCTCTACTCCCTGGTTGGTTATTAGTAGTGGGAAAAAACTTAGCTTTATGAGTTAAGGCATACTCATCTGCTAACTTGGCAGACTCTGACAGTGTCGCTGCCCCTTTCGCATCTAAGTGCATCCTTATCTCAGCCAAAACGCAGTTTTTAAACTCTTCAATCAATATCAACTCTTTCAAGTTGCCAATATTCTCATTTGCCTCTTTTGAAGCACACCACCGATCAAAGTACACACGTTTCTCATGGGCAAACTCCACACACGTTTAGTTCCAGGGTTTTCTCAAACCTCAAAACCTTTGTCTGTACACTTCCGGGACTAACTCATAAGCCTTAAGCACAGCATCTTTCACTTTGTCATAATCATTTGCATCTTCAAGAGACAGGGCTGCATATGTTTGCTGAGCCTTCCCCTTAATCACACTCTGTAGTAACACCGCCCACTGCTCCCTCAGCCAATTCCGATTACGGACCACTTTCTTGAAATGTAGGAAATACCTATCAATTTCTGCTTCATCAAATGGAGACACTAACTTAATTTCTCAACTGACACTAAACCCCTCATCACAGTTCACCACTTGACCATCACGGTGCCATTTCTTCCTCTCAAAAGCTCTCTGTCTCTCTGCCTCTTCCCTCTGTTTGTCTGCCTCTCTAGCTGCATGGATCCTCTGTTTTTTTGCGGCCTCAGCCTTGAGCTGTATTAATTCCAATTTCAATTTCAACTGAGCTTCAGCCTCAGTATGTACCTTACCTTCAGCAAATAACGCCAACACCTCCTCATCAAATGTTCTCCTATCTATATAATGCTAGGCTATTATCGTCTGCATCTGAGCTTTCCTCATTTTAGTGGTCACCCTTAGTTTTAACCTTTGAGCAATTCCCAACAGCAAATCCCTCTTAGCATCATCCAATGCCTCGGGGTTGGTTCTGCCATAAACTTATTAACTTCAAACTCCATTTCTGCTGATATTCCACATAACTAAATCAAAAGGAATTTTCCACAATCAATTCAAACCAGCCTCCTGACCAATTTGTTCATATCCCGGACGAGCCCCCAATTTTGTCATGAACCCTGTGACAGGAAGAAAGAACCAGCAGAGATGGAAAACATTTTTGGAGTCCAGTATTCTATAAACTAATAATATTTATTAGTAACTACACAATACAGTAATACAAATGTAGATAAATCAAACAGGTTAGCAATGAATATATATATATAAATAAGTATATCAGTAAGTGTGGATACATATGTATGAAAAAAACAAGCTTCTTTAAGTCTAGAGGTAAAAAGGTACAGTCTTACGATGATGAGTAAAGTTCAGTTCTGTTCAGTTCAGTTCGTGGTATTGAGTTGAATAGTGATGGAGAGAGAGAGAGGGATCTGAGTCTTCAGATGAGCTGATGCTGTCGATCTTCTCGTCGTCCTCCGAAATCTTTTAAAAGTCACCGACTGTGACTTTAACAAAGGGGACCAGTTTTCTGTGGTGTAGCTATCATCCAGGCAAGGGTGGACACATAGACATCTTCCCACCAGTCAACCCTTTTTCCTCCTTCCACTGCAAGAGCGATGGGATCGATCTGCCCAATCAATCCTCCAAAACTCACTTTTTCTGCGGGCAGAACAATGCTCATTCAGTGTCCAGATCATGTGTCTGAGGTCTGTATCATCTGACCTTCTATTTATCTCATCATACTGAGCATTAACTGTCATTCAAATAATCCCTCCTTCCTTTGTCTGTAAAGAAATGCACGAGCAGGCGAGCTGTCCTTGAACGAGTAATATCAACAACTTACCTTCGGTCACCATAGCAATTTTCTAGCTGCTCGGTGCTGTCTCCAACTCTAAACTCAGTAAAACTCCAAAGTTACTTCCAGTGCCTGGAAGTGACAGTCCAACCGTTAATCTTCATCTCTCTCTCTCTTTTCAAAAGCAACATATTGGTGATCAATAACTCTCTCTCTCTCTCTCTCTCTCTCTCTCTCTCTTCAAACAGTTAATAGGGGTACTCCAGGATCCCCTCACAACAGTCAGTGTTGAACTCAATGTAGGACTGCTTTAGAGACTCCAGCTCCGGATTTTTCCCTCAGCATTTACTCTCGAAGCCTTCCCCATGAGTGGGTATAGCCACAAGGCAGCAAAGGTTTGAGATCAGAGTTTTCCTTTTAGATGAGCTGCCAGCCACAATTGACGAGCCCCATCTGCCCGAAGCAACTGGTTTTAAGATGTCAGTAATCTGCCTTTGCCCTTTGCCCTCTCAGTAGAAACGATTCCGCCGGGCTGAGTAGTAAGCCACACTTGAAGGCCAGGAGCTGAACTTGGTTGTCAGGGGGATATTTGAGGCTCATGCCATTGGGAGCATTTAATAGTTAGTGGGAGCTTGTCCCCGTTACCACCCCAGGCCTATAACAACCTTAAGGAACCTTATTAATAAATAAACAACAAATATGGAGAACATGAGATGACGAGTCCTTGAAAGATGAATTCATGGGTTGTGGGAACATTTCAATGATGGGAAAAGTGAAGCTGAGTGAAATTATCTCTTTTGGTTCAAGAGCCTGATGGTTGAAGGGTAGTAACTAGTCCTGAACCTGGTGGTGTGAGATCTGAGTCTTTTGTGCCTTCTTTCTGATGGCAACAGTGAGAAGAGAGCATATTTTGGGTAGTGGGGGTCCATGATGATGGATGCTTCTTTCCTGAGACAACACTTTATGTATATTGCTCAATGGTGGGGAGGACTTTACCTGAGATAGACTGGGCCATATCCACTACATTTTGTAGGTTTTTCAGTTCAAGGACATTGGCGTTTCGTACCAGCTTGCGATGCAGTCACTCATTATACTCTCCACCACACATCTATCAAAGGTTGTGAAAGTTTTAGATATCATGCTGAATCTCTGTAAACTCCTAAGGAAGCAGAGGTGCTTCTGTGCTTTCTCCATAATTGTACTAATGTGCTGGTCCCAGGACTGGTCCTCTGAAATAATAACACGGAGGAATTTAAAATTGCTGACCCTTTCCACTTCTGATCGTCTGATGAGGAACAGCTCATGGATCTTTGGTTTCCTCCTCCTGAAGTCAATAATCAGCTCCTTGGTCTTGCAGACATTGAGTAAGTGGTTGTTTTTATAGCACTACTCAGCCAGATTTTCAATCTTCCTCCTAAAAAATGATTTGTCACCACCTTTGATTCGCCTATGATAGTGGTGTCATCAGCAAGCTTGATTATGGCATTGGAGTTGTGCTTTGCCACAGTCATAAGTGTAAAGCGAGTAAAACAGGGGCTAAGGACGTAGCTTTGTATTTCATCTGTGCTGATGGAGATCATGGAAAAGATACTGTTGCCAATCCAAACTAACTGGGGTCTGCAAGTGAGGAAATCAAGGATCCAATTGCACAAGGAGGTATTGAAGCCAAGGTCTTAAAGCTTATTGATTAGCTTTGGGGGGGGGGGGGTGATGTTATTGAATGCTGAAGTGTAGTCGATAAAGAGCATCCTGATGTATGCATCTTTGCTCTTCCAGGGTTGAGTGAAGAGCCATTGAGATGGCATCTGCTGTTGACCTGTTTCTCTGGCAGACAAAGTAGGGTGGATTCAAGTCGCTTCAAGGGCAGCAGTTGATATGGGTTCATCACCAAGACTCGAGTGATCACACTACGCCATTATAGTCAATAACTGTGGTTACCTATTTTAGCCAGAGGGTGCTGAATCTGAGGAATTCATTGCCACAGATGACTGTGGAAGCCAAGTCATTGGGTACACTTAAGTTGGAGGTTCATATGTTGTTAATTAGTAAGAGTGTAAAAGGTTACAGGGAGAAGGCAGGAGAATGGGGCTGAGGGGGATAATAAATTAGTCATGATGGAATGGTTGTGCAGGATCAACGGGCCAAATGGCCTAATTCTGCTCCCATGTCTTTTGGTCTAGGCATTGATCACTGCAGTATCCCACTAATCAGTCTATCTGTCTGAGGAAGATCCATTTTCCTCACTCTGCTTTCTTTTATAATAAACGGAACTACTTGAACCATTTGAAAACAAATTCTCAATCCATTTCAGTATATTATTCCTAAATCCACGTATGTGGGACTTTGTCAGAAGCACCGTAGAATCATAGTTATTATACAGGACAGAAATCAACACTTTGATCTATCTTTCCCACACCTTTTGAAATCTCAAATACATATCCATTGACTGAGATTCAGATTTATCACTTATCAGGTGTGCATCAAAACACACAGAGGAATGTGTCATTTGCATTCATAGCCAACACACTAGTAACTGCATGCACCAACACTCCACATCAGGATTCAGCAGGATTAACTCACTGTTAATTGTGAGTCTTCTAAATTATTACCTCAGCAAACATATGAACAGTTGCACTGTCTCAGTTCAGAATCCACTATACACTAAGGCTGTCATAAAATATGATCCACCAGGCAATTGGTGGCATACTTTGAGAAGTGTGAAATACGTTAAGTATTGGCCAGCAGAAGATTGATTTTTAAATGAAATTGGATAATGGTTCACTGTTCATTTGACTTTTGGATCTGGTAAATTGCTGAAATTATTTGTTAAAATAAGCATTGATTTCAAAAGTATTAGGTGGGGATGATTAAAACAATTTCTCAATTTTGAGCTTTATACATTACTCTCATCCACACTCTTTTGGATACGTAGACTGGAACTAATTTGCACATTTATTGCCAAGAATGTTTCTGTATAATGGTCCAATATAGAGTATTTTTTTCTCTCTAATTTATCTGAATGTGAGTATTAATTCTCGATCCTGGACCTCATGGTCAATGAAAGTATATATAAGACATTTGGAGCTAATTCAAACAGGAAGTTTGATCCTGGCACTAGAAGATTATGGCAAATATTTATTAATAATCTTGACATCTATGGAGTGCTAAGAAGTTCTAGGACTAGTTGCTGAGACGTGTTTGACTCTTGTTGTTATTTGACAAACTTTTATGCTTTATCAAATAAACTCTTCTCAGACCTCCAGCCGGGTACAGGTATCGATTATAACTAATGCTTCGATGACACACTCTGCCATCTTCATCAAGGATGAAGATGTCTTAGTCCTGCCAGTAACACTTTCAAGATGATGAGTAAATCATGGATATATAAAAATATGAAGGTATTAAAACTTACATAACTGTATAATAAGCTGAACTGAAAAACATAATATATGGAAATTTCACTCTACTTGTAAGTTTTGGATGCCCAAGTGTTTCAACACTGCACATTAAAAACCAGGAGGTCCTTGATTTGAAATCCTGTTTTAATTAGTACAAAGAGAAATTAAAACCTGGAAAATTCCTGACTGGGTCGGGAATTGCACCGTCTCAGATCGCAAGACCATGCAGTGAGGTCAAATGAGAAGATCATCGGAGTCTCACTTCCTGCTATTACAGACATTTGCACCACACGCTGCACCCACAAAGCTAACAGTATTGCAGAGGACCCCACGCACCCCTCACACAAACTCTTCTCCCTCCTGCCATTTGGCAAAAGGTGCCGAAGCATTCAGGCTCTCACGACCAGACTGTGCAATTGTTTCTTCCCCCAAGCCATCAGACTCAGAGTCTAAACTGACATCTATGTCATTTATTATTATATTGTAATTTGTCCTCTACTGTGCCTATTGTCTTGTTTATTAATTACTGTACTGCCCTGCACTGTTTTGTGCACTTTATGTAGTTCTGCACAGGTCTGTAGTCTAGTGCAGTTTTTATGTTGTTTTACATAGTCTAGTGTAGCCTTGTGCTGTCTCACAAAGCCTAGTGTAGTTGTTTCATGTAACACCAGGGACCTGGAGGAACATCGTTTCATTTTTACTGTGTACTGTACCAGCAGCTTATGGTCGGAATGACAATAAACTTGACTTGACTTCTATAAAATTACAGGAGGTTGGAAAAATAAAAGTTTAGAATACTGAGATTAATAACTTGTTTTTAGTTCAGGTTATCAAGGGGTATGAAACGAAGGATGGAAATGAATTGATTCACATATCAACCATGATCTAATCCAATGTTACAATAAGTATGAGGAACCAAAAAGTCTATATTCTATTTTTTTCATTCCTGTAAGTTGGATCAAATTAATATAATAATTATAGTCTCCTCTCTCATAAGTAGTCCCTCAAGAGCAAGGAATACTTGCTTCTGTAACCTGAAAGATAACTAAAGTTCTATGTAAATTTATTATCAAAATACATATACATCACTGTATACAACCTTGAGATTCATTTTCTTACAGGCGTTAACAGGAAGATAAGAAATAAAATAGAATTTATGAAAATCTGCAAATAAAAAAACGTAAATAACAAAGACTGACAAACAATGAATGTGTAATAGAAGCCAAATCATGCAAAAAAGTACATAAATAATACTGAGAACTGAGGCTCCTCTGCCTCCTTCCCAAGGGTAGCATCAAGAAGAGAGCATGGCCTTGATGATGGATGCTGCTTTCTTATGGCAGTGCTCCTCGTAAATGTACTCAATGACAGGGAGGGCTTTGCCCTGATGGACTGGGCTATATCCACCAGTTTTTGTAGACATTCCCATTTCTGGGCTTTGACGTTTCCACACAGGCTGTGATGCAGTCAGGATACTCTCCAGGATGCTCTCCACTGTGCGTCTATAGAAGATTGTGAAAGTATTAGGTAAGATGCCAAATCTATGCAACCCCCCAAGAAAACAGGACTTTCTTATGGTGGAGAACTCTCTCAGTAAGTAGACTAGCATTATTTTGAGAGGTCAGGTATACATTATACAAGTTATGGGCATTAGAATCATGTTGATAAGTGTCCAGGTTTATGGAGGATAGAACCCCATTAAATCTAAAAGTCACCACTTGTTGACAGTTTTAGTTCAACTAAGCATGGTAGACTTGCTACAAAGGAGACGGAAGTCGCAAATGCAGGAAGGTGAAGCAATTAGCAGTATATGCGGACAGAAGAATGTGCTTAAAATATTGTGAAGGGTGAGTTACTGGGCAAAGCACAAGCCTCTCTACTCTGTCAGGTAAGATGGTTTATACTTCAAGGTTGACTGTATGAGATTGTGTTGAACGTTGAGCTGTAGTCAATAAACAGTCGACTGACGTAGGTACAGGATTCCCCCGCCATCAGAAGGTAGAGCGTTGCTATGAAACAGTTTGTAAGCCGAAATGTTGTAAAGCGAAGAAGCAATTACCATTTATTTATATGGGAAAATTTTGTGAGCGTTCACAGACCCAACAATAACCTACCAAATCATGCCAAATAACACATAAAACCTAAAATAACAGTAACATACAGTAAAAGCAGGAATGATATGCTAAATACACAGCCTATATAAAGTAGAAATACCTTTCCACAATCATTACTGAACTGTTCACCGTAGCGAAAATCTCACGCAAGCGCTCTCGGCAGAAAATCTCACGCAAGCGCTGTTGGCAAGAACACTCTGTCCAGTAACCTTTAAGATATGAAGCTGCCAAATCATACCAAATAACACGTAAAAATACACAGCCTATATAAAGTAGAAATAATATATGTACAGTGTAGTATCACTTACCGGAATTGGGACAGAACTGAGCACACTGATGATGGTGTGTTAGGCTGAGTCGGAGTTTGGGTGGTGCAGTGGCCCCCCACCCTCCAGGCCGCCGAGCGATACATTGCCGCGAAGCACACAGGGGTCCAGCGGTAGCTGGGAGGCACACAGCACATCTTTAAGAAAAAAACCGAAATAAACAAGCTAATTAATTAGGTGCCACCAGACACGCAATTGTCGGCCCAGATCAGTACCGATTTCCGATTGCATTGTCTCTGATCTGGGCTGACAACTACGTGTCGGCGGCGCCTAATTAATTAACATGTTTATTTCGGCTTTTTTCTTAAAGATGTGCTGTGTGCATCCTGGCTGCCGTTGCATTTTCTGCGAATCGGTATCTGTCCATGGCCTGGGACTTGGGGTGGTGGGACACTGGTGTGTCATCTCGTCGTCTCTTTCCATTAGAGCAAGCAGCTCATCTTCTTCTATCTCTGCCCGCCTCAATGTTGAAGGTCGAGGTTCGTCGTCTGCTTTGGCTGATGTGGAAGCTTGCTTGACTGCTGAGCCTTGCGCATTTTTCTATCACACAGTTCTTTGTAAGGACTCAAACCATCCTGCAAATATCTCCTAAACCGACGTACCCTTTCAAAATTAAAGTCGCACTTTATCATTACTCATTCAGTTTCGATTGTTATCCTTTTTTCTTCCAATTGCATCAGCTCTTCATCTGTCAGTTCTTGGCGATGGGATGTCAAAACCTCTTCAACATTATGTTCGTCAGCTTCCACAAGCCAAACTCACATTGTCCTTACTTCGTTCACCATGATCAAAACGCTTAATTATATCTAGTTTTACCATAAGTGTAACACCCTTACGAGCTCTTTCAGACTTTTCCGAAGCCTTAGAACTCATCTTGCAAACGGCTGCTCACCGGCACGTGTTTCAGCAATGCCAGTGAGAATGCCGTTCCAAATCCGGGGGAGAGCGGCTGCTCAGGGTGCGCTCTGCCTTTTATTGCACGCTGATTTTTTCGCGCGCTGAATTTTTTTTCGTAACAGTGAAAACACCTTCTGAAAGCGAAAACAAGGTACTAATGTAGGTCTTTCGTAACAGTGAGGTTTCATAAAGCGAACATTCGAAAAGCAGGGGACACCTGTATCGCTATTTTTTAGGTGATCTAGGTGATCCAAAGCCAAGTGAAGAGCCAGTGAGGTTGCATCCGTTGTAGACCTGTTGTGGAAATAGGTAAATTGCAGCTTGTTCAGGTCCTTGCTTGTCCCAGCAGGAGCTGATTCTAGCCATGACCAACTTCTCAAAGCACTTGATCACAGTAGATGGAGTGCTACTGGGTGATAGTTGTTGAGGCTTTTCTTGGGCACTGCTATGATTGTCACCCTTTTAAAGCAGGTGGGAACCTTTGACTGCAGTAGTAAGAGTTTGCAGCAGTAAGAGTTGAACACTCCTGCCTTAATTCCAGATTTTCTTTAATGTTTTGAGGACTGGAAGAAGATGGCACCAGCGAACAATGCTACCACGGGCAACGTCCTCCAGACAGTTCACAAAACTGTTTCTTTCACTTATTTTAAGTCATCACTTTCTTTTAAATGTAGCTCTGGTACCATTGAAGTCTGTGTCTATGGTTTGATGGTGTGTTTTCAGGCTGATTGAGCAAACTGGTGCTTTATGGTCTCCAAGAGAGTTCTGGGAGGTGAGCAGCCTCCTTGAGGCCAAGAAGTTTAGGGACTGGATGCAAGCTCATGGTTGGCTCTGTTTCTCACCCAGTGAAGCATTGAGGAAGATTGAAAACATCGAGGGAAGTGAATGTTCAGCTCTGTCTACCAGCCTCTCACTCGCTGCTGCCAGAGGAACGTGCCTAGATGTCTGCATGTGACAGTGTTGCACACCCTCTCACTCACTACTCCGGAAAGTAAGTCCCTGCATTTGAATGCTCCCTCCCTCCCCCCCTCTCCCTCTCTTCCCCCTCTCTCCCTCTCCCCCTCTCTCCCTCTCCCTCTCTCCCTCTCTCCCTCAATGCTGTCAAAGAATGGTGTGGAAGTTCTGGGTTTGCAGCTTGTGAATTGGACTGTCGTTCACATTATGATGTGTTTTCAGTCACTCCTTTTTCTGTTGCTCTTTTGGGGAGACTTTGAATCATGGTGTCCTGCAGAATGCTGAGCTAAACAGTATATGGACTCATTTATATTCTGTATTGTTTTTGCTCACTCTATCTTGTCACTGTTTGCATGATTTGTTCTTTACACATGGGGTTGGATTTGATGTTTTTCAGTGAATAGGTTCCATGGTTTTCTTTGTTTCGTGGTTGCCTGGGGAAGATAAATTGCAGGGTTGTGTACTGCATAAATACTTTGAATCCTTTGAATTATAATTTCCAAAAACAAAGAGACACAGTTAAGACTTCAAAGGACAAAAGAAAAATAAGCTTGATTTACTAAGAATATTGCAATCAGCAGGAGGCCAGCTAACCTCTTCAGTCTGCTCTGCCTTTCAATAATATAATAGACTTTTGGTTTAAAGAAATCCAGTGCTTAAGACTAAAACAAAATGGACTATTGTTGGACTTGTGCAAAATACTTGATTTGCTTAAGGTGCACATAGAGAGGATGTGAAGCTGGAAATCCTGGAATTTAGTACGGTTGGCGCCAAAATGTGTGGCAACACATACGGGCTTCCCCAGCACACCCTTGCATTATAAATGACACATTTCGCTGAATGCTTTGATGCTAATGTGATAAAAAGCTTGATCTTGAATTTGTCCACTTTCGGTAGGGACATTCCAAACCCATCCCCATCACAATTCATGCAATGGAGGCGGAACCTTTGTGAATATAAGGCCTATCTCAATTTTATAAAATGTGTTCTAGAAGCTGCTAGTTTATGAATTTTCTGCCAAAAGCTTTCAATCAATGTAGTCATTCATTGACATGAAGAGATCTTAATCGCTCTACGCTGAGAAAATGTCACTGGCTTCCCACTCATCTATGCCTCTTATAATCTTTTACACATCCATCAAGTCACATTTCATCTTCTTTCACACCAAAAAGAAAAACACTAGCTTTCTACTTCAGGCAGCATCCTGGTAAATTGCCTCTCCATCCTCTCTGAAGAGATTAAATCGGAATTAAACCACCTGTAATTCCAATATTCTGCATCTCTAATGGCTTGCTCTAATCTCTAAGATCATAAATGTGATCTTAAATTCTTGTTATCTCAAAATAGTCATCTCTGGCATAGATGTTATATACTGTAGGTCAAATTTTACATTTTCTGTACTGCACAGATTTCTTTGTTGTGGCTTCTGAGAACACATCTCATCCACGTGTTCTCAGAAAAAGACACAATGCTTCCTTTTAACTATTGATCCATGTTTAGATTTTCACTCTTTGTCCTTACTTCCAGCATGTGTACTGTCTAATATCTTTGAAAAAAAAACACTAGATGTAAAATAACTGGTGGTAAATCTGCAAAATTGTCAAGTGCCTAATGAGGTCAAATGTTCACAGTTTCCAGACAAGTGCTTTAGGAATATGTCCATTGATTGAAGAATTACATTTGCAGCTTACAATGAAATGAAATCATTGAGTTTTTTGTTATTTCCCCTATGAAAGACACAATCCTGCAAACCAAATAAAAATAGCACAGATAAACACCTCTCACAGTGCATAATTTAAAGACATTCCAAAATTATAATACCTTCATCAGTCTTTCAGCATTCATCAGTTCTCTTATTTTCAGCATTTGTATGCTAAATGTATTGCTCTACGCCAAATGCTTTGCTCTAACTCAGTACAACCTCTTCTTTAGTCTTCTGTGGACTACTAAGTTAGTGAATGCATGAAATGATTCAATGCTGAGTTCTCTGATTAAAATTGTTTTCTTCCATTTTTACCCTGCAGCATCAAATGTCAGTGCATTCTTAACAAAACCACTGTCTGAAGAATATTCTTTATCATTATTATTTGCCATGTTGAAAGACATGGGCGATCACGATCCATGACCTTAATTGTTCTTGGCAAAGTTTTCTACAAAATAGCTTGCTATTGTCTTCTTCTGGGCAGTGTCTTTACATGCCATTATCAAAAATCTTCAGAGATTGTCTGCCTGGCATCAGTGGTCGCATAACCAAGACTTGTGATATGCATCAGCTGCTCGTACCACCATCCAGCCCCTGTTCCCATGGCTTCACATGATCCTGTGTGGGGTGGGGAGAGCAGGAGGTCATGAAGAATATTGGTTCTTCTTCATGTGGGACACAAACAACTCTCCAATCTTATTAACAACTCCTATATAGCCTATTTGAGACACCATTTTGTCATTTCCTGCCAATACGGTATTCCAATATTAAAGCTTTATTCACTCTGATTATTAGTTAATTGATCATGGTAAAATTACGTATTCACAGAAGGTATAAACAAATCTGTCCCTACTAGTTATCTTGAATAACATGCAAAAGACTCAGCAGTCAGGCACCATCTATGTAAATGAATGAACAGAAGACATTTCAGGCAAAGACCCTTCCTCAGGAAGTTATTTCCATAAGTGCTGCCTGACCTGCTGAGTTCCTCTAGAACTTGGTGCATGTTGCTCTGGATTTCCAGCATCTGCAGAATCTCTTGTGCTTCTACTTATCTTGAATGTTAACTGAATGATAATTGAGTTAGTTACTGCTGTAATGGTCCAAGGACGTTTATTTGCCCTTCGCTATAATCATTGCAAGTAACGTTTTACATCATTAATTGTTCTTTGCACTTGTGCTGAATAAAGATCACAACATGATCAAGCTTTTACAGCAAGAATGACTTTAATTACCATCACCATTATGGAATGTCTAATAGAATCTCAGCAATGACTTGAAGAAACATAATGCAGGGGATCCAGTGGTTAGAGGACTGCCTTTAGGACAAAGAACTCACTATTCTATTACTTCTGTCGTATAATGTACACCCAGTAGCCACTTTAACAGGTACCACCTGTACCTAATAAAGAAGTAACTAAGTGTATGTTTGTGGTCTTCTGCTGCTGTAGCCTGTCCTCTTCAAGGTTCGAGGTGTTATCAAGTCATGGAGTCATAGAACACTACAGCACCGAAACAGGCCCTTCAGCCCATGTAATCTGTGCTGAACCATTAATCTACATAGTGCTACCGACCTGCACACAACCCAATGCCCTTCACACCCTTCTCATCCATGTACAAATCTAAATCTTTTTTAAATGTTGAAATCGAACCCACATCCACCGCTTGCACTGGCAGCTCATTTCATACTCTCACTATCCTCTAAGTGAAAAGGTTCCCCCGATATCCCTTTAAAGCAACATCCTTGGAAATTTTCTCTGCACTCTTTCAATCTTACTGATATCTTTCCTGTAGGTTTCCTGTTTCCTGCACACAATACTGCAAATTAGGCCTCACCAATGACTTATACTACCTCAACAAATCCCAGCTCTTGTACTCGGTTCTTTGACTTATGAAGGCCAATATGCAAAAAGCTTTCTTTACAACAATATCTACCAGTGATGCCACTTTCATGGAATTATGGATCTGTATTCTTAGATTCTTCTGTTCTACCACACTTCCCAGTGCCCTACCGCTCACCATGTAAGACCTACTCTGGTTGGTCTTCCAAAAGTGCAACATCTCACACTTGTCTGAATTAAATTCCACATCATTTTTCAGCCAATTTTTCCAGTTGGTCCAGATCCTACAGCAAGCTTTCTCGCTGTCCACTACACCTTCAATCTTGGTGTCTTCTGCAAATTTGCTGATCCTCTTTACAACATTATCATCCAGATTGTTGATATAGATGACAAGCAACAACAGACCCAGGACAGATCCCTACAACACAGCACTAGACACAGTCCTCCACTCAAGAGAGGCAACCATCTACAACCACTCTTTAGCTTCTCCCACAAAGCCAGTATCTAATCCAATTTACTTTCTCATCTTGAATGCCAAGTGATTGAATCTTTATGAGCAAACTCCCATGCAGGATCTTGTCAAATATCTTGTTGAAATTCAGGTCGGCAACATCCACTGTCTTGTCTTCATCAACCTTCCTGGTTTCTTCCTCAAAAAAGCTCTATAAGTTTGGTTAGACATGACCTACCATGCACAAAACCATGTTGATGATCCCAAATCAGTCCATGTCTATCCAAATACTCCAGTCCCTTTGCTTCCAATATCTTTCCCTCTGCTGATGTTGTCATAGTTTTACAAATGACAAGGAGATGCCGAAGATTCTCCAAGAAGTTTTTAAACTTTAATTTGCAAATTAAAGCTGAGACAGTCAGTGAGCTAGCCATTGAATGCCTGCCGATCTTTTTGACACAGCATTCTTTATAGCCCCCCCCCCCCCGGCTTAATTACATTAGCATACCGCTGGATGTTTCACTCTAGCTAATAAATCAACCACCCTTATCTCTCTACTTGGTTACATTCTTCTTTCTCAAGGGGTCAAAAGTACACAGGTTTCATTCTAGCTAGTAAATCAATGGTTACATAGTAAAATACAGTAGAAATCCCCTACGCACTCAATAACAGACACTTAATGTGTAGTAAAGGCATAGTAAACACCTGAATAAACACCTGATGTGCAATAAGAGCATAATGAATACTTGAGTAAACACTTGAGTAAATACCTAGAAAACAGTCAGTGATTTCACTATAGTGTTACAATATTTTCCAATATGATCCACCCTTTGAGATCCACAGGGTCTTACACAGAGAGAGGAAACTACGAGTCCACGCACAAAAGCTCAAATAAACTCCAGTATTTACTCCCAAATCTGGGTCAAACTATAATTTCTTGTGTTTAGAACTCAAAGTGTTCTCTCCCTATCTTCCTCGGCCACTGAGCCAAAAACCTGTCTCTTCGTGTCTGAGACAGGAAAAAAGACTCAGGAGCCTTTACAGTCTACTGCCACATTATCATTTCCCTCCTGTACATCTCGCATGTCATGTAAGCTGTAACAGTACATCATCGGTGTTTCTCTTTCCACTGGGCTTGATTCAGCAATTTCCAGGAGCATCGGAAAACATTTTGTTGCGGCCCGCACTATAAGAGACTTGAGACACGGAAGAAAACAGCACAAAGCAGTCGCACAGCTTACCAATACAATACCTACAGTTACTGCTTTCTTGGTTAGCCACGCTCCCCATCCCCCTAGTTTACTATCTAACCAGTCAAATAGCTGATGTCCGAACCCTGCACTTTGTCTAACTTCTCTTCTCAGACTTTTCAATTTGTTCATTGCTCTGGTAAATGATCCCTCTGGATTCGTGTTATTTGGTATAAAAGTACAGAACTGTTCTCCAAACATTACACAAACTCCTCCTTTTTCTGCCAACAGCCAGTCTAACACCTGTCTATTCTGCCACGCCACTCTACTAGTTGTATCCAGCTGTTGTCTTAGTGCCTCCAGCGCATCATCGGTGTAGTTAATGAATCTATTTGATTATAATATATATAATTTATCCATTCAACATTTTTGCTAACCCCTATTACAGGTATAATCGCTTCCCAGCCAGCAGCAATCTTGTTTCTTGCCTTAAACTCGTTAGGTATACCTCTGGGCTGTTCTATACTATCGATTCAGATCGTTGGGTCAGGTTCATATTTTCGCCTCTTCCGCCGCAGTGTCTGCTGCTTCGGAGCGTCAAATTGTACTTCAGGGGATACTACAACTTCTTGAATCAGCATAACCCGTGTACATGTACCTGCCCAACTAAGGGGAAGCGTGGATCTCAGGCCTTCCTCCTGTCCACACAGCCACCAAGTGTCCGCTAATGGAATGTTCTGGACATCCAATGCACCTTTGGGCGGAGGGGTACCTACTATGTATCTTCGGCCTGGGGTTACATCCCAAGTCTGCATGCAGTTACCCCTAAAATGGCCAACCGAAAGAGCACCTGCTCGTGTAAAGCATTCATAATTCAAATGATCCTGCATTATCAATTTTCCCACTGTGGGAGTCTGACTTCTTTTACTAAGGTCTGCTACAATTGCATTTATGGGCAAGCACATTTCGATGGAATTGCGAGGAGGCTTGGGATAGCACACACCAATAAGGGCAATATGGGGGGTTATCAGCACATTTCTGATAACAAGGATCCATCCCGCTACAAATTCCCTTGCTGCAAGTCTTGACTACACTCAGACACTGCCGCGCACACTGCCCCCTCTGCTCCTTTTGCCATTGTGTGCGGGTGGAGGAGTTATAAGACATGGGGGCTGCATGTTATACGGGCTTCGCCCTGGAGCACAGGTAACAATTCTGTCTCTCCATCGTTCCAGCTGTATATTGTGCCCATTGGTACCACTGGCTAGTACGTGTCTGTTGCCACGGCAAAGAGGTAACTGTTGCGCTCCACTTACTCCTTTCTTTTAAGGTTTGCGGAGTCCTAAAATTCCCATGCTGTATCGGCCAAATTAATGGTTTCTAAGCCTATACAGGGGTTTGTGGATGTATCATCCCAAGGGGCAAAACTGGTCGCTCCGAAGTCATCCTCACTGTCTGAAGGAGTACTACTATCCACAACCCCATCCTTAGGGTCGTCAGTCCTGTTCTCAAAACCAAAAATTTTCCTTGTTGTCTGATCAAACTCCTGTGGTGCAGTGACAACTTCTTGTTCCTCTTGTCTGTCCCCTACTATCCGTTCCTCTTCACCACTTACCTCGGGCTCCACACCTGGCCGTACCTGCGGGACTGCTCTGGTGCAGTGATTGAGATGGTACCTGGTGGAGCGTCCCTCTACTTGAACTGCGGTGGGTGACGCCTTGGTTACCGTAAAAGGCCCTTCCCTTCTTGGTTCATTCCGCTTTCTTCAAAAAGCTCGCACATAGACCTGATTTCCTGGCTTGATTGGTCCTTCCCTTTGCACGATCTCCGGCTCTTTCCGTTTTTCCTGTGCATAGATAGACTAATGTATCATGGTTAGTTGCTGCATGTGTTGTTTTAGTTCTACTTCCAATTGTTCCAAGCTAGGCCCTTTATATGGTCCTCTCCACTGGGGCACTGGCATGGGCCTTCCGGTTAGCATTTCATGCGGTGTTAGGCACGTCATTCGATTAGTTTGCATGCGGTAACTCATTAACGCTAACGGCAGTGCGTTGATCCAGTTGAGTTTAGTACCCGCACAAGTTTTATTCAGTTTGGTTTTTAGGGTCACGTTAATTCTTTCCACCATGCCCTGCGACTGAGGGTGACACACACATCCAATCCTCTGCTTTATTCTTAGTGCTTGTAGTACTAATTTGACCACCTTTTGGATGAACGCTGTACCATTGTCTGAGCTGACTTCTGTAGGTATTCCGAATCTTGGGATCACCTCATTTGTCAGGAATTTTACCACTGTTCCTGCCCCTTGATCTTTCAAGGGTACCGCTTCTACCCATCTACTGAATCTGTCAATTGCTACTAACAAGTATCTTTTCCCTCTTACTGTCCTTATCATGTCTACATAGTCAATCACTAAATGTTTAAATGGCCCTTCGGGCACGGGTATATGACCTATTGGGGTTGCAATTCCTTTCTGAACATTATTTTGTGCACATACCTCGCACTGCGAAAGCACATGGTCTACTGAAGCCTGTAAATAAGGCGAACAAAAACCGTCCTTTTTTATTTTCCTTATCACTTCCCCCCTTGCACAATGATCCATCCCATGCACTTCTGAAATCAGGACAGTCAACAATGGGGTGGGTGCTACCAATAAACCGTCCTCCGTGCTCCACAGACCGTCTGGGCTCTGCTTGGTTCCCCCTTCATCTCCACATTGTCTGCTCTGTCAAAATTGCCTTACCTTGTATTTCAATCAGGTCCTCTACCATAGGTTCCGGCTCCAAGCTTACCTGGGGCGCAATGAAGGCCTACGTACATCCAGATGCTTTCCGGGCTGCTTCATCTGCAGCTTGATTTCCCTTGGTTATTACATGGTTTCCTTTTTTATGTGCCTGACACTTCACTATAGCCAGCACTTTGGGTTTCATCATCGCTGTTATTAAATCTAAAATTTGCTGACAGTGCTGTATGGGATCTCCATTACTCTTCTTAAAGCCTCTCTGTTTCCACACTGCCCCAAACAAATGACACACTCCATGCGCATATGCCAAATCAGTATAAATGTCTACTTTCTCACCTTCCATCATTTCGCACGCTGCTGTCAGGGCTTTGATTTCCGCTAATTGGGCGGAACACGGTTGGGGGCAGGAGTCCATTCTAATAGTCTTAAAGCTTGTCCGATCCTGCTGCACTATTGAGAAACCTGCATGATTTCCAACATAATCCCTATAACAGGAGCCATCTACAAACAAAACCTTTTTATCTTCCTCTTCTACTGGTTCGGATCGTAAATCTGCTCTTAATTTGGCAAATACCATTGTTTTCCTTACACAGTCATGGAGTTCTCCTTCATGACCCAAGGGGACGTAATCAGCTACGTTACTGGTAGTACATCTCTGTATAGTTATATCTGGAAATGTCAATAACATCTGATATGCTGCTACTCTGGCTGGTGTCAACATGAATTTACCTCCTTCCAGTAATTCTGTTACCTTGTGGTGAGTGTACAGGATCACAGGGTTGCCCATGGTCAAGGATGATGCCTTTTCATAGGCATAGTACAATGCTGCTAGTCCCTGATAACAGGGTGGGTACCCCTGAACCACTTCATCCAATTTCGCACTATAGTATGCTATTGGTTGTTTTGCTTTTCCTGTGCCCATCTCTTGTGTTAGAATCACTACGACATAGCCTTCCTGCCGGTTGGATACATACAAATGAAAGTCCTTCTCATAGTCAGGCAAAGCTAGCGCTGGGGCTGACTGCAATTCCTGTTTACTAAATGTTATTTCTGCCTCCTCGTTGCACTGTAGGCCGCGCTTCAAACCTGTATGTCCTGCTTCCTTCATTATTTTCCTTAATGGCATTATGATTTCAGCATATTCCCCAATCGAATCTGAATTGTATCCTGTTAATCCTAAAAACGTCATCATCTGCCTTACTGTCTGGGGTTTAGGAGCTTTAGTTATTGTCTCAATTTGATCCGGCGCTATCGCCTTCATTCCCTTGGAGATTACCCTACCTAGGTATTCTACCTGTTGCTTACAGAATTGCAACTTCTTTTCAGATACCTTATGTCCTCCATATGCCAGTCTTTCTAAAAGGGTTATAGTATCCTGTTCACACTGCTCCTCACTTTCGGAGCAAATTAACAAATCATCCACATACTGTATCAATGTACTTTCCAACGGTATGCCCTCTAGGTCTGCCTTTAATACTTGATTAAAAATGTACGGTGAGTGCTTAAATCCTTGCGGCATTCTAGTATAGGTATACTGGTTACCTCTGAATGTAAATGCAAATAGATACTGACACTGATCGGCCAGGGGAATGCTGAAGAAAGCTGAGCACAAATCAATCACTGAAAAATAGCTTGATTCCTGCGGAACGTTAGTCAAAAGCGTGTGTGGGTTGGGGACTACGGCTGGCCAGTCCTCCACTACCTCATTTACTGCTCGTAAGTCACGTACCAGTCTCCATTTGGATTTGTCCGCTTTTAAGACGGGCAGCAGCGGGGTATTACATGGACTATCTATCCTCTTAAGTACGCCTGCTTCGAGTAACCCCTGTATCATGAGCGCTATTCCCTCCTCTGCTTCTGGTCTTAGAGGGTATTATGGTCTCCAAGGTGGAACTGCTCCCTTTTTCAGTTTTATTTCTACTGGAATTGCTGTTTTTATTCTCCCTACGTCCGTGTCATGTTGCCACCACAGAATAGATGGTAACTTATCCAGCCTGTTATCGTTTTCCTGACCTTTCTCCTTTTCCAATAGTGACATGTGCGGCTGAGGAATTACTTCAATCTTCTTTATAGTTCCTGTCATATCTATATCTACCATTATTTTAATGTAGTTGTTGTCTCCCAATGCCCATACCTCCAGCATGATTTTCCTCCAAACCGTTATGGTCCCAGCGCGTTTTACTATGGGTCTTAGGTCTTTAGACTGGTAACTTTCATTCACCAGCAACTTTCTGTTGGGCAAAGCTTCCGGTATTCTATACCATTTCTCCAAGAAGGTGTTCCACTTGGCTTGTAGTGCTGTCCCTTGCTTTCCAATTATTATAGCCTCTCTTCTTAGGTGCTGCCGGGTACATGTCCCCTCGTGCCATCTCTCCTCTAACCCCTTACTCAGTCTCGTCAAAAATTACGGTGCAGGAGGACCGCCCCTGTCTGCCAATGGAGTAGCAGTATTTTTCTGCTGCTCTTAGTTTTCTTTCTTTCCCCCTAGTTTAAGCTTTGAATTTAAAATTTTTACTTGTTGATTCTTGAGGGTGATCAATATGTCTATGTCTACAAGAAGTGGGAAGACTTTACCTGAACCTAGCGATAAAGGTAATGGGAAAGGTGCAAAAGGAAAGATCTGATGAAATGTTATTGTGGGCTGAAGATATCGTTCGGACATTGAAATCAATTAAGGATCAGAATGGATCAATTAAAGACCAACTGGAAAAGAATAGTAATGAAATGAAGTCATTTCTGGGAAAACTTAAAGACTTGGAAACTCAAGTTATTTCACACGAAGAGGAATTGAAGATAACTAAGCAAAAGCTGTCTGAAGCTACAACTCGTTTGGAAAGATATCAAAATAAGATTATAGACCTGGAAACTAGGTCTTGACGAAGGAATATAAGAATTGTTGGGCTGCAGGAAGGAGCTGAAGATGGAGATCTAACAGCTTACTTTGATAAGCTTTTCCACACTTTATTTCCTACCATTCTATCAAAGCCGCCTGCTATAGAAAGGGCACAAAGGGTGTTTATCTCGAAATCGAAGGACTCTAGTAAACCAAGATCTGTTCTGGTTTGCTTTCATCACTTTAAAATTAAAGATCAAATAATACGACAGGCAAGAAAACAGAGAGTTTTTAGATTTATGGAATCTGAGCTCTGCTTCTACGAAGATTATCCAAGAGAGATAATGGAACAAAGATCAAAAATTTGCCCTGGTAATGAAACAAGCATATGATAAGAATCTTTTCCCATCTCTGAGGTATCCGACAAGAATTAAAATTTTCCCTGCTAATTCTCCTCCTTGTACTTTTTTTGATCCAAAAGCTGCACTGGATTTTGTTCAGGCTTTGCCTGCCACTGTCACCGACACCGCTGTTGAATGATCCATCTGAAAGGCTGTTTGGCTATTTGTACATTATTTGCATTTTGGAAAGAAGATTTATGAAGGTCACTTGTATATTTCATCGAGAGACTAATTAAAGAACATGGGGAGTTGTTCTTTATTGCATATTATTGGTTTTCCTTTGGAAAGATTTATGGTTTAAGTATCTCTGCTCAGATTATCTCTGGACATTTTATGACTGAGGGAAGAAGATAAGGCGATTTGTTCCTTTAATTTAATACTTGGTAGCTATTTGGTAATTTTTTCCTAATAATAGGGCTTTTTATATATTTTTCTGTTCTATTATAACATTTTATAATTGAATTTAAAGCTCTTTTAGGGAATTAATATTAAACTTAAACATGGCGCTGGTTTTTCTCTCTAAGAGATAACATTATTTTGGTTCTTTCTTGTTCATCAGTCGATGGAATGTAAATACCTTTTTTTCCTGAGACTTTATTGTCTTTTTCACAAGGTCACTCTACTTTTTTACTAACTGGGGGGAGGGAAAGAAAACACAGACAGAGCAGTCAGCAGCTTTGAATTCTATCGTAGATCGCTTGCCTCTTTCGGGTTTCCGGGTGTGGGTGGGTGGGTTTAGAGTTAGTTTTTTCCCATTGGGTGGTTCCGGAGCATGCATGGCTGTATTCTTCATCACTGCCATCTTTGATCATCCTGCATTGGTATGTGCTTTGTGCATGTATAAAGTAGAATGAAATTATAGTATGCTGTTCAAACGGATTAATGTAATAATTTGGAATGTATGTGGTTGGAATCATCCTATTAAACAAAAGAAGACTTTTAAAATTATTAACCAATTCCAACCTGATATAATTTTTGCTCAAGAGACACATATCAGGGCGGGAGATCAAAATAGATTTTTTAGATGGTGGAATGGTTTGCAATTCCACTCTACTTCTCAGAGTAAAACAAAAGGCGTGTCTATTTTCATTAAACCTAATATATTTATTCAAGAGGATATTGAATCAGATTCTAATGGTAGATTTTGAATTGTTAAAGGAACAATCTGTAATAGAAAAGTTGTTTTGGTTAATTTGTATGGTCCTAACTTAGATGATCCTTTTTTTAAAAAGGTATTCGCTTTACTGCCTGATTTAAATGAATATATGCTCATAATGGTTGGGGATTTTAATTGTTGTTTAAATCCTATGATTGATAAGAGCTCAACCAATCAGCGACTTCCAAATCGATCCATGTCATTTATTAATTCCTTTTTGATTGATTTTGGGTTAATTGATTTGTGGAGGTATCTTCATCCCGACAATAGAGAATATTCTTTCTTCTCACACATTTATAAAAAATAGTCAAGGATCGATTATATTATAATCCATCCCCGCTTCTTGCCTAGTGTTAAAACTTGCGAATATGACACTATTGCTATATCTGATCATGCGCCTCTGAGTTTGTCTTTTGAATTTGATGATGTCACTCTTGCCCGCCCACATTGGCGCATGTCTCAGACATTATTGCGAAACTCTGACTTTGTCACTCTCATTGAAACCCAGATAGAAGAATTATTTCTTTTTAATGATATAGCGGGTATGTCTAAATTAGTTATATGGGATACATTTAAAGCATTTTTACGCAGTCAGATTATTTCTTATTCAGCTAAACTTAAAAAGCAAACTAAAGCAGAATTAGATAGAATTTCAAAACAAATTAAAGATTTAGATAATATTTATGCAATTTCCCCCAGTACTGATTTATTTAAACAAAGGGTGGAACTTCAATCACAATATAACCTGTTATTAACTCATCCCATTGAAGGTTGTTTGCTTAAGTTAAAGAGTCAATTTTATATGTCTGGAGATAAAAATAATAAACTGCTTGCATCTCAATTAAAAATGGCTGCAGCTAAAAGACAAATCATGAAAATTCATAGGAAAGATGTTACCTTAGCTCAGGAATATGAGGAAATTAATAAGATTTTTCAAGACTTTTATGCTGAGCTATATAAATCTCAATGTCTGTTAGATTCCTCTAAAATGAATGCTTTTTTACGAAGGTTATTTTTCCTAAAATCTCGGCTGGGGATCAAAAGATTCCTGATGCTCAGATTACTGAAGCCTAAATTAATTATGCTATTTTTTCAATGCAATCTGGTAAGTCCCCAGGACTTGACGACTATCCCGTAGAATTTTATAAAAAATTACGGTGCAACGTAACTCAGACTTGGGCGCTTCCGCCTTGGGCAATATGGCTTTCGTGCCCTTTTTCCATTTTTTCCAGGTTTCCCAGATCTGATCTTCTATGTCTCCTATCCAGAAAACATTAGCTTTCTTGATTTCCTGCACTAGTAATTGAGTATTTGCTCTTTCCACAGTCAACCCATTTCTAGTGCATTCTAATTTTAATTCTAGTTTTAATAGTGCATCTCTGCCTAGCAAATTAATCGGGTTTCCTTTGGACACTAGTATTGGCAGAACTATTTTACTGCCCATCCCCAACCATACTGGAGCCTACAGTCTTAATAAATTTTCCTGAGATGGGAAGGTGAAGGGCATACTGCAGCTGTACACAGGTACACGTGGCTCCAGTGTCTATCATCATGGGTGTCAACTGCCCTTCTAACATAACCTGAACAATGGGTTCCTCTTCCGCCTCCCTTGTTATCATTGGGTAATGTCCCTTCCCACCTGGGTTCTCTGGGCACCTCTAGCGTCTTGCATAGGGGTTCACGGGTCCGCTTGAGCCTGTGGGGGGCTGGTCCTTGGCTAACCTGCAGTTCCCTTCTCATCGGTCCCTGTTGGTACGTGATGGGCCATGACCTGAGTGGACAGTCTCTTCTCATGTGTCCTGGCTGGTTACACCCCCAGCACAGTCTCTCTATCTCTCTCTCCCCTCGTCTCCTCACTGGCCCTCTTTGTCCATAACCTCTCTGTCCCCCTCCTTGGAATTTCCAGTCCTGCCTGGGCTGCTGTTTAAATTTACTCTGTTCCTGATAGGGCATTCGTGGGAATGCTCCTCCAAAGACGTTTATTATTGGCATGGGGTTTTCTGGCCCCTGTCTGTCAGCGCGACTGATTCCTCCATACAGTGGTGTTTCATTCATTTCAATGGTTGCACTCAAATCGGATGCTACTGGCAGCATCTTTTTTCCCTTCTCTTTTTCCTTCTTTTTGAGTTCTTCAAGCTGTATTTGCGTTAGCTTTCTTTGCACCTCTTCCTGCTGCTCAATCAGTTTCCATTTGTCTTTCTGATATTTCTCAACCGCATGGACTACGTGGTCTCTAGATTCTTGTGAGTTCATTGACGTCAGTCTGACCACTTCCTCCAGTTTAGACTTAACTTGCGGAGGCATTGCATCCAAAATGGTGGCTCGGAACAGCAAGGTCATAAACAGGTTGCCTTCCACCTCTTGCTCCGGTCTCCACCTTTTCAACTGATTCTCTACATAGGCTGCTGGATTCTCAGTGTCCCCCAGCGGATCCCCTTTCAAAGCTTTGGGGTCCACTTTGGGTGGGTAAAGCTTCCTGAGGGTCTGCCATACCTCCTGCCTCACTTGGTCAAAGCTGGTCCCATCAGTCATTGGGCTGAACGCATTTAGTAGTCCAGCCGTTTCCATCAGCTCTTTTAATTTGGAGGTTCCCATCAACCTTATCAGCAGGGCCTTCAAATCTCCCATAGTCAATAACCGTCCCATGGTTTCTTCTTCAAAGGCTCTAATCCACTTCCCTGCTCCTTCATGTAAGCTAGGCAGGGTGTTTTTCAGCCCTTCCAGGTCCTGGGAGCCCCAAGGAACATACCGTACTTGTCCTGACCCTTTTACTAACAATGGCATCACTTTTTTTCCTTCTCTCCCCATAGTCGAATTTTCCTCCTCACCCAACTCCTCATCCCCTTCTGACCTCGTTCTTACTGGCTGCCACACAAATATCTCTGGGGTTTGCTCTCTCCCTTGTTTTCCTATTTTCTTTTGACATCTCCTTGGAGTCCTCTCTTTCTGATTTGGGCTAGCATTTGCTCGGGTCCTCGCAAATTCCTCAAACGGTTGTTGGAAACCCAGTGGGAAACCCAATTCCCGCTGTAATCTTCTTCACTCTTTCTCTGCTTCTCTTATCTCCCTTTCCACTCTCTCTTTTTCTTCTTCAGGGATCTCCTCTTCTATGCCCTGTCTACACTCTCTTGTACTTTCACACTCATTACCTGACTCTTGCTCTTCTGATAAGTCACCTTCTCTTCCAGCCTGTTCAGTGTTGTGTTCCTGTAACAGGAATTCCTCCTGACTTTTCCTCAGTCTCAGTTCCCACAACTCTTTGATACATTCTCTTATTATCTTACTTTCTCATTCTACTTTTTTCTTGTCTTCCTGCTTCTCCTTCCACAGTGCCTCCCTCTCCTTCTCATATTTTCTTCTTTCCTCCTCGGTATTCCAGACTTTAAACTCTCCCTCCAGTTCTAGTTTTCCTGATAATACAGGGCACTGTTTAAGAGTCTCCTTCTAGTAATAAGGGGGAAGGGTTTCTACATTTCTCAATTTTGGGTATAGAGTCGGTTCCTTATTCTGTTTCTTCTGTGGTTTACCAAACTGCTTTTCTTGTTTCTTAGTGTCTTCTTTACTTACTACTGATATTCTTCCTTTCTTTCTCAATCTTTCTCCCTCCGTCCTAAAGTGTTTTAACACTTCTATCTCCTATTTTCTTTTTTTCTCTCTTTTCTTGGATTTATCTCTTGGTTTGTGATTTTTAATCAGCACCTCCATTTCCTCACATAAACTTACATCAAATGTTCCTTCTTTCGGCCATTTCATGACCAGATTTTTGGTTCTTTTTATCCCATTTTTCTGAAATTTCCGCGATCTTACCTTGACACACCAGGAATATTTTGCTCAGTATTTCTATTGCTGTTCCTTTCCTTCTCATGTTGTTCTTCCCCTTTTTAAGGTATTCTTGATGTCTCACACCTCGGTAATGCTATTTTCTGTAACCTATTTCTCTATCTAACTTTATGGTTTCTTCTCACCCATGTCTAAATTATCTACTTAAGCTATCCTTATCTTCTATTCTGTTCTGCCCGTGCAGACCCCTTTCTCAGGCAGTATCCGCAGAACCTTCTTTTTGCACCTCGTCTATTCAGACCCTTACTTTTCTTAAGGCAGTATTCATGAGGGTTTTCCCTTCTTTTCTTTCTTTCCCTGCCTGTTCAGACCTTCGTCTCGTAAGAAGCGGTATCCACAGGGACTTACCAACACCATGTGGAATTTTTCTTACTTAACTTCTCGTTACCTTATTCATACTCACCCCCCACTGCAGTGTTCTTGATCAATCCTCCGAGCCTCCTTTTAACCCTCAATTCTGCCAGATTCTTTGAATCGGAGAGACCCTTCAGCAGTTGTTTCACACTTCTGAGTCCCCGAGATCTCCCCAAAAACCAACAGAATTCTTAGTCCAAATTGTCGCTAAAAAGCGCTTACCTTTGTCTGGGTGCACCCTGAATTCTGTTAGCTCTGTGGAAATCCCCCGGGGACCGGGAAGCGCCCTCAATCTGCCGTTTCCTTCATCCACGGGTCTCTTCCCGATCCTGCCGACTACGCCAGTTTTGTCGTGGTTTTACAAATGACAAGGACACGCCAAAGATTCTCCAAGAAGTTTTTAAACTTTAATTTGCAAATTAAAGCTGAGGCAGTCAGTGAGCTAGCCGTTGAATGCCTACTGATCTTTTTGACACAGCATTCTTTATAGACCCCCTTCCGGTTTAATTACATTAGCATATCGCTATATGTTTCACTCTAGCTAATAAGTCAACCACCCTTATCTCTCTATTTGGTTACATTCTTCTTTCTCAAGGGGTACACAGGTGTCATTCTAGCTAGTAAATCAATGGTTACATCATAAAGTACCGTAGGAATCCCCTATGCACTCAATAACAGACACTTAATGCATAGTAAAGGCATAGTAAACACCTGAATAAACACTTGATGTGCAATAAAAGCATAATGAATACATGAGTAAACACTTGAGTAAATACCTAGAAAATAGTCAGTGATTTCACTATAGTGTTACAATGTTTTCCAATAACGGCAGACTCACTGGCCTATAATTTCCTTGTTTATATTTAGAGCCTTTCTTAAACAGCAGAACATCCTCCAGTCCTCCAGTACGTCACCTGTCTCTAAGTATGATTTAAATTTCTGCACTAGGGTCCCTGAAATTTCTGCAATTACCTCCCACAGGATCCAAGGAAACATCTTATCAGACCGTGGGGATTTATCCACCCTAATTTGCCTCAAGACAGCGAACACCTCCTCCTATGTAATCTGTATAGGGTCCATGACCTCACTGCTGCTTTGCCTCTCTTCTGCAGACTCTGTCCATTTCCTGAGTAAATACAAATGCTAAAACTCCATTTACAATCTTCCCCATCTCTTCTGATCGTCCAGAGGACCTTCGTCACATGGTGTGAGGTGAATTATCTGCAGCTTAATGTGAAAAAGACTAAGGAGCTGGTGGTGGACCTGAGGAGAGCTAAGGCACCGGTAACCTCTGTTTCCATCCAGAGGGTCAGTGTGGACATGGTGGAGGATTACAAATACCTGGGGATATGAATTGATAATAAACTGGACTGGTCAAAGAACACTGAGGCTGTCTACAAGAAGGGTCAGAGACGTCTCTATTTCCTGAGGAGACTGAGGTCTTTTAATGTCTGTCAGAAGATGCTGAGGATGTTCTACGAGTCTGTGGTGGCCAGTGCTATCATGTTTGCTGTTGTGTGCTGGGGCAACAGGCTGAGGGTAGCAGACACCAACAGAATCAGCAAACTCATTCATAAGGCCAATGATGTTGTGGGGATGGAACTGGACTCTCCGACGGTGGTGTCTGAAAAGAGGATGCTGTCCAAGTTGCATGCCATCTTGGACAATGTCTCCCATCCACTACATAATGGACTGGCTGGGCACAGGAGTACATTCAGCCAGAGACTCATTCCACCGAGATGCAACACAGAGCGTCATAGGAAGTCATTCCTGCCTGTGGCCATCAAACTTTACAACTCCTCCCTTGGAGGGTCAGACACCCTGAGCCAATAGGCTGGTCCTGGACTTATTTCCATCTGGCATAATTTACATATTATTATTTAATTATTTGTGGTTTTATATTGCTATATTTATACTCTATTCTTGGTTGGTGCAACTGCAACGAAACCCAGTTTCCCTCGGGATCAATAAAGTATGTCTATCTATCTAATTTTGTCCCTTGCAATCCTTTTGCTCTTAACATATCTGTAGAACCCCTTAGGATTCTCCCTCAACTTGCCTACTAGGGCAACTTTGTGCTTTCTTTTAGCCTTCTTGATTTCTTTCTTAAGTGTTTTCCTGCATTTCTTATACCTCATAAGTATCTCATTTGTTCCTACCTGTTATACACCTCCCTTTTTTCTTAACCAGGGCCTCAGTATCTCTTGAAAGCGAAGTATCCTTAAACCTGTGATACTTGCCTTTTATTCTCACAGGCACATACTAGCTTTTCACTCTCAAAATTTTACTTCCTTTTAATAAGTATACTTTTGCCAGAAAACAGCCTGTCCCAATCCACATTTGCCAGATTCTTTTTTTCATCATCAAATGTGACCTTTCAACAATTTAGAATCTCAAAGCACATACTAGACCTATATTTTTCCATAATTACATTGAAACTAATGGCATTATGATCACTAAATGCAAAGTGTTCCCTTACACAAACTTCTGTCATCCACCCTGTCTCATTCCCCAATAGGAGATCTTGTATCGCACTCTGTCTAATTGCGACTTCTATGTACTGATTAAGGAAACTTTCCTGAGCATGTTTGACAAACTCTTTCCCATCCAGCCCTTTTGGGAGTCAATATGTGGAAAGTTAAAATCACCTACTATCACAGCCCTATGCTTCTTGCAACAGCTTGAAATCTCTCTACAAATGTTTTCCTCTAGATACTGAAGACTGTTGGGTGGTTTATAATATCATCCCATTAATGTAGTCATACCTTTCTTATTCCTCAGTTCTACCTATAAAGCCTCATTAGGTGAACTGATAATCTGTCCTGACCGAGCTCTGCCATGACATTTTCCTTGATGAGTAAAGCCACCCCTCCTACTTTAATCTCTCCTATTCTGTCATGTCTGAAACAATAGAACCCCGGAATATTGAGATGCCAGTCCTGCCCCTCCTGCAACCAAGTCTCACTAATGACTACAATTTCATAATTCCACATGCTGATCCATGCCCTAAGTTCACTTATCTTTCCTACAATGCAACTCAGAACATTAGTCCCACCATGCTCAATATATTGATTCCTGACTTTGTGTGAAATTTTAACAACATCTTTCTCCACAACCACTTCACTATCTGTTCTGGCGCTATTTCCTTTCCCCTTGCGATTCTAGTTCAAATTCCCACTGCCCCCTCCCCCACTCCACGCAGTACGTGCAAACCTTCCTGCTAGGATATTACTCCCTCTCCATTTCAGGTGCAAACCATCCCTTCTGTAAAGGTCACACCTTCCCTGGAAAGAGCCCAATGATCCAAAAATCTGAAGCCCTCCCTCCTGCACCATGTCCTTGTAAAACTGCATAATCTTCCTGTTTCTGGCCTCACTATCATGTGGCACAAGTAGTAATCTTGAGATCACAACCCTGGATGTCCTGTCCTTTAATTTAGTACCCTACTCCCTGAACTCACTTTGCAGGACCTCATCACCCAGGTCATTGGTACAGATGTGGACCACAAACTCTGGCTGCTCACCCTCCCATTTAAAAATGCTGTGGACTTGACCCACGATGTCCCTGACCCTGGCACCCAGGAAGTAACATGCTATCGAGGAATCTCGTTCTTGTCCACAGAACCCCCTTTCTTTTTCCTTAACTAACAAATCATCTATCACTACAGCTCACCACGCCAGAGAACTCACCACTATTGCTTTCCTCTTCTAGGTCATCCACCACCCCCCCTACAGTCGCTGAAGACCTGATGAGCCAAAATCCTCAATTCCCCACTCTAACACTGGCCAAATCAGATAATAGAAATTCTTATAATGGTTGTTCCACTTAAACCTAACTTCTTTCAATTGGACCTTGCCTAGTGCCTAATTATGCACAAACCTATGTCTCCTTGGGAACTATGGCATGCAAAATGTGACAACTGCTCCCGCTTGCTTCTTTTAAACTCTCTCCCGATACACAATCGAATGTTTCCTCAGGAACTGTGGCATGCAAAGTTTTGTGCATTCAGAGATGCTCTGCTTTACACCACTGTTGTAATCTATGGTTAATTGAGTTATTGTCGTCTTCCGGTCAGTTTGAACCAGTCTGGTCATTCTCCTCTGACCTCTCTCATTAACAAGGCATTTTCTCCCACAGAACTGCTGCTCATTCCATGGACAAAATCATTTATGTCTTTATGCATTGAGTTGTTACCATATGATTGGTTGATTAGATATTTACATTAGGTATATCTAGTGCAAATGTCTAATCAGCCAATGATGTGGCAGCAACCCATTGCATAAAAACATGCAGAGAAGATGAATACATTCAGTTGTTGTTCAGAACAAACTTCAGAATGGGAAAGAAATGTGATCTAAGTGACTTTGATCACGGAATAATTGTTGGTGCCAGGGGTAGTTTGTGTATGTTGGAAACTGCTGATCTCTTGGGATTTTCATGCACAGAAGTTTCTAGAGTTTACAGAAATGATACCGAAAGCAAAAGTTATCCAGTGAGTAGCAGTTCTATGGGTGAAAAGTGCTTTGTTAATGACAGAGGTCAGAGGAGAATTCAAGCTGACAGGAAGGTAACAGTGACTCAAATAATGATGCTTTAAAACAGTGGTGTGTAGAAGAGCAGTTCTGAACACCCAGGATGTTGAAACTTAAACTAAATGGACTACAGCAGCAGAAAACAAAGAAACATAGAAACATAGAAAATAAGTGCAGGAGTAGGCCATTCGGCCCTTCGAGCCTGCACCACCATTCAGTATGATCATGGTTGATCATCCAACTCAGAACCCTGTACAAGCCTTCCCTCCATACCCTCTGATCCCTTTAGCCACAAGGGCCATATCTAACTCCCTCTTAAATATAGCCATTGAACTGGCCTCAACTGTTTCCTGTGGCAGAGAATTCCACAGATTCACCACTCGCTGTGTGAAGAAGTTTTTCCTCATCTCAGTCCTAAAAGGCTTCTTCTTTATCCTCAAACTGTGACCCCTCGTTCTGGACTTCCCCAACATCGGGAACAATCTTCCTGCATCTAGCCTGCCCAATCCCGTTAGGATTTTATACGTTTCAATGAGATCCCCCCTCAATCTTAGCATCCTCCTCACAGCTAACACTGCCACCCAGCTTCGTGTCATCCGCAAACTTGGAGATGCTGCATTTAATTCTCTCATCTAAGTCATTAATATATATTGTAAACAACTGGGGTCCCAGCACTGAGCCTTGCGGTACCCCACTAGTCACTGCCTGCCATTCCGAAAAGGTCCCATATATTCCCTCTCTTTGCTTCCTGTCTGCCAACCAATTCTCTATCCACATAAATACCTTACCCCCAATACCGTGTGCTTTAAGTTTGCACACTAATCTCCTGTGTGGGACCTTGTCAAAAGCCTTTTGAAAATCCAAATATACCACATCCACTGGTTCTCCCCTATCCACTCTACTAGTTACATCCTCAAAAAATTCTATGAGATTTGTCAGACATGATTTTCCTTTCACAAATACATGCTGACTTTGTCCGATGATTTCACCGCTTTCCAAATGTGCTGTTATCACATCTTTGATAACTGACTCTAGCATTTTCCTCACCACCGATGTTAGGCTAACCGGTCTATAATTCCCCGGTTTCTCTCTCCCTCCTATTTAAAAAGCAGGGTTACATTAGCCACCCTCCAATCCTCAGGAACTAGACCAGAATCTAACGAGTTTTGAAAAATTATCACTAATGCATCCACTATTTCTTGAGCTACTTCCTTAAGCATTCTGGGATGCAGACCATCTGCCCCTGGGGATTTATCTGCCTTTAATCCCTTCTATTTACCTAACACCACTTCCCTACTAACATGTATTTCCCTCAGTTCCTCCATCTCACTAGACCCTCTGTCCCCCACTATTTCTGGAAAATTATTTATGTCCTCCTTAGTGAAGACAGAACCAAAGTAGTTTTCAATTGGTCTGCCATGTCCTTGTTCCCCAGAATCAATTCACCTGTTTCTGTCTGTAAGGGACCTGCATTTGTCTTAACCAATCTTTTTTCTTTTCACATATCTATAGAAGCTTTTGCAGTCAGTTTTTATGTTCCCTGTCAGTTTTGTCTCATAATCTCTTTTCCCTTCCCTAATTAAGCCCTTCGTCCTCCTCTGCTGGACTCTGAATTTCTCCCAGTCCTCAGGTGAGCCGTTTTTTCTGGCTAATTTGTATGCTTCTTCTTTGGAATTGATACTATCCTTAATTTCCCTTGTCAGCCACGGGTGCACTACCTTCCCTGGTTTATTCTTTTGCCAAACTGGGATGAACAATTGTTGTAGTTCATCCATGCAATCTTTAAATGCTTGCCATTGCATATCCACCATCAACCCTTTAAGTGTCATTTGCCAATCTTAGCTAATTCACGTTTCATACCTTCAAAGTTATCCTTCTTTAAGTTCAGAACCTTTGTTTCTGAATTAACTATGTCACTCTCCATCTTAATGAAGAATTCCACCATATTATGGTCACTCTTACCGAAGGGGCCTCTCACGACAAGATTCCTAATTAACCCTTCCTCATTGCTCAATACCCAGTCTAGAATGGCCTGCCCTCTAGTTGGTTCCTCGACATGTTGGTTCAAAAAACTGTCCTGCATACATTCCAAGAAATCCTCTTCCTCAGCACCCTTATCAATTTGGTTCACCCAATCTATATGTAGATTGAAGTCACCCATTATAACTGCTGTTCCTTTATTGCACGCATTTCTAATTTCCTGTTTAATGCCATCCCCAACCTCCCTACTACTGTTAGGTGGCCTGTACACAACTCCTATCAGCGTTTTCTGCCCTTTAGTGTTATGCAGCTCTACCCATATCGATTCCACATCCTCCCAGCTAATGTCCTTCCTTTCTATTGCGTTAATCTCCTCTCTAACCAGCACTGCTACCCCATCTCCTTTTCTTTCATGTCTATCCCTCCTGAATATTGAATATCCCTGAATGTTGAGCTCCCATCCTTGGTCACCCTGGAGCCATGTCTCTGTGATCCCAACTATATCATATTCATTAATAACAATCTGCACTTTCAATTCATCCACCTTGTTACGAATGCTCCTTGCATTGACACACAAAGCCTTCAGGCTTGCTTTTACAACCCTCTTGGCCCTTATACAATTATGTTGAAGGGTGGCCCTTTTTGATTTTTGCCCTGGATTTTCCGGCCTGCCACTTTTACTTTTCACCTTACTACTTTTTGCTTCTACTCTCATTTTACACCCCTCTGTCTCTCTGCACTGGTTCCCATCCCCCTGTTGTGAACTAACCTCCTCTCTCCTAGTCTCTTTAATTTGAAACCATGAACATTCACTTAGTGGCCACTTTATTAGGTATCAGAGGAATCTAATGAAATGGCCTCTGAGTGTATAAAGATAACAACAATTAAATAAAATGTGCAAAAGGAGCAAAACTAGTGAGATATTGTCCATTCAGAAATCTGTTGTTGGCAGAGGGAAGAAGGTGGTCCTAAAACATTTGTTGTGTTTCTCGAGGCTTCTGTACTTTCTCTCTGATGGTAGTACAAATTGAGTACACTTTATCCGAAATGCTTGGGGTGGAAATGTTTTGTATTTCGGGTTTTTTCGAATTTTGGAATATATAATATATAAGCTTGCGATCGCCATTATTTCTGACTCTGATTTTCTGTGCTACCGGTAAGCAGTCTTACCCTTGTTCATTGCACATATTTACCTAACAGTAAAAATTATTACATGCCATTGATATAATAAAAATATAATGTGTGCAGGGTAACGAAAGCAGCATCAGGAGAAAACCTGAATCAGCTGTTGAACAAGAACAAACAACAGCAGGCTTTCACTCTCCTCCTGCAATGCCGTGTTTTGATTTAAAAGGACACTATGTTTGTATCTTAGCATTTTTTTAGGTTTTATGTAAGCTATAAGAACAATCAGCATTTGTAGACTTTTTCTGGTGTTAGATTTTCATGATCAGCAGATGCTTTAAAAATTAAATGCCAAGCCTTTTCCATAATAAGAAGAGAGCATGCCCTGATGGATGTTATCTTCTTAAAGCATCAGCTACTCTAAGTTCTTTCTCAGCACATTCAGAATCATTTTCTAAGCTGTTAGCTTCAAGAAAGTAAATACAAGACAAGACAGTTATTCGGGATTCAGCTTCATTCATTACTTCTAATGGCCAATTCATTTCCTAAGAACTTTCAGTACAAATTAAAATTAACTAAATCCTCTTCTTATTCATTTACAAATAATGTTTCCACAATTCTAAAATGCCTCTGTTTGCTGGGTAAATTAATAAAGACTTATAATAGTTATATGTTAGTGCATTTCTGGCAAGTTTCATTGGTCTATTTAAACCTTCGAGAGAGAAACATTACCAACAACAGGAGTTGTTGTTTGCTACCACACAACTTTTTAGATTTAAGCTATTTAAATTAGACTCGGTATTTTATAGTTCATTAGCCGATGATTTGTCAGCACATTTAACATTGAAGCAATGTAGTAAACTGAGCCAGAATGCAGTCAGTGGAATTGTTCTTGCATTCTGATGCAAAGGTTTGAAAAGTGTAAATGAATCCATTATACCCATTAGCTAATTATTCACATGTTAATGAAATGCCTCTGTAAAAGGTATTGAAATACTGCTGAATTGCACCAAGGACTCTAGCATAGGATGGTGAATAAATACATATTTATTTCTCTCTCTCTTGCTCTCTCTCCCCCCCCCCTCACACACACACACACACACATACATATATATATATATATATATAGAGAGAGAGAGAGAGAGAGAGAGAGAGAGTCCTCAGACCTAAACTGTAGAGCAGCCCTAATGTAGGCACAAAGTCTCCCTTATCAGTTCATCATACTTGCAGGCATGGAGCACAACAACTGGGAGAGTCTTCATAGCTTCAGCGCCATAGAGAGAGAGGAGTGACCATCATAGATAACAAGCAAAATCGGCTCTTGCTCTGGATCCCAACAGTCTGTCTTCTCAGACTTTCTGGGCCGGTGTTTAAATTGATCAAGCAGCAGAACAGCGAAATGCTCCAGCACTCTGGAGAGAGCAAAGAACATCAGGGGGAGCAAACAAAATCAGATCTCACATCCAATCTGGGTCGGCATTTAAATGTTCTAAACAGCATACCTTACCTTGCACTACGACCAGGACATTACTGCAGCAAAAGGCTCCCAGCCTTGGTTACGCCAACCAGTGACTTGCTCCAGGCCCAGATTTTGCTGCCCAGTCTGAAGCCAATCTCAAGCTGTTCAAATCAGCTCAGTGTCCAGAGCTCAGAGTGGCCATGGAGTGTATATAGCTTGCAGTTTACCAAATGTGAAAATCCAACACATATATTGTTAAACAGAAAGACAAACAAAAATACCAAAGCCATAATGTGAAATGAGTGACCTGGTTGACACATAGCATTGCCTGTGGCAACAAATTCCACTGCTTCACCACTCTCAGTTTAAAGAAATTCATCCTCATCTCCATTCTAAATGGGCGTCCCTCTATTCTGTGGTTGTGCCTCTAGTCCTAGATTCCCTCACTATTGGAAACATCTTCTCCACATCCACGCTTTCTAACCCTTTCAACATTCAATAGGTTTCAATGAGATCCCCCTTATTCTTCAAAATTCCAGTGAGTTCAGATCCAGAACCCACCAAATGCTCTTCTTATGATAAGCCTTTCAATCCTGAAATTATTCTCATGACCTTCCTCTGAAACCTCTCTTACATCAGCACATCCTTTCTTAGATAAGGGGCCCAAAACTGCTCACAATACTCCAAGTGAGGCCTCACCAATGCCTTAAAAAGCCTGAGCATTACATCCTTGCTTTTATATTCTAGTCTTCCCAAAATGAATACTAACATTCTATTTGCCTTCGCAAACACGAAGAAATCTGCAGAAGCTGGAAATTCAAGCCACACACATCAAAGTTGCTGGTGAACGCAGCAGGCCAGGCAACATCTCTAGGAAGAGGTACAGTCCACGTTTCGGACCGAAACAAAGGATGTGTGGCTTCTATTTGACTTTTTTGCCACCGATTCAACCTGCAATTTAACCTGAAGGGAATCCTGCATGTGGATGCCCAAGTCTCTTTGCACCTCACATTTTTGAATTTTCTGTCTGTTTTGAAAATAGTCTCTGCTTTTGTTCTTTCTTCCAAACACTACATGACTAAACACTCCCCTGCACTATATTCCATCTTCCACTTTGTAGCCTATTCTCCTAACCCAGTGGTCCCCAACCACCGGGCCGCAGACCAGTACTGGGCCATGAGGAAACGATATTATTTGGCGGTATGAAGCAATATGAGTCAGCTGCACCTTTCCTCATTCCCTGTCATGTCCACTGTTGAACTTGAACGTACGCAAGGTCATTAAGCACGCGAGGTCATCAGTCCATATGAGTAAAAAACAAATGTCGCTTGAGAGTTTCTTTGGAAGAGGTGGAAGAGGACAAAAAAGGCCTAATGATAATGATAACGCAGAGACAGCTGAGGCAGAGACTGCAAAAAAAAGAAAGTTTTCTTCAACAGAAAATATGACGAGTTGTACATAAAATATGGCTTTATTGCGACCGGCGACTCACACGTTCCAAGCCCCCTGTGTGTGATATGTGGAGACAATCTGTCTAATGAGGCAATGAAGGCCTCAAAACTGCTTCAGTACCTTGAGTCCAAGCACCCTGTACTTAAAGACAAACCTGTTGAGTTTCTTGAGAGGAAAAAACGTGAGCAAGTGGGACAGAAGCAAGTGCTGAGAGCAACCACCTCCACAAATGCTGCTGCTCTGAGAGCGTTGTACTTAGTGGCTATCTGTGTGACATCTTCAACCTGCTCAATGAACTCAGTTTGTTACTTCAAGGGAGAATGTCAACTGTCTTCAAGTTGGCAGATAAAGTGTCTGCTTTCAAAGCCAAACTGGAACTGTGGGGATGGCGAGTGGACAGGGGCATATTTGACTTAATCCCAACATTAACTGGGATTTTGGGAGAGACTGAGGCTGCAACTCCTTCTCACAGCTGGTGCGCAATCACCTAACTTCGGTGTCAACAAAATTCGAGCGTTACTTCCCAACCGCAAATGATTATGATTATTATGATTATAATTATGATTATGAGGGCACGCAGTCCCCTTTTATTGTCATTTAGTAATGCATGCAGAATGATATCACGAAAACACATGACAAACCAACTTAAAAACTAACAAAAACCACATAATAATAACATATAGTTACAACAGTGTAAAGTAATACCGTAATTTGTTAAGAACAGACCATGGCACAGTAAAAGTCTCAAAGTCTCTTGAAAGTCCCATCATCTCACGCAGGCAGTAAACCTCCAGCGCCACCAATTTGCCGATGCAGCATCCTGGAAGCATCTGACCACAGTCTGACTCTGAGTCCGTCCAAAAACGCCGAGCCTCCGGCCACCTCTTCGACACCGAGCACCAAGCACCATCTCTGCCGAGCGCTTCAACCCTGACCCCGGCAACAGGTGATAGGCAAAGCCGAGGATTTGGAAACTTTGCCTCTGGAGATTCTGGATTGCACAGTGGTAGCGGCAGCGAAGCAGGCATTTCAGAAGTTACTCCAGATGTTCCTCTGCGCTTCTCACGGCTCTCTCCATCAAATCCAGATTGTGCACAGCCCCCTAGTTACACATAATCGATATTCATTTGGAACGGCCACACATGCTGCGTCACGCCACCATCTTCTCCTCCCTCCTGATTCAAGACGTGCAAAGGAATGGGACCGTGACCCATTTGTAAATGTTCCCGGTAAATCATCCATGCCAGAGCAGGAAGAAGATCAACTCCTCAAGCTTGCAAATGCAAGTATGTTTGCCATAACATCTCTGCCGGCATTCTGGATCAAAGTCAAGGCTGAATATCCTGACAACACACATAAAAGTTGCTGGTGAACGCAGCAGGCCAGGCAGCATCTCTAGGAAGAGGTGCAGTTGACGTTTCGGGCCGAAACCCTTCGTCAGGACTAACTAAAGGAAGAGTGAGTTGGAGGGGGAGGAGGAGATCCAAAATGATAGGAGAAGACAGGAGGGGGAGGAATGGAGCCAAGAGCTGGACAGGTGATAGGTAAAAGGGATACGAGAGGATCATGGGAGAGGAGGTCCGGGAAGAAAGACAAGGGGGGGGGGAACCCAGAGGATGGGCAAGGGGTATATTCAGAGGGACAGAGGGAGAAAAAGGAGAGTGAGAGAAAGAATGTGTGTATAAAAATAAGTAACAGATGGGGTACGAGGGGGAGGTGGGGCATTAGCGGAAGTTAGAGAAGTCGATGTTCATGTCATCAGGTTGGAGGCTACCCAGACGGAATATAAGGCATTGTTCCTCCAACCTGAGTGTGGCTTCATCTTTACAGTAGAGGAGGCCGTGGATAGACATGTCAGAATGGGAATGGGATGTGGAATTAAAATGTGTGGCCACTGGGAGATCCTGCTTTCTCTGGCGGACAGAGCGTAGGTGTTCAGCAAAGCGGCCTCCCAGTCTGCGTCAGGTCTCACCAATATATAATATATATCGGGAGCACCGGACGCAGTATATCACCCCAGCCGACTCACAGGTGAAGTGTTGCCTCACCTAGAAGGACTGTTTGGGACCCTGAATAGTGGTAAGGGAGGAAGTGTAAGGGCATGTGTAGCACTTGTTCCGCTTACATGGATAAGTGCCAGGAGGGAGATCGTTGGGGAGGGATGGGGGGGACGAATGGACAAGGGAGTCGCGTAGGGAGCGATCCCTGCGGAATGCAGAGGTGGGGGGAGGGAAAGATTCTAAACCGTGGAGTTTAGAAGAATGAGGGGAGACCTCATAGAAACATTTCGAATGTTAAAAGGCATGGACAGAGTGCATGTGGCAAAGTTGTTTCCCATGATGGGGGAGTCTAGTACAAGACTCACAGTTTACTTTCCTCGCCAGTTTTGAATTGGAAATACATTAGTCACTTAGAAGAAAAGAAAGTTTAAATTGTGAATAGATGTCTTTACTAAATCTCATAACCTCAGTTGAAATCCTTTAAACAATCCTGTTGCTAAATCTTACCCTCAATCCCGACCAATTTTATATTACAAACTGTGGTGTGATGTTTCAACAAATGCCTTTTAGAAATCTAGATATATGACATCTACAGGTTCTCTCTTGTCTGCCCAGATATTTATATCTAAAGACCTTATTCACTAATTGAACATGAATTCCTTTTTATAAAAAAAATTGCTTCTGACTAATATTGGGATCTTCACATCACTTTCACATCCATTTTTAACAATTCTAGGATTTTGATATAACAAACTTCAAGCTAATTTATCTGGAGTTTCTGACCTTTTTCTTCTTATATTTGCTCTCTGTTGAACTTTGCATGTGAGGTTTATATAAACCATTCTGTTTTCATTTTATTTCCTACAGAGCACACCAAATAATAACTTTGATATAAACAAAAGCTGAAAATACTTGGATAATATCTATAGAAAGACAAACAATGTTATCATTTCAGGTTGAGACTCATATTAATACACATCCATCTTTGGTTGCCCAAAACTGTAAGAGATGATGTATCTTAGATGAAACATTTCATTAACACCCCAGCTTCTCTCTCAAGTGAATATGAAAGATCCCTTACTACTGATGCAAAGAGCAAAGGAGATATGTTGACTGACATTTATTCTTAAACCATCATTGCTGACACAGTTGTTTGCAGAAGTTTACTTTGTTCAGACGGATTATTGCATTTCCTGCATTGCAGCTTTTGAATTCAGTCTGGAGTGTGCTGGGTTCTTACCAAAGATAGGAAAGGACCTAGAAGAGTGTTGCTTTTCGGTTCAGTACACAGACTTGTATGCTGTTACCTAATTAATTAGTACAATAACTCAGCCTCCAAGGGCTATAAAAATGTTATATACATTGTGTGCATTAAATCTTCTCAGAGCCAGCGTACCTCAGGCCTGAGTATTTCCAGCAAAACCTTTAAGACCCAAGATTAATTTAAAGAAATTGTTTAGTTCAAAATATTTCATAAAGAGCAAAACACATAAAATGCTGGAGGAACTTAACAGGTCAGGCAGCATCTATGGCAATGAATAAACAGTTAAAGTTTCAGGCCAAGACCCTTCTTCAGGACTGGAAAGGAAATGGGAAGATGCTAGAATAAAAAGGTAGGGGAGGGAAGGAAGGACTAACTAGAAGATGATAGCTGAAGCCAGGTGAGTGAGAAAGGTAAAAGGGCTGGCGAGGAAGAAATCTGAGAGGAGGAGAGTAGACCATGGAAGAAAGGGAAGAAGGGGGGTATCAGGGGAGGTGAGGGGAAGAGGTAAGAGCCTACAGTGGGGAATAGAAGAAGAGTGACGGGGGAGGGGAAGGGGAAAGAGGAATCAATATTTATTTCATCAGGTTGGAGGTTACCCAGACAGAATATGAGATGTTGCTCCTCTACCCTGTGATCAGCAAAAGAGGAGGCCACAGACTGAAAGGTCAGCATGGGGATGGGAATCAGAAGTAAAATGGCTGGCCACTCAGAGATTCGGCTTTTGGCAGATGGAGTGGGGGTGCTTGACAAAGTGGGCCCCAATTAATGATGAGTCTCACCTGTAGTGTATTTTTAACCTCACTAAAGTGAAACAAAGCAGACATGTTTAGCCCTGACTCCTATATTTTTCTTTTGGTTTGATTTGGAGTTATAAAACATGTAGGGGAGGCTGCATCAGGAGCACCGCATACAATAGGCAACCCCTACAGGTTAGCAGGTGAAGGGCTGCCTCACCTGGAAGGACTGCTTGGGGCCTTGAACAGACATAAGGCAGGTGAATGGAGAGGTGTAGTATTTCTGTGCTTGTAGGGCTACGTGCCAGGGAGGAGATCAGTGGGAAATAATGAAAGGATAAGGGAATCATGAAGGGAGCACTCCCTGTGGAAAGTAGAGAAAGGGAGGGAGAAGAGGTAAAGATGTGTTTGGTTGTAGGATCCCTTTGAAAATGGCTGAAGTTATGGAGAATGCTGTATTGGATGTAGAGACTTATGGGGTGGTTGGTGAGGACAAGAGGAACTCTATCCTTGTTAAAGTGGTGGGACGATGGCGTGGGCATGTATGTCTGTGAAATAGAGGAGATGCAGGTAAGAGCAGCATCAATGGTGGAGGAAGGGAAACCCCATTCTTTGAAGAAGGAGAACATCTCTGATGTCCTGGAAAGGAAAGCCTCATGCTTGGAACAGATGTGGTGGAGTCAAAGGAACTGACAAAAGAGAATAGCATTTTTACAGGAAATAGGGTGGGAAGAGGTATAGTCAAGATAACCTTGGGTATCGGTAAGTTTATAAAAGATGTCGATAGTTTTTCTACAGAGATGGAGACAGAGAGATCTCAAAAGGGGAGAGTGGTGTCAGAAATGGACAAAGTGAACTTAAAGGCATAGTGGAAGTTGAAAGCAAATTTGATGAAATTGATGAGCTCAGTTTGGGTGCATGAAGCAGCACCAATGCATTAATCAATGTAGTGCAGAAAGAGTTGCGGAGCATTAGCAGGGCAGGCTTGGAGCATGTACTGCTCTTTGTAGCCAACAAAAAAGCACTCATAGCCGGGGCACTTGCGGGTGCCCTTTAGTTTTGAGAAAGTTGGAGGAGCCAATTGAGAGTGAGGACCAATTCTGACAGATGGAGGAGGATGGTGATGGAGGGAAAATGTTTAGATCTTTTTTTGAGAAAGAAGCAGAGAGTTTTAAGGCCTCCTTGATAGGGGATAGAAGTGTATAGGGATTGGACATCCATGTTGAAAATGAGACAGTTAGGGCCAGGGAATTTGAAGAAATTGGGAGGAGCTGGTGGAAAAATTGTTGAGCTTGAGGACTAGTTCTGCCAGTTGGAGGAGGGTGGTGGTGCAGGGGAACTGTTAGGAGAAAGTTGGAGGAGCCAATGGAGAAATTATTGAGCATGAGGACCAGTTCTGCCAGATGGAGGAGGGTGGTGGTGCAGGGGAACTGAACAAAGAAGTAGCAAACAAATATCTGTCACTGAGTAGAATTTAACAAGGAGAGCAATCAGTTTTATTTGTTGCAGGTACATCAAAACATACAGTGCCATTTGCATCAAATCAAATCGCTAAGTATTGTACTGAGGGCAGCCCACAAGTGTCACCACACTTACATGCCAACATAGTATGCCTACAGTTTACTAAACCTAAAACCTAACGCTAACGATACGTCTTCAAATTGTGGGAGGAAGCCAAAGCACCAAGAAGAATCCCCTGGATCGCAGGGACAAAGTACAAACTCTTTACAGACAACAGCAGGAATCGAACCCGAACTGGCGATTGCTGGCACTGTAATGGATTGCACTGACCACGAATGCTACCGTGTATAATGTTTAAGTGTGTCTCCTCAGTCTTAAAACAATATCATCGTTATGGTATAGATACATGAAGAGCATGCAACCTCTTCAAATACTAATGGTTTGAACAGCTCAGCTTTCTGAATCACTAGACTGGCTAATTTAAAAGTAGCTAATAGTGTTTCATTGTGACTGACAGAGTGATCTGCCTATCAAACCTTCACATCTCTCAAAGAAGCTAGTGGAAGAAAGTGACTTCAGCCTTTATTAATTACTGCAATGTGATCATTAGTGTTCAATTAAAAGTTGCCCTTTTTGTTCTGCTTTTACTCCACTCGCTGGCTAATGAGAGAGAGCCTGTTTGAGGTACTGACTTATTGATTTATGGACTGTAGTTTTTGGTGGAGTCTAGACCAAGTTCTCTTTGGCAGCTTGCATGGTGGAGGTGGGGGAGTGCTTTTTCTGGTGTAAGTGAGGGGAGGGGGAGTGTTGATGCTTCTCTTGTTGCTTGTGTGTGGGGGGGAGGGGGGCCTTGGGATTCTGATGTTTCTGTCATTCATTCTTTGGGGCTTTGTTCTGTCTGGTGGACGTCTGCAAAGAGTAAGAATTTCAATAAGAACTGCATACATTTTCCAATATTAAATTGAACCATTTGAACCATTTTTCTCTTTCATGCAGTAGAATTTGCATTCATATTAATAAAGAGTATGTGAAAATAGATGCATGAAATTAGGCTCTTCACAGTTTCAATTCATTCCGTGGTCCAGTTCAAAGTTTTCTCTGAATTCTGAGACGCGTGTTTTGTGTATGTTATAGTACATTTGCAATTTCTCCTCCTCGGGCAGTGTGACAGCTCGGATCAAGAAATTCCGGGTGTGCTCCCTGTGACTTTCTGTCCATCAATTTTAATGAGCTTGCCGTGCAAGTTGCTGTCCATGCACATTTTATATCAAATACATTCGTCTTGGAGGTCAGGCAGGTTCCTGCGTGCTGGGACCCAGGAGGCAATGTGATTCTGGCGGTCATAAAGTTCGTGACTGTGGGGATTAGCCTGCAGTGTTCTCCAGTCATTGGTTTTACTGGAGTTGGATGAACCAAAGCACTGAGTTGATTGACAATTACCTGTTCTGTGCTGTATCAATGGAGCCATGAAAATTACTCGCTCTGGCAGCACCTCAGGGAGTGTCACGTTTCACAAAGAGAAGCTCCATTTGCATCAGCAGACATGCACTCAGTGGTCACTTTATTAGGTACCTCCTGTAACGTATGTAAGGGGTTTCTTCTTTTATGTTACTGCGTAGGCTAATTAAAATGGCTTCTTTGCTATGTTAACTGCTGAGGAAGTTCTCTCGCTAGCAGCTTGTTTGGGTTATAGAGGGGTTGTATTCAGTTGCTAACCAATTGGGATAGATGTTATTCTTTCTTGTGTGTCTGTAAGCTATTGTGATGCACAGGTTTTTGGGCAGAAGGCGCGATGGGGAGAGAGAGAGTGGACGCAATGCTGTGAGCTGGCCAATGGGGCAGACCCCGAGCCGGAGTCCAAGGTCCAGGGTCTTCGGCAAGGAGAGGAGACGAAGACAGACTCTCGTGGAGCGTCTGGTCGACCACCGTGGTTGGTCCCAGGTGGGGGGTTGAGGTGGTCAGAGGGGATCGAATAGTGAAGAGAGGATCATTACTAGAGCTCCAACTGTTTGTGCATGAAGAGGTTGAACTTTGATAAGTTTGGCACCTTTTACTTTCCTTTTATATTTTATCTCTATTAATTACATAGTTCCAGTAATATCTATAAATTCTAATCATTTACTCGTATTTGGTGTATTGTCTGTTATTTGGCGTGGTGGGGTACATCACACAGCATCCACACAAACTTGATTACACAGTTTGGCGGGGCTGAAGGCTGTTTCCCCTAGACGACAGCGAGCTGAGTGAGCCTGAGGTTTACCGGGGGGGGGGGGGGCTACATTTGGGGACTCGACCGGGATTGAATTCAGTGGTATGCTGCGTGATTGCCCTGTTTAAATCAGTAATATGTGTCTCTGTGGGATTGTTGGTTATTACTGCATGCGTGTTGGGTGGAGTCTTTGTTTGAGTTCAGACTGGCACTGACGTGTTGGAGGCGGGACCAGGGGCTGTCCATACTGTTAGGAGAGAGAGGAAAGAGTGGTCTGATTCGGAGATAGTGTCTGCGAATAAATGTTCCAGCTATGGCAAGCTCCGCCTGGCTTTTGGGTTATTGTTCACCCCAAAAGGGGCGGAGACGTGTGAGAGGTGGGCGGAGCGGATCTCTCAGTTGTTAGATGAGTGGCAGTGCTCGGTTGAGGGAGAGCAACAGGGATTGGTTGAAAGTTTGAGTAGGCGGGCTGGTGACGGTGTTAGAGCTGTCAGGCTCACTTACACCGTAGTGACAGCTGTCAGTTATTTGAAAGAGGGGGGAAAGTTTTCAGTGTGTCTTCTCTGGCTAGGAGGGCGGCTAAATTGCTTGCAGTGCCAGGGGGATCATTTCAGGGTATCAGCCCCTGCTTCTGTTGTTCAGCTGATCAGAGAGGTGTCAGGAAACTTAGTGGAGGCCCAGTGGGGGAACGGCTTGGGGTCTCTGGGGGAGCATGTTCCCAGCAATGTACCAAGGAACTTTCGAAAGGAAAAGACCCTATTCCTGAAGGCTTAGAGGGACCACGCCCCAGTGTGTCATTACGAATAGATGGAAGCTATGCTAAAGCCATCCTCAACACCGGGGCGCAGGTCAAGTTGTTGTACAGTTCATTTTATAACCGGTGTCTGAAGCATTTACCCTTGACAACATTAAGGGCACTGGAGATTTGGGGTACCAGTGCCAGTGATTATCCAGAAGACGATGATTGGTTAGTGAACCTGGAGTTCATAGGGGCATTGTCTGTGCACCCAGCGTTTCGAGCTGCTCATGAGGATGTATGTAACAGCCTTGGGCTGGTACCGAATTTAAACGAGACCCCATTGTGTTACGGCCTGGGGGAAGTATCTGAGGGTGAGACCCTCTTAGTAGACACTCCGAAATGCCACGAGGGAGGGGAGTTGACCACTGAAGACACCTTGGTGAGAGAGAGGTCGCAGCAACTGGCCCCTGTAGCCGTGGAAGACATAGGCAGCATGTGTGTGGATTATAGGATTCTGAACAGGTGCACTGTCATTGACCAGAATACGGCCCTGAGGGCCGAAGACGCTATGGTCTGTCTGAATGGTGCGACGTGATTCAATGTGCTGGATCTGAGGAGTGAATGTTGCCAGATTCAGATAAGTGAGGCCGACGAGGAGAAGATGGCTGTTATAGGTTCCCTAGGATTCTTTGGATCCGAAAAGATGCCCCAGGGCATATCTGGAGCCCCTGCAACCTTCCCGCAGGGCATGAGGAAGACCATGGGGAATGTGGAGGTGTTTGGAGTTCTGGCGTATGTGGATGATCGCCTAGGGTTTGGATTCGCCTTGGGGAACGATGATGTGAGGCAAGTGCCGGAGCCCAGGACAACCCTTGAAGAATTGGAGTCCATGCTCGTCAAAGTGGAGACGGAGAAACAGAATTCCAAGCCAAGACTGCGGTCATTTACTGATGAGTTAATCCAGAGAGACAAAACAATGACCAACCTTTGAAAGGATCAGCAGAAAATCAAGACATCGATCCAGAACAGATTGGAAGTAGCTGGTGGTGTAATTGCGTCCCAGATGGAGATGGACATGAAGCGTGCGTCAGAACTACTGAGACTGGGGTGAGAGTTGGAGGAGTCAGATGAGAAGCTGATGTCTCGACTGCAGGAGGCTGAAGAGGTTGCAGAGGCAGCCCAGGATAAGTGCTTCAGTTTGGAGAAAATCAAACAGCAGCTACTGATTGAGGAAATGAGGAAGAATACGGATTCGAAGGATGATGCGCTGGATGTGTGGTACATGCTGCCTTTCGCTAACTTCCCCTCGATTGAGGAACAGACCTTTGGCCCTTCCCCCACTGAGTCAGGTGCAGTGGAGAGGGCTAGCTGTGGGCAGCCTGGGTTACTGCAGGACCCTGAAGGAAAAGAAACGGAGCCCCGGACACAGGACAGGGGGCTCCGAAGTGCAATGGGAGCATGAGTGAGAGATCGAGAGAGGATTTGGTAAGCAAATCCAAGGTATCCCCAGTAGTGTCTGAGCCTGAGGGGTTTAGGTGAGGGGGTATGGAGGTCTTAGAGGATTAGGAAACTCCCAGATGGGTTGGCCTATGTAGCGCCCATGGGACTGGATGTAAGGTCCACTGTTTGGGGAGCAATGTCACTGTTTGTACCTGGATTGGGTTTTTGTGTCTGCAGGAATGGTTGGCGAGTTATTTAGAAGTCATGAGGACATGACTTTATTTAGTGGGGGGAGAGTGTAAGGGGTTTCTTCTTTTATGTTACTGCATAGGCTAATCAAAATGGCTTCTTTGTTATGTTAACTGCTGAGAAAGTTCTCTCACTAGCAGCTTGTTTGGGTTATAGAGGAGTTGTGTTCGGTTGCTAACCAATTGGGATAGATGTTATTCTTTCTTGTGTGTCTGTAAGCTATTGTGATACGCGGGTTTTTGGGCAGAAGGCGCGATGGGGAGAGAGAGAGAGTGGACGCGATGCTGTGAGCTGGCCGACGGGGCGGACCCCGAGCCGGAGTCCAAGGTCCAGGGTGTTCGGTGAGGAGAGGAGACGAAGACAGACTCGTGTGGAGCGTCTGGTCGACGACCGTGGTTGGTCCCAGGCAGTGCATCGAGGTGGTCAGAGGGGATCGAATGGTGAGAAGAGGATCGTTACTAGAGCTCCATCTGTTTGTGCACGAAGAGATTGAACTTCGATAAGTTTGGTGCCTTTTACTTTCCTTTTCATATTTTATATCTATTAATTATATAGTTCCAGTAATATCTATAAATTGTAATCATTTAATCACATATGGTGTATTGCGAGTGAGGTACATCGCAGAGCATCCACACAAACTTGATTACCCAGTTTGGCGGGGCTGAAGGTGCTCCCCCTAGACGACAGTGAGTTGAGCGAGCCTGAGGCTACACTAATAAAGAGGCTGCTGGGTTTGTACGTGGCCTTCTGCTGCTGTAAGTCAACCACTTCCAGGTTCAAAGTGTTGTGCATTCACAGACGCCTTTCTGCACGCCACTGTTGTAATGCATGTTCATTTGAATTACTGTCGCCTTCCTGTCAGTTTGAACCAGTTTGGCCACTCTCCTCTGAACACTTGAATTAACAAGATGTTTTCACCCACAGAACTCTGCTCACTGGATTTTTTGTTTGTTTTTTTTTGCACGATTCTCAGTAAACCCTGGAGACAGTTGTGCGTGAAAATCCCGGGAAATCAGCAGTTTCTAAGCACTCAAACCACCCTGTCTGCCACCGATGATCAGTCCACAGTCAAAGTCACTTATATCATATTTCTTCCCTGTTCTGATGTTTAGTCTGAGCAACATCGGAATGTCTTGACCACGTCTGCATGCTTTTACGTATTGAGTTGCTGCTACATGATTGACTGATTAGATATTTGCATTAACGAGCATTTGAACAAGTGTAGCTTATAAAGTGCTCACTGAGAGTATATTTAGCTAACAAAGCCAGTGGTCATCAAGGTTGCTATGGCCCTTATGTATGCCTGCAATTTTTCAATAACATCAGGATATCCCTAAGTGACTTCCAACCAATTATGTATTTTACTGTGCAGTAAACAGCTGCCAACCTGAGCACTGCAAGGACTCACAGCTGGCGAATAGCTAGCTCATCTGTTGCGATGATGTTTGTTGAGGATTGTTACTAGCCAGGAGATTAGCAGAACTCCGTAACATCCTTTGGAGTCTTTTATTTAGATCTCAGAGAAAAAGAACATTTTATCTGAAAAGGGCATTCCTGGCAGTGCGGCACTCTGCAGTTCAACATAGGGTGTGCAGCCCGCAAGTGTCCCCACACATTCTGGTGACAACATCACGTGCCAACAACATTCAGCAGAACAACACAGGCAGCAACAACAGAACAAGCCCCTTCCCCACTGACTCACACACCCAGGACAGGCTGCCCCTGAGTCTCCAGCCATCGCTTAGTTTGAAATTTGAAATCATGAGACAGTCCGTTAGATCAAGGCTGTCTCCATACAAGGTGCGTATGCTGCCTAGTACCCATCAATTGTCTGCAGTCACCTTTTTCCAAAGGAGAGCAGAGCCTGGAGAGTTAGGGGTGATGGGAACTTAGGGAGGAGCTTCTTCTGGTGGAACTGACCATGGAGGAAGATCAGAAGATGGAGGTGACGCATGCTGGAAGATCATGGAAGAGTGGGAAAGTGATTGGAGGAATGCCGACCATTTGGATCACAGGGGTAGACTGGAGATCAGCTGAGGACAAACCAGATCACAGTGGGAAACCTGAGTTCAGATGTAGGATCACAGGTTCAGATTGGAAAGAGGGACAGATTTGGCGCCAGAGAGGATTTTGGATCATGGAGAAGCCAAGAGGCTGAAAGGATATTGCTCGTCAGGAAAATGGATGATTTGGAGATATGAAATGTTTGTATTGGAGGGTTGGTGTGGCCATGAACCTGAATTCAGAAAATTCAAAGTACAAAGTACATTTATTATCAAAAAATGTATACATTGAGATTTGTCTCTTTACAAGCAGCCACAAAACAAAGGCACCCAAAAGAACCCATAAAAAATGAAGACTATCAAAACCTCAATGTGCAGACAGAAAAAAAGTCAAATTGTCCAAACAATAAAATTAAGCAAATAGCATTCAGAAAAAAACTGAGTCCATAGACATGGAGCCCGGAGCAGCCAGAGCAGGCCACAGTTTAGTCTCGGTTCAGCACTGAGCTGAGTAAACATCGGAGAGCCTTCAGTGGCGGAGCCCAGAGCAGGTAGAGCCTCAGCCTCATTTCAGTGCAGAGCCGAGTAAACGTCGCAGAGCCCTCACATCACAGAGCCCAGAGCAGGCCGCAGCCTCAGCCTCAGTTCAGCGCAGAGCCGAGTAAATGTCGCAGGCCCTCACAACACAGAGCCCAGAGCAGGCTGCAGCCTCAGCCACAGTTCGGCTCCAAGCCGAGCAAACATGGCAGGCCTTCACATCACGGATCCCAGAGCAGGCCGCAGACTCAGCTTCAGTTCAGAGCAGAACCGAGCAAACGTGGCAGGCCCTCACATCACGGAGCCCAGAGCAGGCCACAGCCTCAGTCTCAGTTCAGCTCCGAGCCGAGCAAACATGGCAGGCCTTCACATCACGGATCCCAGAGCAGGCCGCAGACTCAGCCTCAGTTCAGCGCAGAGCCGAGTAAATGTTGCAGGCCCTCACAACACAGAGCCCAGAGCAGGCCGCAGCCTCAGCCTCAGTTCGGCTCCGAGCCGAGCAAACATGGCAGGCCTTCACATCACGGATCCCAGAGCAGGCCGCAGACTCAGCTTCAGTTCAGAGCAGAACCGAGCAAACGTGGCAGGCCCTCACATCACGGAGCCCAGAGCAGGCCACAGCCTCAGTCTCAGTTCAGCACGAAGCTGAGAAAATGTCATGGAGCAGCGAATGGAACAAGCATTAGCTCCAACACCACATATAAATTGGCAGAGAACATCATAGTTTTTGGTACAATTGGGTTAGGTCAGCAAGTTGAGTGTGTTAGAACAATAACTTTGAACTTAACATCAGCAAATCCCAAAAAATGATGGGACTTCAGGAAGGGGAATTCAGGTGTACATGCACTAGTATTCACTGAAGGGTCATTGGTGGAAATTTCCTTGGTGTTAACATCCAAGAGAATCCATCTCTTCGAGCACATAGATGCATTCATGAACGATGTGTACCAGTGACTCTACTTTCTTAGAAGATTCAGGAGATTCAGCATGTCATCAACGACTCCAAAAATTTCTACAGCTATGAGACCATAAGACATAGGAGCAGAATTAGCCTATCAAGTCCGCTTTGCCATCCAATTATGGCTGACTTATTATCCTTTTCAGCCCCTTTCTCCTGCCTTTTCCCCATAACCTTTGACACCCGAACTAATCAAAAACCACAAACCTCTGCTTTAAATATACCCAATGATTTGACCCCAACAGCCATCTGTGGCAATGAATTCCACAGATTCACCACCCTCTACCTAAAGGAATTCCTCCTCATCTATGTCCTAAAGGGAATCCTTTTATTCTGAGGTCCTAGAATCCACCTCCCCCCATAGGAAACGTATTCTTTTCAATATTCCATAGGTTTCCCCTTCATTCTTCTAAACTCCAGTGAGTACAGGTCTAAAGTTATCAAATGCTCCCCGTATGTTAACCATTTCATTCCTGGGATCATTGTCACACACTGCCTCATGACTCTCTCCAATGCCAGCACATCCTTTTTTAGATTAGAGGCCCAAAATTGCTCACAATACTCCGAGTTCAGTCTGACCAATACCTTATAAATACAGCTTTATAAATCACTGGTGAGCTTTGTTCATGTACAAGTTATGGAAGAACATTCTGACCAGCTGTCTCACAGCTTGGTGTGGACACGCCAATGCACTAGGACCAAAGTGACTCAGGAGAATGATGAACTTGACCAGGTCTATCATGGATACAGTTCTCCACGTGACTGAAGACATCTATAAGAGACGTTGTTTCAGGAGGGTGACATCCATGATCATGGATCCCACCACCCATTCATCCTCTTGTCTCAGTGTTACCATCAGGCAGGAAACACAGGAGTCTGATGATTCAACGACAGCTTCTTCCCTGCTGCTATCATATGGTTAAAGAGACTCAATGTGCCCTAATGCCATTATGTTTAGTTTGGTTTATTTTGTCATGTAAGCTATATATACTCTGTGTTATTTGAAGCATTTCTTAGAACATTTAAACACAAGGAAATGTGCAGATGCTGGAAATGGAGGAGGAGAAGATGGCGGTGCGACGCAGCTCGTAGCGGCCACTCCGGTGGTGATATCTGTTATCTGTCAAGTAGGGTGTCGTGCACAATCCTGATTTGATGGAGACGGACGTGAGAGCACAGGGGAACATCTGGAGAAACTTCTGAAATACCTTCTTCGCTGCTGCTGCTACTGTGTGATCTAGAATCTCCAGAGGGGAAGGCCCCGAGTCCTCGGCTATGCTTGTTGCTCAGCAGCCGGGGCCAGGGTCAAAGTGCTCGGCAGAGGTGGTGCTCGGTGCTCGGTGTCGGAGGGCTGGTCGGCGGCTCGAAGTTTTCGGATGGACTCAGAGTCGGCTGTGGTCGGGTGCTTCCAATGTATCGGCAGTTGTCGGCGCCTGGAGGTTTATGGCAGGGAGAGTTTCTCCCTTCTGCTGCCTGCTATCGGGACTATCGGGAGTCGATCAGAACGTTGAGACATTTTTTTTTACCGTGCCCATGGTCTGCTCTTTATCAAATTATTGTATTGCTTTTCACTGCTGTAACTATATGTTATAATTATATGGTCTTGTCAGGGTTAGTCTTTGGTTTGTCCTGATTTTTTTTTGTGATATCACTCTGGAGGAACATTGTATCATTTCTTAATGCATGCATTTCTAAATGACAATAAACAAGGACTGAGTGTCCTCATAATCTAAAAAAAATTCCGAAGCAACACACACAAAATGCTGGAGGAACTCAGCAGGTTGGGCAGCATCTATGGAGAAGAGTAAACAGTCGACATTTCAGGCTGAGACCCTTCATCAGTACTGGTGAAGTGTCTCAACTCAAAATGTCGACTGTTTACTTTTTTCCATAGATGCTGCCTGGCCTGCTGAGTTTCTCCAGCATCTTGTGTGTTAAGGTTTTACCTGATGCAAAAAAAACAAACTTTCATTGCATTTTTATCCTTGGTATGGATGGTTATGATAATAACCTTACAATTACTTCTGTAGCATCTTGTTTAACTTTGCTTACCTTTGCTCTGCCCCAAGTAACAAATGCCCAACCCTTAACTGCCAGAGTTCTGTCAGCAGTGAAAACCAATCCCATCCATTTGTCCTTCGGCTCCAGAAAGAACCCGACAGAAGATTAACAGTATGGGGTCAGTGAGAAAAACAAATGTAAAGTAAGTTAATTAAAGTTAAAATAAAAATCAAAGTATATATATATGTCACCCTGTACTACCTCGAGATTTATTTTCTTGTTTACAGGAAAATAAGGAAATGCATTAGAACTAATAAGCAATAATGCATGTTTTTTTTCAGATACAGTGGATTGCGATTAATTGGGCCATCTGTTAGTCAGTGCAGCTGGTTACTTGGGACAACTCTTGAAGAACAAAAATTAGAACATTGAACATAGAAATCTACAGCACGTTACAGGCCCTTCGGCCCACAATGTTGTGCCGACCATGTAACCTACTCTAGACACTGCCTAGAATTTCCCTAGTGCATTGCTCTCTATTTTTCTAAGCTCCATGTACCTATCTAAGAGTCTCTTAAAAGACCCTATTGTATATGCCTCCACCACCATCACTGGCAGTGCATTCTATGCACCCAACATTCCCTGTGTGAAAAACTTACCCCCGACATCCCCTCTGTACCTACTTACAAGCACGTTAAAGCTACGCCCCCTCATGTTAGCCATTTCAACCCTGGGAAAAAACCTCTGACTATCCACACAATCAGTGCCTCTCATCATCTTATACATCTAAATTGCTAGAATTACATTCATTTATTTGGGACATCATGTCACTTAGTTGGGGCAGGGGACTGTTGCCAAACAGCTTCTAACTAATGTCAGTCACTCGCACTTGAATTGATGTTACATGCTACAGCATGTTTAGAGCAAACAATCTCAGTTTTGTGTGTTTGTCTTCAAAAAGCAGTGATTTTTGTCACTGGTACCCTGGAAAATCTGGACAACAAAGGCGTATCATCAGGATGCTCTTTACCAACCACGACTGGGCATTCGATACTATCATCCCCACAAAACTAATCAATAAACTTCGAGAACTTGGCCTCAAAACCTCCTTGTGCAATTGGATCCTCGATTTCCTCAGTTGCAGACCCCCAATCAGTTCAGATTGGCAACAACATCTCCTCCACAATCTCCATCAGCCCAGTGCACCACAAAGCTGTGTGCTTCATGCCCTTCTCTACTCACTTTCCACTTGTGACTGAGTGGCTAAGCACAGCTAAAATGACATATTCACACTTGCTAATGACACCACTGTTGTAGACTGAATCAAAGGCGGTGAGGTATCAGTATGTAGGAGGGAGGCTGAAAATCTGGCTGAGTCCTGCCATGACAGTAACACCTTACTCAATGGCAGCAAGACCAAAGAACTGATCATCAGAGGAGGAAAGCAGAGGTCCATGAGCGAGTCCTCAATCGGGGGATTAGAGGTGGAGAGGGTCAGCAACTTGAAATACTGCAGTGGTCAGTGTTGGGATGGCATTTTTTCATGTTACATGTCAGTTATTTGGATGATAGAATTAATGGCTTTGTGGCCAGGTTTATGGATGATACAAAGATAGATGGACGGGCAGGTAGTGTTAAGGAAACAGGGAGTCTGCAGAAGGACTTAGAAAGATTACGAGAATGGGCAAAGAAGTAGCAGATGGAATAGAGTGTAGTGAAGTGTTTGGTCATGCACTTCAGCCGAACAAATAAAGATGTAGTCTTATTTTCTAAATGGGGAGTAAATACAGAAATCAGAGATGCAAAGGGATCTGTGAGTCCTCATGCAGGATTCCTTATAAGTTAACTTGCAGGCTGAGGTGGTGATATGGAAGGCAAATACATTGCTAGCATTCATTTCGCGAGGAATAGAACATAAAAGCAAGGAGGTAATGTTGAGATTTTATAAGGCATTGGTCAGACCACACTTATAGTATTGTGAGTAGTTTTGGGCCCCTTATCGAAGGAAGATGTGCTGGCATTAGAGAGGGTCCAGAAGAGGTTCATGAGAATGATCCCAGCAATAAAATGAATTAAGGAATGAAAAGCGTTTGATGGCTCTAGGCCAGTACTCGCTAAATGGGGGTGGGGGGGGGGGTTCTCACTGAAACATACAAAATATTGGAAGGCCTCAATAAAATGCATGTGGAGAGGATGTTTCCAACAGTGGGGGAGTCTAGGACCTAAGGGCACAGCCTCAGAATAGAAAATCATCCCTTTAAAATAGAGATGAAGTGGAATTTCATTAGCCAGAAGGTGGTGTATCTGTTGAATTTATTGCCAAAGCCATTAGGTATATTTAAAACGGAGGCTGATAGCTTCTTGATTAGTAAGGATGTTAAAGATTACAGGAAGAAGTTATGCTGTTATGAGGGATAATGAATCAGCTATGATACAATCGTGGAGCAGACTCAATGGGCTGCATGGCTTAATTCTGCTCCTCTGTCGTATAGTCTAGTAGTTTGGAAGGTCAAGAGAAGAGAGATCACTGTATAAATGAAGTATAGAATTAAAATCACAAACATGAGAAAATCTGCAGATGCTGAAAATCAAAAGCAACACACATACACACAATGCTGGAAGAGCTCAGCAGGTCAGGCAGCATCTAGGGATCTGTAGATACTAATAACTAGTCAACATTTCCGGCTGAGACCCCTCTTCTGGGCTAAAAACATAGCCATTCCTCGTTTTCAGTCTTGATAAACACCTCTGTTTGTTTCACCAATTTTTCTTTAATCCTTTCCAAAAACATCTAAATAGGAATAGCTGATGAGAACAAAAAGAAATGATGGCTATGCACTGGAGAACCAGAAAATGTAGCTCAGACTTCCCAGACTCTTGCAGGAAACAAAGTATGAAAATATCGAGTATTATGCACCTGCACCTGAAAAGATGCCAGAAGTATCATTTGATGTTCAAGAGAGGCAGACACATAAAGCTACAATAAATTTAATCCTATTTGCTGTAAGACTTTTATTGCCTGTAATATCACCTGGCACCCTCTATGGATTTACAAAGTGCTACATGGGAGTCTGCAATGAGGCAAGTTGTCTTCATCTACAGCTATTGTGGAGTTAAAACTTGTCACTATTGTTATAGAACTCTGTTATCACAGTGAGAATTGAATTGAATTGACTTTACTTCTTACATCCTTCACATACATAAGGAGTAAAAATTTTTACGTTATGTCTCCGTCCAAATATGCAATGTTCAATTTATAATAATTTGTAATAAATAGTATGTATAACAGGACAGTCAATATAGCATAGAAATACAATTGTATCAGTGTGAATTCATCAGTCTGATGGCCTGGTGGAAGAAACTGTCCTGGAGCTTGTTGGTCTTGTTTTTAATGGTGCAGTACCGTTTCCCGGATGGCAGAAGCTGGAAAAGTTTGTGGTTGGTGTGACTCGGGTTCCCAATGATCCTTCGTGCCCTTTTTACACACCTGTCTCTGTAAATGCCCTGAATCATGGGAAGTTCACATGTACAAATGCGCTGGGCTGTCCACACCACTTTCTGCAGAGTCCTGCGATTGAGAGAAGCTCAGTTCCCATACCAGACAGTGATGCAGCCAGTCAGGATGCTCTCAGTTGTGCCCCTGTAAAAAGTCCTTTGGATTTGGGAACTCATGCCAAACTTCTTCAACCATCTGCGGTGAAAGAGGCACTGTTGTGTTTTTTTCACCACTCCGCCGGTATGTGCAGACCACATGAGATCCTCCGTGATGTGTATGGCAAAGAACTTAAAGCTGTTTACCCTCTCAACTCCAGATCCATTGATGTCAATAGGGTTTAGCCTGTCTCCATTCCTCCTGTAGTCCACAACCAGCTCCTTTGTTTTTGTGACATTGAGGGAGAGGTTGTTTTCTTGACACCACTGTGTCAGAGTGATGACTTCTTCTCTGTAGGCTGCCTCATTATTATTTGAGGTAAGGCCAATCAGTGGAGTATCGTCAGCAAATTTAATTAGCAGCTTGGAGCTGTGGGTGGTAAAACTTATTTCTTGTATCAAGTGCATATATAACTCATGCCCCCCGCCTCAGTAAAGTATGGCTGCATGTAAAACCTTGCTGCAACAACATAAATAGAACTTTTTCAGAATCTGAGCCAACACTTTCAACTTGTAGCAATGGGTGGTACAGTAATATAGCAGTTAGCGTAACGCTTCACAGTGCCAGTGATCAGGGTTCAATTCCGATCTCTATCGGCAAGGAGCTTGTACACTCTCCGCGTGACTTTGTTGGTTTGCTCCAGTGTCCTCCCACGTTCCAAAGGCGTACAGGTTAGGGTTAGTGAGCTGTTGGCGCCAGAAGCATGACGTCACTTGTGGGCTGCCCCCAGCACATCCTTGGACTGTGTTGGTCAGTGATACGAACAACATATTTCACTGTACTGTATGTTTCGATGCACATGTGACAAAGCTAATATTTACACCTGCACTGTACCTAGGTCCATATTAATGCTACACAAGGCCGTAGCCCAACAGCCAGTGGAACTATGCATGGAAGGACGGATTCTGCATATGGAAATAAATACAAAGACTTCTTAACCAGACAACTGCCACTTCCAGTGGAGGTCAAGCTTGGATTTGAGGAGGATTTTGTAATTAAGGAGGAAGATGTCAAGAGAATAGACACTGGAGAAGGGATTTTAAATTAAGGAGATATTGGGTGTAAATGGGGGGGTGGGGTGGAGATATGTCTCTACCAAAGGACATGTAACATGTTCCTTCCCTCTGCTAACCCGCAGGTCAGCCTTGGGCACCCGCTTGTCCCCTTGATCAGGGTCACGTGAAGCCATGGGAGCAGATGGTGGATGGTGGTATGAGCTGCTGGTGCCTATCACAAGTCCTGGTAATGTGACCACTGGTGCCAGGCAGACAACCTCTAAAGAGTATTAATAATGACTGCAGTCACCCATCTTGTAAAGACACTGCCCAGAAGAAGGCAATAGCAAACCACTTCTGAGGAAAAATTTGCCAGGAACAATCATGGACCATAATTGCCCATGTCATATGACATGCCGCATAATGATGATGATGATGATGATGATTGGATGTAAAGATGTCAGGGCCTAAGTTCATGTATAACTGGAGGGAAAAGAGAAATTGGAGGCATGATTAGGATTCCAACTGAGGGGTGGCTTGGAGACAAATCAGGCAGGAATTGGTGGTGATGTGGAAGTTGAGGTGAGGCAAAGGTTAACACAATTTCCAGACAAGGATAGATTGCAGATAGAGTATAGACAGCTCAAGCAAGAAAGGTCATTGAAGAGCATAGTTTTCCTTTTTACAGCTGGGGTCAGGAGACATTTTGGCTTAATGAGATAAGATAAGAAGGTAACAGAAGGATTCAAAGAAATGACATTAAGGGGCATCATTTTACTAACTTCAGTGTGTCATCAGTTGATAGCTTGTAGTTTCCACTGACTTTTAACACTTGTGTTGTGGATGAAGATTGATCTTGCAAGTTAGGAATTCAAACATCCGCAGTTTTCCAAATGATCAATATCAATAAGTGCTAGGCAAATCTGTATAAAAGTGACATCTCTCTGTTCAGACTGCAGTACAGTTTGGTGACAGGAACCTTTCTGTTCTCCTCGTGTACAAGTAAATAAAATGTGATTGAGAAATGAGTGCGATTTTTCAGAGTCCAGTCCATCGGCAATGACAGTGGGAAGATGGTTGAAGGTTTGATCTGGAGCCTGAATGATATGATCAGTAAGGAATGAGGGAGTTGAAAAGAGAGGGAAGGGTAGGAGTGATGACAACCATGGAGGCAGAGACCAAATCAATTTCTTAAAGAGAAGCCACCTATTAGGAGAGTCACACCTCGGGACCAACTAACCACATCCTAAGTTTGGCCGGTCCCATTCCCTAATGCCAAACCTCTCCAGACCAGACCTGATTCTCCATGGATGACTCATGCCGTCCATGGACCACAGATACCCAAATGAATTTTGTGCATCTAGCACTCATATCCCAACATATGATATCATGTTTGACAATACCAAAGCAAGCACCCATGTGAAAAACTATCATGAAGGTCTAGAATAATTTGTAGAAGGACCGATTTAGACACAAAGATTCAGATTTTGCTTGACGAGCTAAAGATGGCATCAGAGGGTGACTTCTTCCCACCCATCAGTAAAACAGTTAAATTTTTCCTCTTCCAATATCTCTATTTTCCTTTTCAGAGTGGCAGGGGTCCAGTCAGGGTCTTTCACCTACAGCGGCACTCAAACTTGGTACTGCATGGTAGCATGTTCCCCTTCTTGGAGCTTGCCGATTGGCTATTCTTTCAATATGTCCAGGTTCGGCCTGCAGTCGGGCACCTTCGGGATGCTGTCCTGTGGATATGAATTCTTGCCAGTGTCATTAGCTGAAATGTGGTGGGAACCAAAATATTGAAGACAGCAAGCAAGGCTGTCAGAGGCTGTACGCAGTAATTGATCGCTCTTTCCCTCTCTCGATGGTGAGTGAGAGTTTGCCGCTGACCCTCGAGTCGGGGAACTCAAAATAAAAAGCAACACTTCAGGTGGACTGTAACATCAAAACAGCAACTGGTGTCTTCCCTCTCGGTGTGGATGGAGTGATATCTGTCTCTCCCTTGTTTGTGAGAGAGAGCACCTGAAGGATGTTGAAATGTTGGAGTGAACAGTAAGTTTTTGATGTACTGTAGACCATGGTCTCTGTTGGAGGCTTTGCTGTTGTCTGCATGGCGGGTGGTGGAAACGCTGATGCTTTATGTAAGGATAAGTGGGAGGAGGGGGAGAGGGAGGGTAGATGCTGCTGCTTGTGTGTGAGAGGAGGGTAGGGGGCTTTGGGGTTCTTATGTTTTTTTCTGTCATTTACTCTTTGGGGATTTTCTTCTGTTTTGAGGATGTCTGCGGAGAATAAGAATTTCATGTCGTATGTTGTAAACATTCTTTTGTATTAAATAGAACTATTGTACTGTTGAGGTGTTTTTGATTAAATTCCTTTGTGTGGTGCACAATAGCGCAGTGCACGAAAGAAAATCTAGTCTGTTCTTTACAGGTAAATGTATAAACTTGCTAAACTTAGAAGCAAAAGTTTCTCTTTCTGAGGCCTACCTACCTCCATCTGCTGAAGCCACAAACAGAAGTCCCAGGGTAAAAACTGGCCAAATATGCAGTGCCTGTGACCCAGATTAATTCACCATATACCTGCCCTATATCCAGATGAATCACACACCTTATTAATATGCTACTTTACAGCGACACGGCTAATCATTTCAGACGAATACATGGCTGAAATTCTGTGCAGCAAACCCCTGGTATAATAGTTGTATTATATGCAAAGACCCTATTGATTTTATACAGCAGTCCTGCTTGTTCAGACAATAAAATCTGTCTTCAGAATCCACAATGATAGAAGAGAATATTGCAAAGCAGCCAGATTGATGAATAGGAATGTGGCAGTTTAATATCTCTTTCAGAAGTGCTTTAATTAATGTTACATTTTTTATTGTGAATTGCAAGTGAGAAATTAAATAAGAACTCATCTTTTATTGAGGATTTGCAACATTAGCAGTCAAAAAGTGCAACCTTAATTTCCAAATGCTGGCCTGAATGCTGAATTAGCTTCATTGGAATTGGTACAGCTGGTATTTGTTTGTTCTGCGTTATACATTCTTAAACAATCTAATTACTTACAAATAGATTTCTAAAAGTGAGCCAAACTCTCAATTTCAGCTTGATGCTCACACTGCTAACAGAAGGGAAATTCTTGTAGATGCCCAACAGAAATATTGTGCTATTTCCTCACACAATACATTAGGGTTTACCAATCTACCCCCCTATGAATCTCTGTGAGTCAAAGACCCAATACCCGTGAGTCCAAGTCTAGGTCCAAGTCCGCTGGAAACTGGATGCCAAGGAAGACAGCGTGTCCTGGTGTTAGGGGACTATGTAGGTGTATGGGTGGGAGGGAGGAATAGGGCTTGTTTTCCTCTTGTTGTTTTGTTACTTGTGGTGTTCTGTGTTGTTCAGCCGAGTATTGTAGGCATGTAATGTTGCCACCGGAATATGTGACAACACTTGTGGACTGCCCCCAGCACATTCTTGGGTGTTACTGCAAGCAAAGCACTTCACTGTAAAACCTGAATCTAGAATCTTGTTACAACCTTTTTCTGAAGTTTAAACCTGCAACTTTTGTTTAAAAAAATCAGCAAAAAGAAATACCGTCAATAAATTACTAAATTCTGCAATGAAGTCACTGAACACCCTTTGCATTTTCAGCTCATCAGAGACAGCCAGCAAGGGTTTATTGTGCCCAATAGACATAAATGACAGGGTTTTTTTTGACATTGGTGGTTATGGATTTTTTTTAAACAGGGCTGCAGAAAGCATGTGATAAGGAACCTCATTGGGAACTGCAAGCCAAGGATGTTAAAACAGCCAAAAACAAACTGAGAGAGGAATACAACAAATCAAGCAGCTTTTGTGGAGACAAAAGGATAGTCAATATTTCAGTGTGAAGTCCTGCTTCAGGGTCAGGATGCAGCCAAGGATGCCCATGGAACTGAAGGTAATTTAATGATTCTGACCAAAGCCTATCTGATCAGCAGAAGTCTGAGAGTGGAGTTAATGGACAGGTATTCTTGATAGGAGTGTATGATTACTTCCAAGGTTTGGTGGATAGCATTCTCTCCACTGAAGTTTTAAGTTTCCCTCCAGACTCTCAGGTATGAAAATCTAGGATGATAGCCATTTGCAGGACTAAGAGAGAGAGCTGAACCATTGCTTTAGATTTTTCCTTTCACCTGGAATATCACACTAAATTCTCAACTGCTCTTTGAGTGGGTATATAAGGCAAGTGGCATTACTTTGAGGAAAAAATGCATTATTCACAGTCTCTTCACCAAAATTTATGCCTAAAATCAATATAGTGTTTCCAGAGCTGATGATATTTCAATTGCTTATTGCCTGGAAATCATTTGAGTTGCCATGTGGATGCAAATGGTCATATATAAATATGTTCCTCCTTTTCCTTTATCAATGTTTCTGCAGGTCTTCAAAGGCACAAACGTTTGACGGAGCAACAAATGATCTTCTGGAAGAACTCAGCAGCTCAAGCAGCATCTGTGGAAGGAAGGGATTTGTCCACATTTTGGTTCGAAACCCTGCCTCAGTCCTGAACCATCAACCAAAAACATTGCCAATTCTTTTCCTCCCACAGATGCTACTCAACTTACTTTGTTCTTCCAGCAGATTTTTTTGTTGCTCCAGATTCCAGTATCTGCAGTATCCCATGACTCCATTAACATTTGCTGAATACTCTATCATCATCATCATCATCATCACGTGCCATGTTGTTATGACCTGGGTGATTGTGGTCCTGACCATCACTGTTCTTGTAAATTTTTCTAGAGAAATAGTTTGCCATTGCCTTCTTCTGGGAAAAGTCTTTACAAGACTGGTGCCCCCAGCCATTATCAATACCCTTCAGAGACTGTCTGCCTGACATCAGTGGTCGCATAACCAGAATACGTGATATTCACTAGCTGCTCATACAACCATGTGGCTTCACATGACCCTGATCGGGGAGCTAAGCAGGTGCTACACCTTGCCCAGAATGACCTGCGGGCTAGCAGAGGGAAGGAGTGCCTTACACCTCCTTTGGTAGAGATATATCTTCACCCTGCCACCCCAAATGCACTATACTCTTTTAAAAGGGGGATTTTCTTGGAATATTCAGAGAAATAAAATTATGAATGGCAAAAAGGAGCAAAGATACAGTGGAAAAGCAGAATCCAAACGATGATAAAAAGTCCTGAGAAGCCATTCTCTAATCCCTCCCAAACACAGAGAATCAATAATGTTGACTCAATTTTCATCCAGGAAAATTAGCATAACAGAAGTGATCTCTCCATCTAGTTCTCTGGCTGCAAAGAAACAGAATATTAAATCTTTAACAAACCAGATCATGGCTGGAATTAATAGAGTAGTGGGTTCTCCAACATTGCGCAAGTGATAATCCATACAAAATGCTGGAGGAACACAGCAGATCAGGTAGAATCTATAGAAAAGAATAAACAATTGGCGTTTTGGCTCAAGACCCTTCATCAGGACTAGAAAGGAATGTGGGAGGGAGGGGAGAAGGCATACCAAGAAGGTGAGGGGAGGGGAAGCAGGTGATAGGTGAGGACAGGTTGGGGGGAGGTAGGCAAGTGGCAAGGCATAATTGACAATTGTTCATGTGTTTATTTTATTGACTACAAACCTTCTCAAATTCCTTCATTTCTCTCTTTCACCATGAATAACTGCTTTCATTTTTGAACAGTTGTTTGTACTACTTGTGGAGCAATTAGCAGAAGGTGGATAAAGGTGACAGGTAAATCCAATTGACTCCCCCACCCCATCTCATCTTTTCAGATATCTCCATGAGACCCTGTCTGATGAACTGAGAATGAAGGAGAAGATTTTTTAAAAAACCTGAGACTGTCAGAAGGATATCGGACAAAGGCAGTCAAAAGGACATGTACTGCCAATCTTCTTTTCCAGGACCAGTCTGTGAAATGGAAAAAGTTCATAAAAAGTGTGTGAATTGTTTTCACCTCTCAGAATAAGAGCTCATAATACCAGACAAGACAAAGAGGTGACATGGTAATGTAACGGTTAGTGCTATTGTTTTACTGATCTCTAATCATTGAACCCCGATCACTGATTGGGAACATTTCAGTGATGGGGCAAGTGAAGTTGAGTAAAGTTATCCCCTTTGGTCCAAGAGCCTGATGGTTGAGAGGTAATAATTTTTCCTGAATCTGATGGTATAAGTTCTGAGGCTCCTGCACCTTCATTCTGATGGCAGCAGTGAGAAGAGAGTATGTCCTTGGTGGTGGGATCCCAGATGATGGATGCTGCTTTTTTGAAACAGTGTTTTGTCGATGTGCTCAATCGTGGGGTGGGCTTTACCTGAGATGGACTGGGCCATATCCACTACATTTTCCATTCAAGGGCGCTGGTGTTTCCATATCAGGCTGTGATGCAGCCAGTCAATATACTCTCCACCACACATCTATAGCCTGATGCATGGTGCTCCCGGCATGATTCTCACTGATTTGATTTGATGCAAATGACGTTTTCCACTGCATTATTTCAATGTTTTGATACACATGTGACAAATAAAGCAGGGAGATTAGCGAGGGCTACTGAGGTGACTTTAAACTAGAATGGTTGGGGGGTGGGAATCAAATTAAAGAGGCTAGGCGTGAGGAGGTTAGTTCACAACAGGGGGATGGGAAACAGTGCAGAGAGACAGAGAGGTGTAAAGTGAGGGTAGAAGCAAAAAGTAGTAAGGAGAAAAGTAAAAGTGGCAGGCCGACAAATCCAGGGCAAGCATTAAAAAGGGCCACTTTTCAACATAATTGTATAAGGGCTAAGAGAGTTGTAAAAGAGCGCCTGAAGGCTTTGTGTGTCAATGCAAGGAGCATTCGTAATAAGGTGGATGAATTGAAAGTGCAGATTGTTATTAATGATTATGATATAGTTGGGATCACAGAGACATGGCTCCAGGGTGACCAAGGATGGGAGCTCAACGTTCAGGGATATTCAATATTCAGGAGGGATAGACATGAAGGAAGGGGAGGTGGGGTGGCGTTGCTGGTTAAAGAAGAGATTAACGCAATAGAAAGGAAGGACATAAGCCGGGAAGATGTGGAATCGATATGGGTAGAGTTGCGTAACACTAAGGGGCAGAAGACGCTGGTGGGAGTTGTGTACAGGCCACCTAACAGTAGTAGTGAGGTCGGAGATGGTATTAAACAGGAAATTAGAAATGTGTGCAATAAAGGAACAGCAGTTATAATGGGTGACTTCAATCTACATGTAGATTGGGTGAACCAAATTGGTAAAGGTGCTGAGGAAGAGGATTTCTTGGAATGTATGTGGGATGGTTTTTTGAACCAACATCTCGAGGAACCAACTAGAGAGCAGGCTATTCTGGACTGGGTTTTGAGCAATGAGGAAGGGTTAATTAGCAATCTTGTCATGAGAGGCCCCTTGGGTAAGAGTGACCATAATATGGTGGAATTCATTAAGATAGAGAGTGACATAGTTAATTCAGAAACAAAGGTTCTGAACTTAAAGAGGGGTAACTTTGAAGGTATGAGACGTGAATTAGCTAAGATAGACTGGCAAATGACACTTAAAGGATTGACGGTGGATATGCAATGGCAAGCACTTAAAGATTGCATGGATGAACTACAACAATTGTTCATCCCAGTTTTGCAAAAGAATAAATCAAGGAAGGTAGTGCACCCGCGGCAGACAAGAGAAATTAGGGATAGTATCAATTCCAAAGAAGGAGCATACAAATTAGCCAGAGAAAATGGCTCACCTGAGGACTGGGAGAAATTCAGAGTTCGGCAGAGGAGGACAAAGGGCTTAATTAGGAAGGGAAAAAGAGATTATGAGAGAAAACTGGCAGGGAACATAAAAACGGACTGTAAAAGCTTTTATAGATATGTAAAAAGGAAAAGACTGGTAAAGACAAACGTAGGTCCCCTACAGACAGAAACAGGTGAATTGATTATGGGGAGCAAGGACATGGCAGACCAATTGAATAGTTACTTTGGTTCTGTCTTCACTAAGGAGGACATAAATAATCTTCCAGAAATAGTAGGGAACAGAGGGTCCAGTGAGATGGAGGAACTGAGCGAAATACATGTTAGTAGGGAAGTGGTGTTAGGTAAATTGAAGGGATTGAAGGCAGATAAATCCCCAGGGCCAGATGGTCTGCATCCTAAAGTGCTTAAGGAAGTAGCCCAAGAAATAGTGGATGCATTAGTGATAATTTTTCAAAACTCGTTAGATTCTGGACTAGTTCCTGAGGATTGGAGGGTGGCTAATGTAACTCCACTTTTTAAAAAAGGAGGGAGGGGGAAACCGGGGAATTATAGACCGGTTAGCCTAACGTCGGTGGTGGGGAAACTGCTGGAGTCAGTTATCAAAGATGTGATAACAGCACATTTGGAAAGCGGTGAAATCATCGGACAAAGTCAGCATGGATTTGTGAAAGGAAAATCATGTCTGACGAATCTCATAGAATTTTTTGAGGATGTAACTAGTAGAGTGGATAGGGGAGAACCAGAGGATGTGGTATATTTGGATTTTCAAAAGGCTTTTGACAAGGTCCCACACAGGAGATTAGTGTGCAAACTTAAAGCACACGGTATTGGGGGTAAGGTATTGATGTGGATGGAGAATTGGTTAGCAGACAGGAAGCAAAGTGTGGGAATAAACGGGACCTTTTCAGAATGGCAGGCGGTGACTAGTGGGGTACCGCAAGGCTCAGTGCTGGGACCCCAGTTGTTTACAATATATATTAATGACTTGGATGAGGGAATTAAATGCAGCATCTCCAATTTTGCGGATGACACAAAGCTGGGTGGTAGTGTTAGCTGTGAGGAGGATGCTAAGAGGATGCAGAGCGACTTGGATAGGTTGGGTGAGTGGGCAAATTCATGGCAGATGCAATTTAATGTGGATAAATGTGAAGTTATCCACTTTGGTGGCAAAAATAGGAAAACAGATTTTTATCTGAATGGTGGCCGATTAGGAAAATGGGAGGTGCAATGAGACCTGGGTGTCATTATACACCAGTCATTGAAAGTGGGCATGCAGGTACAGCAGGCGGTGAAAAAGGCGAATGGTATGCTGGCATTTATAGCGAGAGGATTCGAGTACAGGAGCAGGGAGGTACTACTGTAGTTGTACAAGGCCTTGGTGAGACCACACCTGGAGTATTGTGTGCAGTTTTGGTCCCCTAATCTGAGGAAAGACATCCTTGCCATAGAGGGAGTACAAAGAAGGTTCACCAGATTGATTCCTGGGATGGCAGGACTTTCATATGAAGAAAGACTGGATGAACTAGGCTTGTACTCGTTGGAATTTAGAAGATTGAGGGGGGATCTGATTGAAACATATAAAATCCTAAAGGGATTGGACAGGCTAGATGCCTGGACAGGAAGATTGTTCCTGATGTTGGGGAAGTCCAGAACAAGGGGTCACAGTTTGAGGATAAAGGGGAAGCCTTTTAGGACCGAGATTAGGAAAAACTTCTTCACACAGAGTGGTGAATCTGTGGAATTCTCTGCCACAGGAAACAGTTGAGGCCAGTTCATTGGCTATATTTAAGAGGGAGTTAGATATGGCCCTTGTGGCTACGGGGATCAGGGGGTATGGAGGGAAGGCTGGGACGGGGTTCTGAGTTGGATGATCAGCCATGATCATAATAAATGGCGGTGCAGGCTCGAAGGGCCGAATGGCCTACTCCTGCACCTATTTTCTATGTTTCTATGTTTCTAATCTCTTCAAAGGTATCCTCCACACTCTACCTATCATCCTACACATCAGCATTCAATGGTAAGAGAGTCTTTGCATATTGCTATAGTATTCTGAGAAGGTATTTCCAGCTAACAAAGTAGTTTAAGAACACTTCATTTATTTTCAGTGATACACATTTAAATCCAAATAACATTTTTAAAACACAGACTAAACTCATCGAGAATTAAAGACTTCTAAATTACAAACTACTACTAACACACAAAGGATGTCCAAAACACAGGCACAATTTCTATAAGCTAAAAAGACAGACAAACCAGTAGTCCGTCGCAGAAATCAAAGGCATGGGAATGGATTCTAGTTCACCCCATGTCCCTTTCATGCTTCTTGATGTTCCTTACCCCATTCCTAATAAAGCTTGAGCTGGCATCTACATTTACACAGTTTCTTTGCCACTTGTGTGACTTCACATACATGTGGTATTCTTTCAGATACCTTTTAACACAGATCCCCGGTACAATTACTGATGTGAACACAACTTCCCTGAGTACATAAACCTTTCAACTTATTTATGGATCAGTTATTGATGTGCTAAGTAATTGTCATCATCTAGTCTGCAAGCTTCCTTGAATTACAGAGAAACACACATCAAAGTTGCTGGTGAACGCAGCAGGCCAAGCAGCATCTGTAGGAAGAGGTGCAGTCGTCGTTTCAGGCCGAGACCCTTCGTCAGGACTAACTGAAGGAAGAGTGAGTAAGGGATTTGAAAGTTGGAGGGGGAGGGGGAGATCCAAAATGATAGGAGAAGACAGGAGGGGGAGGGATGGAGCCAAGAGCTGGACAGATGATAGGCAAAAGGGGATACGAGAGGATCATGGGACAGGAGGTCCGGGAAGAAAGATGGGAGGGGGACCCAGAGGATGGGCAAGAGGTATATTCAGAGGGACAGAGGGAGAAAAAGGAGAGTGAGAGAAAGAATGTGTGCATAAAAATAAGTAACAGATGGGGTACGAGGGGGAGGTGGGGCCTTAGCGGAAGTTAGAGAAGTCGATGAAGTTGGTGTCCCTATGCCAGACCCTTCCACACCTTCAGGACACTTTCTTCGCCGTCTGTAATGGTCCTACCCGTTATTTCATCTTCCGTCGGATTCACGCCTGCAATCGCCATTTTTTTGACTTTGTCATGTTAGGCAAAGATTGCAAGATCCTACATCTACGGACTCCAGAGCCTGCCGGCCACGAAACTAGCAGGCATGAACTTCAGATTGCGGCCCCTGCCACTGATCTCGGTGGCTCCAACACCTCAGGGCATATTCAAAACCCAGACTCCAGCAACGACCATGGACACCTTCACAGTGATTGAGCAACCACCAACTGCGACTCCAGCCTTGAACTCCAGGCCGGGTCTTTATGTGCTGCTGTTGTGACTCCCGTCTCACCTTCCCCCACCACCACTCCGCAGCCCCGTCTTCCTCAGATCCCACCGTCAACTCCTGGGCCCTCAGAGGCTCCATCTTCCTCTCACCCCAATCCTCCCCTCTCCATTGACACCCCCAGCCTCCCCCCTCTCCTCTCTGATCCCAGCTCTCATCTGTGCCGGGTCTTTACCATCCCCTCCGACCTTCAACTGTCGGAGGCAGAACGCTCTGTTCTCAGTAAGGGCCTCACCTTTGTCCCCCTTCGCCCACACCTCAGCGAGTTCCGTGTTCGCCATGATGCGGAACTTTTCTTCCGCCGTCTCCGTCTCCGAGCCTACTTCTTCGGCAAGGACTCTTCCACCCCCACCGATGACCCCTTCTCCCGTCTTCAACCCTCCTCTTCTTCATGGACACCCCGCTCTGGTCTTCTGCCTGCTCTGGATCTCTTTATCGCTAATTGCCGACGGGACATCAACCGTCTCGACTTCACCGCACCTTGTCCCTATTCCAACCTCACTCCTTCTGAACGCTCTGCTCTCCACTCCCTCCGCACTAATCCTAACCTTATTATTAAACCTGCCGATAAGGGGGGTGCTGTTGTAGTCTGGCGTACTGACCTCTACCTTGCTGAGGCACAGCGACAACTCGCGGATACCTCCTCTTATTTACCCCTCGATCGTGACCCCACTAAGGAGCACCAGGCCATTGTCTCCCACACCATCACCGACTTTATCCGTTCAGGAGATCTCCCATCCACTGCTACCAACCTTATAGTTCCCACACCCTGCACTTCCCGTTTCTACCTCCTACTCAAGATCCACAAACCTGCCTGTCCAGGTAGACCCATTGTTTCAGCTTGCTCCTGCCCCACCGAACTCATTTATGCTACCTCGACACTGTTTTATCACCCCTTGTTCAATCCCTTCCGACCTATGTTGGTGACACTTCTCACGCTCTTAAACTTTTCGATGATTTTAAGTTCCCTGGCCCCCACCGCTTTATTTTCACCATGGATGTCCTGTCCTTATATACTTCCATCCCCTATCAGGAAGGTCTCAAAGCTTTACGCATTGTTTTGGATTCCAGACCTAATCAGTTCCCCCCACCACCACCCTGCTCCGTCTAGCGGAATTAGTCCTCAATAATTTCTCCTTTGGCTCCTCCCACTTCCTCCAAACTAAAGGTGTAGCTATGGGCACCCGTATGGGTCCTAGCTATGCCTGCCTTTTTGTTGGCTTTGTGGAACAATCTATGTTCCGTGCCTATTCTGGTATGTGTCCGCCACTTTTCCTTCACTACATCGACGACTGCATTGGCGCTGCTTCCTGCACGCATGCAGAACTCGTTGACTTTATTAATTTTGCCTCCAACATTCACCCTGCCCTCAAGTTTACCTGGTCCATTTCCGACATCTCCCTCCCCTTTCTAGATCTTTCTGTCTCTGTCTCTGGAGACAGCTTATCCACTGATGTCTACTATAAGCCTACTGACTCTCACAGCTATCTGGACTATTCCTCTTCTCACCCTGTCTCTTGCAAAAACGCCATCCCCTTCTCGCAATTCCTCCGTCTCCACCGCATCTGCTCTCAGGATGAGGCTTTTCATTCTAGGACGAGGGAGATGTCTTCTTTTTTTAAAGAAAGGGGCTTCCCTTCCTCCACTATCAACTCTGCTCTTAAACGCATCTCCCCCATTTCACGTACATCTGCTCCCACTCCATCCTCCCGCCACCATACTAGGAATAGGGTTCCCCTGGTCCTCACCTACCACCCCACCAGCCTCCGGGTCCAACATATTATTCTCCGTAACTTCCGCCACCTCCAACGGGATCCCACCACTAAGCACATCTTTCCCTCCCCCACTCTCTCTGCATTCCGCAGGGATCGCTCCCTACACAACTCCCTTGTCCATTCGTCCCTCCCATCCCTCCCCACTGATCTCCCTTCTGGCACTTATCCGTGTAAGCGGAACAAGTGTTACACATGCCCTTACACCTTCTCGCTTACCACCATTCAGGGCCCCAAACAGTCCTTCCAGGTGAGGCAACACTTCACCTGTAAGTCGACTGGGCTGATATACTGCATCTGGTGCTCCCGATGTGGCCTTTTATATATTGGCGAGACCCGACGCAGACTGGGAGACCGCTTTACTGAACACCTACGCTCTGTCCGCCAGAGAAAGCAGAATCTCCCAGTGGCCACACATTTTAATTCCACATCCCATTCCCATTCTGACATGTCTATCCACGGCCTCCTCTACTGTAAAGATGAAGCCACACTCAGGTTGGAGGAACAACACCTTATATTCCGTCTGGGTAGCCTCCAACCTGATGGCATAAACATCGACTTCTCTAACTTCCGCTAATGCCCCACCTCCCCCTCGTACCCTATCTGTTACTTATTTTTATGCACACATTCTTTCTCTCACTCTCCTTTTTCTCCCTCTGTCCCTCTGAATATACCTCTTGCCCATCCTCTGGGTTCCCCCCCCCCTTGTCTTTCTTCCCGGACCTCCTGTCCCATGATCCTCTTGTATCCCTTTTGCCTATCACCTGTCCAGCTCTTGGCTCCATCCCTCCCCCTCCTGTCTTCTCCTATCATTTTGTATCTCCCCTTCCCCCTCCAACTTTCAAATCCCTTACTCACTCAGGACTAACTGAAGGAAAAGGGTCTCGGCCTGAAACGTCGACTGCACCTCTTCCTACAGATGCTGCTTGGCCTGCTGCGTTCACCAGCAACTTTGATGTGTGTTGCTTGAATTTCCAGCATCTGCAGAATTCCTGTTGTTTGAATTACGGAGCTCAGCCAGCATTGTCTGTTTGAAACAAGCCAAATTAAATAACTGTTTTCTTATACTGCACCTCTTCAGTAGTTATTCAGATGCTTGGCCAGCATCCTGTGCTATAAACAATGCTTGTTTGCAAAGCTGTGTTTTCAACTCAAGGTGATTACTGCTTTCCATTTACATCAAGAACTGAAGACTGGCTCCTATTCATGATCAGAAGCTAAACAAACCTGTTGGACAAGTTCAAAAGCCGAAGCTCCTCCAGCAGGACATCTTGTCTGCCTCACTCGCAGTTACTCCCTTTTGCTCCTGACTGGGCTGCAGACTGGCTTTGAAGTGTTTAATCTAATAGATGTGACTGCCCCCTGAAACATATTGTGCAGGTAACTCTCCCCTTCCCTGATTCATCACGATATTTGTAGCTCAGATTCCAGGTCATCAATTTTGAGCTTGAGGTCCTTGAGCAACCAACGTTTGTTGCAGATGTGGTCACCAGGAACCACAATGGGATCCATCAGCTCCCACAACATGCAGCTGGATTGAACTAAACTGAGCTGAACTGGACATACTTGGACTCTTTCGATGTCTTTATGATTTGTTGTTTTGTATTTTGTGTTTTTCATTCATTTTTTTCTTGCCATTTCAGTAATCTGGTTTTTCTTTGTGGATTGTGGATTTGGTGTTATTTCTTTAAATGGGTTCTCTGTGTTTTGTGGCTGTCTGTGGGAGACAGATCTCAAGGTTGTATACTTTAATAATAAATGATAATAAATAAGTCAATACAACACACACCCTGATCCTGCATCCGTACTTCATTTAATTAACTATAATTTGGTGTCTTTTTATTTCATTGCTATAAAAGGAACCTTACCTGTTCTTACCTGCTATTCCACCATGCCTCCTCATCAAAGCCTCTTGAGCCAAAGATTCAGATTCCCACTCTTACACCATAAATCCATAAGACATAGGAGCAGAATTAAGCCATTTGGCCCATTGAGTCTGCTCCACTATTGCATCATGGCTGATTTATTATCCCTCTCAACCCCATTCACCTGCCTTCTCCCCAAACTTTTGAAGCCCTTACTAATCAACAGCTATCAGTCTCTGCATTAAGTATATCTAATGATGTAGCCTCGACAGCCATCTGTGGCTATGCACTCTACAGATTCATTATCCTCTGGCTAAAGAAATTCCTCCTCATTTCTGTTCTAAGGATACTTCCTTACTCTAAAGCTGTGCCCTATGCTATATTAAATCTTGTGAAAAATGGATAAATGTCTGGAGGGTGAAATGACATTTTAGCTCTTTCTGAACTGTTAGCATATGGGGTGTGTCAGCATAGTGGGTAAAGTTTGTGAAGAGCTTGTAGAGAATAAACACTCTAAATCTGTTAATGTTTGTTAGTGACTAATTGTTTGTTGGTCAATTTGAGAGCTGGGTTGATGGATTCTTTCTTCGTGGCTGCATTCGAGCTTGTAGTTTATGTGTGTAGACATTAATGCCCTTTCAGTAAGACCAAAGGAATGTTGTTTGCCTCGAGCTAATGGGGAGTGACCAATACAATGTCTAATTGATTAATGAGGGTATGTTGAACACTGTTAATGAGCTTGGTGTTTCAATGAAAGAATACAAGCTGAGTTAATGTAAGAACAATGAGTACGTCTGTTTCAGGATATCCCTCTGCTTCTGAAACTCGTATTTACTGGGCTGCCCTTCCTGGTTTCATTGGATTTCAAATGAGTGGCAGAAATCGTGATTGGTGCTGAGGACCCAGGGGTGGTTTCATGGGTGAGTTGGAACTCAGAGATGCCCTAATGGCAACAAGCAAGTGTGACTAAGAATCATGAACCCTGAAATCTTTATGGAAACCTTTGTGACTTCTTGTGTAGTATTTTGTGTGGTTTATTTGTGCTTTCTATTTCATGATACTTTGTTGTGCCTGTACACTTGTTACCACATCTCCTGGATACTTGAATTGTTGGGTCGGATCAACCCAGCCCATTACATTTTGGTGTGACAAGCAGGGTAAGGAAAAGGAAGAGGTCAAGCAATACTGTACCCAAGACTTATCAGATGCCCAGATGGACTGATCAGAATCAGAATCAGATTTATTATCACCGACATGTGTCATGAAATTTGTTCAATGCAATACATAATATAGAAGAAGAACATAGAACATAGAATAGAACAGCACATTACAGGCCCTTCGGCCCACAATGTTGTGCCAACCCTCAAACCCTGTCTCCCATATAACCCCCCAACTTAAATGCCTCCATATACCTGTCTAGTAGTCTCTTAAACTTCACGAGTCTATCTGCCTCCACCACTGACTCAGGCACCAACCACTCTCTGAGTAAAAAACCTTCCTCTAATATCCCCCTTGAACTTCCCACCCCTTACCTTAAAGCCATGTTCTCTTGTATTGACAAGTGGTGCCCTGGGGAAGAGGCGCTGGCTATCCACTCTATCTATTCCTCTTAATATCTTGTACAACTCTATCATGTCTCCTGTCATCCTCCTTCTATCCAAAGCGTAAAGCCCTGGCTCCCTTAATCTCTGACCATAATCCATACCCTCTAAACCAGGCAGCATCCTGGTAAGTCTCCTCTGTACCCTTTCCAATGCTCCCACATCCTTCCTATAGTGAGATGACCAGAACTGGACACAGTACTCCAAGTGTGGCCTAACCAGAATTTTATACAGCTGCATCATTACATCACGACTCTTAAACACAATCTGCACTACCAAGTATCCTGCCATTTACTTTGTACTCTGCCTTGGAGTTTGTCCTTCCAAAGTGTACCACCTCACACTTCTCTGGGTTAAATTCCATCTGCCACTTCTCAGCCCACTTCTGCATCCTATCAATGTCTCTCTGTAATCTTCGACAATCCTCTACACTATCCACAACACCACCAACCTTTGTGTCGTCTGCAAACTTGCCAACCCACCTTTCTATCCCCACATGCAGTTCGTTAATAAAAATCACGAAAAGTAGAGGTCCCAGAACAGATCCTTGTGGGACACCAAGAGTCACAACCCTCCTATCTGAATGTATTCCCTCCACCATGACTCTCTGCCTTCTACAGGCAAGCCAATTCTGCATCCACCTGGCCAAACTTCCCTGGATCCCATGCCTTCTGATTTTCTGAATAAGCCTACAGTGTGGAACCTTGTCAAATGCCTTACTAAAATCCATGTAGATCACATCCATTACACTACCCTCATCTATATGCCTGGTCATCTCCTCAAAGAACTCTATCAGGCTTGTTAGACACGATCTGCCCTTCACAAAGCCATGCTGTCTGTCCCTGATCAGATCATGATTCTCTAAATGCTCATAGATCCTATCTCTAAGGATCTTTTCCAACAGCTTTCCCGCCACAGACGTAAGGCTCACTGGTCTATAATTACCCGGATTATCCCTACTACCTTTTTTGAACAAGGGGAAAACATTCGCCTCCCTCAGTTCCTCTGGTACCATTCCCGTGGACAACGAGGACATAAAGATCCTAGCCAGAGGCTCAGTAATCTCCTGCCTCGCCTTGTGGAGCAGCCTGGGGAATATTCAGTCAGGCCCCGGGGACTTATCCACCCTAATGTGTTTTAACAACTCCAACACCTCCTCTCCCTTAATATCAACATGCTCCAGAACATCAACCTCACTCATATTGTCCTCACCATCATCAAGTTCCCTCTCATTGGTGAATACCAAAGAGAAGTATTCATTGAGGACCTCGCTTACTTCCACAGCCTCCAGGCACATCTTCCCACCTTTATCTCTAATCGGTCCTACCTTCACTCCTGTCATCCTTTTGTTCTTCACATAATTGAAGAACGTCTTGGGGTTTTCCTTTACCCTACTCACCAAGGCCTTCTCATGCCCCCTTCTTGCTCTCCTCAGCCCCTTCTTAAGCTCCTTTCTTGCTACCCTATATTCCTCAATAGACCCATCTGATCCTTGCTTCCTAAACCTCATGTATGCTGCCTTCTTCCACCTGACTAGATTTTCCACCTCACTTGTCACCCATGGTTCCTTCACCCTACCATTCTTTATCTTCCTCATCGGGACAAATTTATCCCTAACATCCTGCAAGAGATCCCTAAACATCGACCACATGTCCATAGTACATTTCCCTGCAAAAACATCATCCCAATTCACACCCGCAAGTTCTAGCCTTATAGCCTCATAATTTGCTCTTCCCCAATTAAAAATTTTCCTGTCCTCTCTGATTCTATCCTTTTCCATGATAATGCTAAAGGCCAGAGAGCAGTGGTCACTGTCCCCCAGATGCTCACCCACTGAGAGACCTGTGACCTGACCCAGTTTGTTACCTAGTACTGGATCTAGTATGGCATTCCCCCTTGTCAGTCTGTCCACATACTGTGACAGGAATCCATCCTGGACACACTTAACAAACTCTGCCCCGTCTAAATGCTTGGAACTAATCAGGTGCCAATCAATATTAGGGAAGTTAAAGTCACCCATGATAACAACCTTGTTATTTTTGCACCTTTCCAAAATCTGCCTCCCAATCTGCTCCTCTGTATCTCTGCTGCTACCAAGGGGCCTATATAATACCCTTAATATAGTAACTGCTCCCTTCCTGTTTCTGACTTCCACCCATACTGACTCAAAAGAGGAACTTGCTACATGACCCACCCTTTCTGTAGCTGTAATAGTATCCCTGACCAGTAATGCCACCCCTCCTCCCCTTTTTCTGCCCTCTCTGTCCCTTTTAAAGCACTGAAATCCAGGAATATTGGGAATCCATTCCTGCCCTGGTGCCAGCCAAGTCTCTGTAATGGCCACTACATCATAATTCCATGTATGTATCCAAGCTCTCAGTTCATCAGAAGAAGAAAAAAATAAATTAATAATAAATAAGTAAATCAATGACAGTATATGTATATTGAATAGATTAAAAATCATGTTCTGAGGGTTTTGGTTCACTGGCTAATGTTTTGAGTAAATGGGGTCCTCCCAGACGTTGGAAGAAGGTACTTGTTGAATTGTCTAACATTAAGCTTCAGTGTGTAGTATCACAATGTATTAAGCATATCGGCTTTCATTCTAAGAGAGATTCTCTGCCTCAAGTCGGGTGGATTTTTATGATTGCATTGTAGAAGTTGAGTATCAGAATAGTTGAACTCTCTGAGGAAAACAAGCAACTGCAGCTTGAGTTGGCCTCTAAGTTCTCAGTTCACTATTTTAAATGAAACGGAGCATGCTGAATGATCCACGCCTGAACAGACTGCCGTGGGTGATGGGATACCTGGCATGATGGTGATTCAGATGAGGACAAAAGCAATTTAATCAAGGCTCATTCCCTCTTTCACATAAAAGGAAAAGAGGAATGCCGGAATGCTGATGAACAAAATCGAGCTCCAGCGGCTGTCCCTACTACTACTGAGACCCCTATCGTAACTACACCCTCACCGAGTTACACGATTTAGCCCAAAGACTACGTCAGTGGCCAGGAGACTCCTTGCCCAACTGGCTCACCCGCCTATGGGATTTAGGAGCCTCTCAATTGTTGTTTTAATGTCAATGAATTGATTCACTTAGGGCTGTTAACGACAGACCCATTGGTCCTGGCTGAATTGTGGGCTGGTCAGGCTGATGGAGCTAAATGCTCCCTGAAAGCTGTCCATACTCGTTACCCTAACCCTTTGGATTAGGCTATGTCTCCTTGCCCCCGGAATCCTCCCGCTGGAGGCTATTTCACACCTCCGTGATATGGAAACACAATCTGCCATTTATAACCACCCTGAAGTTGTCCTCCTTTCCCTGGGTACACACACATGATTGACGGAATAGGGTTGAGAGGAGCCTTGTTGGCTTTGTTAGATTGTCGCCGAGACTACCAGTCTATTAGCCCAACTTGAAGCGTCAGATGGAGATCGGGAACAGGTTGTTTTTAAATCCTTGTAGCAGCAGGAGCATTCTAAGCACATGATGAATGGAACAAGGAATGCCCCAAAGCAGCCGATGACTGTGCCTCGGTAGCAGGTATCCAGAGCCCTTCCTCCTGTCTTGGGAGGGAGGGGAGGAGGGAGAGAACGTCAAACCCCCTGCCTCCCTCCCCTCCCCCCCAGTCTTAGTAGAAAGGAAATATTTCTGTCCCTGCTGAAGGTAAAGCTGGATAAGGAAAAGATTAATGATGTACCTACTGGTGTTCTTTACGTGTTATAGCATGAGTATTGTGACCCAGCAGGCTGCATTTTATGACCCAGACAAAGGTATTGGTTGCCCTTCCAGCCCCAGTGTTAATCCCAAAAACCAGAAGTTTCCATGGTGATATCTGGGCTTGGCTGAATTTGACCCTGGATGGCGGTTTACTCACCCCATTGTCTAGGGGTATAGCCAGGGCTCTGGGACCACTGCTGTTGCTATAGCAACTCATATTTCCAGCATCCCAGAGGAAGACCTGAGACCGTATGTACCTATTACGCTTTGGTGGTGACATGGCAATAAGCAGCGGCAAATCGCCCTGGTGCTCACTGAGGCTGGGGTTACTTTATTACATGGGAATCGAGATCCGTAAAACAGGGGAGCAAGTCTGTATCCAGGGATATGGGGGACTGCTTACTGGTGCTGTATGAACAAAGGTCTACCTCCCAATCGGACAGGGAGATCCTGAGACTGTCCCCGTGCTCATCTCCCAGCTACCTGAAAACCTTTTGGGAACTGATTTGTTAACAGGAACTTCTATCACGACACCCTTTGGCAAATTTGCTTTTGGTATTAGGAAGGTGTTTATTCCATTTGGAAAAGGCAAAATGGGAACCTGTCTTTATACCCTTGCCATCACGAACGGTAATTGCCAAGCAACATTGTCTCCCAGGAGGGCATAAGGAAATCGATGAGTCCATCCAAAACAAGGGGGAACTTCATGCTGCCTCATCCTCTCCTAACAGCCACCATCCTCAAATGCCATTATTGGCACTTGCTCGGTGGGCCCATGAATCGTCAGTTCATTTGGGAGTACAGGATATCATGCAGTAGTCTAGGCAGTGGTGATTATTCCTTCCTGATATACTGATATAGCTTGTGTAGTGGCAGGGAGACAGACTCAGTGTCAGAGACTTGACTGCTCTGGTTTTCGTCTGGTTGGTCATCCTCGCCCAATAATATCCAAAACAGTATACTTGCTATTGAGGGGCATGGCTTCAGGGGCACCCTGCATGAGCTGTCGATCACCTTCGAAGGTCTTCCAGGCTCCACCCCCCTTTCCTTGCAAGAGGAAATCATCCGTCCTGACTGTTATTCCCACTGCTCTAACTGTGCAATAAGAAATAAAGAAACTTACCAGTAGCTTCTTGAGTCAAAGCCTCAGTGCTCCCACTCTTGCACCGCTGCATTCTTAGAATGATTCCACAATGGTCACCCTGCTTAAACCTAACTTCTTTTCCTTGGCCCTTGCCGCATACCTAATAACTCTGATGATCTCAAGCTCCGCCAAAAGTCCCCAGTGAGCCGCACTGCCCAGCAACCCACCTATTTAACACGAGACTAATCACTTGATAATTTACAATTATCAATTAACCTACTAACCGGTACATCTTTGGAATGGGGCTGGAAACTGGAGCTGCGGGAGGAAACCCATGTGGTCATGGGGAGAATGTACAAACTCCTTACAGAGGCATTAGAATTGAACTCTGAACTATGGAACAGCCTGAGATGGAATAGCATTGCATTAACTATTCTGCTACCATGACAACCATTCTGCAAGCACATTACACATCGTTGGCATATCTCTTAGCTCTCTGCCTGAAATCATACATTACTAGATTGAATTGAATTGAATTGACTTTACTTCTTATATCCTTCACATACATGAGGAGTAAAAATCTTTATATTACATCTCGGTCTAAATGTGCAATGTGCAATCGTAGTAATTTATAATAATTTATGATAAGTAGAACAGTCAATGTAGCATAGACTACTCTCGAATCAAAGTGAGTTAATCAGTCTGATGGCCTGGTGGAAGAAGCTGTCCTGGAGCCTGTTGGTCCTGCCGTTTATGCTGTGGTACTGTTTCGCGGATGGTAGCAGCTGGAATAGACTATGGTTGGGATGACTTGGGTCCCCAATGATCCTGCGTGCCCTTTTTACACACCCGTCTTGTAAATGTCCTGAATCATGGGAAGTTCAGAACTACAGATGCGCTGGGCTGTCTGCACCACTCTCTGCAGGGTCCTGCATTTAAGGGAGGTAGAGTTCCAAAACCAGGCAGTGATGCAGTCTGTCAGGATGCTCTCAGTTTTGCACCTATAGAAAGTTCTTAGGATCTAGGATTAGGGAAATATAGCTACTTCCCTAAAACTATTCAGCTCTGGAACTCCTTGAAAACTTTGCACCAGTCATTTTCTTTCTTGTAAAAATGTATATAATTTATGCTTGCTTTGTGAATTCTAATGAATGGTACTTATCTGATGCTATGTGCCTGTGACACTGCTGCATCATTTCAGCTGTGCATGCATGTTTTTGTGCACATGACAATAAATGACTTTGACTTGAGGTGCTATAGAACCTTCAGTGCGGTCAAGGTGAAGACACTGTCAATTATGTCTGCAGATCTATGCTGCAGATGTTCTGTGGCTCACTGGTGGCCAGCATTCTACTCTACGTTGTAGTCTTCTGGGGCAACAGGGTGAGAGAAGACTCCACAACTTCTCCTCCTTAAGTATAGAAGTACGCAAACACGAGGAAACCTACAGATGCTGGAATTTCAAGCAACACACATAAAAGTTGCTGGTGAACGCAGCACGCCACGCAGCATCTACAGGAAGAGGTATAGTCGACATTTCGGGCCGAGACCCTTCGTCAGGACTAACTGAAAGAAGAGATAGTAAGAGATTTGAAGGTGGGAGGGGGAGGGGGAGATCCAACATGATAGGAGAAGACAGGAGGGGGAGGGATGGAGCCAAGAGCTGGACAGGTGATTGACGAAAGGGATATGAGAGGATCATGAGACGGGAGGTCTAGGGAGAAAGAAAGGGGGAGGGGGGAAGCCCAGAGGATGGGCAATAACAGATGGGGTACGAGGAGGAGGTGGGGCATTAACGGAAGTTAGAGAAGTCAATGTTCATGCCATCAGGTTGGAGGCTACCCATTCTATGCTTATACTATACTATACTATACCCATTCTATACTTATTCTATACTTATGTCTATCCACGGCCTCCTCTACTGTAAAGATGAAGCCACACTCAGGTTGGAGGAACAACACCTTGTATTCCGTCTGGGTAGCCTCCAACCTGATGGCATGAACACTGACTTCTCTAACTTCCATTAATGCCCCACCTCCCCTTCGTACCTCATCCATTATTGCCCACCCTCTGGGCTCCCCCCCCACTTCTTTCTCCCTAGGCCTCCTGTCCCATGATCCTCTCATATCCCTTTTGCCAATCAATTGTCCAGCTCTTGGCTCCATCTCTCCCCCTCCTGTCTTCTCCTATCATTTCAGATCTCCCCCTCCCCCTCCAACTTTCAAATCTCTTACTAGCTCTTCTTTCAGTTAGTCCTGACGAAGGGTCTCAGCCTGAAACGTCAACTGTACCTCTTCCTATAGATGCTGCCCGGCCTGCTGTGTTCACCAGCAACTTTTATGTGTGTTGCTAAGTATAGAAGTATATCATTTCATTGCACATCTGTATTTTGCACTATTACATTTTAATGCAGAATTGGTATTTTTTCATTCCTCAATGCTTACTTTATGTATTTTAAGGTATATATTTCTGACTGAGCTACCTTGCAACAATAATTTCCTTTGGGATAAATGCAGTTTGATCTTATCTTATCTTATTTACTGCAAGCTGTTATCTTAGCACTAGGAAAGGATGACCAGGCACGCATTATCAATTGGTTGCTACTGTGATGCTTGATGATCCTAGTTAAAGAGGTTACACGTAATTGTTATCCTAATGTCCTGTCATGACAAATGTCTACAAGCCATTGACCTCGACTTCCATTCCTACCTAAGGAAGCTTGCAGTAGGAAGAAGCCTCAGAAGTACATCAGACGAGAACGTTGGATGGGTACACTCATGGGAGGGGTATGGAAGGCTATGGTCCAGGTCGATGGGACTAGGCAGTACAACAGTTTAGCACAGAACAGATGAGCCGAAGGGCCAGTTTCTGTGCTGTGGTGCTCTATGACTCTACGACTGTATCACCCTGTGGCACTGCATCAGGAATTCACCAGCACTCAAGCAAACCTATTTTTCTGGAAATTTCGAATGGCTTCTAAAAGGTACAGTGCTACACTTTAAATAGACACCTTATTGGTGTCAGCAGGAGAAGGACCTAGTTTGCACATCAGAACCTCACCTGGGTGATGAACAAGAGGATGTTATAAAACTAAACATCAGCTGCTGCATGTGAGAGCAGGATGGGCACTGGCCCTTCCTTCTGCTCTGTCATGGGCACAGGACAAGACTCCTTCTCTGCATCTCTTCTATTAGTAATGTATTTGTACAAGACATTACTCAAAACATACAGTGAAATGTGCTGTGTGTGTTAACAACCAACGCACCTAAGGATGTGCCAGAGTAAGTGTAGCCACACATTCAGGTGCCAACATGCTCAGAAGAACAACACAGAACACAGACAAACAGAACACAACAAGCAACAAAGCAAGACAAGCCCCTTTTCCTCCCCCCCCCCCCAACAGGCAGTCCTCCATCTCTAGGCAGACTTCCAGTCTCCAGGCTTCAGCCATCAGTCTTTGATTTCCGGACTTCCAATTGACCTTCATGCGCTGATCTTCATTATCTACCCTCAGAATAGCTGACGATGAGATGCTGAACTCCAGACAAACTCCAGACAAACTCCAGGCAGGAACTCTGGGCTCAGCAACTGACCGGCCCTCACGCTTCCTGCTCGCATGGCGTTTGAGCACCTAGTGGAGGTCTGGACTGCAGGTATCTTTCATCACCTGTCCATGCCGCTGCTCTAGATTTCTACTCAGAACCGCTGCATCTGAGTACCGTGTGCCTCTCATTTGGCCCCTTGGACATCTTGGAGCATGCCTGGGAACTCATGAGTATTGCTGGAAGTATGAATAAGGATCAACAGAATTTACACTAATTGACATGAGCTATTAAACATGAAAGTAACTTTTTTGTTCCCTTCAGGCTAAAAACCCAAGAGTAATGTCCGATAAACACTGCACTTGTTTAGTACCTGTTTTTATCCTTACAACAGAAATCTGGCAACGTATAAGGTGGCAGGGTAGCGTAGTGGTTAGCACAACGCTTTACAGTACAGCGGACCCTGGTTCAATTCCAGCCGCAGCCTGTGAGGAGGTTGTACATTCTCCCCATGACCACGTGGGTTTCCTCTGGGTGCTCTGGTTTCCTCCCACAATCCAAAGACATACTGGTTGTTAGGTTAATTTGTCATTGATTAGGCGAGGATTAAATTGGGGGATTGCTGGGTGGTGTGGCTCAAAGGGCTGGACAGGCCTACTTCCCGCTGTACCTCAATGAATGAATGAATAAACAGAAACAATTGGTGCTAAATCTGGCCAGAGGTTCCAAAGAGAATCTCCAGCAGGCATCCATTTCCATGTGGGCAAGTCACAAATCTTTCAGAATCAGGTTTATTATCACCGGCATGTGTTTATTAACTTAGCAGCAGCAGTTCAATGCAATTCATGATATAGAAGGAAAAAATAAATAAATAAGTAAATCAATGTGAGGATGTGTTGTAATTCTGGGACTAATTCAGTGAGAGATGCTGCTGTTTCAGTCATGCCACTACATTGCAGTCAGGTTTATTTTCATATGCCAGCTACATCTACTCTCAGATGCCATGAAACACTTACTTGCAGCAGCATCACAGGCACATGGCATCATTTAAGTGGCATTCACACAAAAAAATTAAGCATAAATTGTACACAATTTTCAAAGGTTCAAAGTATATTTATTATCAAAGTATGTATACAGTATACAACCCTGAGATTCATCTTCCCACAGACAGCCATGAAATAAAGAAAACCCTGGATCCAATTCAAAGAAAAACATCAAACCCAGAGCATACAAAAAAAAGAACAAATTGCACAAACGGCAAAGCAAACGAGTGAAAAACACGGAATAAGAAATATCAAACCACAAAGTCATCGAGACAGTCCAGGAATGTTCAGTGTCAGCTCAGTTCAATTTTTACAAGGAGAACATAATTAAAACAATGAAAAGGACCATTTTAGTTCAAAGTGGTCCTTGTGTCACTAAACAGTGCTGATCTGAACTTGGTCAGATGGTTCAAGAACTGGATGCTTTCAGGGATGTAGCCATTCTTGAACCTAGTGTTGCAGGACCTCAGGCTTCAGCACCTGCTGCCCAATGGGAGTTGTGAAAAGATGACAGTGGATTCTAGCAAGAGAATCTGTCTTTCTGATCCAATGGCTGTTCAGAATAGATAAGATGTGACACCACACTCATTTCAATGCGTATTCTCAACGGGCAGATATCAGTGTTTTGCTTTAAATTATTTTATTTGAGATTTTCTATTGATTCATGTTTTAATTAAGTACAGTTTTAGAATACATTTTTGTTATTTTTAATTATTTACATTACTCTTTATAGATTTTAATATCTCTCTTGAGGATGAACTCATAAAGACTGTTCAGTGTGGTTTCTTAGAGCATTACGTCAAGGAGCCAACCAAGGAGTTCGTAATTTCAGATCTGGTATTGTGTAGTGAGACAGAAATAATTAACGATCTCATTGTAACAGATCCCAGAGGAAAGAGTGATGGCAATGTGGTAAAAATTCAAATTCAGTTTGAAGGTGAGAAGCAGCTTGAAACTAGGATCCTAAACTTAAATAAAGGCATGGAGCAGCAGCAGCATGGAGACAGAGCTGACTGAAGAGAGCTGGAGAAAACAGATTAAGTGACAAGTTGGAAGATCAACACTGGTGTTGATAGGGGAGTGGCTAGTCAACGGAAAATATAGAATCAAGGTAAGTAGGTCATTTCCTGATTGTCAGTCTGTAACTGGGGGTTTGTCAGAGAGATCACTGCTGGGATTTGAAAACTTTTTGTGACTTTGATGCAGGGACTAGGCTACAGCAACTAAATCTGCTGATGATAAATAGGCCAGTGGGTTAGCATGTTATGAGGAGGTTGCAAAATGATATAGAGAGGTTATATAAATGGGTAGGAAGTTGGTACATTGAATATAAACTGGGGAGACATAAGTTGCCTACTTTGAAAGGAAGAATGAAAAAGCAAACTATAATGGAGGGAAACAACAAAGTGTTATGGTACAGAAAAAATCTGGGGGTACTAGTGAATAAAGCACAGAAAGTAAACTTATTTAAATGCATGCAAAAAGCAAGATCAATAATCTTTGGAGTAGAGGACGGTGAGAGGCTACTTTGCTGGACCATGTAAGATTCTCAGGTGGACTGACGGGGTGGATGCTGAGAGGATGATTTTCTGAGTGGACGTATCGAGAGCTAGAGGTTGAACTTTTATATCAAATGAGCACAAGATGATAAGAGGTATAGATCAAGTGAACAGCCAGAAGCATTTTCCCAGGGTGGTGATGGCTAATCCAAGGGGACACACGGTAACTTTAAGGTGATTGGAGGAAAGTATAGGGGGAGATGTCAGGTGCAGGTTTTTGCACAGAGAGTGGAGGGTTCGTGGACAGTGCTACCAGGGTGGAGGCAGAGGCAGAATCATCAAAGACACTCTTAGATTGGCACATTGATGATTGAAGAATGGAAGGCTATGTGGCAGGTAAGGGTTAGATTGATCTTGGAGTAGGTTAAGGAGTCGGCACAAGAGCTTAGAAACATAGAAAACCTATAGCACAATACAGGCCCTTCAGCCCACAAAGGTGTGCGGAATATGTCCTTACCTTAGAAATTAACTAGGGTTACCCATAGCCCTCTATTTTTCTGAGCTCCATGACCATATGTTCTACTATTTTGTACAGTTCTATGTTCTATATTCTATGTAAGGAAGAAAATCTTGTCTCAGAAGAATGAATCCTTGGAATTTTCTATCCCTGTGAAGGTGGAGTCATTGAATACATTTCAGGTGGGAGTTGATAGATATTTGATCTACATTGAAGTCTAGGAGTATGGGAAAGTGAAGGAGAGTGATGTTGAGGCCAAGATTGCATCAGCCCTGACTTTACAAAATGGAGCAGCAAGCTTGAGAGGACAATTGTACTGTCCTTGCTCCTGCTGCATGAGGTCATCATTCCTCGACACAAGGCAGAGTTCTGACGCTAATTACTCACTCCTTACTCAACTCGCTTTATACTTATGGGTGTGAGGCTAAGTACAGCCCTGAAGCCATATTTAAGTTTACTGACGACACAACTGCTGTTGGCTGAATCAAAGGTGGTGAGAAATCAGCTTATAAGGAGATTGAATGGTGCTACAACAACAAACTCTAACTCAACATCAGCAAAAGCAAAGAATTAATTATTGACTACAGGAGGAAGAAACCTGAAGTCCAAGAGCCAGTCCACATTAGGGGGATCAGAGATGGAAACTATCAGTAACTTTAAAATCCTTGGTCAACATCTGGCCATTCCTGGAGCCGACTTGGAGGCAATTCAATTCAGTGGAACCAAGGCGAGGCAAGAGGAGGCAATGTAGAGTCCCAGACCCAGGCCTGAGACCAAGGAAAGACCCGAGGTTCAAACAATTTAAGTGCCGAGCCGAATTGGAAAAGTTGGGTATGGGCCAAATTGAGGTGGTGGGACAGTGGCCCAAAAATGTATCAAAATGGCAGGGTCCAGAGCTGAGAGCAAGGTTTGGATGAGTTAAACGCCAGGCCAGGTTGAAAAGGACAGGTTGTCAGCGCCGGAGGTGAGGCATAGGCCAGTTTAAATCGCTACTCATCAAGTTTACTTGTCTCTGCACTGAACTGTGGCCTGCAACTATCACAGTGTGAACTCACTTTTGTGAACTTCAGTTCTGAATGCTATTTGTTTACTTTTATTGTTTGCAGAATTCTTTCTTTTTCTTCCCCGCACTTTGGGTGTTTGATAGTCTGTCAGGGCGCTGGAGCAGAGATCCAATCGCAGACTCAGTACTGTGCACACAGTGATATTAATTGAGTAACAAATCCCAAGGTGCAAACAAAGTCGGCGACAAAGTTCAGGCAGAGATCAAAACATCCAGAGAAATCCAAAAACCAGAATTGGGAAACAGGCAGAGTTGATATTCAGATGGACAGAATACAGATACAAATGCTGGAAAGGCTCACAAAAATTCACTGGCACAACCTGGCAACAAACATGTGAAAACACAGGACTGAAATACACTGAGCAATAAACAGAGAGGCAGATGATAGGTGGAGACACAGGTGGCAACAATACAGGTAATAATGAGAAGCAGATGAGAGACGGAGTGCTCAGTAATATAGGGGCCAGAGTAGACCAGGAGCGGGGACAGGAGCACATAGCAATACAAAACCACAGACTGACAGCTGGGGGAAACACACAAGAAGACAGAATTCAACTGGAGGTACTGACATGGTCTTCTTTTGTTTTACTGGGATCTATTGGGTTTCTTCGTTTTGTAACTGCCTGTAAGAAGATGAATCTTAAGGTTGTATAAAGTATACGTACCCTTGATATTAAATGTACTTTGACTTTGACTTATCATTTTGGCAGATCTGTCCTGAGACCAGCACACATGTGCCACTAAAAAAGAGGCATGACAGCTTCTCTACTTTCTTAGAAGTTTGCATAGATTCAGTACGTAACCTAAAACTTCTTTGTACGTGTGTTCTAGTCCCAGTGCTTCTTAGCTTGAGTTTCATCACTGCTACGACAAGGTGGTGATCACTTCCTGGATCTTCTCCTCTCTTCATCTTTACATCCTGCAAGGATCGTCTCCACATACCATTGACCATTAAATGGTTAATCTGGTTCCTGTCGTGTCCATTGGGTGAGCACCATGTCAGTTTGTGGATGTCACGGTGTGGAAGGAGGGTCCCTCCTATGAAGAGATTGTTCATGGCACAGAATTCCACCAGTCTTTCACCATGGTTATTCATCATTCCACATCCTTGTATGCACATTACTCTAGTATAGTGTGATTTCCCACTTCGGCGTACAGATCTCCCATGACGATGATTATGTCATGGTGTGGTGTTAACTCTAACTCTGATTGAAGTTGTATGTAGAAAACATCCTTTTCTTCAATGTCACCGTTATTATTTGAGCATAGCACTGGATCACAGACATGTTCACTTGCTTCCCTTTCAGTCTGACTCTCATCAGCCGACTGTTTCTACTCCAACAAGCACATCTCAATGCATTTCTTCAAAATGACAGCTACACCATCTTCCCTTCCTCAGTATAAAACTGTTTCACCAGTTATTGCCTTTAGTCTGCCAGACCCTGTCCATCTGCTTTCACTGACGCCCAGTATATGTAGGTTACTTGTGCTAGCTTGCCAGTGTTGTACATAGTTCGCACATTCCAAAAAGCAATTTTTGTCTTGATCTTGGCAGTGTTCTGAGATTCCTTCATCGTGCCAGTAGATTCCTCTCAGTTTTCACTACTGTCAGTCATGCCAATCCTGGGTGGAGACTCAGGAATACCATCACACACACATCTCAGATTCTTCGTTGCTCTTTCCGTAACAACGTTTTTTTGATCAGTCATGGTCGTTAGCTCTGACTGAACCTCCGAACCTGGAGGACCAGTGGATCACTCTTAATCTGGCCTCTATCCTTTGACCTGTTCGACATGGATGATCCTGCCCAGATGCATAGCACAAGGCCCTGACTCCAACCAACGTAGCTGTCTGGGTCATTGAGGCACGTAAGCCTCCAAACCCTACAAGAAAGTTTGGTCTTCTTGGAAGATACTTTCCTCCAACAACCTTAAATTATGACTCGCAATATTAAGTTTCTAGTACTTAAACTCAAAAAGATTATTGATTCAGTGTGGATAAGAAAACATCTAATGAGGTGGGTATCCCTACTGACCTTCTCATAGGGAAATACGGAAAACCTCCTCTGTTACGGTGATGGCTCAGTGCCTAAGTGATGAAAACATCATCATGTTATACAAACATACGGGACGGACACGTATTTTCTCTCTGGACATCAACAGAATGTAGTTTCATTCATGACCAGAAGGTAAGTTCTGCATCAGTTCAGGATGAAAAATAGGTGCTACAGGTTCTGGCCTGAGAATTCCCATGTGCTGATGATGCTGAATAGATAGATTTTTGACTTCAGCAGTTTGTAGAAGGTGCTTCCTATCCTTGCACAGTCTTCTTCCTCATTAGAAGTCATGAAATCACAGAGTCACACAGCACTGAAATAGTAAGTGAAAAATGCTGGAGGAACCCAGCAGGTCAGGCAGCACCTATAGGGAGAAATAAACAGTCAACATTTTGGGCTGAGACGATTCATTAGGACTGGAAAGGATGGAGGAAGAAGCCAGAATATGAAAGTTGTGGGAGGGGAAGGAGTTGAAGAGTCAGAGAGCAGCAGAGAACACAGAAGGGGAGCCATGAAAGAGGAAAAGAAGATTTAAACTTCACGGTTGGCCTACCTCGCAGGGGCTTTGCAGTAAAGCAGCAAATCATGAATACAAGAGTTTCTGCAGATGTTAGAAATCCAGTTGCTCTAGATTCACAGCATCTGCATAATTTCTTGTGTTAACGAGTACTAAAATTGGCTGTTTGGCATAACCTGTCCATGCCGATTGTCCAGAAGTCTCTTCAGAATTCAAGAATGAGTTTCCAGCCATTTTATCAGACATTCATCCTGCCACAGGTCAACCAAGGTCTGCCTGTACCAGCAAGTAGGCCAAGTGAAGAAGTTGTGGTGGGGTCCTTGAATTACCCCTATGAACTGTGCTTTTGAAAGAGAGAGAGAGAGTTGTGGAACACAGAAACCTTGTTAAAAGAGAGAAAAAGAAAGAGAGAGAGAGGCGAAGACTGCTCTGAGATGGTGTTATGGTTTTTCCACAGCATGTTTGCACTTTTGCAAGGACACTAGCAGCTTTCAGGTTCTTACAGAGAGAGAAGAGAGGAGCTGCTTGATGGACAGTTGGTATTCAACACGGTGAGATAAATAGAAGGTCAGCTCCCAACCCTCGCCTGGGTTGATAATTCCACCACAGAAGAACGATCTCCTTTGTTGTGGTCACAGTCGGCGACTTCTAAAAGATTTCGGAGGACTACAGGAAGATCGACAGCATCAGCTCAACTGAAGACTCAGATCTCTCCCTCTCTCTCTCTCTCCATCACTACTCAACTCAATACCACAAACTGAACTGAACTTTACTCATCATCATAAGACTATCTATTTACCCCTAGGCTCGAAGAGGCTTGGTTTTCATGTATATTTCCACACTTACTTGTATATAATCATTGCTAACCTGTTTTATAATTCTGATTTTATATTACTGTATTGCATAGTTATTAATAAACACCATTAGTTAATAGCAATACTGGAGTCCAAAGTGTTTTCCATTTCTGCTGGTTCTTTAACTGGTCATGGGGTACGTGACAAAGTAACAAAGGGAATTGAGCACAGGCTTTTTTATATACAGTATACCGCAAACCAGTCTGATAGGAAACCTGTTGACAGGTACTGAGTTGAGCTTCATCTTTGCAAACAAAATAAGAACTAAAGAAGTACAGAACCAAATATACTACAACTTATTAAAATTTTACAGGAAAGAAACATATTAACAAGCATAAAGTATTACAGCTACAAGGGAAAAACACAATGAAAACAACAATCTCCCCCAAAATTCATCATAACTAAAGTACCTACCCGGAGCAACACACGCTATATGCAGGAGGAATTCTGCAGATCAGACGGTTTCTCTGGAGGGAATTGAACAGTTGATGTTTTAGGCTAAGAACTTTCATCAGGACCCTGGGTACCACATTCTGATTTTGACCGGATCTTGATGAGGTATCGTGGCCCAGAATGTCAACTGTTTATTCATTTCCATTAATGCTGCCTGACCTGCTGAGTTCCTCCAGCATTCTGTGTGTGTAATGCAGTCTGTCCTGTTTCTACCTGAGCTAATGCCATTTGCTGCTATTTGGCCTACTTTGCAGTTGTCTGAGTTAAATTCCATCTGCCATTCCTTTGCCCACTTTCCCAGTTGGTGTAACATTAGACCATTGTCTTCACTGTCCACTAGACCACCAAATTTAATGTTATCTGTACAAATAATGGAGTCATAGAATGATACAGGCCCTTCAGCCCATCAACTCCATGCCAACCACACATTCACACGAATCCCAGAGAATCATATATTTTTAATTTTCCCAACATTTTTATCATCTTCACCCAGATTCCACTACATACCTACACTTTAGAGGCAATTGACAGGGGTGATTTAATCCACTGAATCACATATCCTTGAGATGTGAGAAGAAACAGAGGCACCCTGAGAAAACCCAGTTGTTCCCCGGAAGCATATTCAAGCTCCACGTAGCAAGCACTTGATTGAATCCTGGGTCTCTGACATCATGAGGCAGGAGTCCTACTGAATGTGTCACTGTGCAAAGAAAAATGTCAGAAAGAGACAAAACATTATGTCTTCACCACAGATCAGAATCAATAGACCTGGACTGGAACCAGGCAACAAATCTTGATACCTTTTCATTTTGACATACAACACTCCACTGTGCCACAAGCTCCATAGGTACTTTGAAAAGACAGTCACTCAATTTGGCTGATTAACAGAACAGGCAGAGAAGAATAACAAAATGACATCTAGGTCTAAGATGCTGATCAATAGCATTTGCACTCTTGGCATACTGATGCATTACTGTGAAACATGGACTATACACAGCTGCCAAGAAAGAGGCTCGACATCTCCCACCTTCAATGTCTGGCATATTCTTGGCATCTCTTAGCAGATGCTTCTAACATAACAGCTATTTCAAAAGCAGATATACAAGCATTTCTCAAGCAGAACCAACATTGCTGATTCTGTAACATGCTGTAAATGCTAAGTATAATATTTGCTAACGTCACTTCAGGAATTTAAGGATGTAAGTAAATGAACCTTGTTTATATGTTACTACAACATCTAAGACAGGATATTCCAGAGACTTTCCATCCCTGGAGAAAACTGCTTGCCTGTATATTTACAATGAATTATTTTATGGTAAACCTTCAGTACCAAATGACACAATGCAATTCATGCATATTCTAATAAAAATTCAAATATTTTCTAAACATGAAATTGTGCTAGCTGTAGAATACACCTTCTGGTGCTACTTGGACACATCTTCAGTGATGAGCCCAGGGTCATAGGGTGTTTTGGGTTTTTAATCATCAGACACCCTCGCCCGGTCGACCCAGTCGGTGGTGATCAGCCCCCGACTTGTATCCAAGTGGCACACTAATCCACGGATCCCCCCTCCGGATCCACAGTCTCTTCAATCCGGTCTTCCCAGGAGACAGTAAGTTCCAGCAGGACCACTTGCTTTGTAGACTCCGGTATTAACACCACGTCCAGGTGGAGCGGAGTGGCTGCGACGTTCTCTGGGAACATGAGCTGCCTCCCTAGGTTGACTTGGAGCTGCCAGTCTCATGCAGTGGCAAGAAGCCCTACCGAGGAGCTAGGCTGATGTTGAGCCTTCTCCCCTGCTCTTATAAAGGTGATGGACAGCTTGGGAACATGCTGATTTTTGTTGTCTTGAATCGCTGTGCTATATTCATATTAAAAATTAACATGTCCATGGACAAAGATACATGTTGTAACAAAGATTCACCTCAAACCAAATTTAGTTAAAGTTTTTCAAGTTTTAAGCATAAAATTTTAATGTTTACATCCCCCCTTCAATCCCAACATCCTCCACTCTTGTGTGAACACCAAGCTGCTAGATCAACCAGATTGAGAAGTACACTCAAATGAGACTGAAAACTAGACTATTGTATTAGGCATTAAGTAGGTTACTGTCCCTTAGTTTGATACTTTTTAATTTTATTTATTTATTTATTAAACTATAGCACAGAATAGACCATTCCAGCCCTTCAAGCCATGCTGCCCAGCAATCCTCCAATTTAATCACAGGTGTATACAGTACATACTCTCAGTGTCCACTTCATTAGCTACACCTGTACAGCTGCTCTGTAATGCAAATATCCAATCAGCCAATCATGTGGCAGCAAGTCAATGCAACAAAGCATGCAGACATGATCACGAGGTTCAGTTGTTGTTCAGACGAAACATCAGAATCGGGAAAAAATGTGATCTAAGTGGCTTTGACTGTGGAATGATTGTTGATTCCAGGTAAGGTAGCTTGAGTATCTCAGAAACTGGTGATCTCCTGGCAATTTCAAGCTCAATAGTCTCAAGAGTTTATGGAGAGTGGTGCAAAAAAACAAAGACAACATCCAGTGAACAGTAGTTCAGTGGGCAAAATTGCCCTGTTAATGAGGGAAATCAGAGGAGAATGGCCAGACTGGTTCAAGCTGACAGGAAGGTGACAGTAACTCAAATTACCACAGGTTACAACAGTGGTGTGTAGAAGAGCATCTCTGAATGCACAACACATCAAACCTTAAAGAGGATGGGCTACAGCAGCAGAAGATCATACCAGGTTCCACTCTTGTGGCCAAATTACTTAGTACAGGAGGGTCCTAATAAAGTGACCTCTGTATGTACTATAACTGTCTATTTTTATTAGAAGTCATCCATCAGTTATATTGACCCAGCATTTATGCAGCCTGACCTGCTGGCCCTGTTCTACTGCCCATAGTTTGTAACTTTTCATATTAATGTCATTGTATTTGCACTCTCAAACCGATTGTCATGGCCACCTCTGGCCTAACTCTAATTACCTTGTCCTGTCCACTTCTTCCCCCGTGTTCTCTCTTGACTGTGTTTTATCTCCTTCTCAGTTTTCATGAAGGGCCCTCAGTCAGAAACATTAGCTCCATGTTTCCCTCCACAGACTGACTGTTGAGTGTTTACTGCATTTTCTGGTTTATTTCTATAAACTTTCTTCCTGTTTACACAACATCCATGATTAAGTTGTTATAAAGAAGGCAACATTTAAGTTGATGTTATGTTGAGTTTACAATTTAATACACCTTCATTTCATATCAGACCAGGAGATACTTATCTCAACCCAGAAACAATATGCCTCTGTCAATTTTGCATTGAATAATTCAAATTACAGTGCGTCATACTGATACTTGGCAGCTACACAGACAGGCAATACATTCTGTCAGCTGGCCTGATCATACAGATCATACCATTTTCTTGTCCATCTTGCCACAAGCAATACATCAATTACCTCCTGTATTGATCTGGGTTAAATACTGTATGTCAGAAGCAGCTACAGTAAGTATCAACACAATGAGTAAGGTTTAATTTGGTTCCAACCATTATTGTTAGAGTGTGAGAGTGAGTGAGTGAGTGTGTGTGTGTGTGTGTGTGTGTGTGTGCATATATACAGTATATAAACAAGAAAATCTGCAGATTCTGGAAAGCCAAAGCAATACACACAAAATGCTGGAGGGACTCAGCAGATCAGGTAGTATTTATGGAAATGAATAAACTGTCGATGTTTCGGGCCAAGACCCTTCTTCAGGACTATAAGTATACATATAAAGTCCTGGAAAAAGGCCAGCAATATCGTATCATGAAGGATCCCTCCCACCTTGTTATTTGGTCTGTTTGTCTTACTCCCATCATGGAAAAGGCTATACAGTATCCACGCCAGGACCACCAGACTCAAAAACAGTTAATTCCCACAAGCCGACAGGCTGATCAACACCTCTACCCATTAACCCATCCCACCACCACTACATACAAAAAACCTAGCCTCACTTTATGTACATACAATCAGTTATGTGTATAACAATTACTTGTACATTTTGTTTTCACATATATATATTTATGTGCTTATTTTTGATTTTTTCAATTGTGGTCTTCATGCTTATTATGTCTATTGTGATTTTTTTTAGCCACATCGGATCCAGAGTAACAATTATTTTTACTCTCCGTTAATTTTACACGAAAGAATGACAATGAACAGTCTTGAATCTTGAATATATATCTGGGCCTGTTTATTCTTTTATTTGTAATTATTATTGCCATGTACATCATGTGTGTGTGTGTGTGTGTGTGTGTGTGTGTGTCTGTGTGTGTGTATGCATGTGCGCGCGCACGTGAACAACAAAAATACCATATATACGGCATATTCTGTGAGCTTCATGCAAACAAGGAATTTCATTGCACATTGGAGTATATAATGAGGAGGTAATCCTAATCTGCAACTCCAGATAGAATTCTTGGATTCTACATTATAAGCAGAACTTGATTGATGGTTCAAGGGAAGTTTGCCTGTGGGAATAATGTAACTTCCACTTGATTGTTCTGATTACCTGACATTTCTGTCTGCCTACTGAATGTGAAGAGCTGCATTTATCTGAACAGATGACAACAGTCCATTTCTTATACGTTCACTGTCAGATGGATGACCTTGCAGCAGTTTACTATGACAAGTTGACTTCTTGCTAATTTGAGATTTCCATAAGACATCGGAGCAGCCCATTGTGACTGATATGTTATCTATCTTGGCCCCATTCTCCTGCCTTCATCCCTTAACCTTTGATGCCCTTACTAGTCAAGATGTTATCAACCTTTGCTTAAATACTTAAGATTGGTTAATGCCATTTCCAATACACAAGCATAAAGGAAAATTAAATAATTGTTACTCTGGATCTGATGCAGCACATAAAATAAGGAAAAGAACACGATAATTTAAAAAATACATTAAATATAAATACATAAAATAGCTTATATGCATAGACTGATTCTGTGTCCACAAAGTGATGCTAGCCACAGGAGTGTCTGTACATAAAGTGACTCTGACAGGAAATGATAAAGTAGTGGTGGTTGGGGGTGTAGAGAGATAGTTTAGCGGGCGGGGGTGTTGATCAGCCTTACAACTTAAGGCAAGTAACTGTTTTTGAGTCTGGTGGTCCTGGTGTGGACGTTACACAGCCTCTTCCCTGGTGGAAGAGGAACATACGGTCCATGAGCAGGGTGGGTGGGATCCTTCATGAGGTTTCTGGCACTTTCCTGGCTCTGTACAGTGTATATGTCCTGTAGAGCAATTCTGTACGCCGCAGTGCAGTTTCTGTACCATGCGGTGATGCAGCTTGTTAGGACGCTCTCTACTGCGCATCTGTCGAATGATGTGAAAAGAGATCTGCATAGTGTAGCTCTATTCAACCTCCTCAGAAAGTTGAGGCATTGGTGAGCTTTCCTGATGGTGTAGGATGTGTTCTGCGACAAGGAGAGGTTGTGTGGGATGTGCACTCCCAGGAGTTTGAAACTGCTGTGTCACCGAAGTAAAGAGAGGTGTGAGTGGTGTGAATTCTACTGAAGTCAATAACCACCTCCTTTGTCTTGTTGACATTGAGGAAGTCCAAATGACTTGACCTCCACAGCCATTTGTGGTAATGAATTCCACAGGTTCAGATTAGCTAAATAAATTCCTCCTCATTTTGTAAGACATTAAGTGTTTTGATGAGCACAAGACAAGAATCTTTAAACTGCTGAGATTTGTGTGGATGCAGCAGGGCCTGAATTCTGCAAAGGATTATTGAGGGTAAGGCAACTTTGCTGAACACACAGTTAACCTTTAGTTCAGCTCTGTAAATGATATCCTTCTGATCTAGAGTTCAAATTAAAGATTTTTTATTGACCTTAAAATAGAATACCTAAATTTGACGCCATTATCCTGTGTATTCCTTGATCTGAAAAGTTACACAATTTTATTGTTTCCCAAAAGTGAAGGGAACATTTGTCCCACATATAGAAACATAGAAAACCTACAGGACAATACAGGCCCTTCGGCCCACAATGCTGTGCCGAACATGTACTTGCTTTAGAAATTACCTATGGTTACCCATAGCCGTCTATTTTTCTAAGCTTCATGTACTTATCCAAGAGTCTCTTAAAAGACCCTATTGTATCTGCCTCCACCATCATCACCGGCAGCCCATTCCACACACTCACCACTCTCTGAGTAAAAAAACTTACCCCCGATATCTCTTTTGTACCTACTTCCAAGTACCTTAAAACAGTGCCCTCTCATGTTAGCCATTTCAGCCCTGGGAAAAAGCCTTTGGTTATCCACATGATCAATGCCTCTCATCATCTTATACACCTCTATCAGGTCACCTCTCATTCTCCATCGCTCTAAGGAGAAAAGGCCAAGTTCACTCAACCTATTCTCATAAGACATGCAACATCCTTGTAAATCACCTCTGCACCCTTTCTATGGCTTCCACATCCTTCCTGTAATGAGGTGACCAGAACTGAGCACAGTTCTCCAAGAGGGGTCTGACCAGGGTCCTATATAGCTGTAACATTACCTCTCAGCTCTTGAACTCAATCCCACAGTTGATGAAGGCCAATACACCGTATGCCTTCTTAACCACACAGTCATCCTGATCCTCCACACTGCCAAGAGTCTTACCATTAGTACTATATTCTGCCATCGTATTTGACCTACCAAAATGAACCACCTCACACTTAGCTGGGTTAAATTCCATCTGCCACTTCTCAGCCCAGTTTTGCATCCTATCAATGTCCCACTATAACCTCTGACAGCCCACCACACTATCCACAACACCCCCAACTTTTGTGTCATCAGCAAATTTACTAACCCATCCCTCCACTTCCTCATCCAGGTCATTTATAAAAATCACGAAGAGTAGGGGTCCCAGAACGGATCCCTATGGCACACCACTGGTCACAAACCTCTATGCAGAATATGACCCATCTATAACCACTCTTTACCTTCTGAGGTCAAGCCAGTTCTGGAACCACAAAGCAAGGTCCCCTTGGATCCCATACCTCCTTATTTTCTCAGCAAGCCTTGCAGGGGTACCTTATATCTGATCAGTTCATGCTGGACTTACTAAGTTCACAGTCAGTGGCGCTCTGCTGATTGTGGAGACAGGGTAAGAGGTAAAGATGAAGGGAAATAGGTACCTCGGACAACTCAAAAGTTCTATAGTATATTTCAGTTCTATAAAAACCCTGGTTAAACCACAATTGGACTACCGTGTTTAGTTCAGGAAGTTTTAGAGAGGGTGCAGAGGAGCTTTACCACAATGTTGCCTGGATTCAAGAGCATAAATTATGAGTGTAAGCTGAATGAGCTAAGGATTTTCTCTTTGGAGTGAAGGAATATGGGAGGTGACTTGATAGAGGTGTACAAGATGATTAGAGCAAAGATCGAGTGGTCAGCCAGGAACTTTTTCCTTGGCTGGACATGGCTAATACAATAGAGCATAAGGGTGATTGGAAGAAAGTTTACGGGGAATGTAAGAGGTTTTTAAAAATATTTTTAGGTAGTAGGTGCATGGAACACACTGGCAGGAGTGATGGTTGAGATTGATACATTCATGACATTAGAATGCTCCTGGCACATGTACGATAGAAAAATGGAGAGCTATGTAGGAAGGAAGAGTCAGATTTATCTTGGAGTACAGTAAAAGGTCAACACAGCATCTTGGGCCGAAGGGCCTGTATTATGCCGTAGCATTTTATGTTCTAGAAGGGCAGCCAGCACCTCTTAAAAATAAGATATACTATGGTTAACAACAATCGCAGTCGCATAAGCACGATAAGGATGGTCAACAACCCAAGGAAGTGGAAGTTGTTATATTTTGTAACTTCAAAACATTAAGCTACTTCAAAAGGAGGACTCGGGAGTCTGAAATGTTAGTCTAACTGCGAGTTTACTCTTTAGCAAGGCTCACACATATGAGTGATGGTAGCGTGATGATGCATGCATTTCATGTATTTATAGCTATAACCCAGAATTAGTTATTTTAAACAAACAAGAAGGCTTAATCAACAACAAAATTGCAAGATTACTCAAATATTACTGAAGTATCAAATATACAACAAAAGTGTTGTCAAAAGGCCTGATCTACATCATCTGACTGGGTGAGAAACCACCTCCGAGTTTAATCGTCCAATACACTGCCATGAAGAATGACCAACAAAGTAGAAGCATGCTTGGTTGGTCAAGGTTCAATGTAATAACACTTGCCTTTGTGCTAATGGGGAATCAAAAAACCTTAAAGAACCATCAAATGAAACCATTATTGCAATGTTGTATATTTGAACATCATAAGCAGCTAGAATACTAAACATATAAAAGTACAAATAAGACCATAAAACCGTAAATCATAGGAGCAGAATTAGACCATTTGGCTTGATGAGTCTGCTCAATCATTCCATCATGGCTGACTTATTATCCCTCTCAACCCCTTTCCCCTACCTTCTCCCCGCAACATTTGACTTTCTGACTAATGAAGAACCTATCAACCTCTGCTTTAAGTTTACCTAATGACTTGGTCTCCACAGTCTTAAAAAGCAGGCATGCGCTACTTAGCCCAGCAACCGTGCTCTGTAATTGAATAAGATCATGCTGATCTGAATGTAATCTCAATTCCTAAAGCAGGGAGGTTATGCTTTAGTTATAAAGAGCATTTATGTAAGCACATCAGGAGTATTATACACAGTTTAAGTCTCTTTATTTAAAGCAAGATGTTACTGTGCCAAAAGAAGTTCTAAGATCTCATCAAATACTACCAAAATGGGCAGGTCGATAATGGTTAGACAAGCTCAACTGATATCCAATAGACATTTTTAAAGATTGAGAGGTGACTTGATCAAAATGCATATGGCACTGAGTGGATGTATAAACAATCTCCCCTACCTGCCCCACCAGCCTTTCACCCTGTTCCTTTGCAAACGTGTGTCTATTTCTGCCTTGTTCTAGAACTGGAGTGCCTGGTTCAAGACCACTCAGAGTGAAGTGAATTTTCAGTCATTGTCTCTCACTTTTTGAGACTTTAGCAGACATAATCCCAACCTGTCAATCCTTTCCCTATATGACGACATGCCTGTTTATTTAGATACAGGTTAAAGGACCTTCGAGCCCATTGAGTCTGCGCCAGCCAATTACATTTATGTATCCGATTAACCTACTATCTGGTACACCTCTGGAATGTGTGAGGAAGCTGCAGTGCCCAGAGGAAAGCCCATGCAGTCCCATGGAGAATGTACCTGGGACTTAGAGACAGTGGCGGGAATTGAACCCAAGTCACTGGTGTTGCCATAGCGTAATGCTAACTGCTATGCCACCGTGATACCTGTTACAGGTATTTGTCATATAAACCCTGTCTAAACTGCTTCCTATGCACTCTTTGTCTTCCTTAAATAAGGATACTAATACTGTGCAGAGTACACCAGGTGTGATCTCACCATATGCCTATATAACTGGTGCATACACTCCCTATTTTGATATGTGATTTCTTTAGCAACAAATATTAATTTGCTGTTAGCTTTCCTAATTACTTGCAGTACCTCAAAGCTATTCTTTTATTACTGAAAAACAGCCGTGGTCAGAAAATATGTCTGCTGTAGTAGCCATTAATATAAACAAGGACTAGCTTCCAAACAGTCTTCAAATGTAAATTACAAGCAGTAATTGGTTTTGAAATTACACACAAACAGCTGTGTAACAAACACTGCTGTCTGCAAAGAGATCTGGCTCACAGTGGGAGGCCACTTAAGAGATATAGTTTGGAAATTGATATGACCATGTGACATTTGCACACATTGGCAAAATGAACAGACAATAGGGACATGTTCATTGGCTTGCATCAAACCAGGCATCGGACATCTTTAGCTAAAGCACCTTGTACCTTTGGGACAGAGATCCAGGAGGTTCCCTGACTGGCAATTTGGCCAGCTAATGTGGTTCTAGATTTATTTTTTCTGTCCATCAATATTTGTGATGCTTGTATACCTCGAGAGCCAGCCCTCACTGCATTAACTTTGATAATCCAGTGCATTTGTCCTTCGAGTTACAGACATACAGTCGCACAGAACATAAGTGTGCTTCAGTCCATCATAAACACGAGAGATTCCGTAGATGCTGGAAATCAAGAGCAACACACACAAAATACTGGAGGGACACGCCAGGTACATGGAGGGGAATAAACAGTTGATGTTTTGGGACGAGACCCTTCATCAGGACTGTACCGGAAAGGGAGGAGGAAGAAGCTAGAATAAGAAGGTGGGAGGGGGGTGTAGGAAGAAGTGCAAGCTGGCTGGTATAAGTGAAACCAGGTGAGGGGGATGAAGGGGGATGGGTGGGGAAGGTGGAATGAAGTGGGAAGCTGGGAGGTGATGGGTGGAAGAGGTAAAGGACTGAAGGAGAAGGAATCTGACAGGAGAGGAGAGTGGACCATGGGAAAAAAGGAAGGAGGAAGAACACCAAAGGGAGGTGACGGGCATGTCTCCAGCCCATCTTGTCTATGCTAACCACTGTACTCTGTACCAGCCTCATTTGCCCATATTTTATCTGTAGTCTTTTCTACACTGGCGATGCTAATGCCTGTCTGAGATTATCTGCACTCATCACCACCTCAGGAAGTGTAGGCCAGACTCTAACCCCTTTCTGTTTGAAAAAGACTCCCTGTAAAACATCAAACTATTACCTCCTACTTTTTGTTCTAAGCTAACTCTCCCTATCGATCCTCCTCATTATTTTGTATACCTTCACCAGGTTTCCCATGCTCCACCACCACTTGGAATCCCCTGCTCCAAGGAAAGCAATCGCAACCTATCTAATCTCTCCTTATAACTGAAGTACTCCAACCCAGGAAAAATCCAAATGAATCTTCACTTCATCCTCTGCTGCACAATCACATCCACCATATAATGTGGTGACCAGTACTGCACAGATACTCTAACACTGATCTAACCAGATATGAAGAGTTGCACCTTTGTAGGTCAGCTGTAAGACACACTACACCGTTAAGGGAAAGACCCTTAACTGTGTTGATGATCAGACGGATCTTGGGGGCCCAAGTTCATAGTGGCTACACAGGTTGATAGGGTGGTAAGAAAGGATAGGCCATGCTTGTCTTTATTAGTCGAGGCATTGGATTTAGGAAGCTATATTTCAGCTTTATAAAAATCTAGTTTGGATGTTTCTAGAGTATTGCATACAGTTTTGGTTGCCCCATTATAGAGGAAGAATGTCAAGGCTTTGAGGAGATTTACCAGGATGCTGCCTGGATTAGAGGGCATGTGCTGTAATGAAAGGTTGGACATTGTAACACAGCATCCCTATTTTTATATTCTATGTCACGACTAAAGAAGATCTCTTCACTACTCTATTACCTGTGCTGCCACATTCAGAGATTGATAAACTTTTATACCAAGGTCCTGCTGTCCAACACTCCTTGGGGCTCAATCAATGATTTTGTATGCATTGAATCATTATTTGGTCAGTAAGGTTCTTGATTAGTAAAGGCATCAAAAGTTATGGGGACAAATCAGGAAAATGGAGTTCATCCACATCCAAGTCATGAATGCAAATTACCAACATGAAGGATCCCAACACATCGTAGTGGCATACCATCTGTCACAAATTTTTAATCAGAAAAGCTATCCTCCACCTCCCTCTGCTTCCTCCTCCCAAAGCAGTTTTGGATCCAATTTGCCAGCTTACCTTGGCACCTTGATGGGAAACAGGTCAGGTGGAACAAAATAAGGAGGATTTGGGATGGGAGGTTGAAGTTGGTGATAGGGTAAAACCTGGAGACCAAGGATCTCTGGTCAATGAGAAAATAGGAGCAGCTTGAGAGTGAGAATGTACATTATACCTAACAAAGTAGCTACTGAGTGTACAAGTGTATGTTTGTGGTCTTCTGCTGCTGTAGTCCATCCATTTCAATGTGTTGTGCGTTCAGAGGTATTCTTCTGTTGTAATGCCTGGTTATTTGAGTTAATGTTGCCTTACGTCACTTGGTGTGAGCACATGGCCAAGTGGTTAAGGCATTGGACTCGCGACCTGAAAGTCGTGAGTTCGAGCTCCAGCTGAGGGGATGTGTTGTGTCCTTGAGCAAGGCACTTAATCACACATTGTTCTGCGATGACACTGGTGCCAAGCTGTATGGGTCTAATGCCCTTCCCTTGGACAACATTGGTGTCATGGAGAGGGGAGACTTGTAGCATGGGCAACTGCTGGTCTTCCACACAACCTTGCCCAGGCCTGCGCCCTGGAGAGTGAAGACTTTCCAGGCACAGATCCATGGTCTCGCAAGACTAACGGATGCCTTTCTGCCTTTATGTCAGCTTGAACCAGTCTGGCCATTCTCCTCTGGTCTCTGTCATTAGCAAGGCATTTTCGCCCACAGAACTGCTGCTGACTGGATTTTTATTTTTGTTTCTCGTACCATTCTCTGTAAGTACTGGAGATTGTTGTGCATGAAAATCCCAGGTGATCAGCAATTTCTGAGATACTCTGGCACCACAATCATTCCATGGTCAAAGTCACTTAGATTACATTTCTTCCCCATTCTGACATTTGGTTTGAACAACAACTGAACATCTTGACCATGTCTGCATGCTTTTATTCATTGAGTTGCTGCCACATGATTGGCTGATTAAGTACTTGCTTTCATGAGCAGGTTTACTGGTGTACCTAATAAACTGACTTCTGACTGTGGACAAAAGAATGTAGGAGGAAGAAGTCAGGACAGAAGAACGTACCCAGCAAGTCAGGCTCAGCGTCTCCCCTGTTTCCAGAGGGAAAACGGGAGAAAAAAAGGATGAGGTAGGGAAAAAGCCGCTGAGACAATATCACTGACGCCTGACTGATGAAGACAGTGAAATCAAGCTACCTGAAGTTGTATAATTCAGTATCAAACCCAGAAGGTGGCAACATGGCCAGATATCCCCCTTGAAATTAAGTACCAGAAATCCTTGCAATTAAAGTAGTTCTGTGTTCCTTCGATAAGAAATGGGTAAAAAGCAGGAGCAAAGCATCTGGAAAAATACAAAGGATTTTTCCACCTGAACTAAGTGGCTGCTTTATTAGGTACACCTGAACACCTGCTCATTAATGCAAGTACCTCATCAGCCAATCATGTGGCAGCAACTCAATACATAAAAGCATGCAGACATGGTCAGAAGGTTCAGCTGTTGTTCAGACCAAGCGGTAGAACGGGGAAGAAATGTGATCCAAGTGACTTTGACCACTAAAAGATTGCTGGTGCCAGACGGGGTAGTTTGAATATTAGATTAGATTAGATTAGATTCAATTTTATTGTCATTGTGCCGAGTACAGATACAAAGCCAATGAAATGCAGTCAGCATCTAACCAGAAATGCAAAGAATAGTGTTATTTACAAAATAACTATGAATAAAAAGTAAGTGCTACAGCACACAAACATAAAAGTACTGAGACAGTACAATATGGTTGCAATACTGCTTAGCGCTGTGATGTGAGGTCCAGCAGAGTCACAGCCTCAGAGAAGAAGCTGTTCCTGTGCCTGCTGGTGCGGGAGCGGAGGAGAGTAAAAAGTCCATGGTTAGGGTGAGGTGCATCTTTGATAATGCTTTTCGCCCTGCCCAGGCAGTGTTTCTGGTAGATGTTCTCAATGGTGGGCAGTTGGGTGCCGATAATTCGCTGGGCAGTTTTCACCATATGCTGGAGTGCTTTGCTGTCCGATACAGGACAATTGCCATACCACACTGGGATGCAGTTGGTGAGTATGCTCTCAATGGTACAGCGATAAAAGTCCGTCAGTATCCTGGGACGGGGTGAGCTTTCTTGATGCTCCACAGGAAATAAAGGCACTGTTGCGCCTTTTTGATCAGGATGGAGGAGTTCAGGGACCAGGTGAGATCTTCGGAAATGTGGACATCAGGGAATTTGAAACTTGATACACACTTCATTGCAGCTCTGTTGATGTAGATGGGGACATGAGTGTGGCTCCTAGCATGCCTGAAGGTGTATCTCAGAAATTGAAGGTGTATCTGAGAAATTGCTGATTTCCTGGCATTTCCATGCGCTATAGTCTCTAGAGTTTACAGTGTGATGTGAGAAACAAAAACACTTCCACTGAGTGGCTGCACTGTGGGGGGAAATGTTTTGTTAATGAGGGAGGTCAGAGGAGAATGGCCAGATAGGGTTAATCTGTCAGGAACTCAAATATATTATTAGAATACTACAGCACAAAAACAGGCACTTCCACCCACCTAGTCTCTGCCAAGCTATTAACCTTCCTAGTCCCATTGACCTGCACCCGTACCATAGCCCTTCAAACCCCTCCCATCCCTGTACCTATCCAAATTTCTCTTAAGTGTTGAAATTGAACCTGGATTCACCACTTGTGCTGGCAGCTTTGTCCACTCCCTCACCACCCTCTGTGAAGATAACGCACCCCCCTTAATTTTCCCATAAACATCTCATATTTCACCCTTAACCCATGACCTCTAGTAGTAGTCCCACCCAACCTCAGTGGGAGGAGCCTGCTTTCATTTACCCGATCTATACATAGAAACATAGAAAATAGGTGCAGGAGTAGGCCATTCGGCCATTCGGCCATTCGGCCATTCGAGCCTGCACCGCCATTTATTATGATCATGGCTGATCATCCAACTCAGAACCCTGCACCAGCCTTCCCTCCATACCCCCTGATCCCCGTAGCCACAAGGGCCATATCTAACTCCCTCTTAAATATAGCCAATGAACTGGCCTCAACTGTTTCCTGTGGCAGAGAATTCCACAGATTCACCACTCTCTGTGTGAAGAAGTTTTTCCTAATCTCAGTCCTAAAAGGCTTCCCCTTTATCCTCAAACTGTGACCCCTCATTCAGGACTTCCCCAACATCGGGAACAATCTTCCTGCATCTAGCCTGTCCAATCCCGTTAGGATTTTATACGTTTCAATAAGATCCCCCCTCAATCTTCTAAATTCCAACGAGTACAAGCCTAGTTCATCCAGTCTTTCTTCATATGAAAGTCCTGCCATCCCAGGAATCAATTTGGTGAACCTTCTTTGTACTCCGTCTACGGCAAGGATGTCTTTCCTCAGATTAGGGGACCAAAACTGCACACAATACTCCAGGTGTGGTCTCACCAAGGCCTTGTACAACTGCAGTAGTACCTCCCTGCTCCTGTACTCGAATCTTCTTGCTATAAATGCCAGCATACCATTCGCCTTTTTCACCGCCTGCTGTACCTGCATGCCCACTTTCAATGACTGGTGTATAATGACACCCAGGTCTCATTGCACCTCCCCTTTTCCTAATCAGCCACCATTCAGATAATAATCTGTTTTCCTATTTTTGCCACCAAAGTGGATAACTTCACATTTATCCACATTAAATTGCATCTGCCATGAATTTGCCCACTCACCCAACCTATCCAAGTCACCCTGCATCCTCTTAGCATCCTCCTCACAGCTAACACTGCCGCCCAGCTTCGTGTCATTCGCAAACTTGGAGGTGCTACATTTAATTCCCTCATCCAAGTCATTAATATATATTGTAAACAACTCGGGTCCCAGCACTGAGCCTTGCGATACCCCACTAGTCACTGCCTGCCATTCTGAAAAGGTCCCGTTTATTCCCACTCTTTGCTTCCTGTCTGCTAACCAATTCTCCACCCACACCAATACCTTACCCCCAATACCGTGTGCTTTAAGTTTGCACACTAATCTCCTGTGTGGGACCTTGTCAAAAGCCTTTTGAAAATCCAAATATACCACATCCACTGGTTCTCCCCTATCCACTCTACTAGTTACATCCTCAAAAAATTCGATGAGATTCGTCAGACATGATTTTCCTTTCACAAATCCATGCTGACTTTGTCTGATGATTTCACCGCTTTCCAAACGTGCTGTTATCACATCTTTGATAACTGACTCCAGCAGTTTCCCCACCACCGACGTTAGGCTAACCGGTCTATAATTCCCCGGTTTCTCTCTCCCTCCTTTTTTAAAAAGTGGGGTTACATTAGCCACCCTCCAATCCTCAGGAGCTAGTCCAGAATCTAACGAGTTTTGAAAAATTATCACTAATGCATCCACTATTTCTTGGGCTATTTCCTTAAGCACTCTGGGATGCAGACCATCTGGCCCTGGGGATTTATCTGCCTTTAATCCCTTCAATTTACCTAACACCACTTCCCTACTAATATGTATTTCGCTCAGTTCCTCCATCTCACTGGACCCTCTGTCCCCTACCTCTCATAATTTTGTATACCTCTATCAAATCTTCCCTCAATCTTCTACGTTCTTGGGAATGAAGTCCGAACTTATTTGACCTTTCCCTATAACTCACGTCCTCAAGCTCTGGCAACATCGTTGTAAATTTTCTCTGCACTCTTTCAATTTTACATCTTTCCGATAGGTAGGTGACAAAAACTGCACATAATACTCCAAATTAAGCCTACTAAAGTCCTATACAATTTCAACATAACATCCCAACTCCTGTACTCACTACATTGATTTATGAAGGCCAATGTGCCATAAGCTTTCTTTATGACTCTATCTACTTTGTGACACCACTTTCAAGGAATTATGGATCAGTATTCCTCGAGTCCTCTGTTCTATCGCACTCCTTAGTGCCCTTCCGTGGTTGGTCCTCCCAAAGTGCAATATCTCTCAATTGTCTACCAGTTTTCTAGCTAGTTCAGATCCCACTGCAAGCTTTGATAGTCTTCCTCTCTACTTGTTGATCAAGTTTACCACATTATCATCCAGATCATTGATATGGTTGACAAACAACAACAGACTCAGCACTGATCCCTGTGGCACATCACTAGTCACAGGCCTCTAGTCAGAGACGCAACCATCTACTATCACCCTCTGGCTTCTTCCATGAAGCCAATGCCTAAGCCAATTTACTGCCTCATCTTAAATGCCAAATGAATGAAACTTCTTGACCAATCTTCCATACTAAAAGCCTTGCTAAAGTCCATGTAGACAACATCCACTGCCTTGACTTCATCAACTTTCCTGGCAACTTCCCCAAAAACTCTATAAGATTGGTTAGGCATGACCTACCATGCACAAAGCCATGTTGACTATCACTAATCAGTCCCTCTCTATCTAAATATCTCGTCCCTTAGAACACCTTTCAATAACTTTCCCACTATTAATGTCAGGATCATCTGCCTATAATTTCCTGGCTTATTCTTAGAGCCTTTTTAAATAACAGAACAACGTTAGCTATCCTACAAACATCCGGCACGTCATCCATGGCTACGGATGTTTTAAATATCTCAGCTAGGCCCCGGAAATTACTGCACTAACCTCCCACAGGATCAGAAGGAATACATTGTCAGGCCCTGGTGTGTCATCCACTCTAATTTGTCTCAAGACAGTAAACTCCTCCGTCATTGTATGTCCTTGTTGCTGCTTTGCTGCACTTCTATAGACACTGTGTCCTTCTTCAGAGTAAATACTGATGCAAAAAAATCTATTTCAGATCTTCCCTTCTCTTTTGGCTTCATCCATAGATTAACACTCTGACCTCCAGAGGACAAATTTTGATCCCTGCTATCCTTTTGGTCCTAATATACCTGTACAAGTCTATAGGATTCTCCTTCATCTCATCTTCTAGAGGAATCTCATGTCTTCTTTTAACCCTCCTGATTTTCTTTTTTCTTATAAGACCATAAGACATAGGAGCAGAATTAGGCCAATTGGTCTATCGAGTCTGCTCCACCAATCGATCACAGCTGATCCTTTTCTCTCCTCCTCAACCCCACTCCCCAGCCTTCTCCCTGTAACCTTTGATGCCGTGTCCAATCAAGAATCTATCAAGCTGTGGCTCTATTACACCCAACGACCTGGCCTCCACAGTTGCTCATACTCATCAAGTATCTCATTTGTCCTGCCTTCTTACACCCGCTATGCATCTCCTTCTTTTTCATAACCAGGCTTCAATATCTCTTGAAAGCCAAGGCTGCCTAAACCTTGCCTTTTATTCTGACAGGAACATGCAATCTCTGTACTCTCAAAATTTCATTTTTGAAATCCTCCCACTTATTGAGTACACTTTTACCAGAATAAAACGTGTCCCAATCCACACTTACCAGATCCTTTCTGATACCATCAAAATAGGCCTGTTTTCAATTTAGAATCTCTATCCAGGGACTAGACCTATTGGTTTCCATAATTACCTTGAAACTAATGACATTATGATCACATGTTACAATAGAGGTGCGCAGAAGAGCAACTCAGAAGGTAGAGGAGATGCCTAATAAAGTGGCCCCTGAGTGTAGACCTCACTGGGAGACCTTCCTAATGCCTGTGCAGGATACCCTTCCACATGTGTATAGTCAGAAAACCTCAAGTACAGGCACACACAGATACCTGATTTGTTTTCAAAGTGGAAGTCAGAGCCACCCTCCCTCTCTGCTGATTTATACCATGTGTGGTACTTTGCTGCTCTCTACCACTATACAAAACACAAAGGTAAGCTTTACTAGTAAAGTGGTGAGCCATCCAGTTTTGGACAATGTGATTTTTGCATACACAACTAGAGAGGAAATTTGGGTGCACTCCATATCCTTTTGGACTCCTCCCTGGCAAGTTCCTGACAGCAAAGTTGCCACGTGACCACCAATGAGGACTCTACCACACATACCCGTCTATCCCACCGGTGTCAGCACTAGATACACACATTCGTTTTCAACAGACACCAGTATCCATAAGGATGTTGTCTACGAGGGGTGATTGATAAGTTCGTGGCCTAAGGTAGAAGGAGTCGATTTTAGAAAACCTAGCACATTTATTTTTCAACATAGTCCCCTCCTACATTTACATACTTAGTCCAGCGGTTGTGGAGCATATGGATCCCTTCTTTGTAGAAGTCGGAGTCTAGGACCTCCGGAAAGTGGTCCACAGCAGCGGTGATTTATAAGTTCATGGCCTAAGGTAGAAGGTGATGAGTTATTAACTTCAAACTTTCTGCATTATCACCCAAAGAGTTGAACTGCACGTGCATGTAACGAGAGCATCTTGGACCTCCAGGTGGTCCACAGCAGGGGTGATTGATAAGATTGTGGCCTTAGGTAGAAGGAGATGAGTTACACAGCTCTTAGTACATGCATGTGCAGTTCAACTCTTTGAGTGAAAATGCAGAAAGTTTGAAGTTAATAACTCATCTCCTTCTACCTTAGGCCACAAACTTATCAATCAAACCCTTGCTGTGAACCGCTTTCTGGAGGTCCAAGACATCAACCTTTACAAAGAAGGGATGCTTATGCTCCACGACTGCTGGACTAAGTGTGTAAATGTAGGAAAAGTAAATGTGCTAGGTTTTCTAAAATTGACGCCTTCTACCTTAGGCCATGAACTTATCAATCACCCCTCGTACATTGTGTTATGACCCTTTAAGAGGCAGATGCTAGCACAGCAGTTACAGCTCCAGTGATCGAGGTTCAAGTCCTGCCACTGTAAGGACATTTTCTCCATGAGCACATGGGATTTCCCTGTGTGCTCAATTGCCTCCTACATTCCAATGGGTTATGGTTAGTGTTGGCAAGTTGTGGGCACGCTATGTTGGCGCCAGATGCATGCTGCCACAAGCACATCTCTGGATTGTTGTTGGCTGTTAACGCAAATGACACATTTCACTGTTTCGATGTACGTGTGACGAATAAAGCTACACTTTAATCTTTAAATCTTTCGGGGGTAACTCCTGCAGCTAGAACTATGAAGACAGGTCTCATTGATGGTAGAAATCAAATCCCTAAAGCCCACTGCTCCTGAAACATGAGAGACTGTTCGTGGACTTTTGGAACTGGCGCTAACAAGATCCAAATATCTTTTTAGTTCTTTTTAAAATAGCTTTAGGGAAATTGGTAATCCAATCCTAATGCTACAAGATGGGCATGAATACATTCCAGGACAATGTTTTCATAAGGACTTGAGCCAGAGTGCATGTTAGTATCCCAGTAGAGGTGATCATCACCAGATTGGCTACACTTACTTTTCAGTTCTTTGCAACAAGCAATGACAAGACTCAAACACAAACATGCTGATATTGGAAGGGAATCACCAGAGCCTCAGCAAATTTCCACAGATGCACCATGGAAAGCATCTTAACTGATTCTGCACGGGATCGAGAAAAGCTACAGAAGGTTATGAGCTCAGCCAGCTCCATCATGGGAACTAGCACCCCCAGCAATGAGGACATCTTCAAAAGGCAATGCCTCATAAAGGTAGCATCTGTCATTAAGGACCCCCATCACCCAGGACATCCATCTCCTCATTGCTACCAGCAGGGATGAGGCATAGAAGCATGAAGACACACACTCAACATTTTAGGAACAACTTCTTCCCTACCGCCATCAGATTTCTGAACCAGCACTACTTTTTGCTCACTTTTTGCACTAAATAATTAATTCTTTTATATACAAAATACACCTGTATATTTCTTAATGTAATTCATAGTTCTTGTAATACAGTACTGCTGCCAGAAAGTAACAAATTTCATGACATAAAGACACTTTGAAAGAACTCAGAGAACTGAGAAAACAAGTTAAGTTACAGAGCAAATGGGGAAGGAATGGATAAGGAAATAAGGGAAAAAATAATTATCTCTGATGGGGTGAGGGCAGAGTTATCAAGGTAATAAGCAGCTACTGAAGCCTCCTGGCTGACAAGGACTGTAAGGAGGGAAACATCCACACATGGCAAACTGATATGCATACCAGAGTGTGGGTTGTGCCCAGCAGATGGGTCTGTGTCAGTGAAAGGTTGAATCATATTATAAATGGATTACCTACAGCAAAAAATGAGCACTTCTGATATAAATAGAAAAAATCAAATTATCTGAAATTGTTGCAGACGACATTGAATGCCAAAGGCTGTAAAATGCCCAAATTCATGATGAAGTGCTGTCTCTCAGTTTTATGTCGGGCCTCTTTAGAATAGCACAGGAGGCCACAGACAAATAGATCAATGTGTAAGTGAGATGATGAATTCAAACAAGGTACCTCTTTAATGCAATGAAAGAAGTAAATTAAGGAAGACAAAATTTCAGAATCCTCAACCTATCGAGGAGTATTGTGATCTAAGTAGAGCAATGAAAAGTGGTGTGAAAATGTTTGAGGTTGGAGCAGAGAACAGTAGATAATAAATTGACCTTAGCAACAGTAAAAATTGTAATAAAAACGCAACAGCATGAACAATAGAAAGCAGGGACAGAGGCACTTATGGAAACAATTCAAACACCAGTGTCTTGAAGGAAGGAAGAAATTGGACAGAAGACAACAAAGATGCACCAGTTCTCTAACATAAGTTAAAGCTTGAAGAAGGAAAATCTCCACACATCCTCTAAGCTTGTTAAGGAGGAACATGAAACCAGAGGACTTCTAAACGGCACTTGATAAGGTACTGCATCAAGGGTTTTTGAGCAAAATGAAAGTTCATAGAGTAAGAAGTAATATATGATAGAGTCATAGAACACTACATAGAAACAGGCCCTTCAGCCCATCTAGTCCATGCTGAACTATTATACTGCCTAGTGCCATCGACCTGCACCCAGACCAGAGTCCTCCATACCCCACCCATCCATGTATCTATTGAAATTTCTCTTACAAATTGAAATTGATCCCACATCCACCATTTCCACTGGCAACTCATTCCACAGTCTCACCATCCTCTGAGTAAAGAGGTTACCCCTCATGTTCCCTTTAAACATTTCACCTTTCACACTTAATCCATGACCATTAGTTCTAGTCTCACCCAATCTCAGTGGAAAAAGCCTGCTTGAAGTTACCCTATTTATACTCCTCAGAATTTTGTATACCTCTATCAAATCCCCCTCATTCTCCTATGCTTCAGGGAATAAAGTCCAAACTTACTCAACCTTTTCCTATAACTGAGCTCCTCAAATCCCTGTACCATCCTTGTAAATTTTGAATCTTAAACATCTTATACAACTTCAACAATTTGAGAATAGAATATTATCTTGCCTACAGGGAAACTGATAGTAGGCAAGAATTTGTCTTTGCTGGTAAGATGCGACAAGTCATTTGCAGCAGGGATAACTGCTCGTACTTCAAAATTTTTAAATGAAGGCACCTGCAGGTCCTTAGGCACTGTAAGTAATTAGGAAATCTAACAGATGCTTGTGCTTATTGCTAGATGTGTTGAAGATAACAGTAGGGAGTCGGTGGTTTCCTTATGTGGAACATTGTGTATAGCCCTGGTCTCCTTATTTCAGGAAGAAGTTTATTGGAAGGCATTCAGAGGTTTCCTTTGAATTGGCAAAATATTATATGAGAAAAAGTTAGATGATTTAGACATGGGTGTTTTCTCAAAGGGCAGTGGAAGCTTCGAATTTCCCATTTTGATATAGAGGTAGATGGATGACTGATAAACCAGGAAACTGAAAGATTACTGCAGGAAGACAGAACTGCGGAGTTGAGCTTACATTCAAATCTGCCTTGAACTTATATTTAAGCCTTGTCAAGCCTGCCAAGCTGAATGTTGAATGATTGTTCCAAGCATCAATGGCTTTATGTTCAAATACCTGCAAAAGTGACAAAGAATGGAGGGAAAAAGAGACGATAATCACAGTTTTGGAAACCATTCCCCAGAAAATATGGACAGCTATGATTTGACCAAATAACTGAATATATCCACTTAAAACATCAATAGCAAAGAATGGTCATATCCATCATTTTCAGAAGCTATAGAACTACCAGGGTTATCTGTCACCCAAATAAATTGTATGTATGATTAATATCAAAGGGCTAAAAGACAAAATTCAGAGTAACTGGTAAGTAAGCAGTCAAGTTTTCAATGTACCTGCAGCTCAGCCATCCTTTAACCAGAAGACCATAAGGCAAGGGAACAGAATTAGGCCATTTGGCCCATTGAGCCTGCTCCACCATTCCATCATGGCTGATTTATTGTCACTCTCAACTCTTTCTCCAGCCTTCTCCCCATCACCTTTGACGCCCTAACTTATCAAGAACCTATCTACCTCCACTTTAAATATACCTAATGACTTAGCCTCCACAGCTGTCTGTGATAATAAATTCCATGGATTCAGTAAAGAAATTCTTCTTCACCCCTATTCTAAAAGGACATCTTTCTATTCTGAGGCTGTGCTCTCTGTTCCTAAACTCCCCCAATATAAAAAATATCCTCTCCACATCCATTTCTATCTTGGCCTTTCAATATTCATTAGGCTTCAATGAGATTCCCTCCTCCTCCTTCATTCTTCTAAGATCCAGCAGGCACAGGCCCAGAGCCATTGAATGTTCCTCATGCACGAAACATTTCATTCTCTGTCTCATTCTCGTGAACCTCCTCTGGACCCTCTCCAATGCCTGCACATCCTTTCGTAGATAAGGGGCCCAAAACTGCTCACAAACTCCAAGTGAGGTCTGACCAATGCCTTATAAGGCCTCAGTGTCACATTCCTGGTTTTCTATTCCAGCCCTCTCAAAATGAATGCTAACATTGCATCCACATTTTTTATTTGTATATTGAGATATAATGTGGAATAGTCCATTGCACCCAGCAATGCCCCGACTTAATCCAGCCTAATCACGGGGCAATTTACAATAACCAATTAAACTACCAGCCAGTACATCTTTGGACTGTGGAAGGAAACCAGAGCACCCGGAGGAAACACATAAATTCACGGGGAGAACATATAAGCTCCTTACAGGTGGCACAAACTCCTTATTGGATAGCTCTCTCCTTCTTCCAGTCTCAGCCCGAAATGTCAACTGTCCATTTTCCTTCATAAGTGTTGCTTGACCCATTGAGTTCATCTGGCATTAAACAAACCATTTGTTGCAACCAGGGATCAGTTTTTTTTAAGAGAAAAGATTTCTTTTTCCGTTAATATGTGGATTGTATTTTCTCAGGTATGCGTTGTTTATTTGATTGCTTACCTTTTACGTCTAATTGTTTGGTTGGACCAGCTCTGGGTTTTTACTTGGTGTTGCAGGTGTATCATTTGGGATCATGGAGATTGTTAAGCTCTCTTTCTATTTATCACTTTTACTCAATTTGGGGCAATTAAATTAGCGCGGGATTTTCAATGTCTTGCATTGCAGTTGCTGCTTTTGGGGGATATTGCTTGTTCTAGACACCAGGGTTGTCTGATTGATCCTGAATTCCTACTTGCTCCAGGGTGTATTTCAGGAGGGCAACCAAACCCCTCTTTCCCTGATCATTGTGGATCCTTGTCTGGTGAAACTCTGACCAAGTTCTTCTGTGAATCCTTTGTGATTTCAGTTCTTCAAGGTTTTGTATATTTTGCTTGAGCTCTTGTTAGTTTTGCTGGTTAATTTCTGTAACAAGTCTTTTGTTTCATTTGAATTGCCGAAGTCTCTAAGACCCCTGCACTTGAGTTTGCTAGTGTTTCTGACATTAATGCTGTGTTTTGTCATGTATAGTTATGCAAACAGATTCTTAAGACAAACAGAGCGATGGAAATTAAATATTGTTTGAAGACAAAAAAAGGAACAAACCATACAACATATAACCAATCCAGGCATTGCTCTTTTCTCACTGCTGCCATCAGGTAGAGGGTACGAGTGCCTCAGGACCCACACCACCAGGCTCTTGAACAACAGGGGAGAACTACTCTCATTCTATTTCTGGTGTTCCTACAAACGGTGGACTCACTTTAAGGACTCTTTATCTTGTTATTTCATGCTCCCGTTATTTATTTCCATTTATTTATATTTGCATTTGCACAGTTTGTTGTTCATTGATCCTGCTTACAGCTACTGTTCTATGGATTTGCTCAGTATGTGTGTGGTGACATGTATGTACTCTGATAATAAATTTTACTTAGAACTTTTAAATCATACAGAGACTTCTCTTAACATCACCAAAAAGAAGAAAGACAATGGCTGGTGTGTTTTTTACAGCAGCAAATCAACAGAGTCTGTGAGTATTGCAGCATTGAAACAAGCCCTTCAGCCTGAATTATCATGAAGTGGATTGGAATCAGGTTCAGAGAGTTCCCAGCTGAGGTCATGTTAGTTAATATTAAGCATGGAGAGCCGATCAATTCCACTAGAACAGCTCACAGGTAAAAACAGATTGCTGGACATACTCATTGGATCGTACAGCCCCTGTGGAAAAGAAACAGAGTTTACATTTCAGATCTGTGATCCTTTATCAGCTCAGCTCAGAATACAAAGTCAGACAAACCAAGCTACTTTATTTATTGATTCATTTAGAGATACAGCATGGAGTCAGCCCTTACAGCCATTTGAGCCTCGCTGCCCAGTAACCTCTGATTTAACCCTAGCCTAATCACAGGACAATTTGCAATGACTAATTAACCTACTAACCAGTACATCCGCGGACTGTGGGAGGAAATCAGAGCACTCACAATAAAGAGAAGGGAGCAACATCTATAGACCGCAACACACACAGAACGCTGGAGAGACTCGGCAGGTCAGGCAGCAGCTGTGGAATTGAATAAACAGTCAGCGTGTCGGGCTGAGACACTTCTTCAGGACTGGAAGATATCTAAACAGATAAATCGATTTGCTGTGTGTAAAAGAAGAAAGGATGTTGACTTGGCCTGGAAATCCATGTTTCTGTTATTAAAATCTTTCCCTAATGCACCTCTATCTCATGAACTTTTCATGCAAAGGGTCACAATATACACATCAAAATCCAACAAATGTAAACCAAAATAATAAAAGAAAAGTACAGATGCTGGAAATCTAAAAAAAATAATATACTGGAAACAAAGAACAGATTAGACAACAAAGAAACACACTGCATTGAGTTTATAACTCCATTAACCTATATCAACTCAACTCGTCAAAAATATTCCCTTGTCTACTTATCTTCCACCTCTCCACATTCTGTATGTTCTATGCTACCGAAAACTAACTTGTTAGTCTTTCTTCCAAATTCTGGCAAAGGTCTCAGACCTGAAACGTTAACTATTTCTCTTACCACCGATGCTGACTGACCTGCTGAGCATTTCTGTTATTTTCCAGTCTTATTTTTTCATCTCTTTTTTCCAGTCCTGATGAAGGGTCTTGGCCTGAAGCATCAACTGTACTCTTTTCCACAGAGGTTGCCTGGCCTGCAGATTTCCTCCAGCATATTGCATCTGTGCTTAGATTTCCAGCATCTGCAGATTTTCTCTTGTTTGTTTTCCATCATTTTCTGTTTTGTTTTATTCCTACAAAAGTAAGTGTCGAAACATCCTGAAATAATCTGTCACATCCTGTCCCCTTTTATTCTGCAGGTCCATTGGGTCCTACTTTCATAAATACATTCATGAAAAAGTTGGCTTGTATTTCACAACTTCAAAACACTGATTTAATTTTAATTCACGAAAGTCACAAATGCAAATTTACTTCAAGTCCTCTGAGAACAAAGCAGAGATGTGTCACCACTCGAACAGACTTACCATAACATCTGGTGTGTACAATTCACACTGCTAAAACCCATCAGTTCTATCGCCTGATAAGATATTATGCATAGAAAATTTAAGAACAAATTCCAGGCGTACAACAAATCTTAAACAAAGGAGTTAGCAATAAAGAAATAAACTTTGAAATTATATTATTTTCAAGGTAAATTTTGTTTGTCACACAGACATTGAAGCATACAGTGAACAGTGTCATTTACGTCAAAGACAACACGGCCTGAGGATGGGCTGGGCGCAACCCACAAATGTCACCAATGTAACATGCACGCAGCTTGCTAACTCTAATTTGTATGTCTTATTGGAATGTGGGAGGAAACCAGAGCAACTAAAGTCATGGGGAAAGTGTACAAACTCCTTAGAGACTGCAGCAGCAACTGAACCCTGACTGCTTGCACTGTAAAGCATAATACCAACCACAGTGCGACATAGAGTTAGTTATAAAGAAATAAGCTCCTTTCACAAAGGACCTAAATTCACCCATGCTCTTGCATGCTGGAAACTTGAGTGGGCAGGTTCTGGCATCTGTCACAAAAATCAGACTAAATTTCTATTAATTGTCCCTTCACTGAGCCCTCAGGGAGAGTACCCTGGGGTTTTGTAATATTTACTGATTGGCGTGAGTCTGACTTCAGTGAAATCTGAGGATGGGGCTATAACACATACTTTCAATCGGCCTACAGCGATATCTGCCCAATATTAAGTTCTGCAGTGTAATCGTATTGCTAACATCATTCAAATATTTGTTGATTCCAATTTTATTATTGGCCTTAAAGAGTGAAATTGCTTCATGATTTAAAGTCTGTGGAAAAATTAAGGCCAGTGACTGATAAATTACCACAAAATTCTTCTTTCCAGAGCAACATTTGTGATTATGCAAGAATGCACAGTGAATGTTCAAATGTTCTGAATTACCTTCCAGCTAACATGATAGTAATAATGCGTGTAAAACCAAGAATTCAGTAGTCACTCCCTATACCAGATCAGGTATTAGCTTCCAATTTCATACACTATATAATCCCCTTTTATCCATGGCATCCGCCTCCTATTCTTTTGATAGACTGACATCAAACTTCCTTTTCTGGTCCACGAGAATTGATTTTAAGAGAGCTATTGTTCCTCAGATATTGTATGCAAAAATACAAACGTTTGTACATGTAACATGCTTCATCTTCAACTTTTTACCTTTTCCACTTACCTCCTCCCAGCTCCTCACTTCTTCGCCCATCCCCCACCCACCTACCCTTCCCCCCCCCCACCTAAGTTTCACCTATCACTTTGCAGCTTGTCCTCCTTCCCCTCCCCCACCTTCTTATTCTGGTTTCTTCTCCCTTCCTTTCCAGTCCTGATGAAGGATCTCTGCCCACAATATAGACTACTTATTCCTCTCCATATATGCTGCCTAATCTGCAGAGTTCCTCCAGCATTTTGTATGTGTCTCTCTGGTTTTCCAGCATCTGCAAAATCTCATGTTTACTTAACAACCTGAAAGACATCTTCACAAAAGCAAGATGCTGAAAATCAGAAATTGTGGAGAACACTCCAAAGGACAAAGTCCATGGAGGGAGGGGGAGAGGAGGGGAAGAGGGAGAGAGGGGAGATGGGGAGAGAGGGAGAGAGAGGGAAAGGGAGAGAGAAAGGGAAGACAGAAGGGGGAAAGAGAGAGAGCGGAGGAGAGGGGGAAGAGAAAGGGAAGAAAGAGAGGGGAGAGAGAGAGAGAGGGAGAGAGAGGGTGGGAGTGAGAGAGGGGGAGAGGGAGGGGGAGAGAGGGTGAAGAGAAAGGGGAAAAGAGAGAGAGGGAGGGGGAAGAGAGGGAGGGGAAGAGAAGGGAAGAAGAGAGAGGGGGAAAAAGGGAGGGGAAGAGAGAGGGGGAAGAGAGAGGGGGAGGAGAGGGGGAGAGAGAGAGGGGAGAGAGAGGTGGGGAGAGGGAGGGGAGGGGAGAGAGGGGGAAGAGAGAAAGAGGAAGAGAGGGGGAGAGCAAGAGAGGGAGATTGATTCAGTCAATGAGCATTTGCTAGAATCTGTAGGTTTAGTTTTGGGTCCTTTATTATAAAGATAGTAAGTCCACAGATTATGCACATTGATAATTAAAAATCTATGAATTACAGACAGAGTTAAATAGACCCAGGATCTCAGGTCTCTATAACCTCTTGGCAATAAAATGAAGTACACTGAACTGACAGGCTATCAAGTGTGATGACATATGTTTTGGTGGAAGGACTATCTGCATCCATTTTGTTATGCGTCTTCAACATTATGCACATTGGCTAATTGGCTAATTGGCTAACGCCACCAGTTATTTCTTAACCACATTCTACAGCCCTAATCTGTATAGCAACAATGACCCTTTTGACCACTTTGCTCTACAATGGACTTTATTTTGTTCTGCTTGTGTTCTTTCTTGCATAATTGTGTATCAGTTATGTTTTATTTATGAGTCTCTTGTAAATGCCGTCTCTCTAATGCTATGTATCTGTGATGCTGTGGCAAGTGTGTTTCTCCCTGCACCCGTACATACATGTACTTGTGCATATGTGCATTGTGGTGTATTAAATTTGTAAATTATTTGCAAGATGGAAGTCCGAACAGTTCCAAGTGACATTTTCACTCTTTGTGGACTTGTAAGGTATCTATACAAGTTAAACACCGTAAGTTTGATAATTAATGTCTGACGTTTGTTGATAGCAGTTCGATTCATGGTCTTGCCCAGCCTTAGGCACCAGTGGCATGAGAATGTCTGTCGATGAACACATAAGACCATAAGACATAGGAACAGAATTAGGCCAATCAACCCATCGCCTCTGCTCCACCATTCCATCATGGCTGATCCTGGATCCCACTCGACCCCCTACACCCACCTTCTTGACATATCATTTGATGCCCTGACGGATCAGGAAATGATCAGCTTCCGCCTTAAATATACCCACAGACCTGGCCTCCCCCGCAGTTTGCCGCAGAGCATTCCACAGTTTTACTATCCTCTGGCTAAAAAAAAATCATCTTTACCTCTGTTCTAAAGAGTCACCCCTCGATTTTGAGGCTGTGCACTCTAGTTCTGGATACCCCCACCATTGGAAACATCCTCTCCACATCTAGTCCTTTCAATTTTCAGTAGGTTTCAGTGAGATCCCCCTCATTCTTTTAAATTCTAGTGAATACAGACTCAAGCTGCCAAACACTCCTCATATGTTAACCCTTTCATTCCTGAAATCATCCTCGTAAATCTCCTCTGGACTTTCTCCAATGACAACATATCCTTTCTGAGATATGGGGCCCAAAACCATTGACAATACACCAAGTGCAGCCTGACTAGTGTCTTATAAAGACTCAGCATTTTCTCCTTGTTTTTATATTCTATTCCCCTTGAAATAAATGCCAATATTGCATTTGCCTTCTTTACCACAAACTCATCCTGTAACTTAACCTTCTAGGAGTCTTGCATGAGGATTCCCAAGTCTCTCTGCACCTCTGATGTTTGAACCTTCTCTCCATTTAGATAATAGTCCGCACTATTGTTCCTTTTACCAAAATGCATTATCGTACATTACCAACACTGTATTCCATCTGCCACGTTTTTGGCCATTCTTCCAATTTGTCTAAGTCCTGCTGCAATCGCATTGCGTCCTCTGCACTACCTACCCCTCCACCTATCTTCAAACCATCCGCAAACTTTGCCACAAAGCCATCGATTCCATTATCTAAATTATTGACAAACAATGTGAAAAGTAGCGGTCCCAATACTGACCCCTGAAGAACACCACTAGTCACTGGCAGCCAACCAGAAAAGGCCAAACTATTAGTTGTTTGAATGAAAGAAACTAGGCTGAATTAGTGGCATGAGAACAATAAATTGGGTGATAATAAATGAGGCTTAAGTTACTTTGTTGTGTTTGTACGTTTATTACCACATCTCCTGGACACACAAATTGTTTAGGTCTTTGGGTCTGATCAACCGAGCCCATTACAATATGACAATAAAGTCACTTTCACAAAAAAAGTCCTTATTGGAACAAAATACTGAGGAGCTGTTATGCATGGGACTCCAAGGTGGTAGGTAGTGTCTTGTGACGCTCTGTGGAAATTTGGCAGACGCAAAAAATTAAGAGATGAGGCATAGAAGGAAATGATCATTAGTGAGCCTGAAGTATATTCTCTCTTAAACCTATTATCCTCCATCTTGTTAGTACACCAGAAAATATACAGTAACTGGGTGTCAATCAGCCAAACATAATAAATTAATGTTGGCAGACTACTTAAAGTCCAATAGTGAATCCCACCAGATGTTTCAAATGCATGGATTGAAGCAGACAGCAGAGGGATCTGGACAGGTTTGGACTCCAGTCTCAAATAGATGGGAGGCACCTTGATTAAAAAGATGCTTTTAACTGAACTCATAGAGGTAAATCTGATAAATATTAGACTTTCCTTCCTTACATAGTCAAAACCATAAAGAATAGTTCATACTAGCCATTGAGGGGCCTCTCCACTATACTCCATAGACTCATTTTTCTTGTGCTTTAATTATTCAGGATATTTTAATACTTTGGGCAGCACAGTAGCCTTGTGGCTAGCACATTGCTTTATAGCACCAGCAATCACCGAGAGGGTTTCAATTCCTTCCTCTGCCTGTGAGGAGTTTTTGCGTTGTCCTCGTGACCATGTGGGTTTCCTCCGGGTGCTCTGGTTTCCTCCCACATTCTAAAAAAAGATATATGGTTAGGGTTAGTGAGTTGTAGGCATGCTATATTGGTCTCAGAAGTGTGATGATATTTGTGAGCCACTCCCAGCACAATCCTCGCTGAAGTGATTTGACGCAACTGACACATTTCACAGTATCTTTCGATAGACGTGTGATGAATAAAACCAATCTTTTAAAAAAAAAGCTTCATTAATTAAAATGTATTCAGGAAATAGAATGAAATCAGTACGGGCCTTTGCATTCATGGTGTAAACAAATCACTGCATTCGTTGTGTCACCAAACCAATAATAATTTGTTTACAGTGATCTTTAATATAATGATATTTATTATATTATATAAGTTAATTGAGCGTACCAATGCCACTCAATGCACCCATCAAGTGTTTGAGAGGCTGTTACACAAAACAGTTCCACAGTGCCCACTAGTGGCAGGACCTAGAATTGCATCTTTCTTCACAAAGCTGCACGACGTTTCAATATATCACTTAGCAACGTGGAGGCCTAAAGGAGTCAGATAGGAGTGCAACAACAACTTTTCACTCAACGTCAGGAGAACCAAGGAGTTCAGTGCAGACCTCTGGAAGGGGGAAGTCGAGAGACCACGTGTCAATGCACGTCGAGGGGTCAGCAATGGGAAGGATGAGCAGCTTCAAGGTCCTGAGCATCAACATCTCAGAAGATCTATTTTGGGCCCAACATATTGATGCAACCATGAGGATGCACACCAACAGCTCTACTTTATTCGGAGTTTGAGGAGATTTGATGTGTCACCAAAGCACCTTGCAAATTTCTGCATATATATCATGGAGAACATTCTAACTGTTTACCTCACTACTACCTGGTATGGACACTCCAATACACAGGACCAAAAGAGGTTTCAGAGGATTGTGGACTCATCAGCTCCATCACAGGCACAAGCCTTCCCACTATTGAGGACATCATCAGGAGATGGTGCTCAAAAGAGGTGGCATTCTTATTGAAGTTCTCTCACCAGTCACAACATGCCCTCTTCTCTTTACTAGCATGAGGAAGGAGGTACAGGAGCCTGAAGACACATACTCTTTCACTGAGTTAAAGGTCTTTCAGCAGCACACAATGTTTGTCTCAGTATTTATCCCCGGGAACACGCCATAATTCAACGAGACTTTTGTTACACAGCTGCTTGGGACAAACATTGACAAGGACCATGTCATTCATTTCCAGATCTTCTTGGCAAATGCACAGTCTGCAAAGAGGCAGCCGATTGTCACAACCACACCGCCGCTTCCTGAGGAGCAGTGAGCATTGTGAGTGAGACTGACCAGTCAGGAGGAATCTGATTGGGAAGGTCCCTCTCATTACTGGCCGAGTGAAGTCCTGGTGTGTTTTGTTGAGTTTTGGTGAAGAGGCGTTCTGCCAAACAGCTGACAGTCTGCTTAGGATGCCATCTCACAGGATGCAACACGTCCTCCTCACTCAGGATCCACCATTTTGATTGCTGCCTGATGAGTTTATGGTCAAGGATGTTTTTGTTCAAAACACTTTTGTACAAAGGCAAGTTCAACTCAATGGAACATCACTGGACAATGAGATCAGGCCCATAACTTCAACACCAGGAACAAGTGTAAGCTCAGCATGCAGTGAAATTTACTGTTTGCACACTTCACTTCTACACACAGCTTGATACAGCCAGACCCAAAAGTGGCCATTTGGAAAAGGGCAATGTTGGCTGTAATTTTTCATCATTCTTGAGAGACTTGGGCATATCATTGGACACACACTACCTCAGATCTCCAGACGAAATATACAAGATCGTTGTCATGAGTGACTTCAACTTTCCTAATATTGATCAGAGCCTCCTTAGTGCAGAAGATTTAGATGAGGCAAAATTTGTTAAGTGTGTCCAGGAAGGATTCCTGACACAATTGTGGACAGACCAACTAGAGGAGGGACCATATTGGATCTCCTACTAGTTAATGAATCTGGCCAGGTGATAAATCCCTTGGTGGGTGAGCATTTTGGAGACAGTGACCACAACTTCCTGATGTTGACCACAGGGATAAGATCAGATGGTATCGGGAAGTACTTAATGAGGGGAGGACAAAGTACGATGTTCTATGATGCCATTCCTTGTGAGCATAAATTGGGAACAGATGCATTTGAGGAAATGTACAACAAAAATGATGAGGTTACTTAAGGAATACTTGTATTGGGTTCTGGATAAGTATGTCAGTTGAGGCAGGGAAAATACAGTAGAGTGAAGGAACCATGGTTGACAAGAAATGTGGAACGACTAGTCCACAGGAAGAAGGAAGCACACTTGAGGTTTAGGAAGCAAGGCTCTTGAGAGATATAAAATATCCAGGAAGAAGGTTAAGAAGGGAATTAGGAGAGCAAGAAGAGGACATGAAAAGGCCTTGGGGAGTAGGATTAAGGAAAACCCAAGGCTTTCTACACATACAGGAAGTACAGAAGGATGACTAATATGAGTATAGAACCAATCAGGGATAGAAGAGAAAATATGTGCTTGGAGTCAGAAAAGGCAGGGAAGGTCCTCATTGAGTACTTTCCTTCAGTATTCACCAGTGACAATAATGGGATGAATGTTGACAAGTGTGAGGTCAGCCTAGAACAGGCTAAAATGCTAAAACATGTTGACATTAAGAAAGAGGAAGTGCTGGAATTTTTGAAAAATATTAGGATAGATGCATGTAAATCCTCTGGACCATATGGGATATATCTCAGGTTACTATAGGAAGCAAGGGAAGAGTGGCTATGATGATCATTCATTCTCAATGGTCATAGGAATAGTACCAGAGACTGGAGGGTGGCAAATGTTATCGCATTGTTCAAGAAAGATAAGAGGGATAATCCTGGGAGCTAGAGACCAGTAAATTGTTGGGCAAGCTACTGCAGGGGATTAATAGAGACAGTATTTACGAGAATTTGGAAAAGCATAGTCTAATTAGGCATATTCAGCATGGCTTTGTGAAGGGTAGGTCATGAATTCTACAAGGAAATGGCAAACCAAATTGATGAAGGTAGTGCAGTAGATATATAACCATATAACAATTACAGCACAGAAACAGGCCATCTCAGCCCTTCTAGTCCATGCCGAGATCTTACTCTCACCTAGTCCCATTGACCTGCATTCAGCCCATAACCCTCCATTCCTTTCCTGCCCATATAGCTGTCCAATTTAGCTTTAAATGACAACATCGAACCTGCCTCAACCACTTCTGCTGGAAGCTCGTTCCACACAGCTACCACTCTCTGAGTAAAGAAGTTCCCCCTCATGTTACCCCTAATCCAACACTGCCTCTTCTCTAGTTGGTACCTCTATGTACTGCTGCAAGGGTGGACCAAAATGCAAGACACATCTTGTGAGGTTAAGTAAATTGAGATTATTGTGTGATACCAGGAGAGCAAAGCAGAAGCAGGAATAGTGAACTGGACAAGGAATCAGCTACGACTAGGCTGGGTCTAGGGGTCTGGGTTAGGACTCTGAATTGGATCCCAGAACTAGCAGCAACATAAAGAGGACACGGTATGGACTCCGAGCCAGAGACTGGACAAGGACCCAGTACCTGGGTCGTGCCCCGGGCTCAGACCCCAGAACCAGCCATGGACATGACATGGGCTAGGGAGAGGAGGAACATTGAAAACAGAGCCTCGGTCTCGGGAGAGCAGGTACATGGAACCATGGACACATACACAGAACATAGAGTCGGGACTCCTCCTTGGGTACAGGACTCGCACACAGAACAGAGAGCCAGGACCCCTCCTTGGGTACAGGACATAGGGCCGGGACTCATGACCCCCCTCGGGGCAATGGCAAGATGGCCTGACTTACCCCACGGAGGCAAGGACAAGACAAGACCAACACGAAAGAACACCGGACAGTACCTATCTAGCTCCGGCGATGGAACTAGACCGAAATGCAGGCAGGGGTTGCAGACGAGGGCTAGAGGTGAGAGGGGCAGAGAAGGGATTCAGACAAGGGGGTAGGACAGGAATCACAGACCACCAGGGCCAGGACTTGACTCGGAACTTGGATGCCGCCAGGGCCGGGTCTTGACTTGGAACTTGGATGCCACCAGGACTGGGACTTGACTCAGTACTTGGATGCCACCAGGGCCGGGACATGACTTGGTACTTGGATGCCACCAGGGACAGGACTTGACTTGGTACTTGAATGCCCCCGGAGCCAGGACTTGACTTGGAGCCTCTGGGTAGTGAGGAGCTCTCGACTCAGCCCGGGAACAGTAGACAGCGGTTCTTGATTCCCTCCGACGGGTTAACTGACGGACCCACCTCGGTGAGGAAAATTTGCAGGCTCACTTTGGCGAGGTAACTTGATAGGCTTGCTCTGGTGAGGAAAGGTGAATTACCGGCACTCACTTCGGGCGGAGACTAGGCTTGCTCTGGCCAGATGACATTGGCACGCCGTACCTTTGGTGACTTTGCAGACACTCTCGCGCCGAACAGCTGAAAGCAGGAGATTATAAACTACCAGTTCAGCCGAGAGTAAATTGTCTCTAATCCCCAAGGCCGAGGGACACAGGAAAACAGGGAACTAAAGGGAAACAGGGAGTCAACGGTCCAGATCATAACATAAACAAAGTAAACTTAAAGAGACCCTGATCTGGACCATGACAGAAGGAGGATTGGAAGAGAATTGATTTCTGTATAAAAGGTGATAAGAGCCACTGATAAAGAGAACAGCCAGTGCCGTTTTCTCAAGGCGGTATAATTCTAAGGTGGTTAGAGGATAGTGTAGAGGGGTTGCCAGAGGTAGTTCGTTTGTTTTTTTTACATACACACAGTGATATTTGCATGGTGGTAGAAGAAGGTTGAAGCAGGTATATTGGGTGTATTTAAGAGGCTCACTCTTAGAAAGGCACATGGATAAAAGAAAAATGAAGGGCTACATGGGAGAAAATGATTAGATTAATATTGGAGTAGGTTAGAAGGTCAGCACAACATTGTGGGCCAAAGGGCCTGTACTGTGCTGTTCTATGTTCTGTGAAACAGAAGAAGACTCTACTGTTTGTCATGGCAGAGGAAAAGTATATATCCAAGTACATCATGCTTGATAACTAGGTTCTTGCCTATCATCAAGGGGGTGTGCCTCTCCCGTAATTCCAGCCAGTTCTTGCTACATTGAGCAAGATCACAGCCCCTTCGGGTAAACAGACTAGGTGGTGAAGAGGACAGAGAACTGCTCAAGCCAGTTGGCAAAGAACACATCATTGCTCTTCCTGTGGGTGGTTGGTCCCCAAGGCCAGCTCAGACTGGTTACCGATGCTAACCACTCAGAGGACACACCATGTGTCCAGGCAGAAGATGGTTATGTTATCCATGTACTTAAGCTCCTACAGCCTGACATCATCACCGCTCTTCTGTCTGCAGTCTTTCTGATGAACAACTGCCTGACACCAGACTTAATGGAGTAGATTCCTGTTTCCCAGCCATTACTTTGGACTGCACCACAGATGGCTGTGAATCCAATTCCTGAATCCCTCCCCAAAGCTCATTTTGGTGGTTACATCCATCATGTCTGGGTACAATAGTCCACTCCCCAGTCCCTCACATAGGTGACAGTATCTTTTGAACAATGCAAGACTGTCAGAGTTTTTCTTCCCAGGTAGGGAGTGGATTTGCTCTGGTTCGATCATCTGTCCTAGAACAGACTTGATCAGATTGGCAATGATTTTAAATGGGATTTTGAAATCCATATTCAATAGTAGATGAGTTGTTAATTCCTGAAGCCCATCTTCTTTCCCTTCTGCTTAAGGATGCGGGTGATGATGCATTTCCTCATGGATTCTGACGTGTTGCCAGAAGCAGAGCTTTTCACACCTCCTGCAGTTCAGGACCCATCCAGACCCACGGAGCTGATGTCTGGCTTCTGGGAGATTTATACATCTTTAGGAAACTAGTGGAAGTAGTGGTAGAGGCTGATACAAAAGGGACATTTAAGAGATTATTAGAAAGCACATGGGTGTAAGAAAAACAGAGGTCATTGGCTGTGTAGGAGGAATGGGCTTGACTGATTGTGGAGAAGGCCCAGCATTGTGGGCAGAAGGGTTTGCATTTTGCTCTAGTGTGCTATATTCTACAAACCAAATGGCACTTGTCTTATTTTCTAGAGTCAGTGTTTTCTCCAGGATCTTATACTTCTTGTGCTCTATGCCCTCCATGTTGGAGGACAGGAAGATCCAGGAGGCTGTGCCATCTGCGTCCTTATTGATGTATGGGCCATTTAGAAGCATTTGCATATCCTCTGTCGTTGCCGATGAACTGGACTCTGAAAATTCACACTTGTTCCTCAATCACACTTTATCTACTTGCGCACGAGGAGAACAGCATGGCACCTGTCACCACACTTTACTGCAGTTTGAACAGAGAAATGTCACTTTTATACAGAATTGACTAACAGTTACAGATATTGACAACGTGCGTTCAAATTCCCTATTTGCAAGTTCACTCACCACTCACAATACAAGTGTTAAAAGTTAATAGAAACTGCACGCTAACAACCAATGATACGTTGAAGTTAATAAAGGAATTGCCCCTTAGTTGGTGTGCATGTGTCCCTTGCAACCTTCGGTAACATCCTAATATATCCCTTTCCCTGCTGTAAAAAGAAAACTGATTCCAGAGTTATTGAGCATATCAGCCAACATGGCCACTTTGAAACTGCTGGAGTTTTGGGAGCAAATGCCATTGCTTGGTTTGTACAAGCCAAGGCCCAATACATACAGTGAGAAATCTCCACCAACAACACCGAATCTTTCTATGTTGCAGCGTCACTCAATAACTCCAGAGCTGCAAGACTGGTGCATCTAGAACATCCGCCTGAAGACTACAAATACTGATTGCTGAAAACTCACCTTTTACAGACTTTTGGACTACCAGAATCTGAGTGCATCAAACAGTTGTTCTCCTTGCCCAGCCTCAGTGATGCTAATCAGTCAGAGTTAATGGACCACATGCTGTTTCTCCTGGGAAATCACCATCCTTGTTTTATTTTTAAAGAACTCCTCAAGCAACAAGTGCCTGATCAAGTTCACATAGTCCTCACTAATGAACCCACAACAAACTATAGGGAGCTTGCTAAAATGGCTGATGGTCTACAGTCAACTACGCAGCGGTGCATTATTCCTCCCCTTCATCTTCCTTGATAAGCGTAGTTAGCAAGAACTCCAACGTAAGGATACTTGAAGCTGTGAAACAGAAGACACCGGGACTGTGTTTTTACCATGCTTGCTTTGGTATGAACACTAGGAAGTGCTGACAACCTTGTAGCTTTGACAGAGCCAGTGCTTTGGGACATCAGAGGTCTGGGAACCCCGTGGTTCCAGCTATCAGGGTCATCAACTGTTCATTATGGACACCCTTTCAGGGCAATGCTTCCTGTGTGCCACGGGCGCTCAAGTGAGTGTGTCACTTGATGAGAAGGCAAAGAGTGACCAAACCTCACTGAAGGCCGCCAATGGCAGCAAGATCCAGAGCAATGGGACATGAGGGGTGAAATTCTGCTTCAGTGAGTGACATTACACATGGGCATTCATCCTGGCTGAAGTAGCTAAACTTCTGCTTGGTGCAGATTTCTTGTGTGCCCAAGGACTATTAGTTGATCTTAAGAACTGCCAGCTTATGGATGTCAAGGACTTTAGGTTGTACCCTGCTCCTCCAGTAAGTTCCTCACAACGACTCTGTCAGGCGTATGCACCACCGCATGTGAGTTTACTCCACTGCTGGGCAAATTCCCAAACCTCACCAAGCCCACATTCTCCACTACAGTTACAAAACAAGGGGCCAAGAACCACATTTCCACAACTGCACCCCCAGTCCACGCCTGAGCACATAGATTGGGTCCCAGAAAAGCTGGCAACCACAAAGGTTGTTTGCCAACATGGAAAGACTTGGCATCGTACACCAGTGGAATATCCCCTGGGCTTCACCCCTCCATATGGTCCCTAAGTCCATTGGTGGTTGCTGCCCCTGTGGTGGTTACCAACGCCTTAACAAGGCCCCCACCCTCGATTGTTACCCGGTCTCACACATCCAAGACTTCTTGGCATGTTTATCTGGAAATTCAATTTTTTCCAAAGTCAGTCTAGTTAGGGGCTACCAACAAGCACCTGTGCGCTCGGAGGGCACTCCCAAAATGGCTGTGATAACCCCATTTGTCCTCTTTGAGTTTCCATGCATGCTGTAGAAAGAATGCAGCACAGACTTTCCAATGGCTGATGGACTCTGTATTAAAAGACTTAGATTTTACTTTTGTTCACCTGGATGACATACTTGTCGCCAGTGCATCCAAATCCAAACATGTATCTCATCTCTGCATGCTTTTTGAGTGTTTAAGCCAACACGGGTTGATTATCAACTCTGTTAAATGCCAGTTTGGGATGTTAACCATTGACTTTCTTGACCAAAGCATTTCCACAGAAGGTGTGCATCCCCTCCCATCAAAAGTAGCTGTTATTATGGATTTCCCCTGCCCTGCCTTACTAATAAACTACAGGAGTTTTTAGGCATAGTGAATTTCTATAAACACTTCATTCCACGAGCTGCTGAACTTATGCTTCCTCTGTATTGTGCGCTTAAAGGCAATGCCCCTAATCACATGCTTGACTCGCCAGCAGACGTGACCAGAGCTTCTGATGATACTAAACAAGTTCTTTCCAAAGCCACCCTCCTGGCGCACCCACTGCCCAACACGCCTCTAACCATTATCACTGAAGCATCGGACTATGCTGAGTTGATCGGAAGCGTGTGGCAGCCACTCGCCTTCGTTGCCTAGCAACTCCATGCCCCTCAAAAGGAAGCATAGCATAGCACGTTTGACTGTGAGCATGTTTGACTGTGATACGGTCTCTATCTGGCTGTCCAACATTTTCATTTTCTTCTAGAGGGCTGCCACTTCATAGTGTTTGTTGACTACATCCATGTGGTGGCCAAATTATCAGACCCTTGGTCTGCTTGGCAGCAACGCCAACTGGCCTACATATCGGCGTTCACAACTGATATACAACATAGGAAGGGGAAAAATGCAGCTGTGGCTGATTGCCTGTCATGGCCAGTCACTGAGGCCGTACACATAGGGATTGTCTGTGCTGGCAAGGCAGCCAACCAAGTTACTGACCCAAAGGTCCAGTGCTAAACCAACAGCCTGTGATTGGCTGACATTAAGTTCAGGGAAGCTGGGATTTTTCTCCTGTGTGATGTCTCAACTGGTCACCCTCACCTCATCGTGCCTGCAAACTGGAGGCAGACTGCTTACGACTCCATATATGGCATCTTGCGACCAGGCCAGAAGGTCTCATAGAAACTGGTTGCACTAAAGTTTGTGTGGCAAGTCCTTAGAAAGGATGTGTGTGATTGGACTGTGCCTGTGTAGAGTGCCAGCTGCCAAAAATTAACCATGATATTCAGATGACATTGGCACCTATTGAGGTCCCTGAGTGAAGGTTTGACCATGTCGATGTGGACCTTGTTGGTCCTCTCCCTGCCCCCCACCCCAGCGATTTCACACACCTTCATACCATGGTGGACATTGTGGCCAGAAGTCGTACCTCTAGCATCGACGGCAGCTGCGGATGTGGCTTTAGGCTTTCACCAGCACCAGTTTGGTGCCCCATCTGATGTTTCCTCTGACAGTGGTCCCCAATTCAAATCAGACCTCTGGGCTGCGATGGTAACCTCAGCATTAGGCTACATCACACCATGGCGTATCACCTGCAGTCCAATGGCCTATGCAAGCGGTTTCGCCACCCCTTAAAGGCTGCTCTGAGGGCTTCCCTGACAGATGAGTGTTGGCATGATCATCTCCTGTGGGTCCTGCTGGGGCTCAGAACAGCTCCAAAGAGCTGAATTGGTATAGGGGCAGTTGATTTTATTTCTGATGCCATGATTGCCTGGTTAACCGCTCAACAACATTCCACCCTCCTCAGTAAATTCAATTCCTTTGCACCTATTCCAACCTCCCATCATGGTGTACAGTACTCTTGGGTTTCTATTGACTTGCATTCCACCTTGTTTGTTTTTGTCTGCCATAATGCACTCCAACATCCCCTTAGGCTCCCTTACGATGGCTCATTCCGCATTTTGGAACAAAGAGAAAAGACTTTTATCATAGATAAGAGGGGTATACCCTAATGTGTTCGGGTAGATCATTTTAAACCAGCCCACCAAGATTTGGAGGATTCCGTTGCCATGTCCCTGCCGTCACAACATGACCACCAGCGTATCAGCACAGCTCTGGACGAGCCAGAGGTACCTGCTGTTCCTCCAGCCAATGAACAGAGGACCCGAGCCAGCCGGCTTGTCTGAGCTCTGACCAGGCTCACAATGCCGGTTTTAGTGAATTCTGGGGGGTGCCTTTGTAGGGTAACGCAATTAATGGAAATGTACATAATTCACAACCACAAATGCGGTTCATCTTAAGGAGCTGTCCAGGCGTGATGGCATAATTATGTTAAGGGTTTTTAGCACACTTTGTGTTCGGTTTTTGTTGTTCAGTAAATGAGTTGCTGCAGCTTTTCTTAAATATAAAACACCTCCACCTTTCTATTTGTGAAAACCTACAACAATATTCACCTTGCTTCATAGAGCTCTCTCTCCGTGAACCTTTGGACAATGAAGTGTGAGCATACGAATGCAAAGAGTGAGGCTTGCCGGCTCTTCATCTTTCAGAGGACCTACCACAGATCCAACACCCACCCTCCCCCCCAAAAATGCAGAAGGATTCTGCAAGTTTATTGTGAGATAACACAGCTCCGTTTGACTCTCCCTTGCTTTCTGCACACCTTCGAGAATAAACAACTCTTTCATGATCTCCTTAGTTGCACCAGGGAAATCATTTCTTAGGCTGCCTGTCATATTTTGTCTGGGAAGTAAATCTTCAGGAAGATTCTTCCACCTGAACCTTCCTGTGATTGTGTTTATACTGAGTATAGATATGTTTCCCCTCTAGCTCCAGACTCCAAGTGACTCTCAAACCATAACAAAGCTGTGACTATTCCTTTCCCATGTCAGGTCATGTCATGAAAATCAAATAAATATTTAGCAACTTTCATAGGAAAAGATGTTTCACCTGGTAAAAATTTGTGTATCTATATGACATGGGATGGTTTAGTCAGCCTTGATGAAGGGTATGAAGGGTCTTGGCCTGAAACGTCAACTGTTTATTCATCTCCTAACCTGCTGAGTTCCTCCAGCATTTTGTATGCATTGTCTGGGAGTAGTCAACCTTTGGTTGTGGCTGGAGATCTGCTGGTCAGACTTTAAAAGCATCAATACATTCAATGGAAGCGTTTGGAGGCTGGTCTTTGCTTCTATTAATGGTGCCACTATTAGCTATGTACCCTTTGACTACTGATCGCTGCTCCCTAACAGCTTCAACAACAATGACCAGTGGTATAAAAATAGACATGCCTCAAAGGAATCAGCCCGAGTTAGTACATCAGTGCAACAATCGCAAGAGGTAATTGCTTTGAAACAGCTCAGCAATTGACTAATAACACGAAGTTGTGAATCAGTAAGTGTACAATCATCTGCCCTTCCGAAGTGTTCCTCCATGTGATCCCAATTGGCGTCTCTGTAGAGTCTGTGAGGCTCTAGTTTCATTGTAGTAGCTGTTACAAATGTAGATTGCAAGACACTGTTACTGATAGTGGATCAGTTCCTACAATCATTCATATCCCAATCATTCACAACCTGAACACCATCCTATGCAGAGAAATGCATTTCTTTAATCACATTTGAAAGATCCATGTGATTTAGAAGATGGACTTTAATTTCATCCAGATAAAAGATATGTTAACAATCCTGCACTGATAGGAAAGATAAAATGCAAAAGTACAATATAATTTCGAATTATTCAAAAAAACCATTATCGTTTTTACCAGAAGAATCTTACCTAATGCATTGTGTCAAATGCACTTGTACTGTTTGTGATTAAGAAAATTAAAGCTATGTCCTTCAACTCAACCCAGTGCAGAGTACAGTGCGCGAGAAGAAGTTAACGACCTGCCACAAGCAACACACTACTGGGCTAAGGATGATCCTACATTGCAGACTATGGTTTAGGATTTTCTTAAAACTGGGGAATATCACAATCATCCTTCTTTACATCACGTCCATGATTATGTAAGAACCAAGATTCAACCCTGACTTCAATTAACACAAATGTCATATTTCACTGTACGTTTCGATGTACCTGAGATAATTAAATCTGAATCTGAATTTGAATCTGATGCTGTTTACATGTTCTCCCCGTGTGGGTTTTCTCTAGATGGTCTGGTTTCCTCCCTCATCTGAAAGAGCTGCAGTTTGATAGGTTAATAGGCTACTACAAGTTGCCTTTGTTGTACAGATGAATGGTGAAATTTGGAGGCAATTGATTAGAGGGGGGGAGTAGTATGTGATTGGTAGAAGTATGATGCTCAGCATAAACCTAGTAGTTCAAAGCACTGCACTTCCATGGTGTATGACTCTGTGACAAGAACAGGTGCTTTCAGATTGCAGTAGTGGTTTCAGGAATTACAGGTTTCCAGTCACATCCTCCTTAATGAAGTAAAATACATCATAAGTGTTAGTTCCCACTAAACCTGAAACTTTAAAAAAATAGGTCCATAAAGTTTGTTGGTGAAAATAATCTATAGGCTATTGCTTGGGGGAAAAAATGTCTGCTCACCTTATCCTTTCCCTTCCAATAGCTTGTTCTGCTTTGTGTGCCATCTTCATTTTCCCAGGTTTTGTTAACTCCCAGAGGAAGGCTTACCATATCATCCATGACCGAGTGCAATTTGCCTTAGCAGAGGTTCGTAAATGAGAGAGAAGTGGTTCGGCATCATGCAGATTACACTGGAGAACATTAAAATCCCAGGGCAAGTGTAATAGACATCTAAAAATGTATTATCAGGTGATATTACTAATCCAGTAGCAGCTGATACCTTTAAATAGTACTGGTGGCATTCCTTCAAACTGCGTAGGATTGTGTTCACAATCAAACTTAACATTATATTCTCCTGTGTGATTGCAGTGTTAAATAGGAAGAGAAACACATAGCTCTTGCTGAAATATGTAAGGTTTCAGCAAGTACTTCATTGTGCTTTTCCAAGAAACAGCTCAATATCCATACCATCTATTAAGGAAAAGACTGCACTGCACTTCATCAGCACACACGCTCAGTAGCCACTTTATTAGGTACACCTGTACACCTACTCGTTAATGCTGTTACCTAATCAGCCAATTGTGTGGCACAACTCAATGCATAAAAGCATGCAGACATGGTCAAAAGTTCAGTTGTTGTTCAGACCAAACAGCAAAATGGGGAAGAAATGTGATCTAAATAACTTTGACCATGGAATGATTGTCGGTGCCAGACAGGGTGGTTTGGGTATCTTGGAAACTGCTGATCTCCTGGAATTTTCACACACAACAGTCTCAAAGGTCCAACAGAGAATGGTGCAAAAAACAATAAACATCTAGTGAGCAACAATTCTGAGGGTGAAAATGCTCGGCTCATGAGAGAGGTCAGAGGAGAATGGGCAGATTTGTTCATACTGGCAGGGAGGCAACAGTAAATCAAATGACCACGCGTTACAACAGTGGTGTGCAGAAAAGCATCTCTGAATGCACAACACGTCAAACCTTGAAGTGGATGGGCTACAGGAGCAGAAGACCACAGCAGGTTCCACTCCTGTAGTTAATAAAGTGGGAGTAGTTTCCCATACATCACAGAGCTCTAGACAAAGGCATCATGATAGCATCACAGATAGCACAACACTGTCATAGCTTGAGTGTTAGTGTTCAATTACAGTGTCCACCATAGGCAGTTTATACATCCTCCCCATAATCACGTGGGTTTCATCCGGGGTGCTCCAGTTTCCTACCACAGTCCAAAGATGAACTGGTTCCTAGGTTAATTGGTCATTGTATATTGTCCTGTGATTAGACTAGGGTTAAATAGATGCATGCTGGGGGATGCACCTCTTGAGGTGGAAGATGCTATTCCATGCCATATCTCTAAATAAAAAATAAATAAGTAAAATTGAACCTGCTTTCAAAATTTCTTCAGCTTTCACATCTCATTTTGTGTCCTTTGCAAGTCAACTACTGATTAGCTAGAAAAGATTGATTTCCGCTAAGAAGTTGACAAAAAGGAGCATGTCATGTCAAGCCTGTTGGGGAGATCTATTGTATCAGGTGCTCCTGATGCAGCTTCCTCTACATCGGTGAGACCCAGCGTAGATTGGAGGACCGCTTTGTCAAGCATCTTCACTCCATCCGCCACAAGAAAATGGGATTCCCCGGTGGCCAGCCAGTTTAATTCCACTTCCCATTCCCATTCCATCATGTCTTTCCATGGCCTCATCTATGGTAATGATGAGCCTGCCGTCAGGTTGAAGGAGCAAAACCTCACTATCTATCTGGGTAGTGTCTAATCTTGTGGCATGAACATTGATTTCTCTAACTTCCAGTAATTTTACAACCCTCCCCTTCCTCTTCTTTTCATTTCCATTCCCTAATCTGGCTACCCTCTCACCTCTTTTCTTCTCCTTTTCTGCCTATCACTTTCTTTTGGTGCCCCCCCTTCTTTTTCTCCCATGGTCCACTCTTCTCTCCTATCAGATTCTTTCTTCTTCAGCCCTTTACCTTTTCTACCTATTACTTTCCAGCTTCTCACTGCACCCTGCCCCCACCTCCACTCAGCCACCTTTCTCCTCACTTGGTTTCAACTATTACTTGCCAGCTTGTATTCCTTCTCCTCTCCCCACCTTTTTATTTGGTTTCGCCCCCTTCCTTTCCAGACCTGATGAAAAATCTTCGGCCGAAATGTTGACTGTTTATTCCCCTCCATAGATGCTTCCTGACCTGCTGAGTTCCTCCAGCTGTTTGTGTCTATTGTAAAAGGTGGCTTGTTAAAGATAATTGCTGAGTGTACAAATTGTACCTGAAATCATCCTGCTTTTCCATAACTGTAGTATGTCCAATTGGACAGAGTTCTGGTGATTTCTTGCTTTTGATTAAGCATGCAAATACCTTGAACTTTGCAAATCCTGAAAGTTTTGTACTCAATACTAAATTGAGTGGAAAATCAAATTGTATAGAGGATGCGGAGAGTCTGCAGAGAGATATAAATAGATTAAGTGAGTGGGCAAGGATCTCACAGATGAAGAACGATTTTGGAAAATGTGAGGTCATCCACTGTGGAATGAAAAAATAGAAGATCAGATTACTATTTAAATGGCGAAAGATTGTTGTGTGCAGAAGGTCTTGGGAGTACTTGTGCATGGATCACAGAAAGTTGGCTTGCAGATGCAACACGTGTAATATGGCAATGGAATGTAACTCCTCATGGTGAGAGGGGTTGAATTTAAGACAGGGAGGTGATGCTGTAACTGTACAGGGTACTAACGATGCCGCACCAGGAGCACTGTGTGCAATTTTACTCCTTACCTGAGGAAAGATACACAGTACTGGCTTTCGTGAATAATGGCAAAACCCAAAATCTCAACAGCTTCATATATCTGGGCTCACTTGTTCCAATAGAAGGAGCTGAATTCCTCCCTTGGGAACTAAACTGTTCTCAGTTGTGTTGAGACCAATCAGATGCTGAAATATACTCAGTGGCCACTGCAACAGGTACTCCTCAGCACCTGCTCATTAACGCACGCGTCAAATCAACCAGTCATGTAGCAACAACAACACAGAAAAGCTTGCATGCATGGTCAAGAGGTTCAGCGGTCGTCCAGACCAAACATCAGAATGATGAAAAAATGTGATCTAGGTGACTTTGACCGTGGAATGATTGTTGGTGCTAGACAGGGTGATTTGAGTCTGGCAGAAACTGCTGACACCCTGGGATTTTCACACAGCAGTCTCAAGAGTTTACAGAAAGAGGTGAAACAAACAAAAATGTATCCAGTGAGCAACAGTTCTGCATCAAAAACAAAAATGCCTTTCTAATGAGAACGATCAGAAGAGAATAGCCAGATTGGTTCAAGCTAGCAGGAAGGCGGCAGTAACTCAAATAACCACACATTACAACAGTGGTGTGCAGAACAACATCTCTGAGTGCACAACACAGTGAACCTTGAGGTCGACTGGCTACAGGAGCAGAAGACCACGAACAAACCCTCAGTGGCCACTTTATTTGCTACAGGAGGTACCTAATAACGTAGCCTCTGAGCGTATGGCAGGTGGCTGATGTCCGTGAGTTGAGGAAAATACAGTGAGCAATCCAAGCTGTATTGACATACATCAATTAATATCTTCTGCACATCACCCCATGACAAACTCCCCCTTTATTCTCTCCATCACTTGCCCCTTTTTTACACTTCTAGCATCCTGCACCCATAACATTAAGTTCTGTTTTTTCCTCTACTGATGCTACTGACCTGTTAAGTATTTTCTTTTCTTATTTCAGACTTCCAGTAACTGTAACATCCATGTTGGGTTTTAAACTGTCTTCTCTTCTATCTACTTACAATCGGTACTGTGGTGTAAGAATCAACATGGTCCAAGCTAAAATACTGTCACAGCATCAGTGACACCATTCAGATTCAGATTTACATTTATTTATCACCTGTATATTGAAACATTGTTGGCAGGGTGGAGATACATCTCTACCAAAGGAGAGGTAGAGCACTCCATCCCTCCGCTAGCCTGTAGATCTCCTTTGCGCAAGGGGTAGCAGCTGTTTAGCACCCCCCCCCCGCCCACACACACTCACACCCCCGGATCAAGGTCACATGAAGCCAAGGGAGCAGTGGTGGATGGTCATATGAGCAGCTGGTGCACATCAAAAGTCCAGGTTATGCGACCGCTGATGCCAGGCAGACAGTCTCTGGAGAGTATTGATAATGGCTGGGGGGGTCACCCGTCTTGTAAAGACACTGCCCAGAAGAAGGCAACGGCAAACTACTTTTGTAGAAGAACTTGACAAGAACAATCACGGTCATAGGCAATGGTCACCCACGTCACATGGCACAGCACGTAATGATGATGATGTTGAAAAACCAACATAACCTAGAGATGTGCTGGGGGCAGCCCACAAGTTCAGCTATGCAGCCTAGCTCCAGCAGAGCAAGCCACAATGCTCAGCAGAGCCGGACACAACAAGCAACAAAAGCAACAACAGCAAAACAAGCCCTGGTTTCTTTTCCCCCCAAAAACTCCATCAGTCTCCAGGCTTCAGCCATCGGGCTTCGACTTCCTGACTTCCGATTGACATTTGGGGTCCAATCTTCGTTACTGACCCCCAGACAAGCTGGAGACTGGACCCTGAACTTCAGGTTTGAACTCCAGGTGTGGCAACTGACCGGCCCTCGTGACCCCTTGTGCTTCCCGCTTGCACAGACATCTGATCCTGGAACACAGCCCGATATCCAGGATGGGATGGGATCACCCACCCACATGGCAGGACTTTGAATGACGGAACTGGAGCCGATGCCTGACCTCCAACTGCTCCAAATCCCTGACACTTAACCCTGGGGTAACTTTGGTCTGCGTCTTTGCTATTGCTTAGCACACACTTGGGCTTGGTGATGGTACCGATGCGTTTTTTTTTTGCTGGTGGGGGGAGGGGGGATCATTGCATGCTGCTGCTTATGCACAGGGGGGGAGCTGGGGGGGACTTTGGGGTTCTCACATTTAACTGTCTTTCATTCTTGGGGTCACTCCTCTGTTTTTGTGGATGTTTGCGAAGAAAAAGTATTTCAGGATGTATATTGTATACATTTCTCTGGCATTAAATTCGACCTTTGAACCTCTGAACCTTTGGTATGACCTCTAACTTCCATGCATCACTGTCCCTAACTGTAACCTGACTTCTAACTCACCTCTTTGTCCCCAAAACTATCCTTACAAGCTTAAAGAACAATTATGTCTGAGCCTCAATCTCAACAGAGATCATAGCTCAGCACCATTTTAGAAAATGTGAGACAGGCTTCACTTGCTCTACAATATCCAAAAGATAAATACTGATGAGAAAGAGCACAATTTTCTGTGGGGTTTCCCAAAGTAAAGCAGACTGTAAATGCTAGAAATCGTATGACATATAATGTTACATGTACAGAAGTAGATCATAAATTGCCATATAACCAGCATGATATAAGGCATTATTTTATTCTGATATAATCTCTATAATCTGTGCCTTATATTGCTTTAATCTTAACTTCTGATATCTCTCTCTCGATATACTGTATATATACAGGTGTTCAGTGACTACGAGTGGAAATGGGAATAAGCTCTCAATGGCATGCACTTCAAATAGCCTCTGACAACCAAGTGCAGCTCCTGGCCTTCATATGTGGTTTAACCACTAAGCCCAGTGGAATCACTTCTACTGAAAGGAGAAGAGGCAAAGGTGGGTTACTGGCACCTTAAAACCATTCACTTTGGGCAGTTGGGGTTCATCAGCCGTAGTTAGCAACTCATCTAGGAGAAGGAAAACTCTAATCTCAAACCTCCACTGCCTTGTGGCTACACCCACTCAAATCATAGGCTTCAGGAGTAAGCCCCAAGGAAAAATTTGGAACTGATGTCCCCAAGGCAGTCTTATGTTGAATTCAATGCTGACTGGCAACTCCTGCAACGTTGTTGGTGCCAAGCTGTATCGGTCTCCGCCGTTCCTTTGAGTTCATCAGGTGCATGGAGAGGGGGAGTTTGCTACATGGGAAACAGGTTGCTCTCCATATAGTACTGTCACAGCTTTGCATATCTAGATAGCTAGGGTGTAACATCCTTCATCGACCCTGACTAACAGAGGTCTCAGAGAATCACTCCTGTTGCAAATCATGTGGCAATGTTTCATTGTACAAAAGCATGCAGACATAGTCAAGAGGTTCAGTTGTTATTCAGATCAAACACTAGAATGAGGAAGAAATGTAATCTAAGTGACTTTGACCATGGAGTAATTGTTGGTGCCAGACAGGGTGGTTTGAGTTTCTCAGAAACTGCTGATCTCCTGGGATTTTCATGCACAACAGTTCTAGAGGTTGCAGAGAGAGAAAAAAAAATCCAGTGAGCAGCAGTCCTGTGGGGGAAAAAAAACACCTTGTTAATGAGCGAGGTCAGAGGAGAATGGCCAGACTGGGTAAGCTGACATGAAGGGAACAGTAACTCAAATAACAATGCATTACAACAGTAGTGTGCAGAAGAGGATTGCTGAATGCACAACACGTCCAACCTTGAAGTGGATCAGCTACAGCAGCTGAAGATCATGAACATACCCTCAGTGGCCATTTTATTAAGTACAAGCGGTAACTCTTGATGATTTTAGTTCGACATTACCACAGTGATCACTCAGCATGTTCTGCCTTCAACCTCTTCTCTGTCACTCTTGTAATACAAATATCCTGTCAGTAACAGCTTGATTGATACAACCTTTCCACTGTACTGTTTATCCAATGTAGGAATGTTTGATGTCCAACCATTAGTAGAACAAAAATGCTTTGAGGGAGAAAAATTTACTCTCAAAATCTAAAACTTAACAATTCACAGGTGTTCATGCTTGTTCAGGATGGAAACCAGACACCCAGAGTCACTTTATTAAGTTCAAAGTTCAAAGTAAATTTATCATCAAAGTACATATATGTCACCATATACAACCTTGAGATTTACTTTCTTGCAGGCATACTAAGAAATCCATAATATAATAATGACCATAATAGAATCAGTGAAAGACCGCAGAATCCTGGGCATTCAACCAGTGTGCAAAGAACAATGAACTGTGCACGTACAAAAGAAAGTTATTATAAATAAATAAGCAATAAATATCGAAAACATAAGATGAAGAGTCCTTGAAGGTGAGACTATAGGTTGTGGGAACATTTCAATGATGGGGCGAGTGAAGTTGAATGGAAGTATCCCCTTTGGTCTCTACTCTGGTGACAATGTTACTGGCATTGGCCCAGAAGGAAAGATTGCCTCTATATCAACAAGTACTGCAGGGTTTCCCTTTCAGCCTACAGCCAATTTGAAAAGTTCATCTTCGACACTGAATTTCCCACAATGCATTAGACAGGAATTGCAGTCAATTTTGATCAATTTTTGGCTCATCGCGACCCAGTCTTCTTGCTAAAGGCTTCTCACCACATTCCCTAGTGCTGAAAGCAAGTGGACTTCCGATGTCTCCCCAATGTAAGCTAAAGTACAGGGATAGGAATCTTGAGCAATCAAACCATTTCCCCAGCCATCCACCTATCAGTAAGCAAGGGAGGATTTAGAGTGTCAAGTCAGATTACAACCAGAATGTCTTTGGCAAAGTGGGAGGACACTGGAGCACTTAGGAGAAACTCACAGAGTCACAGAGAGAACATGAAAATTCGCTAAAGACTGAACTGGAGATTACAGGAACTGGGAGGATGTCAAAGGGCTGAAAACTGCTGTTCCTGCACACATTCAGTAAGATAAAACAGAAATAAAGGTGTTACACAGGATAGCACTGGATAAAAGTAATATCCGTTTAAAATTCAGAAAATATTGGAAATACACAACATGTCAGAAGAGAGAAGCAGAATCAACGCTACAAATTCTTAAAGAGTCTGGTACGAAAACACCAGTGCTCAGGAATGGAAACGTCTATGGAAGATGGTGGATACAACCCAGGCCATCACAGGCAAAGCCCTCTCCACAAATGAACACATTTTACATGGGGCTCCGCCACAAGAAAGCAGCATCCATCATCAAGGACCCCCTCCATCCAGGCCACGCTCTCTTCTCACTACTATGACTGGGCAGGACATACAGGATCCTTAGGTCCCACACCAGCAGACTCAGGAACAGTCATTACCCTTCAACCATAGACTCCTGAACCAGTGTAGATAACTTCACTCACCTCAACTCTGAACCGATCCCACAAACTACAGACTTAATTTCATGGTCTCGTCAACTCATGTGCTCTGTATTATTATATGTATTTGTTTTTGTTTGCACAATTTGTATCCTTTTGCACATTGGTTGTTTTTCAGTCTTTGTTTCTATGTAGTTTTCAAAAATTTTATTGTATTTATTTATTACCTGTAAATTCCAGCAAGAAAGTGAATCTTGAGGTAATATATATTCACATATACATACTTGAATAATGACTTCACTCTGACTTTGACTTTGACAAAGATATACTGTATTGGTGACTTGAAACATTGACTATTTCTCTTTCCACAGATACTAACTGATATATTGAGTATTTCTATCATTCATTTATATTTAAAACTTAATTTAAAACAGATTTTTTTAGATCCAGGTAGAGTGCAAAGCCACTCTTAATGCACCTCTGCACCTTCTGAAATTTAAAACTTCGAAGTTGAAGGCAGTTTTATTATCAATGTGCCAGCATGTACTACCCTGAGATTATTCACTTTCTTGTGGGCATTCAGACTAGAACAGCTGTGTACATACATCTATTGATGCTTCTGGACACATCTTCAGTGATGTTCCTGGAATCATCGGGTGTTTCGGGCCTTTCAACATCATACAACCTCCTATCGGTGACCCAGCCGGGGCTGATCAGACCCCAGCTTGTGTCCAGATGGCTAGCTACTTATGACTCCATGGCTCCCCTCTTTTGAACCACAGCCATCCTGAGGCCCTCTCTGCCGCATCGGTGGTACTGCGGATGGCTCTCCTCTTCCTCTCTCCCTTGATGCCCAAAATGCTGAAGGCTCTAACTAAAGAACGGGCTATGAATCCTACAACCAACCTCCACTAGGAGACACCTCACTCTCCATTCAGCCTGCTGACAGTTGCTGCCAGTTCTGCGTACTTGGAGAGCTTCCTTTCAAAGGCCTCTTCCAAGCTATCTTCCCATGGGGCTGTCAGCTCCTCTTGCTTAGTCGACTCAGACACTAGGACAAATGTCTGGTCATAGAGTGGTGGCTGAGATACGGTTGGGGAACTTCAGCTGCCCTTCGAGGTCCACCAACAGCTGCCAGTCCCTTGCAGAGGTCAGAATGCCTGCAGATGTTCTTTTGGCAGGTATTGGCTGCTCCCCAGCTCTGACAAAGGCAATGGTCTGCTTGGAGGGTCAGGACCGCTTCGCCCACTCAACTCCTGTGCTGACGGCTTCAGCGATGGTCTTCAGGACCTGATCATGCTTCCACCTGTACCGTCCCTCACCAAGTGCCCTTGCGCAGCTGCTGAGGATGTGCTCCAGGGTTCCTCATTTGGAGCACAGTGGGCACGCAGATGACTCTGCCTTGCCCCATGTGTGCAGGTTTGATGGGCTTGGAAGCACATTGTACACTGCCTGGATGAGAAATTGGATGGGGTGTGGTTCGGCTTTCCAAAGATCAGCCCAGGTCACTTTCCTCTCAACCGCATTCTCCCATCTTGTCCAATCTCCCTGTTGCTTCATTCCCACCGCCTTGCAGGCTGTCACCTCCTCCACTACTGCTCTCATCTCCTCCTGAACTAGACGACGCCTTTCCTTCCCTCTGGTGTCCATTTGGGGAGTTGGAAAAGGTCCTAGCCCAGCTCAGCCTCGTGTGACCACTCCCACCAGCCTCCTGTGACGCAGCCTCACCTCCACTTCCTGAACAGCTTCCTCTGCCCTCCACTTCCTGCCAGTCCTCACTTGGATCGCTGCTCTAGCCACCTTTGGATCCCTTAAGTCCCTGTACTGTAGCACTTCTCTGGCTCTTGTTACCTTGAATTCCTCCTCCAAGGATTTGAAGGGCAGTTGCAGTTTGTTGTCCGTAGAGTGCGATGCTGCTCAGGCTCTTTGGCAGCCCCAGCCATCTCCTGAGGTGGTTGCTAACCCTCCTCTCTAAGGTTTCGACTGTTGAGATCAGAACTGCATAGACGAGGAGGGGCCACAGGATTCTGGGAAGAATGCCATGCTGATACACCCAGGCTTTGAACTTCCCAGGTAGGCCAGACTTGTCCACAGATTTCAGCCAGCCATCCAACTTGGTGCAGGTTGCCTGAGTGGATGTTGTGTCCCTTAAAGAGCTGTCAAAAAACCTTGCCTAAGCTCTTGACTGGCTTTTCTACAAAGAAGTACAACAAAATCAATGAAAAACTACACTCAAAGACTGACAAACAACCAATGTGCAGAAGATAAACTGTGCAGGTACAAAAAGGATAATAATAACAATAAATAAATAAATAATACTGAGAACATGAGTTGTACAGTCCATGACAGTTAATATCCATTCACCAACACTCTGCCATCAACACACACAAAGTGCTGGGGGAACTCAGCAGGTCAGTCAGCATCTATTGAAATGAATAAACTGTCAACATCTCGGGCTGAGACCCTTCTTCAGGACTGAGAAGGAAGGGTGAAGACATAGATTAAAAAGGTGGTGGGAGGGGAAGGAGGCTAACTTTTTGTTTCAATGGAGAATTTTTCTTTCTTGACCCTCCCTCTCTCTTATTGGTAGTAACGCCCTATCTGAGAAGTCGCATGGTTTAATAAATGCTAAAGAAACAGAAGTTATTGTTAGGTAACTCCCATCTTTGAAGTCTGCTGCTATGATACCAGAAAGCATGGGAAGAAATTTTAATGAAAGTGGTTTATTATGTAGCACCATATTCATTTTGTCTTGTGTTATTTTCATGAAAGCTATTGCATAGATTTGATTTTGATTTCCAAATCAGTCATACTTCAGCAAGCAAATTAATAGCTATTGGTAAATGTATGTGCTGGTAAAAATTGTACCACAGTTAATGGAAAATATCCATTTATGCCTTTTATTCTATGTGAGTCCTCGATAAAGGGGAAAAATTACAAGAATGACAATGATGCACACCAAGGGATCAGATAATGGCAACAGATGGCAAATCATGTTGCAGTGCTATTTTAAAGCCACGATCTCTCATCTCTGGGATACAAGAATGAAGGTGAAATGGTGGGGAAGTAATCTTTATCATTCTCAGATGAGTTCCAGTCAAGGTCATGTGACACAATGGTATTCTTGATGTGTGCATTATTAAGTAGATCAACAGTGAAAGTCTTTCCAATGACTACAAGGCTCATACAGGCAGTTACGCACCTCCATTCCATCCACCAAAGCAGAACTTCTTGGTGGACAAACATTTTAGTTCCGATTCCCATTCCCGTTCTGACATGTCAGTCCATGCTCTCCTCTTGTGCCATGATGAGAGCACTCTCAGGGTGGAGGAACAACACTTTGGGTCGCCTCCAACCTGAGAATCAATTTCTCCTTCTGGTAATAAAAAATTCCCTTCCCTCCCCTCTTCTGCTATTCTCCACTGTGGCCTCTTGCACGGTGCTGTAGTAATTTTATCTATTGCACTGTACTGCTGCCACAAAAAAACAAAATTCATAACATCTGTGAGTGATGGTAAACCTGATTTTGATATGGATCTCTGGTGTGGACTGAGAGTGGGAAGGGGGCAGAGAGAAGAGAATCATGGTGGGAAAAGGGGAGAGAAGAAAGCTCCAGAGAGATATTCTGGAATGATCAACAAACCAATTGTTTGGAATCAAATGACCTTGCTTGTCTCTGGGCTGGTTGTGTCTGCACATACACCAACACATCCCCCCCCAGCCCCCACCCTAGCAGTCCTTCTCTGCTACCTGTGCCACACTTCTCATGCAGCACTCCACACTCTCCATTCCTTTGTCCCACCAAATCTACAAACTCGCTCTCCACTCCACATTGACAAATACAGTACAGTGCAAAAGTCTTAGCTATATATATATTATGTACCTACAATGTTTGCACAGTACTGTACCTCTTCTCACCTGCCCATCACCTCCCCATGGGTTCCCTTCTCCCTCCCTTTCTCCAATGGTCCACTTCCTTCTCCTATCTGGTACCCTCATCTCCAGCCCTTTATCTTTCCCACACACTTGGCTTCACCCATCACCTTCCAGTTGTCCTCCTTCCCTTTCCCTTACCTTTTTTATTCTGCTGACTTCCCCCTTTCTTTTCATTCTTGAAGAAGGATCTCAGCCTGAAACATCTACTGTTTATTCATTTCCATAGAAGCTTCCTGACCTGCTGAGTTTCTCCAGCATTATAGGTGTGTTGCCTTAAACGGGCATTTTCCCTTTTTATTTACATCTAATCACAAATGCAGAGTTGAATTCATGCAAGTTCAATAGATCATTATGTGATTACTTTGTTTTTAAATTTTGAATGATTAATGTTAATATTTGAGCTGTTTGCTGCAGGAGGAAGGAACGATAAATGTATTTTTAGAAACAACTGACCTCTCGAAAGTACCAGTCCTTTCCTCATCAAACACAAGTCGTATTAGTTTGGAGCTGAAATCACTTGAAAGTGTTAGATAAATATCTAAGAAAATGTTTTATAAGAGTTGACATAAGAACCTTCAGTCTAGGTTAACAATGATCTCAAAATGAAAGTCCACTTTTGCCTTTATTTTCACCATTCCAAATCATCCGTCCCTATCTGACCACTGCAAAATTTATTTATCTCAGATTTTCTAACATAGAAACATAGAAACATCAAAAACCTACAGCACAATACAGGCCCTTCCACCCACAAAGCTGTGCCGAACATGTTCTTACCTTAGAAATTACCTAGGCTTACCCATAGCCCTCTATTTTTCTAAGCTCCATGTACTTCTCCAGCAGTCCCTTAAAAGACCCTAACGTTTCTGCCTCCACCACTGCCGCCGGCAGCCCAATCCACGCACTCACCACTCTCTGCGTAAAAAACTTACCCCTGACATCTCCTCTGTACCTACTTCCAACTACCTTAAAACTGTGCCCTCTCGTGATACCCATTTCAGCCCTGGGGTAAAAGCCCCTGACTATCCACATGATCAGTGCCTCTCATCATCTTGCACACCTCTATGAGGTCATCTCTCATCCTCCGTCACTCCAAGGAGAAAAGGTCGAGTTCACTCAACCTATGCTCATAAGGCATGCTCCCCAATCCAGGCAACATCCTTGTAAACAACAGGAATTCTGCAGATGCTGGAAATTCAAGCAACACACATAAAAGTTGCTGGTGAACGCAGCAGGCCAGGCAGCATCTCTAGGAAGAGGTACAGTCGACGTTTCAGGCCGAGACCCTTCGTCAGGACTAACTGAAGGAAGAGTGAGTAAGGGATTTGAAAGTTGGAGGGGGAGGGGGAGATCCAAAATGATAGGAGAAGACAGGAGGGGGAGGGATGGAGCCAAGAGCTGGACAGGTGATAGGCAAAAGGGATACGAGAGGATCATGGGACAGGAGGTCCGGGAAGAAAGACAAGGAGGTGGGGGGGGGGACCCAGAGGATGGACAAGGGGTATATTCAGAGGGACAGAGGGAGAAAAAGGAGAGTGAGAGAAAGAATGTGTGTATAAAAATAAGTAATAGATGGGGTACGAGGGGGAGGTGGGGCATTAGCGGAAGTTAGAGAAGTCGATGTTCATGCCATCAGGTTGGAGGCTACCCAGACGGAATATAAGGTGTTGTTCCTCCAACCTGAGTGTGGCTTCATCTTTACAGTAGAGGAGGCCATGGATAGACATGTCAGAATGTGAATGGGATGTGGAATTAAAATGTGTGGCCACTGGGAGATCCTGCTTTCTCTGGCGGACAGAGCGTAGATGTTCAGCAAAGCGGTCTCCCAGTCTGCGTCGGGTCTCACCAATATATAAAAGGCCACATCGGGAGCACCGGACGCAGTATATCACCCCAGCCGACTCACAGGTGAAGTATTGCCTCACCTGGAAGGACTGTTTGGGGCCCTGAATGGTGGTAAGGGAGGAAGTGTAAGGGCATGTGTAGCACTTGTTCCGCTTACACGGATAAGTGCCAGGAGGGAGATCAGTGGGGAGGGATGGGGGGGACGAATGGACAAGGGAGTTGCGTAGGGAGCGATCCCTGCGGAATGCGGGGGGGGGGGGGAGGGAAAGACCTCCTGTCCCATGATCCTCTCGTATCCCTTTTGCCTATCACCTGTCCAGCTCTTGGCTCCATCCCTCCCCCTCCTGTCTTCTCCTATCATTTTGGATCTCCCTCTCCCCCTCCAACTTTCAAATCCCTTACTCACTCTTCCTTCAGTTAGTCCTGACGAAGGGTCTCGGCCTGAAACGTTGACTGCCCCTCTTCCTAGAGATGTTGCCTGGCCTGCTGCGTTCACCAGCAACTTTTATGTGAACATCCTTGTAAATCTCCTCTGCACCCTTTCTATGGTTTCCATGTCCTTCCTCTAGTGAGGTGACCAGAACTGAGCACAGTATTCCAGGTGGGGTCTGACCAGGGTCTTATATACCTGCAATGTTACCTCTCGGCTCTTAAACTCGATCCCATGATTGACGAAGTCCAATGCACCGTATACCTTCTTAACCACAGAGTCAACCTGTGCAGCAGCTTTGAGTGTCCTATGGACTCCAACCCCAAGGTCCCTCTGATCCTCCACACTGCCAAGAGTCTTACCATTAATACTATATTCTGCCATCATATTTGACCTACCAAAATGAACCACATCACACTTATCTGGGTTGAACTCCATCTGCCACTTGTCAGCCCAGTCTTGCATCCTATTAATGTCCCGCTGTAACCTCTGAGAGCCCTTCACACTATCCACAACACCTCCAACCTTTGTGTTATCAGCAGATTTACTAACTTATCCCTGCACTTCCTCATCCAGGTCATTTATAAAAATCACAAAGAGTAGGGGTCCCAGATCAGATCCCTGAGGCACACTACTGGTCATCAACCTCCATGCAGAATATGACCCATCTCCAACCACTCTTTGCCTTCTGTGGGCTAGCCAAATCTGGATCCATAAAGCAATGTCCCCTAGGATCCTATGCCTGCTTTCTCAATAAGCCTCGCATGGGGTACCTTATCAAATGCCTTGCTGAAATCCATATACACTACATCTATGACTCTACCTTCATCAATGTGTTTAGTCACATCCTCAAAAAATTCAGTCAGGCTCATAAGGCACGACCTGCCTTTGACAAAGCCATGCTGACTATTTCTAATCATATTATGCCTCTCCAAATGTTCATAAATCCTGCCTCTCAGGATCTTCTCCATCAAATTACCATTCACTGAAGTAAGACTCACTAGTCTATAATTTCCTGGGCTATCTCTACTCCCTTCCTTGAACAAGGGAACAACGTCCACAACCCTCCAATCCTCTGGAACCTCCCCTGTCCTCATTGATGATGCAAAGGTCATTGCCAGAGGCTCAGCAATCTCCTCCCTCGCTTCCCACAGTAGCCTGGGGTACATCCCATCTGGTCCTGGTGACTTATCCAACTTGATGCTTTGCAAAACCTCCAGCACATCCTCTTCATTAATATCTACATGCTCAAGCTTTTCAGTCTGCTGCAAGTCTTACCTACATTCGCCAAGATCCTCTTCCGTAGTGAATACCGAAGCAAAGTTCATTAAGTACCTCTGCTGTCTCCTCCGGTTCCATATACACTTTTCCACTGTCACACTTGATTAGTTCTATTCTGTCATGTCTTATCCTTTTGCTCTTCACATAGTTGTAGAATGCCTTGGGGTTTTCCTCCTGTCCACCAAGGCCTTCTCATGGCCCCTTCTGTCTCTCTTAATTTCATTCTTAAGTTTTTTCCTGCTAGCCTTATAATCTTCTAGAACTCTATCATTACCTAGTTTTTTGAACCTTTCATAAGCTCTTCTTTTCTTCTTGATTAGATTTACAACAGCTTTTGTACACCACGGTTCCTGTACCCTATCATCTTTTCCCTGTTTCATCGGAATGTACCTACGCAGAACCCAACGCAAACATCCCCTGAAAATTTGCCACATTTCTTCTGCACGTTTCCCTGTCAACATCTGTTTCCAATTTATCCTTCCAAGTTCCTGCCTGATAGCCTCATATTTCCCCTTACTCCAATTAAACGTTTCCCTAACTTGTTCTTTCCTATCCCTCTCCAATGTTATGGTAAAGGAGATAGAATTGTGATCACTATCTCCAAAATGCTCTCCTACTGAGAGACCTGACACCTGACCAGGTTCATTTCCCAATACCAGATAAAGTACAGCCCATCCTCTTGCATTGTGTCAAGAAACCTTTCTTAATGCATCTAACAAACTCCACTCCATCTAGACCTTTTAGCTATCCTCCTTCCATTCCACCCTACCTTTTAACTCTGGTATCTTCCCCATTCCTTCTCAGCTCTGAAGACAGGATGTGATGTTGAGGCTCTATAAGGCGCTGATGAGACCTCACTTGGAGTACTGTGGGCAGTTTTGGTCTCCTTATTTAAGAAAAGATGTGCTGACGTTGGAGAGGGTACAGAGAAGATTCACTAGAATGATTCTGGGAGTGAGAGGGTTAACATATGAGGAACGTTTGTCCGCTCTCGGACTGTATTCCTTGGAGTTTAGAAGAATGAGGGGAGACCTCATAGAAACATTTCGAATGTTAAAAGGCATGGACAGAGTGGATGTGGCAAAGTTGTTTCCCATGATGGGGGAGTCTAGTACGAGAGGGCATGACTTCAGGATTGAAGGGCACCCTTTCAGAACAGAAATGCAAAAAAAATTTTTTAGTCAGAGGGTGGTGAATCTATGGAATTTGTTGCCACGGGCAGCAGTGGAGGCCAAGTCATTGGGTGCCTTTAAGGCAGAGATTGATAGGTATCTGAGTAGCCAGGGCGTCAAAGGTTATGGTGAGAAGGTGGGGCAGTGGGACTAAATAGGATAAAATGGATCAGCTCATGATAAAATGGCAGAGCAGACTCGATGGGCCGAATGGCCTACTTCTGCTCTTTTGTCTTATGGTCTTATGGTCTAAACCCCTCACTCTAGGGAGATGCTAATCAATATTTGGGAAATTAAAATCTCCCACCACAACAACCCTGTTATTATTACTCCTTTGCAGAATCTGTCTCCCTATCTGCTCCTCAATGTCCCTGTTACTATTGGGTGGTCTATAAAAAACACCCATTAGAGTTATTGACCTCTTCCTATCTCTAACTTCCACCCACAGAGACTCGTGGACAACTCCTCCATGACTTCCTCCCTTCTATTCGTCTTTCCCTGATCTCTGCTGAATCCTAATACTTTTGTGATCCAAAGGTTCTTCGGAAGTCAAGAATGAGCCATAAACTTACTGTTTTAGATCATTTACAGGATAAAGTGTTACAGGAGTGGGAAATGTACAAGAAAGAGGAGAAAGAGAAGAAAGAAAAGACAGAGGAAAAAGCAGTTGTTGTCATCTCATGCTCAGACCAGAGATAACAAAATTCCAGTGATTCCAATTGACCTATGAAATAGCCAGATATATCTGGCAAGCCACCTTCTACAGAAAACTAAAAAGTTTCTAGAAAAATACAGAAGCAGCCAGAAAATTCACTGAACAATTGTATGTTTATGGGTGATTATATAAAAATACCAGGAAGCATAAGAAAGTTAAACTACAAGAAAATATAATGAAAATGACAATTCTAAATCCCAATCCAAAACCCCCTATCCTGTATAACCCAAATCAATTAAATTATGCGGTCTTAATCCTTGGGTGTGCCGTTTGTTAATACAAATGATGAATTTCACTGTATGTTTCAATGTATGTGTGATAAATAAATCTGAGTCTGAATCCTAAACACAAGAGATTCTACTGATGCTGGAAATCCAGAGCAAGACACATAAAATGCTGGAGCAAATCACAGGTCAGGTAGCATCTATGGAAATGAATAAGCAGTTGACATCTTGGCCCGATCCCTGTCTTCAGAGCTGAGAAGGAAGGGGGAAGATACCAGAGTTAAAAGGTAGGGTGGAGTGGAAGGAGGATAGCTAAAAGGTCTCACTAAACTGAACCTGATTAATGTCAATTTGCCTTAGTTTCAGCAAAAGTTGTGGTGGATGACTGGAAGAATACCACTGATAGTCAAGGCAGCTCTCACCTTGATACTCCCACATATAATCAGATATGAATCACGAGGCTGATGTTATTTTTTTACAGCTTGTAGAGCATAGAAACAAATAGATCAGACATACTTAGTGTAGCCTGCATTGTTTTATCTACAAATGACAAATGAAAATACTAAGCTTCCCACAACATGCTTAACGCAGACCATCTCCTGACCATGAAGCTGGCCTGTTGGGCGGTTAGAGGGCAGTGTACGTTCACAGGAGGGAAGGAGGAGTGGGGCTTGCTTTGCTGTTGCTGGTTTGACACTTGGTATGTTCTCTTTTGTTGTGCTCTGCGTTGTGCTGCTGAGCGTGGCGGGCATGCTATGTTAGCTCCAGATTGGGTGGTGACACTTGTGGGTAGCCCCCAGCACATCCAACACACTTAATCGTAACACAAACAACACACTTAATTGTACATTTCAATATATTGTGATAAACAACTCTGATTGGATAGATGGATGGATGGATGGAGAGGTGGATAGATGATTGTTTAGATGGATAGATCAATCAATCTGCATTTTCTTTGTCAGTAGAAGAGTTTTGTCACCACTATTCCCTCCAGAGTCGGAGACAGCTTCAGAATGCCAATTCTGATTTTTGCATGTAACTTGAGTCCATGTGAATGGTCAATGGAATAGTGGGTCAAGTAGATTAAAGTTTTTTACAGACTTTATTCTAACTCCTGTGAACATAGGATGTGCACTGGGTCTTACAGAGATCAATCCAACCCTTCGAAATGTGCCACTAAATACCCAGCATTTGATGTTGCTTTCATGCCTTCTAGTGGTCATGGTTAAATACTTCTGCTGGTAAGTTTTTCATCTGCTTTGGTAGCTGGTTTTATCCATCACAGCTGAATCAGTAACATTGTTTAGACTTTAGGCAATCCAACCAGTAGCGACATGCTCCACCAGCAACCTCTCCAGCACAGACAGGACAGCAGCAGGGAGGGTTCGCAGCAGATCAGAGAGGTACAAAGAGAGACAGGGAAGTTGCAGAGGATTCTTAGGCTGCAAAACAGGGCCCGCAAACAGAGGCGCCACTTCATACAATAGACTACTACAGCACAGAAACAGTCCTTACTAAACTATTATTCTCAAACAACAGGAATTCTGCAGATGCTGGAAATTCAAGCAACACACATCAAAGTTGCTGGTGAATGCAGCAGGCCAGGCAGCATCTGTAGGAAGAGGTGCAGTCGACGTTTCAGGCCGAGACCCTTCGTCAGGACTATTATTCTGCCTAGTCCCATCAAACTGCACCTGGACCATGGCCTTCCACACCCTTCCATGCATGTACTTTTCTTAAATATTTAAACTGAACCCACATCCATCGCTTCCACCGATAGCTCAATCCATACTGACACTACTCTCTGAGTGAAGAAGCTCTCCCTCATGTTCCCTTTAAATATTTCACCTTTCACCCTTAACCTATGACCTCTAGTTCTAGCCACACTCTCGTCAGAGGAAAAAGCCTGCTTGCATTAACCCTATACATACTGTACCCCTCATAATTCTGTATGCCTCTATGAAATCAATTTCCTTGACATTTTTTAACAGTGCCACTTCAGGTGGCTTTGGTAGTTACGTCAGGCAATGGCAGACCTTTGAAACATGATTGTCTGATTAGGTGCTTGCATTGATGAGCAAGTGTACAGGTGTACCTAATAAAGTAGCCACTGGGTATAACTTTGTAGGCATGTCCAATGTTCCTAAGTACTCACCAGTTTTACTTCTTGTACGGTCAAGGTCCCATATATCTCAGGTATAGAAGGAATCTTAGGGAGAGCCTCATAGGTAAGAACAGATACCAACTTCAAACTAGACTGTCATTGCTTACCAACAATATAACCAATAGCACTATAATAAAAAGCAAGTCCGCACTGAAGAAGTTTAAAACTTCTCTTTGACGGGAGTTTAGTGAAACCCTCTCTCACTGCTCCCCATCTATAATTTCTTCGGCCCTTCAACTTTCGGACCACATTTTGACCCAGACCCACTACTACAACTATGTATCCTTCCTTGGAATGTGTCTCCTAGCTCTATCCCTCCCCCTCCTATCTTCTCCTATCATTTCAGATCTCCCCCTCCCCCTTTCAAATCTCTTACTATCTCTTTTTTCAGTTAGTCCTGACGAAGGGTTTCAGCCTGAAACGTCGACTGTGCTTCTTCCTGTGGATGTTGTTAGACCTGCTGCGTTCACCAGCATCTTGTGTGTGTCGCTTGAATTTCCAGAATCCGCAGACTTCCTTGTGTTTGCGTTTTTAAATTAACTACTGCGAAGCCCCTTCCAGTGATGCCTCCACTGAAGAAGTTTAAAACTTCTCTTTGACGGGAGTTTAGTGAAACCTTCTCTCACTGCTCCCCATCTATAATTTCTTTGGCCCTTCAACTTTCGGACCACATTTTGACCCAGACCCGCTACTACAGCCATGTATCCTTCCTTGGAGCGTGTCTCCTAGCTCTATTCATCCCCCTCCTGTCTTCTCCTATCATTTCAGATCTCCCCCTCCCCTTCCCACTTTCAAATCTCTTACTATCTCTTCTTTCAGTTAGTCCTGACGAAGGGCCTCGGCCTGAAACTTCTTCCTATGGATGCTGCAAAGCTTTTGTATATCTGGACGGATCTGGCGATATCCTTCAGTATTTATCAGACCGATATTGGCTATGCCACAATGGACATAAGTCTGTAAGACCATATGACATAAGGGCAGAATCAGGCCATTCAGATCATCAGAACTTCTACTATTCAATCATGGCTGATTTATTTTCTTTTACAACCCGCCATTCTGCTTCCTTCTCCCTATAATCTTTGATGACTTTATTAATCAAGAACCTATCAACCTCCACTTTAAATATACACGATGGACATGGCTTCCACAGCCGTCTGTGGCAATGAATTCCACAGATCCGCCACATACTGGCTCAAGGAATTCCTCCTCATCTCTGTTCTGAATGCGTGTCCTTGTCCTCTGAGGCTGAGCTTTCTGGTCCTAGATCCTCCCACTTTTTGGAAATATCCTCTCCATATCAATTCTGTCTAAGCCTTTCAATATTCAATCGGTCTCAATGAGATCCCCTGTTATTTTTTAAGATTCCAGCGAGTACAGGCCCAGAGCCATCAAGCGCTCCTCATATGCAAACCATTTCATTGCTGGGATTATTCTCATAAACCTCTACTGAAGCCGACAGAACATTTCTAAGGAAGAAGAGAGTGATGTTTTGATTTACATATTCAGGAGGTACTTCTTCATCTGAAAGCTGATGCTCACTGATGAATAACATTTAGATTTTCTATTCTTCCTTCCAAGGTAACTAACCTCACATTTTCCCACACCACACTCCCTTTGCCTTCTTCTTACTTACTCATTCAACCTTGTCCAGATCCTTGGGAAGCCTCCTCATATCCATTTCCTGAAATTAGAGTCAATGGAGGAGTAGAGATATGGGAGACCAATTGTACAAATCATTTAAAGACAACAGATAAATTTAAAAAAAAAGCAATCTAAAGGACTAATGCTTATTGGCCTTTAAACACACGGAGTTTGAAACTCAAAACAAGTTGTGCTTCATTTGTATTGCACTGAGTCTTTGGCATAGACCAGAAAGAATATGTTAATCCTGAAGGGGCTACAGTGGCCATTCAACAGGATTATACTATGGTTTGGAGGATTAAATAGTGAAGACAGTTTACATTATCTTGCTTCTATTTCCATATGAAAAACTTAAGGGTTGATGATCAAGATGTTTAAAATAATGAAAATATTTAATAGAAAAACTAAATTCATTTAGTAGTAGGAAGCAGCAGCAAAGAACCCAACATTCAAATAGGAGGGATATAGATAGGATAAATGCAGCAGACTTTTTCCACTGACATTTGGTGAGACTAGAACTAGAGATTATGGGTTGAGGGTGAAAGGTGAAACCTTTAATGGGAACGTCTTCACTCAGAGGGTGCTGAGAGTGTGGGACAAGCTGACAGAGGAGGTGTTGGATATGGGTTCGATTTCAACATTTAAGAGAAGTGTGAATGAGTGCATTGATGGGAGGAATATGGGGTCTATGGTCCAGATGAAGGGTGATGGGACTGGGCAGAATAATAGTTTGGCATGAACTAGATGGGCCGAATCGTCTGTTTTTGTATTGTAGTGCTCTATGACTCTGCCTGTAGGTGTTTTTCTTAGATTATGAGGACACTCAGTCCTCATTTATTGTCATTTAGAAATGCATGCATTAAAAAATGATACAATGTTCCTCCAGAATAGTATCACAAGAAACACAGGACAAACCAAGACTAAAACTGACAAAACCACATAAGTATGACATATAGTTACAACAGTGCAAAGCAATACCTTAATTTGATAAAGAGCAGACCGTGGGCACGATAAAATAAAGTCTCAAATTCCGATAGCCTCATCATCTCATGCAGACTCTCCCTGCCATGAAACTCCAAGCGCCGCAAACTTGCCGGTGCAGCACCATCGGAAGCACCCGAGCGTAGCCGACTCTGAGTCCGTCTGAAAACTTTGAACCTCCAACCAGCCCTTCGACACAGCCTCCCGAGCACCATCTTCTGCCGAGCACTTCGACCCCGCCCCGGCCGCCAAGCAATAAGCAAAGCCGAGGACTCGGGGCCTTCCCCTCTGGGGATTTCGGACCACTCAGTAGCAGCAGCAGCGAAGCAAGCATTTCAAAAGTTTCACCAGATGTTCCTCTGTGCTCTCACGTCCGTCTCCATCAAATCAGGATTGTGCACGGCACCCTACTTGACAAATAAGAGACATCACCACCTGAGTGGCTGTTGCGAGCTGCGTCGCGCCGCCATCTTCTCCTCTCCTCCTCAGAACGGTTTATCTATCTGTGATGGAACTTTTAAGTGTATTCCCAGATCCCTTTGTCTTACCTCCCTCCACAAGTCCGTACTGTGTAAATCCTACCCTCGTTTGTAATCCCAAAATGCAACACCTCATGGTCATGATATATGACTATCAGAACCAGACAATTTACATCGGGCATTTTTTCCAAATGAAGAATTTAGAATTCACTCTCTCAAAAAAGCTGTTGATGCTTGCCCAGCTGGTGCTTTGCAGACTGAAACTGCTATAGCTTTTGCAAGTAAGGCTATCTAGGTATATGAATAACAAAGGCAAAATGGAATTAGGCTGCAGGCCAGCCATATGTCTAACCAAATACAGGTGACGTCTTTAGGAACTCAATGACAACGCTCCCAACGGTCTCAAATTTAAGAAGAGCTGTAGTTTAGTAAACTGAGAAAAACTGGCCATAACTGGCGAATCAGTAAATTGGAGATCATCATTAAAGAAACAAATGGAAACATACGAACCAAGTTTTCTTGGATGCTAGATTTTGTACATAGACTTCAAGATTCAAGATTGTCTAACATCATTCTCCAGCACAAGTGTACAGGAGAACAAAATGATTGTTACTCCAGATCTGATGCAGCATTGAACAAACAGAATAAGCATAAGGAATGCAATAAAAACATAACAAGCGTAAATATGAAAGCAATCCTATAAAACACAATGTACAAGTAACTCACATAAATTCCTGCAGGAACTCAGCAGGTCAGACGGTATCTATGGACAGAATTAAAGAGTCAGGATTTTGAGCCGTGACCCATCATCGGGACGGAAATGTGGAGGGGGGGGGGTTGGAAAAATCCAGTATAAGACAACAGGAGAAGGGGAAAGAGTACAAGCCGACAGGTGATAGATGAAGCCAGGTGAGGAGGAAGATAGTTGGATGACGATGTAGAAGGAACTGTTCGAGTGTGGGCATTGGGCATTTATTTCCTGTCAGAAATAATGTACAAAGTAGAATCCACATTAGATCTTAACAGCAAAACATAAATATTTCTAAATAAGGAAGTGCAAGTAGTAATGTAAAAAGAATAAGGGGTGAGTATTTTAAAAGAACCAGCACATGAACAATAGGCTACTTGTTTATTTTCTCTTTGCTATGAAATATTCTGATTGTTTAAAATCAACAGGTCTACCTTCAGGGTAAAATTCTAGAAAACTAGTTTGCATTTAGATACTTCAAATTACCATGTCTGAAATGTGATAACTCCTTAATTTGCAGTGCAGTTACTTCATGCTAATGAGTGTAATTACTTTGATTTCTATTCAGTGATAGAAGAAGAGATGATATTTTGAGGTGTAGGAGGGTATGCACCATAGGGGACCGATAAAGACATGCTGATGAAGCAGTACATGCATATGGGTTCACAATTACTCATGGTTGATGAGATTCTCTGTGGCAGTATGATGAATAGTAGAAGGGTTTATTATCGAGTCAGGACTATTATTCTTCTTACATTTTCTACCTTTTCAGCAAATCTCCGTTATTAAAGCTCTCTGCTATCTCATAAAAATTAAAATTATCAAAAATTAACCTTTATTATTATGACTGACTGATTCAACAGCAGAAGGATGCAATGCAGTATTTTCAATAGTGCAGTTTACTTCTGTGACATTTAAATTTTCTCACTAATTCCCATTCCCATTCCAATGTGCCAATCCATGGCCTCATTTTGTGCCAAGGTGAGGCCACCCTCAGGGTGGAGGATCAACACTTTATATTCTGCCTGGGTGCCCTCCAACCTGATAGCATGAATATCGATTTCTCCTTCTGGTGAACAAATTTTTCCCTCCCTTCAGCTCTGATCCCCACTCTGACCTTTCACTTCTTCTCATTACTTCCCCCTAGGCCCTCTCCTCCTTCACTTTCTCCTATGGTTCACTTTTCTCTCCTGTCAGATTCCTTCTTCTCCAGCCCTTGACCTTTCCACCCACCTAGCTTCACCTATCTCCTTCCAGCTAGCCTCTTTCCCCTCCCCTCACCTCTTTTATTCTGGCATCTCCCCCCTTCCTTTTCAGTCCTGTTGAAGGGTCTTGACCTGAAACTTCGACTCTTTACTCTTTTCCATAGATGCTGCTGGACCTGTTGAGTTTCTCCCGTGTTTTGTGTGTGCTGCTTTGGATTTCCAGCATCTGCAGACTTTCTTGAGTTTGTAAAACCTTATTAAGAGTATTAAGTCTCAGCACCTTTAGCTTAAGCTAGTTTAAATACAAGCAATTTAATTGTAGTGCCAACATCAGACAGGAGCAAGGTTAAATGAAGTCTTCACATCGGCACCTTGAAAATCATATCAAGTTAGCTGTGAACCGGACTTGCAAAACTTTTATTTCATGCCATTTTGTTCATCATAAAGTCTCTGAAGAATAAGATGAATTTGTACAGACCATCAGCAGTGGTTTGACTAAATGTTGTTCAAAGCAGGGTGACCTTCACAGAAGATACCACTAGATAACAGGGAAGGTTGGAGTCCAATTAACCATTTTGTACGCATAGTAATGGAAAGCTCAGATCTGAAGGGCAGATTATTTTATATACTTTGTATTCTAAAGGTATTCCTTCATATTTGCAACAGAAATTAAAGATAAAAGCAACATTATATAACAGATATTTAGTACTGCCATTGACTGAGATGAGGCAGGTGTTAATATTTCTCATATTGCAAATAAGATCATACAGGTTGAGTACCCCTTATCCAAAATTCCAAAATCCAAGAACCTCTGAAATCCAAGTATTTTTTGAGTGCTGACATGATATCACAAATAGAAAATTCCACGAGGCTGGGTAGGTTCCCAGGCAATGGAAAATTCCACGACGCTGGGCAGGTTCCCAAGCAATGGAAAATTCCACGACGCTGGGTAGGTTCCCAGGCAATGGAAAATTCCACGACGCTGGGCTGGTTCCCAAGCAATGGAAAATTCCACGACGCTGGGCAGGTTCCCAGGCAATAGAAAATTCCACTATGCTGGATAGGTTCCCAGACACTGTGCACCACTGACAGTTCTGAGAAGTGGCCTCACGTATGTAATGAACAGAAGTCAATGAAAAATAGAACAACTCTGCATAAAGCAAAAAATGAAGATCTCAATAGTGTATCATCAGTATTGGAGTGAACATATACCACTTAACATTATATGATCACAAAACAAGCAAAGGCGTATCACGATGAACTGAAAATTGAAGGTAATTGTGAAAGATCAGCAGGCTGGATGCAGATACTTATGAAAATGCACAGCATTAATTTTTTTAAAGTGTCTCTTAAAACTTTAGTCATGGGTTCACCACAGGTAAAACCCTCCCTACATGAGTAAATCTACATGAAGCACTGTTGCAGGAAAGCAGCATCCATCATCAGGGACCCCCAACACCCAGGACGTGCTCCCTTCTCACTGCTGCCATCAGGAAGAACGTACAGGAGCCTTAAGGCATGCAACACCAGGTTCAGGAACAGTTACTATCTCTCATCCACCAGGCTTTTTAACCAAAAGAGATAATTTCGCTCAACTTCACTCACCCCATTATTGAAATGTTCTCACAACCAATAGATTCACTTTCAAGGAATCTTCATCTTGTGTTCTCAATATTTATTGTTTGTTTGTTTATTTATTTATTTATTCGTTCGTTCATTCATTTATTTGTTTATTTATTTATTCATTTATTTTTATTATTGTGTCTCTCTAAAAGCATTTGCAGTTTTTTTGACTTCTGCACTTTGGTTGAATACCCACCTTGGACAGTCTTTCATTGATTCTGTTATGGTTAGTATTCTTTGGATTTATTGATTATGCCGAAGTGTAGAAATGGAATGATTTGATAATAACATTTACTTTGAACTTTGATGAAAATCTAACATCAGAACAAGTCTTCAATGTGCTTGTTTTTATACCTTGCATAAAACCTAAAAAAAAGTAAATTATAAATACAAATACAAAAAAAGTACAAAGTTTACAGAGTACTGTAAACTTTTAATCAAAATATGGTTTCATAGGTGGAGATTGAAAGCCTGCCATTGTTTGTTGTTGTTCAATGGCTGATTCAGGCATTCTCCCGATGCTGGTGTGTTGCTTTTATTACCCTGCGCATGTTAAATTTTCATTACATTAATGGTATGTCATAATAGAACATAGAAACACAGAAAACCAGTGTACAGCACAATACAGGCCCTTCAGCCCACAATGCTGTGCCGAACATATATAACATATAACAATTACAGCACGGAAACAGGCCATCTCGGCCCTTCTAGTCCCTGCCAAACTCTTACTCTCTCCTAGTCCCATCAACATACACTCAGCCCATAACCCTCCATTCCTTTCCTGTCCATATATCTATCCAATTTAACTTAAAACGACAACATCGAACCTGCCTCAACCACCTCTGCTGGAAGCTCATTCCAACACATGCTGTCCCCCCCCAACAGTACTCAAACAGGAGTACTTATTGTCAAGGGGCACGGCCACAGGGGTACTCTCTATTACCTGATTCTTCCTATTCCCCTTCATAACCGTGACCCACTTGTCTGCCTCCCGTGGCCCTGGTTTGACCACCTGCCTGTAACTCCTCTCTATCAACTCCTCACTCTCCCTGACCAGACGAAGGTCATCAAGCTGCAGCTCCAGTTCCCTAACGCGGTCCCTTAGGAGCTGCAGCTCAATGCACCTGGCGCAGATGTGGACGTCCAGGAGGCTGGGAGATTCCACTACCTCCCACATCCGGCACTGAGAACAACAAACTTCCCTCACAATCATACTGCCCCCTCTCTTCAAATAACACAGGAAGTGTACTTACTTTAGAAATTACCTCGGGTTATCCATTGCCCTCTATTTTCCTAAGCTCCGTGTACCTATCCAGGAGTCTCCTAAGACACCCTATCGTATCCATTCCATGCACTCACAACCCTCTGCTTAAAAAACTTACCCCTGACATCTGCTCTGTATCTACTTCCAAGCATCTTAAAACTGTGCCCTCTGGTGTTACCATTTTTGCCCTGGGGAAAAGCCTCTGACTATCCACACAAGCAATACCTCTCATCATCTTATACACCTCTTGTCCATTCACCTCTCATCCTCCATCACTCCCAGGAAAAAAGCCCAAGTTCACTCAGCCTATCCTCGTACAGCATGCTCTCCAATCCAGGCATCATGCTTGCAAATCTCCTCTGCACCCTTTGTATAGTTTTCACATCCTTCCGGTAGTGAGGTGACCAGAACTGAGCACAATACTCCAGGTGGGGTTTGACCAGGGTCCTATGTAGCTGTAACACTACCTCTCAGCTCTTGAACTCAGTCCCATGGTTGATGAAGGCCAATGCACCATATCCCTTCTTAACCACAGAGTCAACCTGCACAGAAGCTTTGAGTGTCCTATGGACTCGGACCCCAAGATCCCTCTGATCCTCCACACTGCTAAGAGTCTTACCATTAATACTATATTCTGCCATCATATATGACCTACCAAAATGATACACCTCACACTTACCTGGGTTGAACTCCATCTGCCCAGTTTTGCATCCTATCAATGTCCTGCTGTAACCTCTGACAGCCCTCCACTTTATCCACAACACCCCCAACCTTTGTTTTACTAACCCATCCATCCACTTCTTCATCCAGGTCATTTATAAAAATCACAAAGAGTAGGGGTCCCAGAACAGATCCCTGAGGCACACCACTGGTCACCAACCTCCATGCAGAATATGACCCATCTACAACCATTCTTTGCCTTCTGTGGGCAAGCCAGTTCTGGATCCACAAAGCAAGGTCCCCTTGGATCCCATGCCTCATTATTTTCTCAATAAGCCTTGCATGAGATACCTTATCAAAAGCCTTGCTGAAATCCACGTACACTACATCTACTGCTCTACTTTTCTCAATGTGTTTAGTCATATCCTCAAAAAATTCAATCGGGCTCATAAGACATGACCTGCCTTTGTTAAAGCCATGCTGACTATTCTTAATCATATTATGCCTCTCCAAATGTTCATAAATCCTGCCTCTCAGGATCCTCTCCATCAACTTACCAATCACTGAAGTAGGACTCACTGATCTATAATTTCCTGGGCTAACCCTACTCCCTTTCTTGAATTAGGGAACAACATCCGCAACCCTCCAATCCTCCGGAACCTCTCTCATCCCCATTGATGATGCAATGATCATCGCCAGAGGCTTAGCAATCTCCTTCCAAGCCTCCCACAGTAGCTGGGTTATACCTCGTCCGGTCCCAATGATTTATCCAACCAGGTGTTTTCCAAAAGCTCCAGCACATCCTCTTTCTTAATATCTGTATGCTCAAGCATTTCAGTCTGCTCTATGTCATCTCTACAATTGCCAAGGTCCTTTTCTGTAGTGAATACTGAAGCAAGGCATTCGTAAAGTAACTCTGCTCCCTCCTCTGGTTCCATACTCATTTTTCCACTGTCACACTTGAATGGTCCTATTCTCTCACGTCTTATCCTCTTGCTCTTCACGTACTTGTAGAATGCCTTGGGGTTGTCCTTAATCCTGTCTGCCAAGGCCTTCTCATGGTCCCTTCTGGCTCTCCTAATTTCCTTCCTAAGCTCATTCCTGCTAGCCTTATAATTTTCTAGATCTCTATCACTGCCCAGTTTTTTGAACCTTTTTTTAAGCTTTTCTTTTCTTCTTGACTAGATTTTCAACAGCGTTAGCACACCACTGTTCCTGTGCCCTATCATCCTTTCCCTGTCTCATTGGAACATACCTGTGCAGAACACCATGCAAACATCCCCTGAACATTTGCCAAATAATGTTTCCTCTGAAGTCCATATATATGATGAACAGGTGTAAGACGAAGACTGCTTAGCAGTAGCACATCAATTCAGTGTCGGAAATTAAATGGTGATCCAAAACTATCTCATTATATATCCAAAAATCCAAAATCCAAAAGACTTCCCACCCCAAGCATTTCAGATGAAGGTACTCAACCTGTAGTTTCTTTGTAAAAGTTAAATTATTGTAGCAAGTCTTCAAGTTGAACTGTTATTAGGCATTAGGAGAAAAGGTTAAAGCTAGAAATCTAAAATAAAGCAGAAATGGCAGGAAATACAAATAGAGTTATTCAGCATTTGTCCAAAGGATATAATATTTGTCAGATATATGTGCAATCATGATCCCAGCTCTAACACTAATTATTTTCTACCACAGCTAAAAATAGTGCAATTCCATTTTTTATATTATGATCATAGCTCTTTAACCTGTTGAGAGCTTCAGGCAAATCAGTTACAATAACAGTTGTCATGCTTACCTATCAAACAGTAATCAATGTCACTTGACTATAAATTTATACCTAGAATGTAATATTAATAAATGGAACAACATTATGGGATTGATGTACCAATTGCTTTCAAAGGATTCAGGTGAGTAGCTTTGCAATTCACTGTTAAGCACTCACTTACAGAACATAAACACAAGAGTTTCTGCAGATGCTGGAAATCCAGAGCAACACACACAGATTGCTGGAGGAACTCAGCAGGTCAGGCAGCATCTATGGAGGGGAATAAACAGTCAATATCTGGGACGGAGACTCTTCATCAGGAGGGTCTCACTTACAGAGCAGCCAAAATTAAACAAGTATAAACTCCTCCACTTCTGGTGTGTGCCATTAACAAATGTCTTACTGAAAGATCCCACTAAATCAAAGACAAGCTGCTACTGAACTAATAACCTGTCTATCTGGAGGGAAGGATGGGGTTAAATTCTTAGAATTATTAAGGCACAGAAAGAAGCGATTCTGCCCATTGAATCTATGAGCATTGGAGAGTCAGTGCCACTGTCTAGCTCTTTCCCCTTAGGTTCTTCAAGTTATTTTCCTTCAAGTGCCTTTCCAATTCCCTTTTGGTTATCTCGGTTGATTCTTTTACAGCCAAATTTAGAAAGAAAATTAAAGGTAAAGATCATTATTTTTGCAATTAGCTTTATTTGCCATTGGAACATACAGTGAACTGCATCATTTGCGTCAAAACAAATCAGCGAAGGTTGTGCTGGGCATCTTGAAAGCATCACCACACTTCCAGGGCCAACATAGCATGCCGACAACTCATTAACCCTAACCTGTATGTCTTTGGAATGTGGGAAGAAACTGGAGTGCCTGGAGGAAATGCACAGGGTCATGGGGAAAACAGATAGATCTCTTACTGAGAGTGGCGGGGTTTAAACCCCGGTCTAGAAATTTCAAGATTGCAGGTCGAAGTGTAGAGATGGGATGATTCGGATCACTTTTCTATAGTGACAATGGACTGAGTAGATTGATGTTATGCTGTAGGATGTTACACTAAATCACATGAGATGTTCAGTCTTCTGGGGAATTATTTCAACAGTACCTAAGAACTTGAAACAGGAAGAGGTCAATCAGCCCACTGAGCTGACTTTCTCTAATGTACTGTCTAAACTTTGCATTCTCCTCCTTTCTCTCTCACATACTTCATCTCCTGTGAGAAGCAAATAACCATAAGTAACCTTTCCAGGAATGTAAACTCAAAGCATTCTATCTGACACCCTTCTTGAAGCCATCAAGCTAAATCTCCACGGTATCAACCAGGTACTTTAATATATATTAGTCAATGCTGACATTTGAAGTCTCAACAGGACTGCACTCATAATGATCCATAGAATATTTGATGAGCTATGTTTATCCTTATCCCCTTCAGTTACTTTCAGAAGCAAACGTTTTATTATTTCCTTTGCCTAGTAAATTAAGCCAGTGCTGAATCACTGACTTCCATAGTCCAGAATTGATAACATTTTTTAGCAGAAATACGGTTCCAGTGGCAGGATGGAGATACATCTCTACCAGAGGGGGTGTAAGGCACAAGGTACAGCACCTGCTTCAGCCCCTCTCCGGATCAGGGCCACGTGAAGCCATGGGAGCCGGTGGTGGATGGTCACATGATCAGCTGGTGCACATCTCTAATCCTGGTTATGCGACCACTGATGCCAGGCAGATAACCTCTGAAGAGTATTGATAATGTGCGGGGTCACTTGTCTTGTAAAGACACTGTCCAGGAAAGAGGCAATGGCAAACCACTTCTGTAGGAAAAATTGCCAAGAACAATCATGGTCAAAGAAAGACCATGATCACCTATGTCATACGACATAATAAACAAATGAATGGTTTCATACACATACTGTAGAACACAGAAAATTACAGCTGGGTACCAGCCCTTTGGTCAACAATGTAGTGCCGAACTTCTAACCTATTCTAAGATCAACCTAACACCTCCCTCCTACATAGTTCTCATTTTTCTATCCAATGTGCCTATCTAAGAATTTTTTAAATAACTCTAATGCATCTGCCTTTACCACCGTCTCTGGCAGGGCATTCCACACAGTCAAAAGTGTGAAAAGTTACCTCTGACATCCACCCCCACCTCGCCATATTTTCCTACAGTCCTCTTTATGCTCCCTGGTGCTAGACGTTTCATTCATCCATGATTCATAACTTCGATGTTCAGTCACAAAGTCTTACAGTAAGGGAATAAGCTTTGCTCCTGTAAATCCACGCTAATGATCAAGCAGCCAATTGCACTAATCCTCTACAAATCACTTGTTATTTTACCTATAATCCCGTCAACCCCCACCCCTCCCCCCACAACCCACCTAAGAGTCTGATATTCACCTACCACTGTGGCCAGTTAGCCTACCAGCCTGAACTCTGTCGGATGAGGGAGGAAACTGAACCACCCAGGGAATCCCACACAGTCACAGGGAGAGCGCAGAAGCTCAGGGATCAGAACTGAACCCAGGTTCCTGGAGTTGTGAGGCAGCAACTAGGCCAGCTGCATCGCACTGCGACCACAGCTGAAAACTATCCCGATTCGATTCACATCGGGTCTGTTGCGAGAATGTGGCAAGCGCGCACGTAGCTGATTGAATGTGCGGCAAATTAATTGGGCGTCCAACATGCGGAAGGCCACCTGCTGTTGCAGGAGTTGTTGAGTGCTCACATTTTCACGTCAGTGAGCACTGTGAGGGTCATGTCTTTTGACTTCTCCAGTGCATTCAACACCATCCGCCCTGCTCTGCTGGGGGAGAAGCTGACAGCGATGCAGGTAGATGCTTCCCTGGTATCATGGATTCTTGATTACCTGACTGGCAGACCACAGTACGTGTGCTTGCAACACTGTGTGTCCGACAGAGTGATCAGCAGCACTGAGGCTCCACAGGGGACTGTCTTGTCTCCCTTTCTCTTCACCATTTACACCTCGGACTTCAACTACTGCACAGAGTCTTGTCATCTTCAGAAGTTTTCGGATGACTCTGCCATAGTTGGATGCATCAGCAAGGGAGATGAGGCTGAGTACAGGGCTATGGTAGGAAACTTTGTCACATGGTGTGAGCAGAATTATCTGCAGCTTAATGTGAAAAAGACTAAGGAGCTGGTGGTAGACCTGAGGAGAGCTAAGGTACCAGTAACTCCTGTTTCCATCCAGGGAGTCAGTGTGGACATGGTGGAGGATTACAAATACCTGGGGATACGAATTGACAATAAACTGGACTGGTCAAAGAACACTGAGGCTGTCTACAAGAAGGGTCAGAGCCATCTCTATTTCCTGAGGACACTGAGGTCCTGTAATGTCTGCCGGACGATGCTGAGGATGTTCTATGAGTCTGTGGTGGCCAGTGCTATCATGTTTGCTGTTGAGTGCTGGGGCAGCAGGCTGAGGGTGGCAGACACCAACAGAATCAACAAACTCATTCGTAAGGCCAGTGATGTTGTGGGGATGGAACTGGACTCTCTCACAGTGGTGTCTGAAAAAAAGATGCTGTCTAAGTTGCATGCCATCTTGGTCAATGTCTCCCATCCACTACATAATGTACTGGTTGGGCACAGGAGTACATTCAGCCAGACTCATTCCACTGAGATGCAACACAGAGCGTCATAGGAAGTCATTCCTGCCTGTGGCCATTAAACTTTACAACTCCTCCCTTGGGCGGTTGGACACCCTGAGCCAATAGGCTGGTCCTGGACTTATTTCATAATTTACTGGCATAATTTACATATTACTATTTAACTATTTATGGTTCTATTACTATTTATTATTTATGGAGCAACTGTAACGAAAACCAATTTCCCCCGGGATCAATAAAGTATGACTATGACTACATATCCCACTTTGGCCACAGTCAGACATCTGTATAATGTGCAGAGTGCCATCCTTTTAAAACTGAAAGGATATTGGCTGAATGCTTTGAAACATTGATGTTGACTGCATTGAATTTATGTTAACTTGCTTTAATTCGCTTTAAGCTCCATCACTATCTGACGTGAGAAATCAAAACAAGAAATATTCTAGGACGAGAAATTTAGTTTTGTGGATGTTCAAGGACAGTGTATTTTCTGAATGTGATTGCTCTGCTTCACAGTGAGAAAGTATTTACTTTGATGGTTTTGTGCCTCCCGGGTGCTCGAATCAAAGGAGAGCAAGTACAGAACATTGTGAGGGCAAAGTGTGCACAGCCAGAGTTTTCCACCCACAGCAATGACAATGCAACCCATTAAACCAAAGAATAAGGTCCTGAACGCAAACAAAAGGAAATCTGCAGATGCTGGAAATCCAAGCAACACACACAAAATGCTGGAGGAAATCAGCAGGCCAGGCAGCATCTACGCAAAAGAGTACAGTCGACATTTTGGGCTGAGGCCCTTCATCGGCACTGGAGAAAATGAGAAGTCAGAGTAAGAGGGTGGGGGAGGGGAGGAAGAAATACAAGGTAGTAGGTGAAAGGTGAAACCGGGAGAGGGGCAGGGGTGAAGTAAAGAGCTGGGGAGTCGGTTGATGAAAGAGGCACAGGACTGGAGAAGGGGAAATCTGATAGGTGAGGGCAGAAGACCACGGAGGAAAGGGAAAGGGAAGAAGCACCAGAGGGAGCTGATAGGCAGGTAAGGAGATAGGGTGAGAGAGGGAAATGGGAAGGAGGAATGGTGAAGCAGGGGAAACATCACCAGAAGTTCAAAAAATCATGTTCATGCCATTAGGTTGGAGGATACCCAGGAGAAATGTAAGGTGTTCCTCTTCCAACCTGAGTGTGGCATCATTGCTGCAATAGAGGAGACTATAGACTGACATGTTTCACACAGTTACCTGGAATATACCTTTCCCAACCTGTTACTTGCAAAAGTGCCATTCCCTTATCTCAATTCCTCCGCCTCCATCGCATCTGCTCTCAGGATGAGGCTTTTGATTCCAGAACGAAGGAGATGTCTTCCTTCTTCAAAGGTAGGGGCTTCTCTGCCTCCACCATTAGTACTGCCCTCACCCACGTCTCTTCCATTTCATGCACATCCGCCCTCAGCCCATCCACTCACCACCCCACCAGGGATAGGGTTCCTCGTGTCCTCACCTACTACCCCATCAGCCTCTACGTCCAACATATAATTCCCCTTAACTTCTGCCACCTCCAATGGGATCTCACCGCCAAGCACATTTTTCCCTCCCCTACTTTCTTCTTTCCACAGGGATTGCTCCCTACGCGACTCTCTTGCCCATTCATCCCTCCCCATTGACCTCACTCCTGGCATTTAACCTTGTAAGGGAAACAAGTGCCACACCTGCCCCTAGACTTCCTCCCTCACTACCATTCCAAGCCCCTAACAAGTCCTTCCAGGTGAGGCGACACTTCACCTGTGAGTCTTTTGGGGTCATCTACTGTATCCAGTGCTCCCAATGTGGCCTCCTGTATATCAGTGAGACCCAATGCCGATTGGGAGATCGCTTTGCCAAACACCTATGCTCCATCTGCCAGAAAAAGTGTGATCTCCTAGTAACCACCCATATTAATTCTACTTCCCATCCCCATTCTGACATGTCAGTCCATGGCCTCCTCTACTGCTATGTTGAGGCCACACTCAGGTTGGGGGAGCAACACATAAGAACATAAGAAATAGGAGCAGGAGTAGACCATCTGGTCTGTGGAGCCTGCTCCGCCATTCAATAAGATCATGGCTGATCTGGCCATGGACTCATCTCCAGCTACCTGCCTTTTCCCCATAACCCTTAATTCCCCTACTATGCAAAAATCTATACAGCCTTCTCATAGATATATTAACTGAGGTAGTCTCCACTGCATCATAGGGCAGAGAATTCCACAGATTCACCACTCTCTGGGAAAAGCAGTTCCTCCTCATCTCTGTCCTAAATCTACTCCCCCGAATATTGAGGCTATATCCCCTGGTTCTAGTCACACCTACCAATGGACATAACTTTCCTGCCTCTATTTTATCTATCCCTTTCATAATTTTATATGTTTCTATAAGATCTCCTGAATTCTGGTGAGTACAGTCCCACACAACCCATTCTCTCCTCCGACACATTAATTTTCATCAGGGTAGTCCTCCAACCTAATGGTATGAACTTCCAGTAATGCCACCCCCCTCCCAACCTTCATCTTTTCCCAAACCTATTTCCCTGTCTCACTTTATCTCCTTTTCTGCCCATCACCTCCTTCTGGAGTTTCTCTGCTTTCCCTTTCTTCCATGGCCTTCTGTCCTCTCCGATCAGACTCCCTCTTCTCCAGCCCTGTATCTCCTTCACCAATCAACTTCCCCAGCTCTTTACTTCACCACTCCCCCTCTCCCAATTTCACCTATCACCTACAACCTTGTATTTCTTCCTCCCCTCCCCCAACTTCTTACTCTGACTTCTCTTTTTGCCAGTCCTGACGAAGGGTCTCAGCCCAAAACGTCGCTTGTTTTCCATTGATGCTGCCTGATCTGCTAAGTTCCTCTAGCGTTTTGTGTGTGCTGCTTGGATAAGGTCCTGAAGATAGATTTCGGGGACTGAAGGAGAAAATTGAAGTGCAAGACCTCAAAGGCAGTAATCCCTAAATTATTACTAAAGACATTAAAATCAGAAAGAGGTTTAATATCACTGGCATATGTCATGATATTTGTTGCAGCTATACACTGCAATAATACTGTAATAATAAAAAGTATAAATTACAATTATATATATATATACTGTATCTGAAAATTAAATGAAATATTTTATGCAAAAAGAGAGCAAAAAAAGGAAAAAATATAGTGAGCTAGTGTTCATGGGTTTGGTTCATTGTCCATTCAGGCATCTGATGGTGGAGGGGATGAAGATGTTCCTAAAGTGTTGACTGTGTGTCCTCAAGCTGCCGTGCATTCTCCTTGATGGTACCAATGAGAAGAGTGCATGCCCTGGGTGATGGGCGTATATAATGAAGAACACTGCCTGGCTGAGGCATCGCCTTTTGAAGATGTCCTCAGTGGTGGGAAGGTTTTTGCCCACGATGGAGCTGACTGAGTCTGCAACTTCCCGCAGCTTTTTCAGATCCTGTTAATGCACCACCCCCCGTCCCCCACACATGCGACTGTGTGTGGCAACCAGTTACAATGTTTTCCAGGGTACATCTGTAGAAATTTGCAAGAGTCTTTGGTGACAAACCAAGTCTCCTCAAATCTTCTAATGAAATATAGCTGATGGTCATGCCTTCTTTGTAATTGTGTCAATGTGTTAGGTCCAGGAGAGATCTTCAGTGATGTTGACGGACAGGAACTTGAAACAGCTCACCCTTTCTGCTGCTGATTCCTCAATGAGAACTGGTGTGTATTTCCTCAACATCCCTTTCCCGAAGTCCACATTCACTTTCTTGGTCTTACTGATGTTGAATGCAAGGTTGTTGTTGCAACTAGCTGACCCGTCTCTCTCCTGTACGCTTCCTCATCACCATCTAAAATTCTGCCAACAATAGCATTAAAATAGCATCTGAGCTGTGCCTAGCCACACAGTCATGGGTGTAGAGAGAGTAGAGCAGTGGGCTAAGCACACATCCCTGAGAAGCTCCTGTGTTGATTGCCAGCGAGGAGGAGATGTTATTTCTGATCTGCACTAACTGAGGTCTCCCACTGAGAAAGTCAAGGATCTGCACAAACAAGAGGAATTCTGCAGATGCTGGAAATTCAAGCAACACACATCAAAGTTGTTGGTGAACGCAGCAGGCCAGGCAGCATCTGTAGGAAGAGGTGCAGTCGACGTTTCAGGCCAAGACCCTTCGTCAGGACTAACTGAAGGAAGAGTGAGTAAGGGATTTGAAAGTTGGAGGGGGAGGGGGAGATCCAAAATGATAGGAGAAAACAGGAGGGGGAGGGATAGAGCCAAGAGCTGGACAGGTGATAGGCAAAAGGGATAAGAGAGGATCATGGGACAGGAGGTCCGGGAAGAAAGACGGGGGCGGGGGGACCCAGAGGATGGGAAAGGGGTATATTCAGAGGGACAGAGGGAGAAAAAGGAGAGTGAGAGAAAGAATGTGTGTATATAAGTAAATAAAGGATGGGGTATGAGGGGGAGGTGGGGCATTAGCGGAAGATAGAGAAGTCGATGTTCATGCCATCAGGTTGGAGGCTACCCAGACGGAATATAAGGTGTTGTTCCTCCAACCTGAGTGTGGCTTCATCTTTACAGTAGAGGAGGTCGTGGATAGACATGTCAGAATGGGAATGGGATGTGAAGTTAAAATGTGTGGCCACTGGGAGATCCTGCTTTCTCTGACAGACAGAGCGTAGGTGTTCAGCAAAGCGGTCTCCCAGTCTGCGTCGGGTCTCGCCAATATATAAAAGGCCACATCGGGAGCACCGGATGCAGTATATCACCCCAGCCGACTCACAGGTGAAGTGTTGCCTCACCTGGAAGGACTGTTTGGGGCCCTGAATGGTGGTAAGGGAGAAAGTGTAAGGGCATGTGTAGCACTTGTTCCGCTTACAAGGATAAGTGCCAGGAGGGAGATCAGTGGGGTGGGATGATGGGGGCCGAATGGACAAGGGAGTCGCGTAGGGAGCGATCCCTGCGGAAAGCGGGGGGGGGAGGGAAAGGTGTGCTTAGTGGTGGGATCCCGTTGGAGTGGTGGAAGTTACGGAGAATAATATGTTGGACCCGGAGGCTGGTGGGGTGGTAGGTGAGGACCAGGGGAACCCTATTCCTAGTGGGGTGGCGGGAGGATGGAGTGACAGCAGATGTACGTGAAATGGGGGAGATGCGTTTGAGAGCTTAGTTGATAGTGGAGGAAGGGAAGCCCCTTTCTTTAAAAAAGGAAGACATCTCCCTCGTCCTAGAATGAAAAGCCTCATCCTGAGAGCAGATGCGGTGGAGACGGAGGAATTGCGAGAAGGGGATGGCGTTTTTGCAAGAGACAAGGTGAGAAGAGGAATAGTCCAGATAGCTGTGAGAGTCAGTAGGCTTATAGTAGACATCAGTGGATAAGCTGTCTCCAGAGACAGAGACAGAAAGATCTAGAAAGGGAAGGGAGGTGTCGGAAATGGACCAGGTAAACTTGAGGGCAGGGTGAAAGTTGGAGGCAAAGTTAGTAAAGCCAACGAGCTCTGCATGCGTGCAGGAAGCAGCGCCAATGCAGTGATTGATGTAGTGAAGGAAAAGTGGGGGACAGATACCAGAATAGGCACGGAATATAGATTGTTCCACAAAGCCAACAAAAAGGCAGGCATAGCTAGGACCCATACGGGTGCCCATAGCTACACCTTTAGTTTGGAGGAAGTGGGAGGAGCCAAAGGAGAAATTATTAAGAGTAAGGACTAATTCCGCTAGATGGAGCAGAGTGGTGGTAGAGGGGAACTGATTAGATCTGGAATCCGAAAAGAAGCGTAGAGCTTTGAGACCTTCCTGATGGGGGATGGAAGTATATAGGGACTGGACATCCATGGTGAAAATAAAGCGGTGGGGGCCAGGGAACTTAAAACCATCGAAAAGTTTAAGAGCGTGAGAAGTGTCACGAACATAGGTAGGAAGGGATTGAACAAGGGGGGATAAAACCGTGTCGAGGTATGCAGAAACGAGTTCGGTGGGGCAGGAGCAAGCTGAGACAATAGGTCTGCCAGGACAGGCAGGTTTGTGGATCTTGGGTAGGATGTAGAAATGGGAAATGCGAGGTGTGGGAACTGTAAGGTTGGTAGCAGTGGATGGGAGATCCCCTGAGCGGATAAAGTCGGTGATGGTGTGGGAGACAATGGCCTGGTGCTCCTTAGTGGGGTCACGATCAAGGGGTAAATAAGAGGAGGTATCCGCGAGTTGTCGCTGTGTCTCGGCAAGGTAGAGGTCAGTATGCCAGACTACAACAGCACCCCCCTTATTGGCGGGTTTAATAATAAGGTTAGGATTAGTGCGGAGGGAGTGGAGAGCAGAGCGTTCCGAAGGAGTGAGGTTGGAATGGGGACAAGGTGCGGTGAAGTCGAGACGGTTGATGTCCCGTTGGCAGTTAGCGATAAAGAGATCCAGAGCAGGCAGAAGACCAGAGCGGGGTGTCCATGAAGAAGAGGAGGGTTGAAGACGGGAGAAGGGGTCATCGGTGGGGGTGGAAGAGTCCTTGCCGAAGAAGTAGGCTCGGAGACGGAGACGGCGGAAGAAGAGTTCCGCATCGTGGTGAACACGGAACTCGCTGAGGTGTGGGTGAAGGGGGACAAAGGTGAGGCCCTTACTGAGGACAGAGCGTGCTGCCTCCGACAGTTGAAGGTCGGAGGGGATGGTAAAGACCCGGCACGGATGAGAGTTGGGATCAGAGGGGAGAGGGGGGAGGCTGGGGGTGTCAATGGAGAGGGGAGGGCTGGGGTGAGAGGAAGATGGAGCCTCTGAGGACCTAGGAGCTGACGATAGGATCTGAAGGAGATGGAATTGCAGAGTATTGGTGGGGGAACGGGAGACGGGAGTCACAATGGCAGCACATAAAGACCCGGTCTGGAGTTCAAGGCTGGAGTCGCAGTCAAGGATCTAGTTGCAGAGGGAGGGACAGTGGCCCAAGTTTTGGACACGTTGGTTAGAACTGAGGATATGATGGTGTTCGCTGCTGACCTGATGTAGGTATTGCTACTGGCCAGGTGATCCAAAGCCAAGTGGAGGGCAAGTGAGATCTGTTGTGTCAATAGGCAAATTGCACGGTTCCTGGTCCTTGCTTAGACAAGAGCTGGACCTAGCCATGACCAACCTCTCAAAGTACTTCCTCCCAGTGGATATGAGAGCCACTGGGTCACAGTCATAGAGGCAGCTCACCTTGCTCTACTTAGGCACCGGTACAATTGTTGCCCTTTTGAAGCAGATGGGAATCTCCAACTACATGATATTGAAGATGTCCTTGAACACTCCTGCCAGTTGGTTGGCACAGGTTTACCGTGTCCTACCTGGTACACCAACAGGGTCTGATGCTTTGCATGGGTTTACCCTCTTGAAAGATGTTCTGACATTGGCCTTCAAGACAGAGATCACAGGGTCACCAGATGCTGCAGGGATTCACACAGGTGTAGTTTTATTCTCCTTTTCAAAGCATGCAAAAACAGCTTTAAGCTTATCTGGGAATGAAGTATCACAGCCATTCATGATGTTAGGTTTAGCCTTGTAGGAAGTAATGGCCTGCAAACCCTGCCAGAGCTGATATGCATCTAATTCCATCTCTAACTTCAAACAGATTTGCTTTTTCACTCTCAAAATAGCCTTCCATAGGTGTTACCTGGACTTCTTGTATAGTTCTGGATTACCGGTCTTGACTACCGCAAGTCTAGCCCTTAGTAGACTACAAATCTGCTTTTGGTTTAGCTATGTCTGGTGTGTTCTCAAAGGCACACACTCATCTACACAGGTCTTGATGGAGTTCTGACAGCTATGGCATATTCATTCAGATTCAAAGATAAATGCTTGAATATTGTCCAGTCCACTGATTCAAAGCGGTCCTGTAAGCACTCTTCCATGTCTCTCAACCGTACCTTCTTGGAATTTACTGCCAGTGCTGCTGTCTTTAGTCTCTGCTTCTGCACCAGGAGCAGAAGTACAGGCAAGTGATCGGACTTTCTAAAGTGCCGGAATGGTATGGCATGGTAAATGTTCTTGATAACACCAGTCAAGTGTGCCGGCTGAATTGAAGAAGTTATCAGTTCAGTGATGGGCTTAATGATGCATTGAGAAATTGTTTCATTTGTGGAATCTTCCAAGAAAGCATTCAAAATAGCTCCTAACTGAAGAACAACTCACATTTAAAAGAGCAGTTGAAATACCTGTATCAGTGGAAACAGTAGCCAGAGACGCAATTGTCTTGATGGCAGGTGGTAAGAATGGGCACCGTCACATCTTCCCCTCTGACCCTCAACATAGAAGTCCCTCAGGGCTGTGTCCTAAGCCCCCTTATTTACTCTCTGTATACACATGACTGTGTTGCCCTCCACAGCTCCAATCTGCTAATTAATTTTGATGATGATACTACATTGATTGGCCTTATCTCAAATAATAATGAGGCAGCCTACAGAGAAGAAGTCATCACCCTGACACAGTGGTGTCAAGAAAACAACCTCTCCCTCAATGTCGCAAAAACAAAGGAGCTGGTTGTTGACTACAGGAGGAATGGAGGCAGGCTAACCCCTACTGAGATCAATGGATCTGGGGTTGAGAGGGTGAACAGCTTTAAGTTCCTCAGTACATATACACATCACCGAGAATCTCACATGGTCTGTACTGGCTGTGTGGTGAAAAAAGCACGACAACACCACTTTCACCTCAGATGGTTGAAGAAGTTTGGCATGAGTCCCCACATCCCAAGAACTTTCTGCAGGGGCACAGTTAGGAGCATCCTGACCGGCTGCATCACTGCCTGGTATGGGAACTGAAATTCCCTCAATCGCAGGACTCTGCAGAGAGTGGTGCGGACAACCCAATGCATCTGTAGTTGTGAACTTACCACTGTTGAGGACATTTACAGATACAGGTATGTAAAAAGGGCCCAATGGATCATTGGGGACCCGTCTCACCCCAAGCACAAACTGTTCCAGCTGCTACCATCCAGGAAATGGTACTGCAGCATAAAAGCCAGGACCAACAGGCTCCAGGACAGTTTCTTCCACCAGGCTATCAGACTGATTAATTTACGCTGATACAACTGTATTTCTATGCTATTGTACATACTATTTATTATAAATTATTATAAATTGTACATTGCACTTTTAGACAGAAACATAATGTAAAGATTTTTACTCCTTATGTATGAGAAGGATATAAGAAATAAAGTCAAATCAATTCAATTGAGTTGCAGTCAGGAACGAAAGTGAGTGTGAACAAAATTGCAGCATCAACCTAGTCAAACAAATAGAGTTACCATTGTGGCAGGGACTCACATACACCAGACCAATGCAGATTTAAAGGTGAAGCTTACAGAAAATATAACAAAATAGGACACATACAAAGAGCATGTTGGGCAGACTAAAATAAGTTAACTGCACAGGGAAGATATAAAGGTTAAAAAGTCAAGCTGCAGTTTCAAAAAGGGCATTAATCTGCATGTTATTGATCAAGAATCTGATAATGATGAGAGTGACAGAGGACCAAGTAGCCTTGAGATTTACTATGTGAAAACTAACAATTGACAGACAATATGGCTTACACACAATAATGAATGGCAAATTAATTAAGATGGAATTGGACACTTGGTCAACAGTTTCAGTCATTCTACAAAATGAGTATGAATGGCATTTCAAAGATACAGAACTGAAGCCTGCAGATATCCAGCTGAGAAATTAAACTGGAGAAAAGATCATTCCTGTGGGAATGGCATTTGCAAAAGCGAAATGTAATAACCAAAAGCCACATTGGGCTTATATATGGTAAAAATAGGAGGGCCAGCATTGTGGGGCTGTGAGTGGCCTAGACAACTACAACTTGATTGGAAATCCATTCCGTCATTTGTATGCCACATCCCCTGCAAAAGAGTCAACTGAAAGTGAATTAAGAAAGGTACTGGATGATGCCGCAGCAGTATTCATGGATGGCATTGGAAAACTCAAACATAACAAGGGTAAAATAATGTTAAATTAAAATGCCACACCCAAATTTTACAAAGCCTGGCTGTTTCCTTACACCATCTGTCATAAAGAAGCCAGTGAGCTAGATCACATGGAGGCTGAAGGAATTCTTTCCAAGGTTGAGTGGAGACCATGGGCGATGCCACTGGTCCAAGTAGGTAAGATGAACAGATCTGTCAGGATCTGTTGGGATCTGTGGTGATTTTAAGGTCTCCATCAACGCAGTACTGAAAGTGGACCAATACTCTCTGACCAGGATAAAGAATATCTTTGCAAATATTTCTTGAGGAAAAGACTTCTGCAAAGTGGACTTAGCTGAGGCCTCCTTACAAATTTCAATGTTTAGAGTAAATTTTATCTTCACCATATACATCTCTGAGGTTCATTGTCTTGTGGGCATACTCAGCAAATCTACAGAATAGTAACTATTACAGAATCAACTACAGCATTCAACCAGAGTGCAGAAGACAAAAAATTATGCAAATACAAAAAGAAGAAACAATAATATAAATAAATGAGTTGCGACTCCTTGATTTCATTAGGCAGTGTTTACCCAGACTGTTAAGGTTTAAGTTCCCCATGTATGTTATTACGTTTTAAGGGCGTTTTTTTTTTCTGATATACGACGTCACCATTTGTTTGCGGAGGGAATGAAGTGTACGTTAGAAGTAATTACTCTTGTGTTGATTTTTGTTGACACCCCTACACTGGCGACCCCGACACTCCTCTAGACGATTCCAGGGTGATTTTGCTCATTAATACCATCACGACTGCAAATGCCACTGCTCTCAAGCTCCCTGAATTCTGGCAGGAACATGCCGCCTTTTGGTTTGCTCAGGCAGAGGCCCAGTTTGCAGTGCGGGGAATCTCACAACATGACACAAAATATTACTACATCGATGCAGCATTATGGCGACCAGGGTGATGAATGTCCTACAGCACCACTACCCCCAGAAGTCGGCAGGTATGATACTCTCGAGCAACTGCTAGAGACTTTCAAACTTTCCGAGTCTGAGCGTAGCCATTGGCTCCTCTCACTGGCCAGCTTTGGTGACTCCAAGCTGTTGCAGTTGATGGACCACATGTTGTCCTTCCTTGGTAGACATCAGCCATGCTTCATCCTCAGAGAGCTGTTCCTGCAACAACTTCTGGGCGAGGTGCAGTTGGCTCTGGCTGGCTCTCCCCTGAGAGACCTCCAGGCTCTAGCGAGAGAGGCTGACAAGGAGATTTCCATCTTGTGTGACCATGTGGGTGGATGACTCTGCCACCCGAACATAAGACAATGGCCACAGCTCAATGACAGTCTCCTATTCTGTGTTTTGACCACGCAAGGTTCGGGCCGAGAGCTAAGAAGTGCCACCCACCCTGTGGGATCAAGGAGTCATTAACTGGAAACGGCCAGTGCCTATTATCTGCTATGGGCGTCGGCAGGTCAGGCAGTTTAGTGTTCATGACAGACTCTGTTTCCTCTGTGACACGAGTGCTCAGGTGAGTGTCCTCCCATGTCTCAGTTGGACATACAAACTGGGGAATATGGACTGTCTCCCAGGGCTGCGAATGGCAGCACCATCCGGACTTTTTGTATGCCTGAGATGGCATTGTGCTTCAGCGAGCAGAGGTTCCACCGGAACTTTGTGTTGGCGGCGGAGTCTACAACCCCACAGGGGGCCGACTTCCTCTGCACCAACGAGTCTTCTCACTGATGTCCAGAACAACACAGAGACTCTCTTCTCCCTCTCCAACACACGCAGCACCACTGGCATTTAAAAGTTGTCCAGCAACCTTTCCACATACGACGACCTCCTCCGCCTCCTCGCTGAGTTCCCGGACCTGACCGAGCCCTCCTTCTCTTCCTCCACCACTAAACACAGGCTGGAGCACCACATCGTCACCACAGGCCCACCTGTTCACGCCCATTCCAGGTGCCTCGACCTGGAGAAAAAAGCCATCGCCAAAGCTCAGTTTGATGCCATGGAGCACCTGGGCTTCATCAGGGGGTGGTGGATGGTGTTCATGTGGCAGTTACCCCCTCATCAACGACGCCATGAAGCCTGACCAATACCTGATCCTGTACATCCAGAACTTCTCTGCCCATCTGGCAGGGAAAGTTATTTTCTCAAAGGTGGACCTCATTTGCAGTTATCACCAGGTCCCTGTCCCACCTGGGTGACATTCCTAAAACCGCTGTTATTACACCATTTGGTTTGTTTGAGATCCTTCAAATGCCCAGACCTTTCAGCGCCTTGTGGACAGTGTTCTCAGGGATTTGCCTTTCCTGTTTGTTTACCTAGATGACATTTTGGTAGCCAACTCTTCTAGGGACGAACACCTCTTACATTTGAGAACCCTTTTTGAACACCTTAGTCAGCATGGTCTTATCGTCAGCCTAGCGAAGTACCAGTTTGTACTGTCCATGGTCGATGTCCACGGACACTGCGTCAACACAGCAGGGGCTTTTCCCCTGCCGGCTGAAGTTGTGGCCATTAAGCGTTTCCCTCAGCCAGTCACTGTTAAGGCCCTGCAGGAGTTTTTGGGCATGGTGAACTTCTATCACGGTTTTGTCCCCAGAGCGGCTCAGCTCGTGCTTGCGCAGTCAGCGCCGTGCATGAGCAGTTGGTCAGTGGTGGTTAGCAGCCTCTTGCCCTTTTAGCCGTCAGCTGTGAGTGCAAGTACAACATATTCAACCTGAGATTCTCGGCCTGTACTTGGCAGTGCGGCATTGTCGTTTTCTCCGAGAGGGCCATCCATTTACAGCTTATGTGGATCATAAGCAGCAAACGCTCACCATTGCTAAGGTCTCTGAACCTTGATCTGCTCAGCAGCCGCACCATCTTTCTTCTATTTCAGAGTTCAGCAATGGTATCCAGCATGTTGCGGGGAAGCGTAGCCTCGTGGCTGACTGCCTTTCCTCACCCTTCACTGGTGCTGTCCATTTGAACATAGAAAATAGAACATAGAATAGTACAGCACAGTACAGGCCCTTCGGCCCACAATGTTGTGCTGACCCTCAAACCCTGCCTCCCATATAAGCCCCCACCTTAGATTCCTCCATATACCTGTCTAGTAGTCTCTTAAACTTCACTAGTGTATCTGCCTCCACCACTGACTCAGGCAGTGCATTCCATGCACCAACCACTCTCTGAGTAAAAAACCTTCCTCTAATATCCCCCTTGAACTTCCCACCCCTTACCTTAAAGCCATGTCCTCTTGTATTGAGCAGTGGTGCCCTGGGGAAGAGGCGCTGGCTATCCACTCTATCTAATCTTCTTATTATCTTGTACACCTCTATCATGTCTCCTCTCATCCTCCTTCTCTCCAAAGAGTAAAGTCCTAGCTCCCTTAATCTCTGATCATAATGCATACTTTCTAAACCAGGCAGCATCCTGGTAAATCTCCTCTTTACCCTTTCCAATGCTTCCACATCCTTCCTATAGTGAGGTGACCAGAACTGGACACAGTACTCCAAGTGTGGCCTAACCAGAGTTTTATAGAGCTGTATCATTACATTGCGATTCTTAAACTCTATCCCTCAGCTTATGAAAGCTAACACCCCATCAGCTTTCTTAACTACCCTATCTACCTGTGAGGCAACCTTCATGGATCTGTGGACATGTACCCCGAGATCCCTCTGCTCCTCCACACTACCAAGTATCCTGCCATTTACTTTGTACTCTGCCTTGGAGTTTGTCCTTCCAAAGTGTACCACCTCACACTTCTCCGGGTTGAACTCCATCTGCCACTTCTCAGACCACTTCTGCATCCTATCAATGTCTCTCTGCAATCTTTGACAATCCTCTACACTATCTACAACACCACTAACCTTTGTGTCGTCTGCAAACTTGCCAACCCACCCTTCTACCCCCACATCCAGGTCGTTAATAAAAATCACGAAAAGTAGAGGTCCCAGAACAGATCCTTGTGGGACACCACTAGTCACAATCCTCCAATCTGAATGTACTCCCTCCACCACCACCCTCTGCCTTCTGCAGGCAAGCCAATTCTGAATCCACCTGGCCAAACTTCCCTGGATCCCATGCCTTCTAACTTTCTGAATAAACCTACCATGTGGAACCTTGTCAAATGCCTTACTAAAATCCATATAGATCACATCCACTGCACTACCCTCATCTATATGCCTGGTCACCTCTTCAAAGAACTCTATCAGGATTGTTAGACACAATCTGCCCTTCACAAAGCCATGCTGACTGTCCCTGATCTGACCATGATTCTCCAAATGCCTATAGATCGTATCTCTAAGAATCTTTTCCAACAGCTTTCCCACCACAGATGTAAGGCTCACTGGTCTATAATTACCCGGACTATCTCTACTACCTTTTTTAAACAAGGGAACAACATTCGCCTCCCTCCAATCCTCCGGTACCATTCCCGTGGACAACGAGGACATAAAGATCCTAGCCAGAGGCTCAGCAATCGCTTTTCTTGCCTCATGGAGCAGCCTGGGGAATATTCAGGCCCCAGGGACTTATCTGTCCTAATGTATTTTAACAACTCCAACACCTCATCTCCCTTAATATCAACATGCTCCAGAACATCAACCTTACTCATATTGTCCTCACCATCATCAAGTTCCCTCTCATTGGTGAATACCGAAGAGAAGTATTCATTGAGGACCTCGCTCACTTCCACAGCCTCCAGGCACATCTTCCCACCTTTATCTCTAATCGGTCCGACCTTCACTCCTGTCATCCTTTTTTTCTTCACATAATTGAAGAATGCCTTGGGGTTTTCCTTTACCCTACTCGCCAAGGCCTTCTCATGCCCCCTTCTTGCTCTTCTCAGCCCCTTCTTAAGCTCCTTTCTTGCTTCCCTATATTCCTCAATAGACCCGTGGGCGTGGACTACAGGCCAGGTTTCAGATCCAAGCGTGCAGGCGCTGCGTTCAGCAGACATGGGGTTGAAATTGGTGAACATTGCTTTCGGTGACAGCGGCGTTTCACTCCTGTGTGATGTGTCACCAGGGCCCAGGCCGGAGGGCATCGCAGAAACTGTTGACAGAAAAGCTTGTGTGGAGTGGGCTTAAGAAGGACGTCAAGGGTTGGGCTAGTGCTTGCTTGGCACGTCAATACGTGAAGGTGCATCAACATGCCAAGACTCCTTTGGCTCCTTTGGCGGTTCCCTGAGCAGCATTTTGACCAAGTAAATGTGGATTTGGTTGCCCATTGCCCCTGTCCCATGGGTTTAATCACCTCCTCACCATCATTGATAGGACCGTACATTGGCCAGAGGCAGTGTGGCTGTCATCCATTTCAGCCGTGGAGGTGGCACGAGTGTACGTTAGCTGGCAAATCGCTTGGTTCCGTGTCCCATCGGATATCTCTTCAGATCACGAAACGCAGTTTACATCCGAGCTCTGGTGCATGGCCGCCCACGATATGGAGGTCAAACTGCACCAGACCACGGCTTATCACCCACAGGCCAATGGTCTGTGAGAGTAGTTCCACTGTTCAATGAACTCCACTCTCCATGCATGCCTCATGTTGGGTCTGAGGATATTCCCTAAGGGGCACCTTCAGTCCTCTTCTGCCTCACCTTCAGGCTACCCTTGCGGGTGCTGGGAGAGTTTCTCCCAACCTCCATGGTCCCATGGTCGGCTTCACAGCAGCTCTCCACTTTTATGGACAATACCAAAACTTACGCTCCAGTGCCCACAACGCAGCACAGCCTGCCGCGGTCGCCCCTGTTGCTGGGTCTGCAGGAGGTGAGATATGCATTTGTGCATCATGATGGACATCGGGGTCCCCTGCAACTGCCTTATAACGACCCGCTCCGTGTGTTGGAAGCAGATGATAGGTTTTTTACACTGGAGTTTGCAGGTATCCCGGACAGCGTTTCTGTGGATCGTCCCAAGCCTGCCCATTTGGACCTGGACTCGCCTGTGAAAGTGGCACAGCCCCCGTGGAGGGGCCGGCCTCCCACCTCCAGACTGCTCTTCCTCCCCAGCACCTGCCCATGAAGGCAGCAGTAGGTTTGACTGAGCTTTGCGGGCCCCATTCTGGGGGCGCATGTGTAAGGACTCCGTAATTTCATTAGGCAGAATTCATCCAGGCTGTTAAGGGTTAAGTTTGCCATGCATATTACAGGTTACGTTGTACATTATTACGTTTTAGGGGCATGTGGTGCGTCGAGCTGCAGCTCCTTAGAGACCGTGTTAGGGAACTGGAGCTGCAGATCGTTGACTTTCCTTTGGTCAGGGAGAGTGAGGAGGTGATAGAGAGGAGCTATAGGCAGGGAGTCACACCGGGACCTGGGGAGACAGATATGTGGGTAACAGTCAGGAGAGGGAAGGGCAAGAGGCAGATGCTAAAGAGTAACCCAGTGGCTGTCCCCCTTGACAACAAGTACTCCTGTTTGAGTACCGTTGGGGGGCGCGGACGGCCTTTCTGGGGGAAGCAACAGTGGCCGTGCCTCTGGCACAGAGTCTGGCCTGTGGCTCAGAAGGGTAGGGAAAGGAAGAGGATGGCAGCAGCGATAGGGGACTCTATAGTTAGGGGGTCAGACAGGCAATTCCTACCAATGACATAGATAGGAAAAAGGAGGAGGTCCTGAAAACAGACTATAGGGAGTTAGGAAGGAAGTTGAGAATCAGGACCTCAAAGGTAGTCATCTCGGGATTACTGCCTGTGTCACGTGACAATGAGTATAGGAATAGAATGCGACGGAGGATAAACGCATGGCTGAGGGATTGGAGCAGGGGGCAGGGATTCAGATTTCTGGATCATTAGGACCTCTTTTGGGGCAGGTGTGACCTGTACAAAAAGGAAGGGTTGCACTTGAATCCCAGGGGGACCAATATCCTGGCAGGAAGGTTTGCTAAGGCTATTGGGGAGAGTTTAAACTAGAATTGCTGGGGGGTGGGAACCGAACTGAAGTGACGGAGGAAAGGGAGGTTGGCTCACAAATAGAGAAAGCTTGGAGACAGTGCAAAAGGGAGGACAGGCAGGTGATAGAGAAGGTAAGCACTCAGATCGATGGTATGACATGTGACTATTTTAATGCGAGGAGTATTATGAACAAAGCGGATGAGCTTAGAGTGTGGATCAGCACTTGGAGCTATGATGTTGTGGCCATTACAGTGACTTGGATGGTGCAGGGGCAGGAATGGCTACTTCAAGTGCCAGGCTTTAGATGTTTCAGAAAGGACAGGGAGGGAGGGAAAGGAGGTGGGGGCCTGGCACTGTTGATCAGAGATAGTGTCACGGCTGCAGAAAAGGAGCAAGTCATGGAGGGTTTGTCTACGGAGTCTCTGTGGATGGAAGTAAGGAATAGGAAAGGGTCAACAACTCTACTGGGTGCTTATTATAGAGCACCCAATAGTAACAGGGACACCGAGGAGCAGATAGGGAGACAGATTCTGCAAAGGTGTAATAATAACAGGGTTGTTGTGGTGGGAGCTTATAATTTCCCAAATATTGATTGGCATCTCCCTAGAGTGAGGGGTTTAGATGGGGTGGAGTTGTTAGGTGTGTTCAGGAAGGTTTCTTGACACAATATGTAGATAAGCCTACAAGAGGACAGGTTGTACTTGATCTGGTATTGGGAAATGAACCTGGTCAGGTGTCAGGTCTCTGTGGGAGAGCATTTTGGCGATAGTGATCACAATTGGATTTCTTTTGCCATAGCATTGGAGAGGGATAGGAAAGAACAAGTTAGGGAAATATTGAATTGAAGTAAGGGGAACTATGAGGCTAAGAGGCAGGAACTCGGAAGCATAAATTGGAAACAAATGTTTTCAGGGAAACGTACGGAAGAAATGTGGCAAATGTTCAGGGGATATTTGCGTGGGGTTCAGCATAGGTACGTTCCAATGAGACAGGGAAAGGATGGTGGGGTACAGGAACTGTGGTGTACAAAGGCTGTTGTAAATCTAGTCAAGAAGAAAAGAAGAGCTTACGGAAGGTTCAAAAAACTAGGTAATGATAGAGAACCAGAAGATTATAAGGCTAACAGGAAACAGCTTAAGAATGAAATTAGGAGAGACAGAAAGGGCCATGAGAAGGCCACTGCAAGTCATCCCCAAGGCATTCTACAAGTATGTGAAGAGCAAGAGGATAAGACATGAGAGAAAAGGACCAATCAAGTGTGACAGTGGAAAAGTGTGTATGGAACCGAAAGAGATAGCAGAGGTACCTAATGAATATTTTGCTTCAGTATTCACTGTGGAAAATTATCTTAGCGATTGTAGGGATGACTTGCAGTGGACTGAAAAGCTTGAGCATGTAAATGTTAAGGAAGAGGATGTGCTGGAGTTTTTGGAAAGCATCAAGTTGGATAAGTCACCAGGACCAGACCGGATGTATCCCAGGCTACTGTGGGAAGTGAGGGAGGAGATTGCTGAGCCTCTGGAGATGATCTTTCCATTGTCAATGAAGATGGAAGAGGTTCCAGAGGATTGGAGGGTTGCAGATGTTCCTTTATTCAAGAAAGGGAATAAAGATAGCCCAGGAAATTATAGGCCAGTGAGTCTTACTTCAGTGATTGGTAAGTTGATGGGGAAGATCCTGAGAGGCAGGATTTGTGAACATTTGGAGAGGCATAATATGATTAGGAATAGTCAACATGGCTTTGTCAAAGGCAGGTCGTGACTTACAAGCCTGATTGAATTTTTTGAGGATGTGACTAAACACATTGATGAAGGTAGAGCCGTAGTTGTAGTGTATATGGATTTCAGCAAGGCATTTCACGAGGTATCCCATGCAAGGCTTATTGAGAAAGTAAGGAGGCATGGGATCCAAGGGGACATTGCTTTGTGGATCCAGAACTGGCTTGCCCACAGAGGCAAAGATTGGTTATAGATGGGTCATATTCTGCATGGAGGTTGGTGACCAGTGGTGTGCCTCAGGGATCTGTTCTGGGACCCCTACTCCGTGCTTTTTATAAATGATCTGGATAAGGAAGTAGAGGGATGGGTTAGTAAATTTGCTGATGACACAAAGGTTGGGGGTGTAGTGGATAGTGTGGAGGGCTGTCAGAGGTTACAGCAGGACATTGATAGGATGCAAAACTGGGCTGAGAGGTGTCAGATGGAGTTCAACCCAGATAAGTGTAAAGTGGTCCATTTTGGTAGGTCAAATATGATGGCAGAATATAGTATTAATGGTAAGTCTCGTGGCAGTGTGGAGGATCAGAGGGATCTTGGGGTCCGAGTCCATAGGACACTCAAAGCTACTACGCAGGTTGACTGTTTGGTTAAGAAGGTATACAGTGCATTGGCCTTCATCAATCATGAGATTGAGTTTAAGAGCTGAGAGGTAATGTTGCAGCTATATAGGACCCTGGTCAGACCCCACTTGGAGTACCGTGCTCAGTTCTGGTCGCCTCACTACAGGAAGGACGTGGAAACCATAGAAACGATGCAGAGGAGATTTACAAGGATGTTGCCTAAATTGGGGAACATGCTTTATGAGAATAGGTTGAGTGAACTCAGCCATTTCTCCTTGGAGCGACGGAGGATGAGAGGTGACCTGATAGAGGTGTACAAGATGATGAGAGGCACTGATTGTGTGGATAGTCAAAGGCTTTTTCCCAGGGCTAAAATGGTTAGCATGAAAGGGCATAGCTTTAAGGTGCTTGGAAGCAGGTACAGAGGAGATGTCCAGGGTAAGTTTTTTACACAGAGAGTGGTGAGTACGTGGAATGGGCTGCCGGCGACAGTGGTGGAGGCAGAAATGAAAGGGTCTTTTAAGAGACTCCTGGATAGGTACATGGAGCTTAGAAAAATAAGGGGCTGTGGGTAAGCCTAGGTAGTTCTGAGGTAAGGACATGTTCAGTACAGCTTGCTGTAGTGTTTCTATGTTTCTAGGTTTCTATAACAGGCTTGGGTAACATTTGTCTAGCCAAAATTAAATCCCTCAAAAAACTGGAAACCATAACTTTAAAGTTAATCAAACTGCAAATTAAAGATCCCTTCATGTAAAGTGACCTGGCTGGTGGCGTAGCGGCATCAGCATCAGCCTTCGGGACAAAAGGTCCTGAGTTCAAATCCAGCCGGCTCCCCTGCACGCTTTCCATCCGTGCTGGGTTACGAGTTGGTGATCTCTTTGGAAACTCACCCGGCAGAAGGCAATGGCAAACCACTGCTGTAACTTTCGTCGTATGCGAATCCCCACTGCGTCAGAGAGGTGTGGAGGGAAATCGTCCGCTAACCGGAGAAACTCTGGACGCAACTTACCTTTCCTTTCCATTTCATGCAAAGTGTGCTTGAAGTAGGAATGTAATCACAAAAACAAATTTTAGGCATGTCCTGCTATTGATAGGCCAAATAGACAGAGAACAATTATCATAAGCAACACACCCACAATCAGTTAACCCATTCTTAACTAAATCCTTCGGACAAACCCAATTTTGCACAAACCCTTTTTGATGACAGAAATCCAAATTTACTCTCTTAGTAGAGCTTTACCTTTTAAATAAGCGGATTAGTAAGTGAAATTCAAACACCTTCTTGATATTTCCTGACATTATGCTCATTTCAGTTCCAAATTCTCATCTCAATTCTTCATTAATTCCATTTCACTTTCCTCATCCACAAAGTCTGCTATTACCTTAGCATTTGGTGGAACCCAAAAAGACTTTTCTGAGAATATCGTGAATAGTCCATCTGCAGCCAGCCTAATCATCATACCTTGCAACTGTCCAGATGAATATATCATTGGTTAACAATGCACTTTAGTATCGAACGTGCAACCTTCAGCAAAGCCTTCGACCACCATGAGGCCACTCTAAACTTAACTCTTTCATTCCCTGCTTTAGTTCCAGAATATCTTGTGATGAAGGTGGTCTCCCATTGGTTTCTCTCTTCCTTTGTCTCTGCCTTGGTTTAGGCGATTGCAATGAATGCCTTGTCTTAACCCTCTCTTCTTGATGTTGAGTATGATGCGACCTCCAGGTGCAACATTAAGGTGGTTGCCAAATTCACTGAGGAGTCAACAGCTCCTTTATGCTCATCACTGTCAATTACCTGAAAACTAAATCTGAGCACCATTGCCTCCTTCCAGAGTATCCCATTGACAATGTGCCTTACGGACCTCAGCTACTAAAGGACATTGACTTGATGGTGCAGATCTGAAGAGAAAGTGCAAGATGAAGTGTTTTAGTGTCCTTGGGCATTAGGAGAAAATCAGGCAGACAACCCAGATAGCTTCCGTCTCAGCCTGCAGGATGGTTCACTACTGCTGCCAAGGAAAGTTTAAGCAGCGTTTTCAAACTTAAGAACAGTCTCAGAAGTAAAACTGGATGTTGAAGAGATAGAATCCTGGAAAGCAGTGGAAACCATTGGTAGGAAAAAGAAACAAAGAATTCTGCATGAAATGCAAATGATGCAAATCTGAATTTCAAACAGAAAATGCTGCAACAATAAGTGGGTGAGATAATAGCTGTGGAAAAGTAAACTCATCAGAACATTGACAATGCGTTTATGTCTATACTTTAATGCAGGGAGTCTAGGACATAAAGACTGTGAGAATGTGGGTGCAGAGTGACAGATATTGTGGGTGTTACTTAACTTGGCTCAAAGATAGAGAGGTGTAGCATTGCAAATATCCTGGTTACACCATGTTGATTGATAAATAACTATTTATGGAGGAGGGCTGTCTGTGGTGCAGGTGAGCAGGAAAAGTGTACCAATGGCTCATTTTATGTAGCCTGAATGGAATTTAGCATGGCACTTGGCTAAACCTTGGGAACATAAAAGCCGATAGAATTTAAAGGAGAGTGCCCAAGTAGATTAATTATTGATTCTGTGTGAGAAAATAAAGGATAATAGTGAACGGGAGTGTAAATGACTAGGTTGATTTTGCTGTGAAGTTCTGCAGTGGTCTATACCAAGTCCCTGCTTTATTTCATGATTTGCTTTAGTAATCAAAACTTAAATATAGGAATAATGATTAGGACGTTTGTTGATGATATCCATATTGACTGTTTTTCATAGTGAGGAATAAAGTTCTCAGGTTCAATGATTCAAAGTGCATTAAGTCTCAAGGTATATAGAATACAGCTCTAAGATCCTTCCTCTCACAGGCAGCCATGATACCAAAAAACACCATGGAATCTGTTCAAACACCCAGCAGGCAATAAAAGAATGAATTGTGCTAACAGCAAAAAGCAAGCAAACACCACATCCAATATTAAACACTAAACCAGGAGCTCAGGAGTATTCAGCTTAGTTCAGTTCAGCACCGTGCCTCTAGACAGACCTGGCCAAATCACCCCAGCCCGCAACGATCGCCCTGATCAAACCGCTCAAAAACAACAAAAGAAAGCGTAACCAGAATCCAGAAACATGTGCAACATGAACCTCAAAGTCCCCCAAAATGAGACCACAGCCACAAACCTCATGAATCAATTTTGCAACATGGAACCTAAGACTCCTGCAGATTACTGTAGAAACAGCTGGGAGGAGAGGATGGCCAGTCAAGCACAGGCACTGAGCTCCAAAAACCTACCCGCACTTCAATCTTGCTCCATGCCTCAATGGGATAGAAGCAATGAAGATAATCATGGGCTCGCACCCTGCTTTCAGATCTCCAGGCCGCACAGTCCGCTCCCAATCTCACCGAACTCCCTGGAAGAAAGCAAAGCGCCAGATTGCTCAGTTGGCCCAAAAACACATCATCAAAATGTAAATCACAGGTTTCGATCACACACAGTTTCATAGTAGAATCATACTTGAAAGGAGAAGTAAAAGACGTAGTTTTGTGAATTGTCTGCAGGACATCACCACTGGTCATGTTGTTCACTGCTACCATCTCGAAGAATCAGGTTGCTCAAAGATATTGATAAGATCAGCATAAAAATGGCAAAAGGAATTAAGTCGTTACTGTGTGGAATTGTATTTGAGGAGGTAATGGAACACACAATAATTGGTAGGATTCTGTCAAGGTGCATAGGGTGAATTGTATTACGGCCCATTTGATTTAATGTGAATGATTCAAGCAAATTATTTCACTAAAATTCAAGAAAAAAAAACGAGGCGGAGAGTAATTCTAATTCAAGTGTAGAAAAAATTGAGATGACAGAAAGAATGCAAGCATCTATTTACCAGAGAAATAGAAAACGAAAACTCGCAAGCCTTGAATTATGTAATTGGCCAAAGGATTAGAGTAGAATTGAGGAAATTATTTTTCATTGAAAGAACAGCGGAAGTCTGAAATTCATTGCGTTGAAAGGATGGTGGAGGTAGAAACTTTCAGCTGATTGAAAATATACCTGGATGAGCATTTGAAAGGCAGGGTTATGGGCTGGAGGCTGAAGTGGAATTAAGTTAAATACACTCAGTGGCCACTTTATTAGGTAGCTCCTGTGCCTAATAAAGTGGCCACTGAGTGTAAGTTCATGGTCTTCTGCTGCTGTAGCCCATCTAGTTCAAGGGTCAATATGTTGTGCATTCAGAGATGCTCTTCTGCTACTGTTGTAACATATGGTTATTTGAGTTACTACCTCCTTCCTGTCAGCTTGAACCTATTTGGCCATTCTCTTCTGATCTCTCTCATTGACAAGGCATTTTTTGCCTACCGAACTGCTGTTCGCTAGGTGCCTTTTTGCTTTTTGTAGCATTCTTTGTAAATTCTAGAGGCTGTTGTGTATGAAAATCCAAGGAGATCAGCAGTTTCTGAGATACTCAACCCCGCTCCCCGGCACCAAAGATCATTCCACAGTCAAAATCACAGATCAGGTATCTTCCCCATTCTGATATTTGGTCTGAACAAAACAGAAACTTTTGACCATGTCTCCTTACTTTCATGCAGTAAGTTGCCGCCACATGAGAGGATGATTAGATATTTGCATTAATGACAGGTGTACAGGTGTGCCAAATAACGTGGCCACTGACTGTATCTTCATTTACGTCCAGTATAGACACTGAGCTAAATGGTCTCCATATGTGCCATCATTTTAATGGTTCTATGATTCATCCATGACTCAGCTGTGAAAGGAGTTATTTTTATGGCTTTTGTTCCTTGTTTGACATTAACTATGACTCAGTTGCCTAGATGAAGTTTCAGTAAAACATCTGATGTCATCTTTATGCTGTGAACTCCATTTTAACAGAATTCTCTTAACAAAGGGATCACTTCTAAGCACTGTACTTAGCATATTGTCAACACACGTATCTAGTCTAAAAGGGTATAATAGGTGTTAATTGCATCATAAAGTTGCATAGAACATGTTTTCTGAAGCAATGGAGAGCAAGTTTTGATCGTTGGCTGTCCATCGTATCTGACGATGCAGGAAACCCGTGTGGGAGAGTTTTCAAAGTGAAAAGGCCGTTGCACTGTCTCAGTTCCATTCTCTCGACCTCTGAAATCTGGGTCCAGTGGTATGAGTAGTCATCACAACTGAGGCCTCCCTTGGTTGCATTGAACCCGTGAGCACTACCTCACTATTCTAAACAATTATTTCTGTTTTTACACTCTTCTGATTCTGATTCTGACCATGACTTCTGTGCCTTACCATGCCCTTCGCTCTCCACAAAAGAGGCAAGATCAATCACTGTTGATTTCATCTGCCCAGACTGCCAGAGCTGGCTTTGCATGCTGAGATAGGCATGACCCTCCCTCACCAGGGTGTGAAGTCCTCCGGCTACCCTCACCTGAATCAGCCCACCTGTCAAAGTGGTGTGCAGGTTCTGGGGTGTGGCCGCTCTCGCATGCAAACAGCTGCTTGGAGCCACAGATGAGAGCTGAGTGTCCGATGGGAACCAAAGGTGAGTGAGCTGCCCCAGGATGGATATGACAAGCCCCTTCACTAGAAGTGATACCCCTCCCTGGATACACCAGACATCCCAAGCTTTGACTACTGATTATACCAACAGTTGCCAACCTTTTTTATACCATGAACCCCTACCGTTAAATGAGGAGGCCCTGGATCCCGGGTTGGGAACCCCTGGATTTGACTAACCACGCAGATTTTAAAAAAACAGCAAACAAGAGAATTTTCTGTGCAAATGTAGAAACAGCCCCGTAAAATCCCATCATGGGATAGACCTATGCTCTGCACAATACTAAGCTTCCTACTATAGAAAGCATTGCCAATTTTTCAGCAGAGGTCCAACATTTTTGCCAGCTTTTTCTTGTTATCTTTGCTGCCAGTATTACTGAATTTGATTAGCAGACCAAGAAATTAAGTAGATGGAGGTAGCTTAATCCACATCACTGTGGCTTACTAAAGGCAGTTTAACACTCTCAGCTTGATCAGACTTTATGACAGACACTTGTTTGGCACGCTTTCTACAAAAGACTGTTCAACACTCTCTCTTGACTACCTGCGATACTCAGTTAATTATTGATCGACTTTTAGTTCCCAGATGATTGTAGATATCAGACATTGTACCACAATATTCCACTACTTTTTAACAAATAACACTATAGGTCAGTAATTTCTAAATAATCTGTGTGAAAACATTTCCGTGAAGGTATCTTTAAACAGGCAATTCAGAAATGGTTGCACATCCTTTTCATTAGATACTATTGATCTTAGCCAAAACTAATTGTTGCAATTATTTTGTCAGAAACCTTGAAGCAGGAGGTCATGGTAGAATTGACAGTTCCTTGTGGAGCCCGTATTGAGGAGGCATTTGAGCCAAATACAAGGAGCTGCTAGAGCAGTGGCAGAGATGGGGTGGAGGGCATGATGTGAGCCTATGGAGGTGGGGTGGAGAGGTTTTTCTGGCTGCTCGCTGTGCAGAACCTACTCTCTTCTTTTCATGCACAACAGTCTCTAGAGGGGTCTGCAAAGGAAAGAGCCATCAGGTCTGTCACAGAGGCTGCTGAGCGAGCCTCCAGATGGCTACGGGTCAAGAGATGTGACCCGTGGACCAGTGCTGCTGGGACACAAGCCAGGGTCAGATCAACCCTGGCTGGTTGCCTGGCTGAGAGTGTCTGATGTTGAAAGACCTGAAAACCTTATGACCCCAGGTTACATTACTGATGATCTATCCTAGTGCATCCTAGGATATATCTCACCATCATGATCTTAGCCAAAATTAATTGCTGCGTGACCTGCAGATCATTTCCAACTTTATCTGTTTGTTATGTTTGCTTTGTAAAATTAAACCCTATGAATTTAGTCAGAATTTCCAATTATCATGTTTACATCAAGTTATTAATCATTCTTCAGAAAACTGAATTTATACTCAGTGGCCACCTTATTAGTTAGACCTGTACACTTACTCAAAAGTATCTAATCAGCCAATCACGTTGCAGTAATTCTATGCATAAGATCATGAAGATATTGTCAAGAGATTCAGTTGTTGTTCAGACCAAACATCAGAATGGGGAAGAAATGTAATCTGACTGACTTTACCATGCAATGATTGTTGGTGTCAGATGGGGTGGTTTGAGTATCTCAGAAACTGCAGATCTCCTAGACTTTTCATGCACAACGATCTCTAGGGTTTACAGACAATAGCACGAGAAACAAAAAAATGTCCAGTGAACGGTAATTCTGTGGGTGAAAGCACCTTATTATTGAGAGAGGTCAGAAGAGAATTGTTAGACGGGATTAAAATGATAGGAAGGTAACAGTAACCCAATAACCACACATTACAACAGTGGTGTGCAGAAGAGCACCTCTGAACACACAACACATCAAACCTTGAAGTGGACGGGCTACAACAGCAGAAGCCCACGGACATACACTCAGTGGCCACTTTATTAGGTACAGGAGGTATCTAATAAAGTGGGCACTGACCGTATGTTCTGTGAACCGCACAAACTTTAATGTGATGCAAAACAGCCTGATTATGAGAGAAATTTGTTGTCAGGCATCGGGATTAGTGAGACTGCCATTACTCAAGAGGTTTCTAGAAATTCTTAACCCTAACCTTCACCCTAACACCAATGGAATAAAGTGTATTGGATTCAGGTTGGTAATAAAATAGGTATATGAATGTGGTTTACAGGGTACATTTTGGTCTAAAGGAGGTTATGTGACACTCTGAATAGATTTCAAAAAAGAGGAAGGTGCTGCATATTCAATGTTGGTAAATATTTTCATCAGGCTTCTTGAAACAGAAAATCTACACGGATACTGCCAGGATTTGAGGATCTGAATTATAAGGAAAGGTTGATTAGGTTGTTAGAGTGTTTTATGGGGTTAGCACATATAGCAAATAACTTAACTGATTTCAGCCACTAACCAGCCTTCAGATTCGAATATGAATTGAAGATTACATTTAAGATGTAGTCCAGGCAGACCAGAAAACAGGCACTTAACTGATTGTCTACATATGCATGAATCCAATCCACATTCCATTGCATGGAATTGTGGTGGGACCAATTCGTTTTACATCATATATCAATGATTTGGATGATGGATTTGATGGCTTTGTTGCAAAGTTTCCAGCTGATATGAAGATAGGTAGAGGGGCAAGTAGTTTTGATGAAGTAGAGAGGCCATAGAGGGACTTAGCTGGATTAGGAGAATGCACAAAGAAATGGCAGATAGAATAAAGTCTCGGGAAGTGTATGGTCATGCAGTTTGGTAGAAGAAATGAAAGGGTTGACTATTTTCTAAATGGAGAGAAAACACAAAAAAAAGACTGACAAAGGGACTTGGGAGTCCTTGTGCAGGATTCCCTAAAAACTAATTTGCAGGTTGAGTCTGTGGTGAGGAAGGCAAATGCAATGTTAACATTCATTTCAAGAGCACTAGAATATAAAAGCAAGGATGTAATGTTGAGACTTTATAAAGCACTGGTGAGACCTCATTTGGATTATTGTGGGCAGGTTTGGGCCCTTTACCTTAGAAAGGATGTGCTGAAACTGAAGCGGGTTCAAAGGAGATTCACAAAAATGATTCTAGGTTTGAATGGCCTGTCATATGAAGAGAGCTTCATAGCTCTGGGCCTGTATTCATTAGAGTTCAGAAGAATGAAGGGTGACTTCATTGAAACCCATTGAATGGTAAAAGGCCTAGATAGCGTGGATGTGGATGTTTCCTCTGGTGGGAAAGTCTAAGACCAGAGGACACAGCCTCAGAATAGAGAGGCATCCTTTTAGAATGGAGAGGAGGAGGAATTTTTTTAGCCAGTGAGTGGAGTGAATCTGTGGAATTCTTTGCCAAGGGCAGCTGTGGAGGCCAAGTCTTTATGGTTGATGGATTCTTGATTGGTCAGGACATGAAGGGATACGGGGAGAGGGCAGGGGACAGAGTCTGAGAGGAAAATTGGATCGGCCTTGATGAAATGAGCCAAATGGCCTAATTCTGCTCCTATATCTTATGGTCTTTTGGTTCTTATGGCCTGTTAGCATGCTGTATCTCAAAACAAAATAAATTAATCCTGGGGAACTCACTAGAAGGCTAAATTTGTTCACTTTGCTACACCCATCAGTGACCAAACTTGTTACAGTAGGGGATTGATATAACACATGCAAATTCATGATTAATACAACACTGGAATAGATTAAAAATGCGTAAGTTGAACATAAACAACCCCGCTGTTCCATCAGATCTGTCTTTGAGAGGAAAGTGAGGGAAAGGTGGGTGGTGGCAATGGAGTTGCCATTGGTTTCCTGGGATGAAGCAGAGGCCGACTTACTGACAGCACGCAGGTCCCCTGGGGGCATGGCAAGCCTCAGAGCACCTACCGGACATGAGCATCCGCAATTTTGAAGTGCAGAATCGGATGATGTTTGAGCAATTATCTTCTGCCACAATGGATCTTGTGAACTATTTGACTACTCTAGGGTGGAGATCATGCAGAAACTTGGCACTGGTGATGTTCTGACCAAACCAGGCACCCCAGAGAGTGCCATGGCACAGCTGGTACAGGCACAGCTCTGGTCAGAAGATGTGTAGTAGCTGTACTACAGGAAAAATAGAAGTTACAGCAAAGTAAAATGAAATGCAATAGAATTTTATGAAAAACTACACACAAACAGACAAAGACTGACAATGACCAGTGTGCAAAAGGAGACAAACTGTGCAAATAAAAAATAACACTGAGAACAGGAGTGGTGAGCGTGCTGTGTTGCTGCTGGCGAAGCCTGAAGGATGCCCACAGCAGATCTCAGATTGTGCTGGTCGTTGTCACAGAAAAGGCTTCAAAGTACATGTCAGAATCAGGTTTAATATCAGTGATACATACTGTGAAATTTGTTGTTTTGCAGCAGTAGTACAGTGCAATATATTAAGCTATAAATTATAAGTGTTATAAATTTTATAAACCATAAAAACATATATATATATACAATTAAATTAAATAAGTAATGTGAAAACGGAATAAAAATAGTGGAAGTAGTGTTCATGGGTTCATTGTCTGTTCAGAAATCGGATGGCAGAGGGAAAAAGCTGTTCCTGACACTTTGAGTGAGTGTCTTCAGGCTCCGGTACCTCCATTCTGATGGTACTAATATGAAGAGCGTGTACTGGGTGTGGTGGAGTCCTTCCTTAATGATGGGTGCCACTCTCGGAGACACCGCCATTTGATGATGTCCTCAATGCTGGGGGGGTGGGGGGGTGTCCATGATGGAGCTGGCTGAGCTTCCAGTCCTCTGCTGCTTTTTTCAATCTGTGACAAATAAAGCTAGTATTTAACTTTATCATTTAAAATTTATTGTAATCCAAATTAAGTTAAAGACAGTGCGGAAAAAAACTGCATTAATTATCAAGTTCTGATAGCTTTCATTCTTATTGTCTGCATATATCTGGTCAAATCCTTGAGATCATGGGTTAATTGTCATTGTCTGAGTGGACTTGTGGCCTTATTGTTCAAAGATCAAAGTACATTTATGATCAGAGTATGTATACCATATACAACCTTGAGATTTGTCTTCCTGCAGACATCCACAAGACAAAGGAAATGGAATAGACTCCCCAAAGAAAACTACATAACAAACATCATCAAACACCCAGTGTGTGAAAAAATGAACACATCATGCAAATGATTTTTAAAAAAGTAAATTATTAAGACACAGAACATGAACCATGGAGCCCCGAAAGCGAGTTCACAATGAGGGAACTAGTTTAACATCGCAGCGATCCAGCATCCCGATGGCTGCAGGCCACAGCTACAGAGACAGCTCAAGCCACAGGCACGAAGCTAGTTCAGCACTGAGACACGTAAACTTTTGCGGCGTAGTAAGCTGAACATCAGTTCATTCTTCGCCCTCGGCCTCGACGCCCTGATGTTTTTAAATCTAGCTCGGAGCTTAAATTGGCCAAGATCAGTTTGCTTTCTGCTCTCAGGCTCTCAGTCCACCACTTCAATCTGGCCCAAAGTTTCAGTCCAGCCCCAAGTCCACTCCAGCAATGGCCTCTGTAGCTGTAGCTGCATTCTTGAGGGTCCAGTCCACCAGATCCTTCAGGACACCACAAAAATGCCAGATTGTTCGGCTGATTCAAAAGCACAGCTTCCAAAGTGAAATGACAGGCTGTGGATTGCAGTGATCATACTCTAGAAAAAGTATATTTAATAGTGAGTAGTTTTGTTTGCAGCTCGCAAAATGTCATTCACGCTATGTTATTGCATTATTCTTCACATATTGTTCTTATCAATATGGAGGACAAGCAGTCCCAGAGAGGACTTGCCAAAACAACTGCTATCTCACACAGCCTCTGGTCCCAGGACGGTTATTTCAAGTCTGAGGACAAACTGCTGTGTCTACAAAATCAAATAGACAAAGCTTGTTCTTTGAAGTCATCGACCCGTGTTTTTAGATGATATTATCCAGACTCTGCTCAACGCCACCAGTGGTGGCATCTGCAGTCTTATATAAGTCAGGAGAGCTTGATTAGCGTTTGAAACGGGTGTATCATCTGACTCAACGAGCTGACGCTGCTGACCAGTGATCCCTAGGGAAACACCGACAATGTCACACATCCAGCAACGTGCGGCAGGTGATTATGCATCCTTCTAGGGATGCTGGTGTCCTGTTTACACCTAGTGAGAGGTCAGGACGCTTGCCCCTTAGGTTTTTGAATTATAAAGTAAGATATTTCACATGACTCATTTTCTTAATTTAAGACAACGTTGCACAACAAGCCGAACTTTCCAAAGGTGAAACATTTCCTCCGTTATTATTTGAAAAAGCATTTTTATGAAAATGCTACAAACAGTGATCAGAGGAGGTATGCCATCCATCAAGCATGTAAAAAGTCATTATACGTAAACATCAAATACGATGTCCTAAATTATTATTGCCTCCTGTTTAATCCACATCATAATGTATTTCTAACTGGAGGTTAATTCTGTATATTGTCACACTGCAACATTTAAAGCTGTAGCTCAATTTAAAAACAGTTGAAATTTCTAAATTGGTTCTCTGACTGTGAAGATGATGCATTGTTGCAACATTTTGCAGACTGACCTTTTGGATAAGACTCCCTGAAGCTTTGGCAAGCTTTTCAGCATAATCTTCAATGGGACACACTGTTGCATAAAAGACTGCAGAATGAAAAGAAATCTCAGGAAAGTGAAGGGATGTTCAATATGAATACTGGCCCGGTTGAATTAACTGCATGGGATTTCAGTTCCGAAAAGGTGAAGATAATTATGTTCAATGCTTCTGTCATCCCTAAAGGAAACTGCACAATTTCAGCTGGGATAAGCATAGATCAGATCAAAATTAATGTCCAGCCAATCAAATTGATTGTTTCAAACAAGAACTAAAAGAAAATTTGGAGTTAATTAAGTTTTCCTTACGTTCTCTTTTAGGGCAATAAATAATCAAATCTTAAGAGTATGATGTTATTTTGTAACACCACACGGCCTCAGGAATCCTCACACATCGACGACTGCGCTGGCTCAGCAACGTCCGCCGCGTGCAGGATGGCCACACCCCCAAGGGCATCCTATACGGAGAACTCGCTGCAGGATCCCGGCCCATAAGGCGCCCACTGCTGCGTTACAGGGACGCTTGTAAATGTGACCTGAAGTCTGCTGATATCAGGGTGGACACTTGGGAAGAGGCAGCTGCAAATCGCTGCAACTGGCGACCGGCTGTACGTACAGGCATTACCAATGCAGAGGGAAAACGAACTGGACTGTGGTCGGACAGAAGAGAGAGGGAAGGGAAGTTGTGGCAGTGACGACCCAGCCGCAGCCATCAGCCTTCATGTGCAGCAGCCGTGCCAAGGACTGCCGCTCAAGAATCGGCTTATTCAGCCACAGTCAACGCTGTTCCACACCCAACTGAGTCCTAAACCGGGCGCATCCGTTGTCTACTCAGACAGGCGAGCCATTGTTATTATTATTATTATTATTATTACATGGCCTCGGGATAAGGGAATTGTGAGCTACAGAAAATAATTCCTAGCCCTTTTCCTTGCCATCATATGATTTGTAGCAGCACAAAGGGTATGGTCAGTGATGCTGATGCTTCATAACTCCCACAACCAAGTTCAGTTCTGATCTCCAGGCCTACCTGTGTGGAGTTTATAACTGTGTTTTCCTGCAAAGGTTTTCTCAGATGCCCTGGTTCCTGTCCTCATTCGAAAACATATGGGTGATGGGTCAGTTGGTAAGTTATCCTTGGTGTGCAAGTGAGTGGTAGAATGTGGATAGAGCAAAGTGGAATTAATGTAAGATTAGTGTAAGTGGGTGCTGGATGATCAACGTGGACTCAATGGACCCAAGGACCTGTTCCCATACTGTCTGACTCAAATCATTTCAGCAAATTTAGGCAAAATGCTATGTGGGTTATAAGTGAGTAGAACTAGTATTGTGATCACTCAAATCGACTATGATCTTCTCTTTAGGAGTTGACAGGTGCCTGTAGAGGCTGATCTGGGAGCCAATATCCTGGTACACTGTGGGCAAGAACAAGTGATGCTTGTGGCTTGTGGTTGAGTCTTTTGGTTTCTCAGTATCTCCTTTTGCGGCTGCCACGTGCTCTCTGTGACATTATGGAGCTCGTTCTCGTGTAGCACAGCTCCCTCTCGAGCTGATTTCCTCCAGGTGTATCTATGAAGGGCAACATCTTTTCTTCAGGCTGATATTGATGTTGTCTTTAACACCTTTTCTTTACTCACGAGTGGCTCGCTGACCTTCCTTCAACTGGGAATAAAGAATCTTTTTGGGGAGATGCGAGTGAGGCACCTGGATGACATGACCTCTCCACCAGAGTTGATGTTACTTTGCCATGGTGGAGATGGTGTTCATGTTCACCTCTTCAAGTATTTTGGTGTTAGTGCGCCCGTCCTTCCAGCTGAGCCTCAAAGTATTTTGTAGGGATCTCTAAAGGCATTGTTCCATGGTTTTCAGGTGCCTACTATACGTAGTCCATGATTTAGGTCTAAGTCAGCACTCATCAATGGATAAGAAAACTTTGAAGGAAGGGTTTGGAATGTGCTGAGGAACAATAGTCAGAACAAGCCTACATGAATGTCAAATGGGAGATGCTACAATGAAGGGAAATTCTAATAGAAAACCGTAGGAAGGCAAGTCCAGCAGCAGATCTGCCAGCTCATCCACCATTTTCTCCTCCCCCATTACCACCTCTCCAATATCACTTTCCAGTGGTCCGTTCTTGCCTCCCTTTTACACTTCATGTATCTAAAGAAACTTGCAGTATCCTCTTTAATATTATTGACTAGCTTACTTGTGTGTTCCACCTTTACCTTCTTAATGACATTTTAGTTGCTTCCTGCTGGTATTTAAAAGCTTCCCAATCCCCTAACTTCCCACTAATTTTTGTTCTACTACAGTATATGCCCTCTCTTTGGCTTTTCTGGTGGCTGTCACTTCCCTTGTTAGCCATGATTGTGTCATCTTACCCTTAGAATACTTCTTCCTTGTTGGGATGTATATATCCTGCGCCTTCTGAATTGCTTCCTGAAATTCCAGTTGTTGCTGCTCTGCCATCATCCTTGCTAATGTTCTTTTCTGATCAATTCTGGCCAACTCCTCTCTCATGCCTCTGTAATTTCCTTTACTCCACTGTAATACTGATACATATGATGTTAGCATCTCCTTCTCAAATTTCAGGGTGAATTCGATCATATTATGATCACTTTCCCCAAAGGGTTCTTTTACCTTAAGCTCTCAAATCAATTCTGGTTCATTACACAACACCCAATCCAGAATATCTGATGTTATGATGAAATTTCATCAAACAGAAAAGTTGACTGTTTTTCTTTCCACAAATGCCATCTGAGCTAAAAAATATTTGTCTTTAGTACACACACTTATTGAATCAAGAGTTAATTTGCTTTTGGAGTTCTTCGAATAATTTGACAAAAGAAACACACCATTGGAAATGAAAACAATTTTCCCCTTAACCAAGCAAATTACTACCAAAATGGTGATAGGGTTATTAAGAAAATGTTGGTCTTCATTAGTCAGGGGGCTGAGTTCAACAACCATGTGGTAATTTTGCAGCTCTATAAAACCCTGGTTAGACCATGCTTGGAATACTGTGTTCGGTTCTGGTCACCCTCGTTATAGCAAAGAGGCAGAAGCTTTAGAGAGGATGCAGAAGAAATTTACCAGAACAGCACCTGGATTAGAGGGTGTGTGTTGTGCGGATAAGCAGAATGAGCTGGAGCATTTCTCTTTGGAGTGAAGAAGGATGAGAGGGGACTTGATGAAGGCCTACAAGATGATAAGGGCACAAATTGGGTGGATTGTCCGAAACTATTTTTCCCAGGGCTTAAAAGTCTAACACCAGAGGGCATCATTTCAAGGTGGTTGGAGGAAGGTATAGGGGAGATGGCAGAGGTAAGTTTTTAGCACAGTAATTGCAGGGTGCGTGGAATGCTCTGCCAGGGATGATAATAGAGGCAGATAAATTAGGGGCACTTGAGAACTCGTAGGTAAGCGCATGGATGATAGGAAAGTCAAAGTAAATGTATTATCGAGTCTGCTCCACCACTCCATCATGGCTGATCTTTTTTTATCCCTCTCAACCCTATTCTTCTGCCTTCTACCTGTAACCTTTGATGACTTGCCTAATCAAGAACCTATCAACCTTTGCTTTAAATATACCCAATGACTTGGCCTTCACAGTCACCCGTGGCAATGAATTCCACATATTCAGCATCCTCTGGCTAAAGAAATTCCTCTTCATTTCTGTTCTGAGTGGACGTCCCTCTACTGTGAGGGTGTGCCCTCTGGTCCTCGGCTCATCCATTACTGGAAACACCTACTCTATATAGGCTTTTCAATATTCAATAGGTTTCAATGGGATTCACCCCATCGTTCTACTAAGCTCCAGTGGGTACAGGATTAGAGCCACCAAACGCTCCTTGTATGTCAACCCTCTCATTCTTGTTATCATTCTCATGAACTTGTTCTGGACCATCTCCATTGCCAGCACATCCTTTCTTAGAAAAGGGGCCCAACCCTTCTCACAACACTCCAAGTGCAGTCTCACTAATGCCTTGTAAAGGTTCCATGCTCTTCTATTCTAGTCCTTTCAAAATGAATGCTAACATTACATTTGCCTTCCTTACTACCAACTCAACCTGCAAGTTAAACTTTAGAGAATCCTGCACAAAAACTCCAAAGTTTCTTTGATTTTTGAATTTTCACCCCATTTAAAAAATAGTCTATGCCTTTACTCCTTCTATCAAAGTGCATGACCACACACTTCCTGACACTATATTCCATCTGCCACTTCTTTGCCTATCTAAATCCTTCTACAGATTCCCTGCTTCCTTAATATTACCTGCCCCTCCACCTATCTGCATTTGGTCTACAAACTTGGCCATGATATCATCAATTCTGTCATCCACATCATTGACATATAACATGAAAAGCAGTGGACCCATTTCCGACCCCTACTGACCACAACTAGTCGCCAACAACCAACCAGAGAAAAGGCCCCTTTATTCTCACTCTTTGCCATCTGCCAGTCAGCCAATCTTCTATCCATGCTAGAGTCTTTCTTGTCGTACTATGGGCTTTTATCTTGTTAAGCAGCCTCATGTGCGGAACTTTGTTAAAGGCCTTCTGAAAATCCAAATAAGCAACATCCACTGATTCGCTTTTGTCTACCCAGCCTATTATTTCTTCAAATAATTCCAACAGATTTATCAGGCCAGATTTCCACTTAAGGAAACCATGCTGACGTTGGCCTATTTTAATTATGTGCCTCTAAGTACCCTGAAATATCATCCTTAGTAATAGACTGCAACATCCTCCCAATCACTGAAGTCCAGTTAACTGGCCTATAAAATCCTTTCTTCTGCCTTCCACGCTTCTTGAAGACTGCAAATTTCCAGTCCTCTGGAAGCATTCCAGAATCTAGAGTTTCGTGAAAAATGCCTGCACAATCTCTCCACCTACCTGTTTCAGAATCCTGGGCTGTAGCCCATCTCATCCAGATGACTTAACCATCTTCTGACCTTTCAGCTTCTCAATCACCTTCTCCTTATGAAGGGCAACTACAACTATTTTGATCCCCCAACCCTCTTGAATTTTTGGCATACTGCTACAGTGAAGATCGACGCAAAATGCATATTAAATTTGTCTGCCACTTCTTTGTACGGCATTACCACATCTCCAACAATCCAATATCCAATCTCTCTTCTTATTTACTCTTTAAATATCTTTAAAATTTTTTGGTATCATGTTTATATTATTGGCAATATTATCTTCATGTTTCATCTTTTCTCTCCTTATAGCCTTTTTTAGTTACCTTCTGTTGATTTTTAAAAGCTACCAATCCTCTAACTTCCCAACATTTTTTGCTATATCACATGCCCTCTCTTTTCCTTTTATGCTGTCTTTGACTTCCCTTGTCAGCCATGGTTGCTTCACCTTTCCTTTAGAATATTTCTTCATCTTTGGGATGTATCTACCCTATGCCTTCTGAATTGCCATGATAAATCCAGCCATTGCTGTTTTGATGTAATCTCTGCTAATGTTCCCTTCCAGTCATCTTTGGCCAGCTCTTTTCTGCTCCTCCCCCTCCAGTTCCATCCATCCATCCATTATGCATATATTTCACCCACTGGCTCTCTCCTTTCTAATCCTCTCCCACCCTCGAATAGTTTCTATCATCATCTTCCTTACTTATCGGATTCCAGTACCAATGACCTTTGTGTTCCCACTAGAGCTTTAGTCTTCACTTCGCCCCCAACATTCTCCTGGCTCCATCTTTCTCCCTTTGTATATCTGCCTCCATCTGTTATGTCTCTCAGCACTGTTCCACCTCCCCTACTTGGTCTGATCTTCCCATCGTGCTTCTACACTCTTCCTGCACCCCACTCCACCCCCTTACTCCCCCGTCATGCCACCAATTATCCCTGGCCCCTGCCTCACCACCATCCCCTTTTCTTTACACTGGCTTTCTCCCTTCTCCATTCGTAGTCCTGATGCAGGATTTCGACCCAAATTGTCAACAGTTCCTTCCCCACCCTGCAAATGCTGATCATCCCTCTGATTTCCTCAAGCAGATTGTGTGTTGCAAACTGACATTGGTTTTGCAATGGGATTAGAACATGTCAAGGAGCAGCAGAATCAAAGTCAGGGCTGTGATTGAGGACAGTGTCTGACCAGTAGGGGGATTTGAATTGTCATGGCTGACCAGTCGAGGAATGGCAGGGAAGAGACCTTCGCTGGTGGAAATAGATAGGTATCAGCAGCAAAGACAGTGATCAAAATTTTAAAATATATTTTAATACATAATAATGTATTTTTCTTGCAAGTAAAAGGTTTTCAAGATTGTTTATTGTCATTATTCAGTACACAGATAAGATCATTGTTTTCCGAGATGCGATGCAGCATAAAAAAACACAATAAGTATAAAAGCAATTCTATGAATCACAATGTACAAGTGACTTTAAAGTGGCAGTGCCTGAGGGAATGAAGGGCTCTGAGGGGCTGTGGTGGTGGGGTGGGTTAATGGCTGGGGGTATTGATCAGCTTGATACCTGAGAGGAAGCCACTACTTTTTAATCTAGTGGTGCTGAAAAACCTCTTCTTTGATGAGAGTGGGACAAACAGTCCATAGGCAGGGTGGGTGGGATCCTTCGTGATAGTGCTGGCCTTTCCTCTGGGTCCTTTCTGCGTATATGTCCTTGATAGTGGGTAGTGTTATGTTTTGTAACTTCAAAATGTGAACCTAATTCAAATGTTATTGAAGCGTTAAATATACAACAGGTGGGCTGATGCCAGTGATGCATTGGGCTGTTTTATCTACCCATTGTAGAGCCCTCTTGTCCGCCGCAGTGCAGCTTCCGTACCAAACAGTGATGCAGCTAGTTAGGATGCTCTCAACTGCGCATCTGTAGAAGGTCGTGTGTAGTGCTGTGCACAGTCCAGCTCCCTTCAGATTTTAGAACATAGAGGCATTTGCTTATTAAAATTGCTTTCCTTTTACTGCAAGCTTTGCTCCACACTGCCACCATGTGGCCAGAGTCTGCATTCACTTGTCCACAATAAATACATAACATTTTCCAAAATCAAATCTATAATAATTTGTAACAAGATCTTTTAATCCAGGATGATTAGAAAAGTGTGTGCATGTGCTTTTGTACTAAAGAATCACCATCTAATAAAAACTGGCAGAGAAATTAGATGGAGCCTGATTTTGGATTGAACAAATTGTTTTCTTGAACTCCATATGTTAAATCAGAAGCAGTTTTATTATCACTGGCATACAATATATTGTGAAATTTGTTGTTTTATAGTAGCAGTACAGTGCAATACATAAGAAATAATTATCAATTACAATAAGAAATATACTTAAAAAAAACAAATAGAGAGAGAAAAAATGAGGTAGTATTCATGGGTTCATGGTCTGTTCAGAGAAAGAGAAGAAGCTGTTCCCAAAGTGTTGTGTGTGTGTCTTCAATCTCCAGTCACGCAGTTGGTATTCCCAGTGGAACGTATGAGAGGAAATTCATGTGACTATGTCAATCAAAGTCAGTAGGGTACAAATGATTGCCAGTAGATGATTATGGTTTTGACACAGTGGCTTTTACCATTTTCCCTCGATGTCATGTTCATCCAAGTGAAAGAAGGTGAGACTCACCTTTTAGGTGATTGTCTTGTATGACAAATAAGTTTGACTGCTGTGCAGCTGACAAAAAAACACCATTATATGTCAAGAACAGCTGCAGCTGGAATCCTGGCCATGATTGTAAAGAACAGATAGAGTACAAAACCAAACAACTTGTAAAATTCAGTGATTCAGCCACAATTGACATACTTCAACCAATTGTGACCTTCATACTTCAGGATATGAAGGACCAGAGGAAATAAACAAATGATTTTCCTGAAATAAGTGAGAAATTTCAGTTCTGAGATTAGACTGGAGAAATTCTCCTTGAGGCGAGGAAGGTTAAGAGAGGATTTCAAAAGGATGTACAGATCCTGAATGGGTTCAATGCTCTTGGCAGAAGGAAGGTGTTCTCATTAGTGGATGATTCAAGGACCAATGGCAAAGATTTAAATTTTTAGACTAAAGGGAATGTGAGAAAACAGTTTTACAATAAATACACATTGGTTTGCTCTGGAATTCATTTCTTATAAGTGCTGGAAACAGTGCTAATTAGGGCCTTCAAAAGGAAGTTGGATAGACAGGAGAAAAAAAGTAATTTATAGGGCCACAGAAAAAATGCAGGAGATAGAACTGAAGGGAGTTTTGTTTTAAAATGCCCAAATTCAATGGCTAAATGGCCTCCTTCCAAATCTTAATATTTTTATGATTTTGTTTGGGTGTATTCTAGACTTATGGTAGATAGCAAATAATAATTTCAATAGCAACCAGTCTTCAGATCTGAATGTGGACTGTAGTTTGAATTTAAAATGCAGCTCAGAACAATGATCTTCCTAGAACTGCAGACTGGTGTTGATTGCAAACCAGGAAACACCCATTCACCCGATGTCTGCATATAACCAGAGAGGCAATGGTGATTAACATTCAGCCTAGGGTGTCTGGAGTGTTGGTGTTTGAAAATTATATGTAACTTAAATAGAAACATAGAAAATAGGTGCAGGAGTAGGCCATTCAGCCCTTCGAGTCTGCACCGCATTCAGTATGATCATGGCTGATCATCCAACTCAGAACCCTGTACCTGCCTTCTCTCCATACCCCCTGATCCCTTTAGCCACAACGGCCATATCTAACTCCCTCTTAAATATAGCCAATGAACTAGCCTCAACTGTTTCCTGTGGGAGAGAATTCCACAGATTCACCACTCTCTGTGTGAAGAAGTTTTTCCTAATCTCGGTCCTAAAAGGCTTCCCCTTTATCCTCAAACTGTGACCCCTCGTTCTGGACTTCCCCAACATCAGGAACAATCTTCCTGCATCTAGCCTGTCCAATCCCTTTAGGATTTTATACGTTTCAATAAGATCCCCCCTCAATCTTCTAAATTCCAACGAGGATAAGCCTAGTCGATCCAGTCTTTCATCATATGAAAGTCCCCCCATCCCAGGAATCAATCTGGTGAACCTTCTTTGTACTCCCTCTATGAAGCATTGTCAACCCAAAGTATTGAAGCAAACAATGACATTGTAGCCACTGAAACCGTATTGAGATACCATTGATCTTAAGGGCATAAAAATGTGACATACTTTGAGTTTAGCAGGCCTCTTCTTCTAAGAGAGTGTCCAGTATGATGCCTGCTTGTTTTACTGAATAAAGACTTCTATATCCACCAGCTTCAGTGTCTCTCCAGTGACTTTGTTCACAGTCACAACAATTCTATGAAATAATGATCATAAAGCAACTTTAATCAATTGTGGGATTGAGTTTAAGAGCCGAGAGGTAATTTTGCAGCTACATAGGAGCCTAGTCAGACCCCACTTGGAGTACTGAGCTCATTTCTGGTTGCCTCACTATAGGAAGGACATGGAAACCATAGAAAGGGTGCAGAGGAGATTTACAAGGATGTTGCCTGGATTGGGGAGCATGCCTTATGAGAATAGGTAGAGTGAACTCAGCCTTTTCTCCTTGGAGTGACAAAGGATGAGAGGTGACCTGATAGAGGTGTACAAGATAATGAGAGGCATTGATCATGTGGATAGTCAGAGGCTTTTCCCCAGAGCTGAAATGGCTAGCATGAGAGGGCATAGTTTTAAGGTGCTTGGAAGTAGGTACGGAGGAGATGTCTGGGGTAAGTTTTTCATGCAGAGAGTGGTGAGTGCGTGGAATGGGCTGCCGGTGGCGGTGGTGGAAGCGGAAATGATAAGGTCTTTTAAGAGACTCCTGGATGACTACATGGAGTTTAGAAAAATAGAGGCTATGGGCAAAGCCTAGGTAGTTTTACGGTAGGGACATGTTCGGCACAGCTTTGTGGGCCAAAGGGCCTGTATTGTGCTGTAGGTTTTCTATGTTTTTTGAAACAATTTTAGTGAGACATCAGATTCATCGTAACATAGGAAATAGAAGCAGGAGGAGCCAAGTATTGTATAAGATCATTACAGGTTTTTTTTTACCACAGTGTCACTTTCCAGTAAAATATCCCCTGATTCTCCTAATATCAAATAAGGCTTCCAATTTCCATTAATCTAGCAATGAAGCCTCTAATGCTTTCCAGAACAGAGAAATCCAAAGATCAGAATAGTTTGCTTGTTACATACACCTGTTAGGGTGCATTCTCCAGATACCTTATAAGGTAAACGTAGCCTTCAGCCAGGAGCAGATGTCATCAGGTGGTTCCCAACCTTCACAGAGTGTTTCGACCCTTAACCACGACACTCTCCAGTTGGTGGGCCGGCAGTGGTGGCCAAATCACTGCCCGTCTGCTCCTGGCTTCCAGCTCCCCTCCTCTCGCCTACTCCAAATCCAACAAGAGGCTCATTCTGCCTCTTCCCCATCCTACGAGCTGCTTGTTTTTGCTCCTTTCATCCAGGCCCAGATCTGACAACAACTGCCATGCTGATTTGGCTGGGAAACCTCTGCAGCCGATCTCCACAGGGAACAACCATGCCTGCCATCCCTTGCCTTTACACTCCTGCACTAAGGGCTGATACTTCAAGGCCTTTCTCTCGTGGGCCTCTTCCTATCCCTCCTCCCATGGCACAGTCAGCTCAACCAGAATTATTTTCTTGTCTTCAGTTGACCACAGCACAATGTCCGGGCGTAGGGTTGTGTGCACCACATCCGGGAACTGCAACCTCCTTCCCACATTGACCCTTATCTCCCAGGACCTGGCCGTTAGCAGCAGATTGGGCTTTGGTTGTTTGGTTACGAAAGGCCTGGCTGCCTCTTTGATGATGGTGATGGCCTTCCTCAAATCTGTGCCAGCCGTCCTCTTCTTGCATCTCTCCCGCTCTAGTGTGTCAGCAGAGCCCGAAGCACCTTATCATGGCGCCACCTATACCGTCCTTGAGTTAGAGCTGTTTTACACCCGGACAGTATGTGAGCCAGTGTCCCCTTTTGACCACAGAGCTTACAGTTCGGGTCCTCTCTCATCCCCCATGTATACGGATGTAATGGTGAAGGAAGGGTGTCATACACAGATCGCAAGAGGAAGGAAATATGGAAGGGCTCCAGTCTCCATCACTCTGCCCATGAGGTCTTGCGCTTGGGCAGATCCCGTTTTGTTCAGGCACCCTGGAGTCCTTGTTCCACTGCCTTTGACATCCGCTTCTCTTCCTCACGGATCCGTACTTCTGCCTGTACCATGTCTCGCCTGTTCCTTATGCTTGCACTTCCCCACTTCTGGAAGTGAACTGAGCCGAGTCCTTGCCGCCCGACGCAGGGGTTGCCGATGATATCTCACAGCTTCAGAGAACACACTGCCTGCTCCACAGCTGCGTAATCTATGCAAGGAGCCAAAAGAGATGGGGGAGATCTTAAATGGATTTTTGCATCTGTACTTACTGAGGAGACAGACACAAAGTCTATAGAAGTGAGGAAAAACAGCAGTGAGGCCATGGACCCTGTAAGTGATTACAGAGGATGAGGTGTTTACTGTCTTGAAACAGATTAGGGCAGATAAATCCCCAAGGCCCAACAACATGTTCCATTGGATCCTGTGGGAGGCAAGTGCATAAACTGTAGGGCCCTAGCAGAGATATTTAAATCATCCTTAGCTACAGGTGAGGTACCGAAGGATTGGAGGGTAGCTAATGTCGTTCCACTGTTTAAGAAAGGCTCTAAAAGTAAACCAGGAAATTAAAGGCCAGTGAGACTGACATCAGTAGTGGGAAAGTTATTGGAAGATATTCCAAGGGACTAGATATAGGAGTACTTGGATAGACAAGGACTGGTGGCTTTGAGCACGGTAAGTCGTGTCTAACCAATCTTACAGATTTCTTTTTTTGCGGAAGCTACCAGGAAAGTTGGAGAAGGAAAGGCAGCGGATTTTGTCTACATGGACATTTGACAAGATACTGCAATGGAGGTTGGTCATTAAGGTTCAGTCACTCAGCATTCATGATGAGGTAGTAAAATAATTAGAGATTGGTTTTGCGCGAGAAGCCAGAGCCAGTGATGGTTGCCTCTCTGACTGGAGGCTTGTGACTGGCGGAGTGATGCAGGGATTGGTGCTGGGTCCATTGTTGTTTGTTATCTGTATAGATAATCTGGATGATAATGTGGTTCACTGGATCAGCAAATTTGTGTATGACATAGAGATTGGGGATGTAGTGGACAGTGACAAAGACCATCGAAGCTTGCAGTAGGATCTGGACCAGGTAGAAAAATGGGCTGAAAAATAGCAGATGGAATTTAGTGCAGACAAGTGCAAGGTGGTGAACTTCAATAGGACCAACAGGGGTCGGTCTTACACAGGGAGTGATATGGCACTGAGGAGTGCTGTGGAACAAAGGGATTTTTGAATACAGGTCCATAATTCATTGAAAATTCATGACACCAGCACAGGTAGATAATGTCTTAAAGAAAGATTTTTTTCATATTGGTCTTCATAAATCAATGTCTTGACTACAGGAGTTGGGATGTGATATTGAAATTGTATAAGACATTGGTGAGGCCTAATTTGGAGTATCGTGTGCAGTTTTGGCCACCTACCTGCAGGAAAGATGTAAATAAGGTTGAAGGAGTGCAGAGAAAATTTACAAGGATGTTGCCACAACTAGAGGACCTGAGTTATATGGAAAGATTGAATAGGTTAGGATTTTATTCACTAGAATATAGAAGATAAGGGGAGATTTGATGGAGGTATAAATATTATGAGGGGTATAGATTAGGTAAATGCAAGCAGACTTTTTTCACTAAAATTGGGTGTGACTACAACTAGAAGTCATGGGATAAGGGTGATAGGTGAAAAGTTTAAGGGGAACATGAGGGGAAACTTCTTCACTCAGAGTGTCGTAAGTGTGGAACGAGCTGCCAGCCCAAGTGGTGCATGAAAGCTCAATTTGAAGGTTTATGAGAAGTTTGGATAGGTACATGGATGGTAGGGTTATTGAGGGCTGTGGTCCCGGTGCACATCATTGGGAGTAAGCAGTTTAAATGGTTCAGCATGGAGTAGATTGGCTGAAGGGCCTGTTTCTGTGCTGTTTTTTCAATGAATCTATGACATGCCTGGTGCAAAATTTTCTTCCCATCTTGATCCTAAATAGGAAACACTTAATTTGAAACTGTGACCTTTGCTCTGGACAGCCTGAGGAAATGTCATTGCATCTACCCTAGCATTTCCTGCGAAAGCTTTGTATAATTCAGTGAATTCCTGAGTTCAATACCTAGTTGAGGCAAGTCCTTGAATATCTGTAATGCTCTTAATCTAACCACAGAAGAAATTTTGCATGGAGTTATTGGAAGTCTAAGCCAGTAACTCAGCTCTAAATTAGATCAAAAATAGACTTTATAATACTAATTGCAATTGGTTCTCATATTTCAATTGTATTATGATACCTATATTATTCTCATCGAGAAAAAGAGGGTTGTTCAGACTGTTACATAACTTAATGTAATTTGACAGCTATTTGCCCAGTCAATAGCTCAACATTTTGGAGATTATATCCTCATTCAGAAGTGACAGCTATTTAATAAAGACTACATTCAACATAATTTCATTTAAAAAGTAGCATTATATTTAATTGTGTGATTTATAATGTAATCTTATTTTTATTCGTACATGAGACCATCACAGACAACGTCATCATTTAATGTTCATCGCTAATTGTTCTTGAGGAGAAAGTGGTGAACTTCTCCATTTCGTGTGTTTACGCCACTCTCGCAGAGATTATACAGTAGGTCACAGACCTCAGTATATTTAGATAATAAAAAAAATGGGATATACATTTAGTGGCCAGTTTATTAGGCGCACCTGCTCGTTAATGCAAATATCTAATCAGCCAATCACGTGGTAGCAACTCAATGCATAAAAGCATGTAGACATGGTCAAGAGGTTCAGATGTTGTTCAGATCAAACATCAGAATGGGGAAGAAACGTGATCAAAGTGACTGTGACCGTGGAATGGTTGTTGGTTCCATATGGGGTGATTTGAGTATCTCAGAAAATGCTGATCTCTTGAGATTTTTACACACAAAAATCTCTAGAGTTTACAGAGAATGGTGTGAGAACCAAAAAAAACAGCAGCAGTTCTGTGAACAAAAGCACCTTGTTAATGAGAGAGGTCAGAGGAGAATGACCAAACTGGTTCTAACTGACAGGAAGGTGACAGAAACTTAACTTGGTTTCTCTCTCCACAGATGCTGTCTGACCTGTTAAGTATTTAGCATCTTCTGTTTTTTTTTTAATTTCCGATTTCCATCATCTGCCATGTTTTGCTTTTCAACTAGGACTGTAGCAATTTAGGATGATAGTCTCAATATAATAAAGCAGAGAAACACCCAGTTTGTCCACCGACTAAGATACCCATCTAAGTTAGTCCCATTTACCTGCTCTTGGTTCATTTCCCTCTAAGCTGTGTACCTGTCCAATGTCTTTTAAATATTGTTTTCTACCTGCCTAAGCCACTTCCTCTGGCATCTTGTTCCATTTATGTACTACCTTGTGTTTGAAGAAATTACCCCTCAGGTCCCTTCTCAATCTTTCCCCCACATCCTCTAGCTTTAGAATACCTTTCCCTGGGGAAAAGGCTATGGTCATTCACCTTATTTCATGCCCCTCATTGTTATGTTATGTAACTTCAAAACATTAAACTATTTCAAATGAAGACATAGGAGTCCAAATTGTGAGCCAATGAGTTTACTTAAAGCGATGCACACACGTATTACGTGATGACATATGCAATTCATGTATTTATATGTATAACCCAAAATGAATTATTTAAGGTAACAAGAATGCTTAATCAACATATATAATCTAGGCCTTTAATCCTTAATCTTTAATCACCTCCCTAGAATCTATGCTCTTGAAGACAGGCAACATTCTCAACAATCTTCTTTGCGATCTTTCCAGCTTAATGATGTCTTTCCTGTAACAGCAAGACGAAAGCTGTGCACAACACTCCAAAGGTGGCCTCACCAACATCTTGCTCACTAATGCCTTCTAAATGGGAATTAAAGATGATTAATACTACGGGCCAGCTGGTGGTGTAGTGGCATCAACACTGGACTTCAAGGCACATGATCCTGAGTTCAAACCCAGCCGGGTCCCAACCTGGACAGCAGCAGTATCTGCGTGGAAGAAAGGCCTGGCAGTCTACTTCCGTATCTTGCCATGAAAACCCCTTTGGACCCTGTGGTCCAAGAGGTCACAAAGAGTAGGACTCAACTAAACAACTAAACAACAACAAAATAAATACTACCTTTGAATGTTCAATGTCTCTCCCTCCCGCTGAATGCTGCTGAAGGACGTGTGACAGTTTCTCTCTCACTCAATGAGTCCTGGGTCTTGGCCAAGATTCAATCAACACAGTCTATGGACAGGACTCAGTAGTTCACGTTATGATGTGTTTCTGGTTTCAGGTCACTCCTTTTTTTTTGTTGCTATTTTGATCAGGGCAGCCAGCAGAAAACAAGCAACACAGCATTAGATTGAACTGAACTGAGCTATATTGATATGGCTGGACTCTTCTGATGACTTTGAGTGTAGGTATGTTATATTCTGTGTTTTCTCCCTCTTTTTTTGCCATTTGTGTGATTTTTTTTGTGTGTGTTGGGAGTTTGTTGTTTTTCTTTGAACGGGTTCCATAGTTTTCTTTGTTCTCTGGTTGTCCACGGGAGGACAAGGACAAATCTCAGGGTTGTATACTACATGCATATTTTGATAATAACTATCCTTTGAATCCTTGAATCTTTGAATCTTGGCAATGGAACCAACATACCTTAAATCAATAAAAAGATAGATGGTGTGCTGGATCTGTATTCTGTATGAACAACAATACTTTTGTGTGCTTGTAATTTTATTTATATTTAATAGATTTAGTTGGCTCTGAATAAAATTTGGTGATTGGAACCTATAAAAGTGAGTATCATTAGATTTGAACTAAACTACATAAGTATTGAAATTCCATTCTACATTTGCAATACATGACGATTGTAAAATCTAGATTACATTTCCAAAGACAACTGTTAGATAGATGGATTATGAATAAACAAAATGGCTGGAGTCACTTCGCACTTTAGTGCAAGTATGTTTATTAGGTGTGTCAAAAAACAAACTTACAAAAATAGTAAGAAGGGAACTGCCAACTTTTACAAAAAGATATCTACCGGAAAACACAATAGCTCCATACTATTTTCCCGAGTGTGAATGCCTGGCAGCCCCAATCTCTCCTACCAGGAGCAATGAACCCCGTATTTTTTAGGCACCAGGACATACCATCTTTAATTATTCACGAAGTTAACTTAAGACTACACATGAATTAAAATATGATGCACACCAAAAATACGTAGTTACAATCATATCACAAAATAAACAGAAGTATCTACCAAAATACAATATACAAACAACATATACACATGTATATATCCCCATTGCTAAAGAAATGGAATGTTCTGCCATGTATGGTGGGAAAGGCGCCATAGAGCCAACCCATTATAAAAATATACCGGGGAAGACATTGGAGTGCACACACTCAGCACAACGACAGCAGAATGACAAGGCTGTGTGTGTGTGTAAAGAATTGAATTGACTTTATTTCTTACATTCTTCACATACATGAGGAGTAAAAGTCCTTAAATTATGTCTCCGTCTAAATGTGAAATGTACAATTTATAGTGACCTTAATTAGTATGTACAACAGAACAATCAATATAGATTGAAATACAATTGTGTCAGTATGAATTAAGCAGTCTGATGACCTGGTGGAAGAAGCTGTCCCGGAGCCTGTTGGTCCTGGCTTTTACGCCGCGGTACTGATTCCCGGGTGGTAGTAAATGGAACAGTTTGTGGTTGGGGTGACTCAGTTCCCTAATGATCTTTCGGGCCCTGTTTACACACCTGTCTCTGTAAATGCCCTGAACAGTGGTAAGTTCACATCTACGGATGCGCTGGGCTGTCCGCACCACTCTGCAGAGTCCTGCGACTGAGAGAATTACAGTTCCCGTACCAGGCAGTGATGCAGCCAGTCAGGATGCTCTCAGTTGACCCCCCGTAGAAAGTCCTTAGGATCTGGGGACTCAAGCCGAACTTCTTCAACTGTCTGAGATGAAAGAGGCGCTGTTGTGCTTTTTTCACCACACAGCCCGTATGCACAGACCACGTGAGATTCTCAGTGATGTGAATGCTGAGGAACATAAAGCTATTCACCCTCACAACCCCAGATCCATTGATGTCAATAGGGGCTAGCCTGTCTCCATTCCTCCTGTAGCCACAACAAGCTCCTTTGTTTTTACGACTGAGAGAGAGGTTATTCTCTTGACACCACTGTGTCCGGGTGATGACTTCTTTTCTGTAGGCTGCCTTGCTATTATTTGAGATAAGGCCAATCAATGTAGTATCATCAGCAAATTTAATTAGCAATTTGGAGCTGTGGGTGGCAACACAGACATGGGTATACAGGAGGGGGCTTAGGACACAGCTCCAAGGGGATCCTGTGTTGAGGGGCAGAGGGGCAGAGTTGAGGGAGCCCACTCTTACCACCTGCTGGCAATCTGACAGGAAGTCCAGGATCCAACTGCACAAGGCAGGGTGAAGGCCGAGGTCTCTGAACTTTTAGTCAAGCCTCAAGCAAATTATGGTGTTGAATGTTGAACTGTAGTCCAAGAACAGCATTCTCACATAGGCATCCTTCTTCTCAATGTGTAAGGACAGTGTGTGGAGCTGTAGCTATTGTGTCACCTGTTGATTGGTTGTGTTAGTAGGCAAATTGTAGGGGGTCCAGTGTGGTTGGTAGCAAGCTGCAGATGTAGTCCTTAACCAGCTCCTCAAAGCTTTTGCTTATTATTGAGGTGAGTGCGACAGTCATTCAGACATGTTACTTTGGTCCTTGTAGGTACAGGAACAATGGTGGATGTTTTGAAGCAGAAGGGCACTCCACACTGGGAGAGGGAGAAATTAACAATGTCTGTAAACACACCTGCCAGTTGTGCCACACAGATCCTGAGTACCCACCCTGGGATGCCATCCAGTCCCGCAGCCTTGTGACTGTCCACTCGTTGGAAACATCTGCGTACTTCAGTCTCAGAGATGGCCGAGGTGCAGGTCGCTTCGGCAGCCCTTCTCAGAGGCTCAGTGTTGGCAACGTCGAACCAAGTGTAAAACAGATTTAGCTCATCTGGGAGAGAGGCAGCGATGTTGGCAGCACCACTGCACTTAGCTTTCAAGTCTGCGTTGGTGTGCAGACCTTGCCACAAACTGCGTGTGTCGTTGGTGGAGAGTTGCGTCTGGATCTTGTCCCTGTGTTGCTGTTTCGCTGCCACAATGACTTTGCATAGATCGTAGCTGCATTTCTTGAGTTCCTGTTGGTTACCTGCAAAGTAAACTCTGTCTCACATGGTAAGTGCCGCACACACAGAACCGTTGATCCAGGGTTTATAGTTTGGATAAACCCTGACTGATGTTTGGGGGACAATATCCTCGATACACTTCCAGGTGAAGCTCGTGACCCCTTCCGTGAACTCGGAGACATCCTCATCATGAAAGACATTCCGGTTAATATCATCAAGCAGTCCAGTAGCATGGAGATCGATTGGTTGGACCAACAGTGGACAGTTTTAACTATGGCCGCCTCTTGTTTCAGCTTCTGCCTGTACACCGGCAGAAACAAGATGGAGGAGTGATCTGAATCCCCAAATGGTGGACGGAATGCGCTTTGTAAGCATCGTGGAAGGGTAGTCGAGTATGCTCTCTCCCCGTGTGCTCACCTGGATGTGTTGACAAAATTTCGGAGAGGCATTAGACAGTGACACTCTATTAAAGTGTAACATGCTGTCAGGTTTCAATGATAATGTAATGGTTTCTCTGTAGCAGCAATATCTGGGTTATGACTAGAGATAACGGGGTTTGGAATGCTGTTGTTCTTTCTTGTGAGCTGGAAGAGAGATTTTCGCGGTCTTTTGTTGGGGAGAGATGAGGAGAGAAGACGCGAATGGAGAGAGTTAGTAGACCGCCGGATGGGGTGGACATGGAGCGAGGGTCCGAAGGGCAGTGACGATCGGAGGCAGTCGATGGTGGACGATCGGCTTATCAGTGATCTCCAACATGGCTCAACAGACTGTTTAATAAGATTGGGCCCTTTTTTTCCTTTCTTTAATAACCATATAGTCAAAGTAAGAATTATAAAGCTTAATTATTTAATCGCATATTGTATACTGTTTATTATTTCGGGGTACTGATTTGTAACAGGGGACACATCGCGCAGCATCCACCCAAACAAGATTTCTTAAGTTTGGCTGGGCCGGGGGCTATCACCCCCTATATTAAGCCGCTAGCCAACGCAAGAGTTACAAAAGTCTCTGGCAGCAATGAAAGCAGCCTCCGGGTGTACAATCTCCTGGGTGCTGATGGTCTTGTACAGTTCCTTGAGAGCCAGGTCAGTATCAGCCTGCGGCAGAATATACACAGCTGTGATAATAACAGCCATGAACTCCCCAGGCAGCCAGAAAGGTCTAAACAGCAATACAAGGTACTCCAGACCAGGGAACATTAGGATTTGAGGGCATGCACATTCCGGGTGCCACACCAAGCATTATTAACCATGAAGCATACCCCACCTCCTTTACTCTTCCCATGGAGGTTTTTCGACCTGTCCGCCCAGAACAGGGAGAACCCAGAGGGCTCGATGGCATGATCCGGTATCTCCTCCGTCATCCAGGTCTCCACGAAGCACAAGACGCTACATTCCCTTGTTTCCCACTGGTAGGAGATTCTGGCCCTCAGTTCACACAGCTTATTGTCCAGGGACTGAAGGGTAGCCAGGAGTATGCTAGGGAGCGGCGGCCAATTAGCCTCACCTCACCAGGACGCTGGTCCTTCTCCCTCACCTCCGGAACCACTTTTGGGGTAGCTGCAGTGTAACAAATCAGCATCCCATGGATCACATAAGCAGGGGTTCCCAGTGTAGAGAAAGCACCACGTTGTGTGTAAATGCAATCTTCCCCATGTTCAGAAGAGTCAGTTGATCATATTTGATGTGACTGTCAGCTACTTGAACAAGAAATGCGAAGGAAATTGCAGAAATTAGCAGTACACTGTAAAGTTGGTACAGAGCTCACAACACGGCTCCCGTACACAGCGCCATCTTGGCCAGAGTGTGCATGTACCAAGTGCTCTTCATCACCTTAACATAAGGCTATTTTTAGATCTCATATATCTTATGTATAGTTTATTCTTAACTGCCTGAGTGTTTGGTGGAAAGCAAAAAACTGCTCCAGATGCTGGAAATCTGAAATAAAAGACAAAATGTTGGATATACTCAGCTGGTTAGGCAGCATCAGTGGAGCCAGAAGGATGTTTAATGTTTCAGGTTGATGACTTTGCATTAAGTACTGAATGTGACTCTCAGTGTTGCCTGCACTCTTCAAGATTCCTGTCCCTCCAGTTAGCTGCTCACATTAACATTAAAGGCCTTGGGAGTGCTTTATCTAGGGAGCTATCTTCAAAAAGCAGTCTCAAAGTGACATAATTATTACAGTAGTCCAAGAAACAACATTGCTTTGTATTGTCACATCAAATGCAAATTTAAAAACGCTTACAGAGGCTTTGAGGCTCTTGGAAAGAAATAAGAGAATTATCCTGGGAACACAAGGGTTAATGTATGAGGTTGATGATTCTGAGCAATTTAGAAGAATGAGGGTATCTTATTGAAATCTATGAAATATTGAAAGGCCTAGACAGAGTGGACATGGAGAAGTTGTTTCCTACTGTGGTGGTGGGGGGGGGGGGGTGAGGGTCCAAGATCAGATGGCACAGCCTCAGACTGCAAGGATGTCACTTTAGAACAGAGAAGAGGAGGAATTTCTTTAGCCCAAGAGCGGTAAGTCCGTGGAATTCATTGCCACAGATGACTGTTGAGACCAAGTCATTGGGTATATTTAAAGCAGATATTGTTGGGTTCTTGATTGGCAAGGGTATCAAAGATTACTGGGAAAAGGGTGAAAAATGGGTTGAAAGGGATATTAAATCAGTGATGATGGAATGGCAGAGTAGCCTCTATAAGCCAAATGGCCTAATTCTGCTCTGATGTCATATGTTCTTCTGGTCTTAATACATAATAATAATAATAATAATAACTTTATTTATATAGTACCTTTCATATACTAGAACATAGAACATAGAAATCTACAGCACGTTACAGGCCCTTCGGCCCACAATGTTGTGCCGACCATGTAACCTACTCTAGACACTGCCTAGAATTTCCCTACCGCATAGCCCTCCATTTTTCTAAGCTCCATGGACCTATCTTAAAAGACCCTATTGTATCCACTTCCACCACCGCCGCCAGCAGCACATTCCACACACCCACCTCCCTGTGTGAAAAACTTACCCCTGACAGCCCCTCGGTACCCATTTCCAAGCACCTTAAAACTATCCCCCTTGTGTTAGCCATTTCAGCCCTGGGAAAAAGCCTCTGGCTATCCTCATGATCAACGCCCCTCATCATTTTATACACTTCTATCAGATTACCTCTCATCCTTAGTAGGTCCAAGGAGAAAAGGCCAAATTCACTCATAAGGTACGCCCTCCAATCCAGGCAACATCCTTGCACATCTCCTCTGCACAATTAGGATGCAGGCTCAAAGTGCTTTACACAGATTGTAAAGGTAAATCAATATGAGATAAAAATATGAGACAAAATTAAAAATCATAAGTAAAGATAACATTACATAGAATAAAATGTAATTAAATATACCAAATTCTATTAATGTAATCAAAATCAACAGGCATTAAATAATCCTATAAGTATGCCAAATTTAAAAAGAAGGTATTAAGAAGTGTTTTGAAATGTTATGCAGTACTCACCTGGTGTATCTCAGTCAGTAGAGTATTCCAGGCACAAAGTGAGACCGAAATAAAGTGAAAACACGAGATATAAAATTTGTCTCTTACGTGTCCAGTGTCCCTGACGACTAACCTGCAAGAATTGCATCCAGGTGCACCTTCTAACAGACCTTATTAAGGAGTTGGAGCTGGAAATGGAGGAATTCCAGATCATTCTGGAGGGTGAGGGGTTGAAAGACAGAGATAGTTACACCCAAGGTAAAAGCCAAATGTAACTGAGTGACCGTCAGGATGGCGGAAAGGGATAGGCAGCCTCTGCAGAGTACTCATCTGGTCATTCGCTTCAACAAAAGGTATACCGTTTTAGATACTGTTGATGGGGGAGGGGGGATGACCTAGCAGAGGAAAGCCACAGTGGTCAGGTCTCTGGCACTGAATCTAGCTCTGTGGCTCAGAAGAGAAGCGGGAGATGAGGTGAGCTGTAGTGATAGGAGACTCATTGGTTAGGGGAATAGGAAGGAAGTTCTGTGGATGAGAACGAGATTCCCAGATGTTATTTTGCTTCCTGTGTGCCAGGGTCAGGAACATCTCAGATCGAGTCCACAGCATGGAGGACGGGAGGGTGAGCAGCCTGAGGTCGTGGTCCACGTGGGACATGTGTAAGAGGGGTGATGAGGTCCTGCAAAGTGAGTTCAGAGAGTTAGGTACTAAGTTAAAGGGCAGGACCTACAGGGTTGTGATCGCAGAATTACTATCTGTACCAAGAGCTAGTGAGGCCAGAAATAGAAAGATCATGCAGTTAAGCACATGGCCAGCAGATGGAGCAGGTGGAGGGGCTTCAGATTTTTGGATTGATGGGCTCTCTTCCAAGGAAGTTGGGACCTGTACAGAAGGGACAGCTTGCACCTGAACTGAAGAGGGGACTAATATGCTCGAAGGAAGTTTTGTTAGTGCTGCACAGGGGAATTTAAACTAGAGTTGCAGGGTGTTAGGAACCGGAATGCCAGGTAGTGGAGTGGTTGTGGAGAAGGGTGTTGTTATGCCTACTTACAAAGTCAGGAATCAAAAAGTTGAGCAATACAAGACAAATATTCTGAGCTGCATATATTTCAATGCAATGAATATTGTAGGAAAGGCAAATCAGCTTAGGGCATGGACCATCACATGGAATTGTGATATCGTAGCTATTAGTGAGACTTGGTTGCAGGAGGGGCAGGACTGGCATCTCAACGTTCTGGAGTTCCGTTTGTGATAAATCAAAAGGGAATAAAGGGGAAGGAATGGCATTACCTGTCAGGGAAAACGTCATGGCCGTGCTCAGTCCCGACAGACTGGAGAACTCATCTAGTGAGGCTTTATGAGTGGAAAGGAAATGACCACGTTAATAGGGCTATATTACAGACCACCCAACAGTCCATGGCATTTAGAGGAGCAATTTCGTAGAGAGATCGCAAAATATTGCAACAAACATAAGGTTATGATAGTAGGTGATTTTAACTTTCCACATATTGGTGGAACTCCCATGCTGTAAAAAGGTGGATGGCAAAGAGTTTGTCAAATGTGTTCTAGAACATTTCCATAATCAGTACATAGAAGACCCAACTAGAGAGCGTGATACGAGATCTCCTATTAGGGAATGAGTCAGGGCAGGTGATGGAAGTTTGTATTGGGGAACACATTGTATCTTGTGATCATAATGTCATTAGTTTCAAGGTAATTATGGGAAAGGATAGGTGGACCTTTGCCCAAGGTTCTAAATTGGAGAAAGGTAACTTTTGATAGTATTGGAAAGGATCTGGTAGGTGTGGATTGGGACAGGTTGCTTTCTGGCAAAGGTGTACTTGGTAAGTGGGTGGCCTTCAAAAGTGAAATTTTGAGAGCATAGAACTTGTATGTTTTTGTCAGAATAAAAGGCATGGATAACAGGTTAAGGGAACCTTGGTTTTCGAGAGATATTGAGGCCCTAGTAAAGAAAAAAATTGGTGCATAGCAGGTATAAGCAGGTAGGAACAAATGAGATACTTGAGAAGCATAAGAAATGCAAGGAACACTTAAGGAAACAAGGAGGTCTAAAAGAGGACAGGAGGTTGCTCTAGCAGACAACGTGAAGCAGAATCCTAGGAGCTTCTACAGATCGTCGTCGTGGCTATTCCTCGAGGCCGAGGATGATGGTTTTCGTTCTGAAGAAGTGGCCCAAAGAGCGAAGACGCCTGTGCGTGTATTTGTTTAATGTGTACTTGATGTTGCGCTCCAAAAAGCATATGATACTTCACAAATCAATCAACTGATTCCAATGGCATGGAAACCACGATGATTGGAGCTGATGGATTTGTTGCAGCCTTCATCCGCCTTCACAGCCGTTGAGTTCAAAGTAATTTCGTCCGCCTGTTCCACTGTTGAGGTCTTGGTTGGATTGTTCTTTGTCAGGGACCTCACCCTCGACCTTACCACCATGGGTGACCCTACCAGGAGCATAGCTCCAGACGGCATTGCTCTCGGGATCACAGGACCACACAAGCTTCTCCACCACGATAAGGTGACAATCCACGGAGAAGCTTCTACAGATACTGTATATGAAGAGCAAAAGGAAAGCAAGGGATAAAATTGGTCCTCTGAAAAATCAGAGTGGTAATCTACGTGTGGAGCTGAAAGAATTAGAGGAGAGCTTAAGTGGATTCTTTGCATTTTAATGTTATTAAGTTGTTTAAGAAAGACCCTAAGAATAAGTCTGGAAAGTACAGGTTTCCCCTGCCATCCGAATGTAGAGCGTTCCTATGAAATGGTTCGTAAGCCGAAATGTCGTAAAGCGAAGAAGCAATTACCATTTATTTATATGGGAAAATTTTGTGAGCGTTTGCAGACCCAAAAATAACCTACCAAATCATGCCAAAATACACATAAAACCTAAAATAACAGTAACATATTGTAAAAGCAGGAATGATGTGATAAATACACAGCCTATATAAAGTAGAAATACTTCTCTACAACGATTGCCTGCACAGGTCTCCGTAGCGAAAACCTCACTCAAGTGATCTCGGCAGAAAACCTCACGCAAGCACAGTTGGCATAAACACTCTCACCAGTAACCTTTAAGCTATGAAGCTGCCAAATCTACCAAATAACACGTAAAAATACACAGCCTATATAAAGTAGAAATAATGTATGTACAGTGTAGTATCACTTACCGGAATTAGGAAAACAGCGCCGAGCACACTGATGATGGTGTGTTAGACTGAGTCATCACAGGTTGGGGTGGTGCAGTGGCCCCCACCCTCCAGGCCACCGACCAATACATTGCCGCGAAGAAAGCAGCAGTAGCCGGGAGGCAGACAGCACATCTTTAAGAAAAAAGCCGAAATAAACTTGCTAATTATTTAGGTGCTGCCCGGCACGTAAATGTCGGTCCAGATCAGTGCCGATTACCGATTGCATTGCCTCTGATCTGGGCCGACAATTACGTGCTAGGCAGCACCTAATTAATTAGCATGTTTATTTCGGCTTTTTTCTTAAAGATGTGCTGTGTGCCTCCCAGCTACCGCTGCATTCTCCGCAAATAGGTACAGTATCTGTCTGGGGCCTGGGGGTTGGGGTGGTGGGACACGGGGGTGTCATCTCATCTTCTATCAGGGCAGAAAGCTCATCTTCTCCTATGACTGCCTGCCTCGATGTCAAAGGTCGAGATTCGTTGTCTGCTGTGGCTGATGTTGACTGCTGAGACTCGTGCATTTTTCTATCACACAGTTCTTTGTAAGCACTCAAACCATCCTGCAAATATCCCCTAAACCTACGTACCCTTTCAAAATTAAAGTCGTACTTTATCATTGCAGCGAAAATCTCACGCAGTTGCTTAACTTTCGCTATTGCATTCAGTTTCGATTGTTATCCTTTCCTCTTCTAATTGCATCAGCTCTTCATCTATCAGATCTTGGTCATGGGATGCCAAAACCTCTTCAACATCATCTTCATCAGCTTCCACAAGCCGAACTCACTTTGATCACCATGATCAAAACTCTTAATTATGTCTAGTTTTACGCTAAGGGTAACACCCTTACGAGCTCTTTCAGGCTTTTCCGACACCTTAGAACTCATCTTGCTAATGGCTGCTCAATGCAACCTGTTTAAGGAATGCCGTTCCGAATCCGGGGGAGAGCGGCTGCTCGGGCCGCGCGCTGTGTTTTATCGCACGCTGATTTTTTATCGCGCGCTGCCTTTCTTCATAACAGTGAAAACACCTTCTGAAAGCGAAAACAGGGTACTAATGTAGGTCTTTCGTAACAGTGAGGTTTCGTAAAGCGAACGTTGGAAAAGCGGGGGACACCTGTATAGGCTGGTAAACCTGACATCATTAGTAGGAAAGTTATTGGAAGATATTCTAAAAGGCCGGAAATATAAGTACTTGTATAGACAGGGACTGATTAGGGATGGTCAATATGACTTTGTGCATGATAGGTCATGTCTAACTAATTTTATGGAGTTTTTCAAGGAAGTTAGCAGGAAAGTTCATGAAGACAAGGCAATGGATGTTGTCTATGTAGACTTTAGCAAGGCCTTTGATAAAGTTCTACATTGGAGGTTAGTCAAGAAAGTTCAGTCACTTGGCATTCAAGATGAGGTAGTAAATTGGATTAGATATTGGCTTCATGGGAGAAGCCAGAGAGTGGTTTAGTTGGCTGATTCTTTGACTGGAGTCTTGTGACAAGTGGTATGCTAGGCACATTGTTATTTGTCATCTATATCAACAATCTGGATGATAATGTTGAAAGCTGGATCAGCAAATTTGAGGATGACACCAAGATTGGGGGTGTGGTGGACAACAAGGAAGACTATCAAAGCTTGAAGAACAATCTGAATCAACTGGAAAAATGGGCTGAAAGATGGCAGATGGAATTTAATGCCAATAAGTGCCAGGTTTTGCACTTTGGTAGACCATCCAGGGTAGGTCTTACACTGAGAACGGTAGGGCACTGAGTACTGCAGTAGAACAAAGGGATTTGGCAATAGAGGTTTATAATTAATTGAAAGTGGTGGCACATGTAGAGAGGGTTATAAAGATGGGTTTTGCATATTGGCCTTCATAAATCAATGTATTGAGTACGGGAGTTGGGATGCTATGTTGAAATTGTATAAGACACTGGTGAGGCCTAATTTGGATTATTGTGTGAAGTTTTTGTCACTGACCTATAGGAAAGATGTAAATAAGTTTGAAAGAATGCAGAGAACATTTACAAGAATATTGCTGGGACATGAGGACCTGAGTAAGAGGGAAAGGTTGAACAGGTTTCGTCTTTATGTGCTAAAACATAGAAGACCGATGGGGAAGCAGGTTTTTTCCACCGAGGTTGGATGAGACTACAACTAGAGATCTTGGGTTAAGGGTGAAAGGTGAAATGATTAAGGGGAACAAGAGGTGGGGGAGGGCTTCTTCAGTCAGAGGGTGTTGAAAGTGTGGAACAAACTGCCAGCACAAGTGGTGGATGCAGGTAAAATCTCAACATTTAAGAGAAATTTGGCCAGCTACATAGATGGGAGGGGAGTATGTTACAAACCGCATGTCGATGGGGCTAGGCAGATTAATGGTTTGCTACATACTAGAAGGGCCGAAGGGCCTGTTTTTATGTTGTAGTACTTTACGATTAATCTCACCCCCCCCCCACCCCCCACCATAGGTTTTGGAAATAGAAATATCAATGCATTTGTCATTTTCTTGCCAGTTTAGCTGTTTTTCAATTTCCTCAAGCCAAGAACTTCTGATTTTGATTCTGATCTGGAAGACACTGAAGCCTTGTTCAACGAATGCCAAGTACAGAGCATAGCACCACTGCCTTCATGTAGAGGAGCCTAATTACAATGGATCAAATATTAGTGATAAAACAACAATGCGGGGTCACCATAGAAGATTTTCTCATAACAACTGACATTAATCTAGATACCTTTTTACCAATTGTGTGGGCATGTGGCCAGGTGGTTAAGGCATTCAACTAGCGATCTGAAGGTCGTGAGTTCGAACCCCAGCCGAGGCAATGTGTTGTGTCCTTGAGCAAGGCACTTAACCACACAGTTCTGTGCGATGACACTGGTGCCAAGCTGTATCGGCCCTTGCCCTTCCCTTGGACAACATCGGTGTCGTGGAGAGGGGAGACTTGCAGCATGGGCAACTGCTGGTCTTCCATACAACCTTGCCCAGGCCTGCGCCCTGGAGAGTGAAGACTTTCCGGTGCAGATCCATGGTCTCGCAAGTCTAATGGATGCCATTATTTTTTACCAATTCAATCCCAAAATAATTCATTTGTTAAACATGAGCTAAAATACAGAACCAACGCTAAAATACAGAACCAACGCTAAAATACAGAACCAGCTACAAAAAAAGCTTGTTTGAAGGATAAACTTTCCCACTCTTTTCGATTCTTCCCGCCTTTTCCAAATCAAAGTCTTAGCTATAGGCAATCCTGTCCCTGTTCCGTATCTATTCTAGCACCCTTCGCCACAACACTAATTACTGTTTTGTTGCTGTTTCTGGCAGTCATGCAGAACTTGTCAATTTTATCACATTTGCCATCAACTTAGAAGTCCTCAAGTTAACCTGGGCTACATCTGACACTTCTCTTCCTTTTCTAGATCTTTCCATCTCTATCTCAGAAGACAAATTATTCACTGATATCTACCATAAACCTTGGGACTCCTACAGCTACCTTGACTGTACCTCAGATAACCATGCTTCTGCAAGGATGCCATCCCTGTCTATCAGTTTTGCTGTCTCCACCACATTTGCTCCACCCAAGGACTTCTGAAATGTGACTTCCCCTCTCACATAATCGATGAACCCCTCACGTCCTTCTTGTATTTCCCACATATCTATTCTCACCCATCCTCTCTACAGATAAAACAGAGATAGAGCAAAAACAAGCATCTAAAGTAGGGTGAAGCAGAATTTGTGGGAGGAAAGGGCATTCAACTCTTCAGCTAGCAATTCAGATGAAGGGTCTCGACGCAAAATGTTGACTGTCCATTTCACTGTATAGATGCTGCCTGATCTTCTGAATTCTTCCAGCTGCTTATTTTGTGATCTAGATCTCAGTACCTGCAGTCTCTTGTGTCTCCTGAACAGAGATGGAGTCCCCCCCAATCCTCTTTCACCCCATCACCTTCTGCACCTAGCACACCATCCTTTGCCAATCCCTTTGGCTTCTATTAACAGAACACAGCCTATGATGTTGTGCTAACATTTCAAGATCAATCTCATCCTTCTCTCCTACATAGTCCTCCACTTTTCTGCCATACATGTCCCTATCTAAGAGTTTCTTAAATTCTCCAAGTGTGTCAGCCTCGACCAGCACCCTGGCGGGGCATTCCACACACTCACCACCCTCTGTGTAAACTTACCTCTGATATCCACACCCCCCCCCCCACACTTTTGCCAATCACCTTAAAATTATGTCCTCTCATATTAATCATTTCCACCCAGGGAAGTTTCTGACTGTCCACTCAATCTATGCCTTTTATCATCTTACACACCTCTAATAATTCACCTCTCATCCTTCTTCACTCCAAAGAGAAAAGCCCTGGCTCACTCAACCGGTCCTCATATGGATTGCTCTCTAGACTGGGCAGCATCCTGGTAAGTCTCTTCTGCATTCTCTCTAGAGTTTCAACATCCTTCCTATAAAGTGGCGACCAGAGCAGTACACAATATTGCAAGTGTGATCTAAGCATGGTTTTACAGAGCTACAATATTACCTCGTAGCGGAGGCCAACACAGCAGACGCTTTAATAACCCTATCAACATGTGCAGCAACTTCGATCTAGTGCTGTCGACCCAAAGATCCCTCTGTCCCTCCACAACACCAAGAATCCTGCCATCAACCCTACATTCTGCTAGTATGAGCCTCCTTTCCTTGCCTATCCAGGACCACTCTCTCTGCAACTCCCTCGGCTGCTCATCCCTTCCTGCCTAGACCCTCCCCATACCCCTTGCACTTTCCCCTGCAACCACAGGAGGGGCAACACTTGTCCTTACACCACCTCCCTCAGCACTATCCAGGAACCCAACAGTCCTTCCACGTGAGGCAAAGATTCATGTTTACCTCCTTTGATTGACTGTATTCAGGGCTCATGACAATACCCCCCCCTACGTCAGTGAAATCAAGCATGCAGTAGGCACTTTGCAGAGCACCCATGCTCCGCCCCATATGGCCATTGCGGGAATGTAATTTCCAATGCCCTGGTGCACTGCCAGGGAGAGGCCAAATGCAAACTAGAACAGCGCCTCGTGTTCTGTTTAGCCCCGTCAATCTGCAGCTTCAGGTAGCCCCACTTCCCCCATGGCCCTATCCAACTCCCACCAGTCCACCCAATGTCATTCCCTCCTTGATCTCCTCATTTGTTCTTTACCTCTCCCCAACTCATCACCCTTCTACACTTCACCCCTCACCTACCATCAATGGGAGTTTCTCCCTTCATTCACTGTTCCTATCCCCTCCCCCACCTGGATCCATGTGCCCTTCATCCCTCTTTCATCAAGCTCCACCTACCATTTACACTTTCCCCACCCAGCTCTCTCTGCCTATTTTCTTCTTTATATACCTAGTTCCACCTATCACTACCAGTCTCAGACAGGGGAAAGAAAAAAGTACATAGAAGAGTTTAGATCTATTGTCTATGATATAAAAGACTATCTTTTAAAGTTTTAACTTACTGTATAAGACATTTCTCTCTACAAGGAAACATTTCCTCAAGGGTTGGTTGGTTGGTTGGTTGGTGGGAGGAGGAAATTGTCAGTAGCCAAGTTTCCTGCTCAGTAGATCTGACTGGACTGGTCAAAGAACACTGAGGCTGTCTACAAGAAGGGTCAGAGCCGTCTCTATTTCCTGAGGAGACTGAGGTCCTTTAACATCTGCTGGACGATGCTGAAGATGTTCTACGAGTCTGTGGTGACCAGTGCGATTATGTTTGCTGTTGTGTGCTGGGGCAGCAGGCTGAGGGTAGCAGACACCAACAGAATCAACAAATTCGTTCGTAAGGCCGGTGATGTTGTGGGGATGGAACTGGACTCTCTCACGGTGGTGTCTGAAAAAGGGATGCTGTCCAAGTTGCATGCCATCTTGGTCAATGTCCCCCATCTACTACATAATGTACTGGGTGGGCACAGGAGTACATTCAGCCAGAGACTCATTCCACCGAGATGCAACACAGAGCGTCATAAGAAGTCATTCCTGCCTGCGGCCATCAAACTTTACAACTCCTCCCTTGGAGGGTCAGACACCCTGAGCCAATAGGCTGATCCTGGACTTATTTCCTGGCATAATTTACATATTACTATTTAACTATTTATGGTTTCATTACTATTTAATTATTTATGGTGCAACTGTAACAAAAAACAATTTCCCCCGGGATCAATAAAGTATGACTATGACTATCTTCACATGGTTGTAGTTGCACTATAAATTAACCTAATATATAAATGACAGGGGTATATATTTTGTAATTAAAATTCTTTGAAATGCATTTTATTCATTTTCCACACATCTACATAATTTATGGACTTTCCGTATCCTTTTAAATTATTTTTGAGTTGTTTGATGTAACCCCAGTTTCAAAGAAATTAGTTTGAGTTAGAAAATGATGAGGCCACACAATTTTCTGCATATAGACAAAGGAATGTGTGACATACTTCAACTGCTTTTAATGTTTAATGGAACCTCTTTACTAAATGTATACAACAGCTCAAAAATTCAACATGCAAGCTACACCTTCATGCAGATTCTCAAACAATTTGTAAACCTTGAAATATGGCTCAGATAGCTTTATGGTAGCCTGAGGCACTAACGCAACTTCTAGCCTTTAACTATTATGCCCTACAGTAAAGCAAAGCCCACTGTAGTGCTTTCTGAAATTAGTGTAATTTAATATTTAAACTTTGGTGTCAACCCATACAGTTGCTTCAAAAATTTAGAACACAAAAACACCAGTCAAAAATTTGCAAATTAGCCTATTTCAATTATTAACAATGCTTAAATCTTCTGTATTTAATAAAAGTGTCATTGTGAGAGAACATTTCTAATGTGCCAATGGGCACGACAAGAAGATACAAGTTAATGTAACAAGATGAATTCTGTGCAAATAATGAATTGGAGCAAGATTAACAGCACCAGAGTCATTTTGCAAAAACAAAGTAAGCCATCCTTCTTTCCTGACACTGCCACAGATGCAAAGAAAGGCAGATCAACCTTGAAAGAGAACTGGGATCCTTCCAGATGGGGTCATAATTTTGTTAATGGAACAAAGTTTCAGCAGACAACCATACCCTGCAACTTGAGTGGTGGAAAAGTATTGTCAGGTGTAAGGAAGCAATCAATCTCAGTAAGTGTCTTTAAAGGAAAGTAACCCTTTAGGAAGGAGGGTATAAGGCAAAAATCCAATTACTAGGGTCATAATCAAATAAGATTTTCCAAAATAACGTTTAACACTGGAAGCCTCAATACAGCATTATGATTCATACATGTTGCCACATGCATGGAGCAATCATTTTCTGAAGGCTATCGTATAGATATTAATGCATTGAATTAGTAACTTGTTGCAAACCAGGCATTAACTTTTTCAACAGTGAAGTAAAGAACAAGATTGACCACGTAATATTGTCGTTCGTCTTCCAACCACATTAATTCCATATGAACTTTTCCTTCATGATCCTTGTAGTCAATTGTCTGCCTCTTGCCCAGATATCTGTATCTTATGTCAGATGCAGGAACTGTCTGCAAAGCCACAGGCGAGCTAACACACCAGAATGGCTTTTCTGCTTCATCCAAAACAGTCACATCCATCAAGCAACAATGCTGAAAAACAATGCAGTAAAGAGATTTGTTAGATTGCGGAAATCCAGAGCAACACACAGAAAATGTTGGAGGAACTCAGCAGGTCAGGCAGCATCTATGGAGAGGAATAAACAGTTGACGTTTTGAGCTGAGACTCTTCATCGGGGTCTTTGCCTGAATTGTTGACTGCTGTTTCCTCTCCATAGATGCTGCTTGACCTGCTGAGCTCCTCTAAAAGAATGCAGTATGATCTTTTGAAGTAGTGCTAAATAACATTGCAATAAAATCAAATCTTGCTACAACGGACAATATAATAATATTTTTCCCATACCATAACAATAATCAGCTTGCATTTTGCCATACAATGGGAAACTTAGATCACTACATTTTACACTGCAAAAATTCTGAGAGCATCATGTAAATCTAAAATTTCCATGTCCAGTGTCCCTTTTATTTTCCATGAAGGATCTGAGCATGAACTGGAATATAGCTTCAGACCTTGGCAGCTATGTACATGCCATTGCTCAGTCTGAAAATCAAAGACAGTTAGACTATAATAGATTGAAAGACATAGGAGCAGATTTAGGCCATTTGGCCCACCAAGTCTGTTCCACCATTCCATCTTGGCCGATTCATTTCCCCTCTTAGCCTCATTCTCCTGTCTTCTCCCCAAAACTTTGATACCCTACTAACCAAGAACCTATGAACCACTGTTTTAAATATACTCAATGACTTGGCCTCCACTGTCATCTGTGGAAATGAATTGCACAGATTCATCACCTTCTGGCTAAAGAAATTCCTTTACATCGCTGTTCTAAATGGACGTCCTAGACTCACCCACTATAGGGAATATCTTCTGCGCATCTACTCTATCTAGGCCTTTCAATATTAGGCTATGTCCACACTACGCTGGATAATTTTGAAAACAAAGCTTTTTCTCTTCGTTTTGACCCTCTGTCCACATTGAAACGGCGTTTTCATCCCCCAAAAATGGAGCTTTTCTAACACTCTCCAGAGTGTGTAAATTTGAAAACGATTGTTGCGCGTTGTAGTGTGGACTGGGTAAACGGAGATATTTAAAAATGCTGTCATGACAACACCACAACAACAATGCTTTTTCTGTTTCTGCTTGGTACTGCACAAGCACTGCCAGGCGGCTGTTATAAGGCGCAATCGGTGTGAACAGCGTGAGTGTTAAATTGTAAACTGAGCTTTTTTGACTATTTAAAAACGCTGTCATGACATGCAGGAACAGATGGCGGCAGCACGGCATTTCACTGTTTTCTTGAGCGCAACCTACCCACACAACCTAACAATTTCAGAACAGATGGCAACAAGACTGAAGCCAGAAGACTTAGAAGTGTGCTCACCAAATACTTTGACCCATAGCTTACTGAATAAATAAGTATACTCACTTTGCCCTGTTTTCTGTCCTTGCTTGTACGAAGGTGGTTTACCTATTTATGCAAGTACTTCTCTGACAATAGATGTGTAACAGCCTAATATAACATTGTATGGAAATACAAGATAACACTGATGTAGACATGTTTTATACATTTAACAAGGTGCTTTATTAATGCAACAGAGGGAGTTTTTCAATGTTCGTCATCAGCCGAGTCATACTGTCCGTGAGCTCCCTGTCGGTTGCCTCCATACGCTCCAGTATTCGTTTTTTTTAGTTTTAAGTCCTCCTGCGTGAGAGCCAACAGCAATTCCTTTGAAGTTTTTCTAGTCTGTAATTGGACAAACGCACACCAAGTATACCGTTTCCTCTTCGCTTGTTTTCTGTGTCCTGCGCATGCCCAGTAGGAGATTCGCCCAAATATCCATTCTAATGTGGACGGAGATATTTTGGAAAATGCTTGGCGTGGACGCCTGTCGTTTTTACTTGAAAACGGTGTTTTCAAAATTATCCGGTCTAGTGTGGACGTAGCCTTAGATAGGTTTCAATAAGATCCACCCGTCCCCCATTCTTCAAAAATCCAGTGAGTACAGACTCAGAGTCATCAACGCTCCTCATGCATTAACCCTTTTATTCCTGGAATCATTCTCAGGAACCTCCTCTGGAACCTCTCCAATGTCAGCACATCTTTTGTTAGATAAAGGGCCCAGAAGTGCTCACAATACTATAAAAATGTAGTCTGACCAATGTCTTATAAACCTCAGCATTACAGCCTTGCTTTTATATTATAGTACTCTCAAAATGAATTAACATTGCATTTGCCTTCCTCACCACTGATCAAACCTGTAAGTTAGCCTTGAGGGAATCCTGCATGAGGACTCTCAAATCTACAGTTTTATTCCTTCTACCAAAATGCATGACCATACACTTCCCTACACTATATTCCACTTCTGCCACTTTGTCTATTCTCCCAATCCAAGTCCTTCTGCAGCCTCCCTGCTTCATCAACACTATCTGCCCCTCCACCCAACTTCAAATCATCAGCAAACTTGGCCACAAAGCCTTCATCCAAATCGTTGGACATATAACGTAAAAAGAATCTGTCCAACATTAACCCCTGTGGAACACCACTAGTTGCTGACAGCTAACAAGAAGAGGGTCCTTTACTCCCGCACTTTGCCTCCTGTCAGTCAGCCAATCTTCTATCCAAGTTAATGTCCTTCCTGTAATACCCTGGATTCTTACCTTGTTCAGCAGCCTCATGTGCAATACCTTATAATTTTCTTCTGTCTGCCTCCCTCCTTTCTTAAAAAGTGGAGCCGGTTTTGTAGTTTTCCATTCCTCCAGAACCATTTCAGAATCTAGTGATTCTTGAAAGAACATTACTAATGCTTTCACAATCTTTCCAGTTACCTCTTTCAGAATCTGGGATGCAGTCCATCTGGTCCAGGTATTTACCTACCTACGGATCTCTCAGCTTCCCAAGAAACTTCTCCTTCGTATAGGTTGAGAACCCCTCATCTGAAATGCTTGGGGCTAGAAGTGTTTCATATTCTGGATTTTTTTTCTAATTTTGGGATATATTACGAGATAGCTTGGGATCACCATTATTGTTAACTCTGGATTTATGTGCTACTGGTGAGCACACTTGTTCATCACATATCTGTACTTAACAGTAAAAATTATTACATACCATTAATATTACGAAAATATCATGTTTTCAGGGTAACAAAAACAACACAGCAGCATCAGAAGAAAACCTGAATCAGCTGTTGAACAACAATAAACAGCAGCAGGCTTTCACTCTCCATCTATAATACCATGTTTTGATTAAAAAGATACAGTACACTGTATATTTTTTAGGTTTTATATAAGGTATAAAAACAATCAGCACTGTAGACTTGGTCTGGCTTTCATCTGCGTTGATCTTAGCAAACAGAATCTTTGTGCTGCCTCGTGATAAATAAGCAAATGCTTCAAAAATTTAATGCATTCCTTTTCTTAAATTTTTGCCCAATTATCCATCCTGCTAAATATTCACAATTAACTTTAATTTTTAGCTTGTCATGATAGATCTTCGCTTGTTTCATGATCAGCATAAAGTTAAACAGCATACGTTCAGTCTGACACTGACAAATCCACTCTTTCAATACATGATCGCCATCTTCATTTTTCGCTTTAAGAAGTGTTTTTCCACTTTTCATCAACTTCTGTTCATTACACACAAAGTCACTTCTCAGAATGGTCTGTGGTACACAGAGACCTGTGCATCACCTGGGAGACTTCCAAGCACCTTGTGGAATTTTCCATTTGTAACATCATGTCAGATTTTCGGATTTCAGAAGTTTACAGATTTTGGATTTTTGGATAAAGGGTACTTAACCTGTAGTAGCAAATGCACTCCTTCCCCCAACACTCGAATTTCTGGCATATTGCTAATGTAGTCAACAGTGAAAACTGATGCAAAATACTTAAAAGTTTGTCCACCATTGCCTTGTAACTTATTACTACCTCTTAAGCATCATTTTTCCAGAGGTCCATTACCCACTCTCCCCCATCTTTCACACTCTATAGATCTGGAAAAAAAACTTTAGGTAGCCTCTTTGATATTACTGGCTAGCTTATCTTCATATTTCATCTTTTCTTCCCTTATGTTTTTTGTAGTTGCTTTTTGTTGGTTTTTAAAAAGCTTTTCAATCCTCTAACTTCTCACTAACCTTTTCTATAATATATGCTCTTTTTGCTTTTATGCTGCCTTTGACTTCCCTTGTTGGCCATGGTTGCCTCATCCTCCCTTAAGAATACTATTTCATCTTCGGGATGCATCTATCCCACCCCTTCCAAATTGCCCCCAGAAACACTATCTATTGCAGTTCTGCTGTCATCCCTGCTTGTGTCCCCTTCCATTAAACTTTGGCCAGCTCCTCTCTCATGCCTCTGTAATTCCCTTTACTCCACTTCAATAATGATACATCTAACATTATCCTCTCGCTCTCAAACTTCAGGGTGAATTCTATCATATAATGATCACTGCCTCCTAAAAGTCTCTTTTACCTTGAACTCCCTAATCAAATCTGGTTCATTATAAAACACCCAATCCAGAATTGCCTTTTCCCAAGTGGGCTCAACCACAAGCTGCTCTAAAACGTCATCTCCTAGGCATTCTACAAATTCCATCTCTTGGGATCTAGCACCAACCAGATTTTGCCAATCTACCTGCATATTGAAATCCCACATAACTGTTGTTACATTTCCCTTTTCTCAATTTCCCAGTGAAATTTATATCCCACATTCTGGCAACTGTTCAGGAACCTACAGTTGAAGTCAGAAGTTTACAGACACCTTAGCCAAATACATTTAAACTCAGTTTTTCACAATTACTGACATTTAATCCTAGAAAACATTCTCTGTCTTAGGTCAGTTAGGATCACTACTTTATTTTAAGAATGTGAAATGTCAGAATAATAGTAGAGAGAATGATTTATTTCAGCTTTTATTTCTTTCATCACTTTCCCAGTGGGTCAGAAGTTTACATACACTTTGTTAGTATTTGGTAGCATTGCCTTTAAATTGTTTAACTTGGGTCAAACATTTTGGGTAGCCTTCCACAAGCTTCTCACAGAAAGTTGCTGGAATTTTGTTCCATTCCTCCAGACAGAACTGGCGTAACTGAGTCAGATTTGTAAGCCTCCTTGCTCACACACGTTTTTTCAGTTCTGCCCACAAATTTTCTATCGGACTGAGGTCAGGGCTTTGTGATGGCCACTCCAATACCTTGACTATGTTGTCCTTAAGCAATTTTGCCACAACTTTGGAGGTATGCTTGGGGTCATTGTCCATTTGGAAGACCCATTTGCAACCCAGCTTTAACTTCCTGGCTGATGTCTTGAAATGCTGCTTCAATATATCCACATGATGCCATCTATTTTGTGAAGTGCACCAGTTCCTCCTACAGCAAAGCACCCCCACAGCATGATGCTGCCACCCCCAGGCTTCACGGTTGGGATGGTGTTCTTCGGCTTGCAAGCTTCACCCTTTTTCCTCCAAACATAACGATGGTCATTATGGCCAAACAGTTCAATTTTTGTTTCATCAGACCAGAGGACATTTCTCCAAAAAGTAAGATCTTTGTCCCCATGTGCACTTGCAAACTGTAGTCTGGCTTTTTTATGGCGGTTTTGGAGCAGTGGCTTCTTCCTTGCTGAGCAGCCTTTCAGGTTATGTCGATATAGGACTTGTTTTACTGTGGATAGAGATACTTGTCTACCTGTTTCCTCCAGCATCTTCACAAGGCCCTTTGCTGTTGTTCTCGGATTAACTTGCACTTTTTGCGCCAAAGTACGTTCATCTCCAGGAGACAGAATGTGTCTCCTTCCTGAGCGGTATGACGGCTGCGTGGTCCCATGGTGTTTATACTTGCCCGTTATTGTTTGTACAGATGAACGTGGTACCTTCAGGTGTGTGGAAATTGCTCCCAAGGATGAACCAGGCTTGACACCATTTTCTGACCTCAATCCGACAGAAGACTTGTAGGCAGAACTGAAAAAGCATGTGTGAGCAAGGAGGCCTACAAACCTGACTCAGTTACACCAGTTCTGTCTGGAGGAATGGAACAAAATTCCAGCAACTTACTGCGAGAAGCTTGTGGAAGGCTACCCAAAACGTTTGACCCAAGCTAAACAATTTAAAGGCAATGCTACCAAATACTAACATAGTGTATGTAAACTTCTGACCCACTGGGAAAGTGATGAAAGAAATAAAAGCTGAAATAAATCATTCTCTCTACTTTTATTCTGACATTTCACATTCTTAAAATAAAGTAGTGATCCTAACTGACCTAAGACAAGGAATCAAAGTTGCTGGTGAACTCAGCAGGCCAGGCAGCATCTCTAGGAAGAGGTACAGTTGACGTTTCAGGCCGGGACCCTTCATCAGGACTAACTGAAAGAACAGCTAGTAAGAGATTTGAATGTGGGAGAGGGAGGGGGAGATCTGAAATGATAGGAGAAGACAGGAGGGGGAGGGATGGAGCCAAGAGCTGGACAGTTGATTGGCAAAAGGGATATGAGAGGATCATGGGACAGGAGGCCCAGGACCAAAGAAAAGGGGGGGGGGGGAGAACCCAGAGGATGGGCAAGTGAGAGGGACAGAGGGAGAAAAAGGAGAGAGAGAGAAAGAATGCATGTATATAAATAAATAATGGATGGGGTACGAGGGGGAGGTGGGGCATTAGCGGAAGTTTGAGAAGTCAATGTTCATGCCATCAGGTTGGAGGCTACCCAGACAGAATATAAGGTGTCATTCCTCCAACCTGAGTGTGGCTTCATCTTTACAGTAGAGGAGGCCGTGGATAGACATATCAGAATGGGAATGGGACGTGGAATTAAAATGTGTGGCCACTGGGAGATCCTGCTTTCTCTGGCGGACAGAGCGTAGGTGTTCAGCAAAACCATCTCCCAGTCTTCGTCGGGTCTCACCAATATATTCAAGGCCACATCAGGAGCACCGGACACAGTATATCACCCCAGCCGACTCACAGGTGAAGTGTCGCCTCACCTGGAAGGACAGCCGACGGAACATCAAATGTCTCGACTTCACCGCACCTTGTTCCCATTCCAACCTCACACCTTCCGAACGCTCTGCTCTCCACTCCCTCCGCACTAATCCTAACCTTACTATAAACCCGCCGATAAGGGGGGTGCTGTTGTAGTCTGGCGTACTGACCTCTACCTTGCCGAGGCACAGCGACAACTCGCGGATACCTCCTCTTATTTACCCCTCGATCGTGATCCCACTAAGGAGCACCAGGCCATTGTCTCCCACACCATCACCGACTTTATCCGCTCAGGGGATCTCCCATCCACTGCTACCAACCTTACAGTTCCCACATCCCGCACTTCCCGTTTCTACCTCTTACCCAAGATCCACAAACCTGCCTGTCCTGGTAGACCTATTGTCTCAGCTTGCTCCTGCCCCACCGAACTCACTTCTGCATACCTTGACACTGTTTTATCCCCCCTTGTTCAATCCCTTCCTACTATGTTCGTGACACTTCTCACGCTCCTTAAACTTTTCGATGATTTTAAGTTCCCTGGCCCCCACTGCTTTATTTTCACCATGGATGTCCAGTCCCTATATACTTCCATACCCAATCAGGAAGGTCTCAAACCTCTCTGCTTCTTTTTGGATTCCAGACTTAACCAGTTCCCCTCTACCACCACTCTGCTCCATCTAGCGGAATTAGTCCTTACTCTTAATAATTTCTCCTTTGGCTCCTCCCACTTCCTCCAAACTAAAGGTGTAGCCAAGGGCACCCATATGGGTCACAGCTATGCCTGCATTTTTGTTGGCTTTGTGGAACAATCTATGTTCCAAACCTATTCTGGTATCTGTCCTCCACGTTTCCTTTGCTACATCGATGACTGCATTGGTGCTGCTTCCTGCACGCATACTGAGCTCGTTGACTTCATTAACTTTGCCTACAACTTTCACCCTGCCCTCAAGTTTACCTGGTCCATTTCCGACACCTCCCTCCCCTTTCTAGATCTTTCTGTCTCTACCTGTGGAGACAGCTTATCTACTGATGTCTACTATAAGCCTACTGACTCTCACAGCCATCTGGACTATTCATCTTCTCACACTGTTGCCTGCAAAAATGCCATCCCCTTTTTGCAATTCCTCCGTCTCCGCCGCATCTGCTCTCAGGATGAGGCTCTTCATTCTAGGATGAGGGAGATGTCCTTTTTTAAAGAAAGGGGCTTCCCTTCCTCCACTATCAACTCTGCTCTCAAACGCATCTCCCCCATTTCACGTACATCTGCTCTCACTCCATCCTCCCGCCACCCCACTAGGAATAGGGTTCCCCTGGTCCTCACCTACCACCCCACCAGCCTCCGGGTCCAACATATTATTCTCCGTAACTTCCGCCACCTCCAGCGGGATCCCACCACTAAGCACATCTTTCCCTCCCCCCCTGCTTTCCGCAAGGATCGCTCCCTACGCGACTCCCTTGTCCATTCATCCCCCCCATCCCTCCCCACTGATCTCCCTCCTGGCACTTATCCTTGTATGCAGAACAAGTGCTACACATGCCCTTACACTTCCTCCCATACCACCATTCAGGGTCCCAGACAGTCCTTCCAGGTGAGGCGACACTTCACCTGTGAGTCGGCTGGGGCGATATACTGCGTCCGGTGCTCCTGATGTGGCCTTCTATATATTGGCGAGACCCGACGCAGACTGGGAGATTGTTTTGCTGAACACCTACGCTCTGTCCGCCAGAGAAAGCAGGATCTCCCAGTGGCCACACATTTTAATTCCACCTCCTATTCCAATTTTGATATGTCTATCCATGGCCTCCTCTACTGTAAAGATGAAGCCACATTCAGGTTGAAGGAACAACACCTTATATTCCGTCCGGGTAGCCTTCAACCTGATGGCATGAACATCGACTTCTCTAACTTACGCTAATGCCCCACCTCCCCCTCGTACCCTATCCGTTATTCATATACATACATTCTCATATTCTCTCTCTCTCTCTCCCCCTCCCCCTTTTTCTCCGTCTGTCCCTCTGACTATACCCCCCGCTCATTCTCTGGGTCCCCCCGCCCCTTTTCCTTCTCCCTGGGCCTCCTGTCCCATGATCCTCTCATATCCCTTTTGCCAATCAACTGTCCAGCTCTTGGCTCCATCCCTCCCCCTCCTGTCTTCTCCTATCATTTTGGATCTCCTCCTCCCCCTCCCACTTTCAAATCTCTTACTAGCTCTTCTTTCAGTTAGTCCTGATGAAGGGTCTCGGCCCGAAACGTCGACTGTACCTCTTCCTAGAGATGCTGCCTGGTCTGCTGCATTCACCACCATCTTTGATGTGTGTTGCTTGAATTTCCAGCATCTGCAGAATTCCTCACGTAATACAGGGAATGTTTTCTGGGACTAAATGTCAGGAATTGTGAAAAACTGAGTTTAAATGTATTTGGCTAAGGTGTATGTAAACTTCTGACTTCAACTGTATATATCTCCCATCAGTGTCTTTTTACCCTTGTTTCTTAACTCTACCCACAAGGATTCCACATGTTGCAATCCCATAATCACCTTTTCTAAAGATTTGATTTCACTTGTTCCCCAACAATGCCACCCCATCTCCACTGCCTATCTGTCTGACCTCTTGATACACGTGCATTCTTGGATGTTAAGCTGCCAGCTATGACCTTCTTTCAGCTGCAATTCAGTAATTCCCCCAGCATCATATCTGGCAATCTCTAACTGCACTACAAGATCACCAATCCCATTCTGTACAATGAACACATTCACATATGATACTTCAGTCCTGTATTCGTTACCCTTTGCAATTTTTCCTCCATGTTACATTTCAATTCATCCCACCGACTGAAATTTTGCCCTATCATCCTATCATTTGCCCGTCCGTCCTCACAATCCCACTACACAGTGCATTAACTTTTAAACCAATTGCCTCATCACTCTGGTTCCCATCTCCCTGGCAAATGTGTCTAAATCTCCCCAACAGCTCTAGCAAACCTAACCACAAGTAGGATGGTCTGCCTCAGGTTCAGGTGTAACCGTCCTTTTTAAACAGATCATACCTTTCTTAGAAGAGATCCCAATGATCCAGAAAACTGAAACCCTGCCCCACTCAGACAAGAAAATCTGCAGATGCTGGAAATCTAAGCAACACACCTAGTTCTGATGAAGGGTCTTGGCCAGTAATGTTAACTGTTTACACTTTTCCATTGATGCTGCCTGGCCTGCTGAGTTCCTCCAGCATTTTGTGTGTGTACCCTGCGTCACTTCCTCAGCTACTCATTTGTATGGACTATCTTTCTATTCCTGCCTTGACCAGCATGTGGTCCTAGGAGTAATTCAGAGATTACTACCTTGGAGGTCATGCTCTCCCGTCTCTTCCTTAACTCCCTCTACTCACTGCTCAGGGCCGCTTCCCCCTTTCTACTTATGTCATTGGTACCAAAGGCAGAATTTGCCAGTGGTCAATCAGTTTAATTCCCATCCCCATTCTAATATGTTGGTCCACGGCTTCCTCTTTGGTCTTGATGAGGCCACTCTCCAAGGTGGAAGAGCAACATTTCATAATCCATCTAGGCGGCCTCCAACCTAATGACACGATCATCAATTTCTCCTTCCTGTAGTTATATTCTCCCTCCCCCTTCCCTCTTCTATTACCTATTCTAGCCTCTTACCTCTTCTCCTCACCTGCCTACCACCTCCTCCTTCTTCCTTTTCACCCATAGTCCACTCTCCTCTCCATCAGATTCCTCCTTCTCCAGCCCTTTACTTTTCCCACCCAACTAGCTTCACCCATCACCTTCCAGCTTGTCCTTCTTCTCCAGGCCTCCCTTTTTATTCTGGTATCTTCCCACTACTTTCCAGTCCTGAAGAAGGGTCTCGGTCCAAAATGTCTAACGTTTGTTCATTTTCATAGAAGCTGCCTGATTTGCTGAGTTCCTCCAGCATTTTGTGTGTGTCGGCATAAAAGAATGTCACCAAAAACCTTAACAAACAAATGCACAGTATCCAAACTGATTGCATCATGGCCTGGAATGGTTGCACCATGGCCACCAATGCTCAGGAATAGAAAAGTGGATAGAAAGTCGTAGGTGCATACTAGCCCACAGACAAACCCTTCCCACCATTGAGCATATCTACATGGAGCGATGCCAGAAGAAAGCAACATCCATCATCCAGGCCATGCCCTCTTCTCACAGATGCCACTGAGATGGAGGTACAGGAGCTTTGCATCCCACACTACCAGGTTCAGGAAAAGTTATTATCCTTCAACCATCAGACCTCTGAATCAGTGTGGATAGCTTTGTTTACCTCAACTCTGAACTGATTCCACAACCTACATATTAATTTTCAAGGGCTCTACAACTGACGTTCTCTACATTATTCATTTCTTCGTTCGCACAATTTATCTTCTTGTGCACATTACCTGTTTTTTTCAGTCTTGCTTATGTACAGTTTTTCAAAAATTCTATTGCATTTCCTTATTTTCCTGTAAATGTCTGGAAGAAAATGATTCTCAAGGTAGCATATGGTGACATATAGGTACTTGGTACTTGAAGATTTGGACACTAGCTCACTTTTTTTAAATATACAGTATTTCTGTGTTTGCACATTTTTAAATCTATTCAATATAAGTAATTGATGTTTTTAATGTTTTCATTTATTTTTTCTCTCTCTGCTAGATTATGCATTGAACTGCTGCTAAGTTAACAAATTTCACATCACATGCCAAGGATAATAAACCTGATTCTGATTCTGAATTTGACTTTGACTTAAAGGCAAATGATAGAAAACCAAGAGAGGAGCTGTTAAAATTCTGAGTATGTGGCAGCATCAACAGAAATCGGGTGTGAAGGAGGTGATTGGACCACAACCAATGTATTGGCGTATCACCTGCATAAAACCAAACCTTGGGAATGCCAAAATACCCATCACTGCGTAACGAAAATCCTCGTTAGGTAGATAATGAGTACATTATTCAGGAAGAAGGTACAGGAGTCTCAGGACTCACACCACCAAGTTCAGGAATAGTTACTACTTCTCAGCCATCAGGCTCTTGAACCAAAGGGGATAACTTCACTTCATCATTAAAGTGTGCCCACAATCTGTGGACTCAGTCTTATCTCATGTTCTCAATATTTATTGCTTATTTATTTATTATTATTTCTTTCTTTTTGTATTAGCACAATTTGTTGTCTTTTTCGCATTTGTTGAACACCCAGGTCAGTGTGGTCTTCCAATGATTCTATTATGCTTTTTATTCTATTATGGATTAATTCAGTATGCCCACAAGAAAATTAATCTCAGGGTTGTATATGGTGACCTACATGTACTTTGATAATAAATTTACTTTGAACTTTAATGGAACTTCCGTAGCTTTATACATGTTCCTCAAATAAAGTCAACACATTGATTACATGCCATCAGATACCAATTACTTTACATTAATACGATTTTAATACAAACGTGAGCATAGTTCATACCGGTATTTATGTATTTATCAACATTTTATTCCATATCTGTACTTTAGCCTCTTATTTTCATATAATTCTTTATAATTGTTGGATTTTTTTTTATACTGCATGTCGTACCCTGACCAACAGACCACAGCACATTACTAATACGTATATTGTGAATAAAGTTGATCCTTGATTTTGACCTACTGTAAGCTACACTCTCATTACTAATACTTATCTTTTCACTAGTGAGGTTGCATGAGTCATTGCAGGAAAAGACTGCAAAAAAAAAAAAGAAAAAAAATCCCATTGTAAACTCACCTTCAGTAAGTAGCAATCATTCCCTGTTTGGATATGTATGCTGTGTCTTAATGAATTTGCTGTGGTGTGTTAGCCAGGGCACAGCATGCAACAAAAAACAACATTCAAAAATTATAAAGAAATATATATAAAAAAAATGTCGAAGTTATATTTTGGATATGGTATAAAATGTATATATACCAGCATGTATTTATAATGTAAGCAGCATTATAAAAAGTGTTTCAGTGTTTACAGTGCAGTGATGGCCTCCACTACAAGAAAGATTTGCAATAAGACAGCTAGCACTGACATTAAGCCAACAGTACAAGGTTTTAAAATACCCTTCCCTAATGCGAAACAGGGGACAGGGAACTGAATAAATGTTCTCCATCCAATTTTTGAGCATTGCCACAATCTCCCAAAACTACTGCACTGAATTTTGCATTGTGTTACATTTTAAAAGCATCACAAGAGCTATTAGACCGAACTACAAATCACTAAGTCAGTATCTCTAATAATCTCCGCGAAATTCTTTCCTGCAGGCACCTGTGGAGGCCAAGCCTTTATACATATTTAAGGCAGAGGTTGATAGATTATTGATTAGTCAGGACATGAAGGGATACAGGGAGAGGGCAGGAGATTGGGGCTGAGAGGAAAATTGGATCAGCCATGATGAAATGGCAAAGTGGACTGGGAAACCGTTTCGCTGAACACCTACGCTCTGTCCGCCAGAGAAAACAGGATCCCCCAGAGGCCACACATTTTAATTCCACGTCCCATTCCCATTCTGATGTGTCTATCCACGGCCTCCTCTACTGTCAAGTTGAAGCCACACTCAGGTTGGAGGAACAACACCTTATATTCCGTCTGGGTAGCCTCCAACCTGATGGCAAGAACACTGACTTCTCTAACTTTCGTTAATGCCCCACCTCCCCTTCATACCCAATCCCTTATTTATTTATTATTATTAATTTTTTTTCTCTTTTTTTCTCCCCCTGTCTATCTCACTATACTCCTTGCCCATCCTCTGGGCTCCCCTCCCCTTTTCTTTCTCCCTAGGCCTCCCGTCCCATGATCCTCTCCCTTCTCCAGTCTCGTATCCCTTTTGCCAATCAACTTTCCAGCTCTTAGCTCCATCCCTCCCCCTCCTGTCTTCTCCTATCATTTTGGATCTCCCTCTCCCCCTCTCATATCTCTTCTTTCAGTTAGTCCTGACGAAGGGTCACGGCCCGAAACGTCGACTGTACCTCTTCCTATAGATGCTGCCTGGCCTGCTGCGTTCACCAGCATTTTTTTATGTGTGTCACTTGGATAAAGCTCAAGTTGTCCAAGACAATAAGGACTCTGGATAGGAATTCTAATCAAGCAAAAAGCTAACATCATTATCAAACTGCAAAACACTAATTCTCATACCTGTATTTTTCCTTTCAGAAACTCTGTATTCCAAGGGATGTGAATACTTCCACTGATAGTGCCATGCTGGGATTCCTTCTCTAAACTTATGACTATTATTTGCAAGAAGCCATTCTGGATATATTCTGCAATTAGATTAGATTAGATTCAACTTTATTGTCATTGTGCCGAATACAGATACAAAGCCAATGAAATGCATTTAGTATCTGACCAGAAATGCAAAGAATAGTGTTATTTACAAAATAACTGCAAATTTAAAAAAGTGCTACAGCACACAAGTATAAAAGTACTGAGACAGTACAATACAGATGCAATACCGCTTAGTGTTGTGATGAGAGGTTCAGCAGAGTCACAGCCTCAGGGAAGAAGCTCTTCCTGTGCCTGCTGGTACGGGAGCGGAGGCTCCTGTAGCACCTACCGGATGGGAGGAGAGTAAAAAATCCATGGTTAGGGTGGGATGCATCCCTGATAATGCTTTTCACCCTGCCCAGGCAGCGTTTATGGTAGATGTTCTCAATGGTGGGCAATTGGGTGCCGATAATCCGCTGGGCAGTTTTCACCACACACTGGAATGCTTTGCGGTCCGACACGGGACAATTGCCATACCACACTGAGATGCAGTTGGTGAGTATGCTCTCAATGGTACAGCGGTAAAAGTCCATCAGTTCCCCTCTTCTACGGACCGTGCCTTTCAAATTTGGAAGACTAATGGTATATCACGGTTTTTGGACTTATTTTCAGATGGCTCCCTTTTGTCTTTTGAACAGTTATCTAACAAATACAATTTACCAAGAATACATTTCTTTAGATATTTGCAAGTTAGTAATTTCCTAAATACCATACTTTCTTCCTTCCCGGCGTTACCCCTTACAAATATTTTAGACGCTATCATTAATCTTAACCCGTGTCAGAAAGGTGTAACGGCTACTATATAGAATACCATCATGAAACTTAAAAAAGCTCCATTCGTTAAGATTAGGATTAGCTGGGAAAAGGAATTGGGCCTTACTATCCCGGCTGATGACTGGGCTCATATTTTACAACTTGTTAATACTTCCTTTATCTGTGCCAAACACTCCTTAATTCAATTTAAAGTGGTCCATACAGCACACATGTCTGAAGATAAATTAGCTCGTTTTTACTCTCATATTAACCTTCTTTGCGATAGATGTCATGGGGAGATAGCTTCCTTGACCCACGTTTTGGTCTTATCCTACTCTGGAAACTTTTTGGAAAGACTTTTTTAATATTATCTCAAAGGTTTTGAATAGTGATATTTGTCCCCATCCTATTACTGTTATCTTTGGATTACCTAAAACTTCTAGTAATTTACCCCCGTCAGCGCGTAGAATGATTGCATTTCTTACTTTAATGACGAAAAGATGTATCCTACAACATTGGAAGGAGATTAATGCCCCAACTACGTTTTTTTGGTTCTCTCAAACGAAACTGTGTCTAAATTTGGAAAAAAAAATCAGAAGTAATCTTTATGATACTTCAGTTAAATTTGAACAGACCTGGAGATCTTTTATTCAATATTTTCATTTAATGTAACTATTTTTTTCTCTCTCTGATCATACATACACTCCCTTCGTGGATTTTATCTGCTATTAGTGGAGGTCGGGTTTGAGGACGTGATTGTTTAATTTGTTCAAATCTACTATTTACCTAGGAGCCCATTGTTTTGCTTTGTAGGTTAGTTACACGGTAATTTTTTGGGGTTTTTTTTCTGGTTTTTTTTTTCTCGTTCTATCGACATATATGGAAAATTAGTATACAACTATATTATCTTGTTATTTTATAACTAACTTACGTTGTTTGCATTCTTTTTTTGTATTAATATTACTTGCATATTTATATCTTAACAATGTATTGGTTGTTTTGTCTTTTGTGTACTAATTCAATAAAAAAATGTTTTTAAAAAGTCCATCAGTATCCTGGGACAGGGGTGAGCTTTCTTCATGCTCCGCAGGAAATAAAGACGCCGTTGCGCCTTTTTGATCAGGATGGAGGAGTTCAGGGACCAGGTGAGATCTCGGAAATGAGAACACCAAGGAATTTGAAGCCAAGATGGCATTGGTAAGAAAACAGCCTCAACAGTTATCAATTTAATTGGAATATAGTGGTAAATTTGTTCTTAAATCATTAATTAAAGTAATTTGACACAAAATACATATTAGCATTGAAAGTAAATTGACAAAAAAGATGATTTCAGAAAAGACTTGAAACTGTCTCTGAAGATTTTTTTTCAAATTATTAGTTCATTTATTCTCAATAAGTTCTAAATCGCAGTTCTAAAATTTGAAATCTTGAAGCTGGAGTTCTCAGCTATCAGACCTATCAACAGATCTCCAAATAATCTAAGTGCTGCGTAGACTGGCTGCTGGTTTCATAATGGTCCTGCTGTCACAGAAACTGACAATCTTGTGTTAAAACAACTCCACAGAAGACAGACCAAAATCTTCCCCAATCTATCACAGAGTAATGCAACCAACATTTAATCAGTGGTGTGCAAGTACAACAGTCATACAAATTAAAATGGAAATCCCCTTACCTTTTCTACCGAACAAGTTATGAAAGCTACCAGACATGTAGGAGCTTTTCCCATTGTGCAACATAATATGGCAATGATAGCCAAGAAGCCCACATTCTGAGACAATATCATCCAGCACTGGCTCATGAGGTGATGGCCTGTAAGGGCTTTTAAATTTAAAAATATCAAAGAATCTGAGCAAAATTAATAGTTTCCTGATTTTTACTATGTAAATACAACACATTATACAATAACAAAGTAAGGTCTTTTCAATAAAGGGAAAGTGAATTTGTCCAAATCTCATGCTGAATAGCTTAGCCTTTTTTTTTTAAGATAAAACAGCTACTCTTTGAAATCTGCAATTATAAACAAAAGTAATTTTCTATCAGTACAATGCAATTAGATTGTATTTCAGTTAATAATTGCTTAACTATTTGTAATAATCTGTTTTGACACAAGCAATTCTCCTTACCTCGTAACTGACCCCAATGTGCTCTTCTCAATGAGTTGATGGTAATGAAGATTTGTAACAATAACAGCCAATTCCCCATCTTCCTAGAACATTCAAAAACAAAGTACTAGTGATGATGAATGCATTACTTTATATCCAAACTGTGGTTACTCACTGGGAAGATAATTCTGGTATCACCATTATTGCACAAAGGAAAAATAAAATGCACAATGAATTTGTTGCTCATCACACACCATATTATGAAGATGAAAACTAAGTGTCACTTTAATCCAACTGTTATAATAGACTAGTATCTGCACATCTTTTATCTTTAGAAATTACTTTGCAATTATAATTTCAATGTTAATGTCACATAAAATTAACAGTACGAGGTCATTTGACCCAGAGTCTGTATCTATTCTTCTTTGAGCATTCTAGGTGGCCACAGTCCCTCTCCCTAGAGCATTATAATTTTTCCTTCATATTCCCTGATCTCCTTTTGAATGATATAATGTGATCTGTCTTTACAACTACCCACGCACTGCATTCCAGACTCTAATTACGTGCTGTGTAAACAAGTGATTGAAGTTTATTTCCAATCACTTCCTTCCATGACTTCTCAGGAAATTAAAATATTTCTCTCCATTTATAGTATATGCACTTAATTTTAAATAACTATCAAATTTTCTCACAACCTACTCTATTCCAAAGAGAACCATGCCCATTTCTAGAACCTATTCATATTAATTAAACACCCTCAGCTCTGCAATTATCCCATCTTTCCATCCTCCCTGGAGTGGATGTGATACTCCTGAATATACAGGTTGTGCTATCAGGGTTCACCATATACTCAAGGCCTCTAATACAATGCACAGGATCCCATTTACTTTTCTAATACCTTCCTAAACATGTCTCACCATTTCCCCTGAACAATGCATGGAAACTATGCCCAGATCTCTGTACATGTACCACTTTTAGAAATATTTCCTTTTCTTTTGTTTTTAGTCACTCACACCAAAACGTGACCAAGCTCACATTTTTCACTGTTGAAGTTCATCTGCCATACATGTCATCAGCTTGTTCCGATCTCCTTCATATATATCACTACCCTTCTTACAATTCACTATGCCTCCAAGTTCTGTATCATCTACACACTTGGCAATTATACCCTCAGCACCTAAATTAATTCCATTTACATATAAAGCAGCAACTCTGCACCAGAATGGGGAACACCACTGTAGCTTTACCTCCAGTCCATATGAGCAGCCTTTCTCTAATTATACTGTTTCCTCTAACTTAACTAATTTTCTGTTGATATTGCTACAACACCGTTTATCCAATGAGCTTCGGATTTGGAGGCAACCCCATTCTGTGACCTTGTATTACCTTTTGGAAGTCCATATATACCATTGCAACCATTTAGTTAAAAGATCCATTTTGGCTTTTTCAAATCAATCTACACTTGTCCAGTTGATTGTTCCAGCCCCAAATGAAATCAATCCACTAGGTCTGTAATTACGAGGCTTACTTCCAAATCACTTTTTTTTTAAAAGAAAAATGCAGCATTTGTAATGTTCCTGTCCTCAGAATCCATCCCAAATCACCACCTGCTTGCAAGATTATGGGCAGTACCTCTGCAACAACTTCCATCATTCTCCTCAGCAAACCAAGATGCATCCCATCAGACCAATGTGATTTATCCATCTCAAGAGCAGCTGGCCATTCTTGTCTTCCTCCTTATCACTGTTGAGCTATCCAAAATCTCAGCTTTGCTGATACTCCAGCAGCATCTTCTTCCCCAGTAAAAACACTGAGCAATGCCACACTGTCAATCATGTAATCCCCCCTCCGCCGCCTCCGCCCCGCTCCCCCCCAGCCATCCTCTTCAATGTTCGGGTCTTGGTGTCTGACAACCAACAATAAGCATTAAGTATAATTCTACATGTGCTTTTGTAGAATGTAATCTTGGACAACATTTAGCAGACCTTTGGGCTGTGCTGTATAACTAGAAACTCCATTCCTTGAAAAACAAGGCATTTTCAATTGCGCATCATGCCTACTGTATGAAAGTACCATCATGATACTGGTACGTCCTTTCATTAAATTATGATGTAATCCTTTTCTAGAGTATTAAAAACCTGAATCCACATATTCTAAAGTTAAAGTGCTGAGACCAAAGGGCAGAGGGTGAAAGCTCAATTTTCTGTCAGCCAAGCTCCCCCACCTGAGCCCATCCCAACTGCCTGAATTTGACCTGTCCTGTCCCCCTCTCCTTGCTGCTACCGTTGGGCGGATGGCACATGAATCTTGGGTCCATGCCGCCAGGTTTGGGAACAGTTGTTGCCCTGCAGCTGCCGAGCTCCCGTTCTGACTTCACTTGGCTCAGTACTGAACTAGCTCTGTGGCAGTGGACTCTCTGGTTTATGTTTTGTATTATTTGTTTACTTTTTTTAAAACTGTTTTCGCAAATTGTTCTTTTTTTGCACTCAAGATACTTGTCAGTCTTTCTTGCATAATGTTTTTCGTGGATTCTATTGTTCCTTTGTTTTGTGGGCGCCTGAAAGAAGATGAATCTCAAGTTTATAAATGGCATACAGACTTCGATAATAAATTTACTTTGAACCTTCCACAATGCCTCATTGACTGATGGGTAGTAAGAGAGCACATAAAGAAATCTGTCAGGGGTGGGGTAGGGGGGTGGTAGGGGCAGAAGTGGAGGTAAACAGATGTGTGAAGGGGTAACAAGTTATGTGCTTCACAGGGAAGGCTACCCTGAGCGTGAAGGAGGAAACCTGCTTTCCATGGTCTTCGCCAGTCTGCAGACTTCACAATTACTTACTGCACAAGGTCAGAGATTGAAAGCATCTGTACAACTACACAGTTAGGATTTTACAAAAAAAAAATGTGGTCTTTGGAGATTTACCAGTACCACTTCTTTATTTAAATATAGTTAAAATAGAGGTCCCTCTAATTTGCATATTGTTCATTACATGGAAAATGATCTTCTCCTAATAGCTCAGCGATTAGCCTAACACTATTACACCGCCAGCAACCCAGGCTCAATTCTGCCGCTGCCTGTGAGAAGTTTATACATTCTCTCTGTGACCGCGTGGGCTTCTTCCAGTTTCGTCCCACATTCCAACAACACATGGATAAATAGGTTAGTTGGTCATATGGGTGTCTCTGAGCTTGATGGACTGAAAGGGTCTGTTAGTATGGCCTATCTCCAATAAAATTTTAAAAATATATATCCTAACCTGTTATTTACAAAATGTGTTACTCAAAATCTCTTGATCTTGTTTTTGATCTTAAATAATTAAAGTGAACCGCTTACACTAATGCGGGAAATGAAATGTGCATAACGGTGAATCATAACAGCAAATGCCAGATCCAGTCACCCACCGGATGCAGCTAGTTGAAAAAAAGATTATCTAGCTATCTGCTTAATTTCTGATTGCGCGATCTTGCTCAACAAAATTGGTTGCTGCGTGAACTCACTTGCCAGCATCCCAACAACATGCCGGGGTGTAAGCATCTCAACTTAATAAGTTTGTCACCGCCAATAAATGTACTGGACTCTTCCAGAGTTGTTAAATCATATTCCACAAGTAGGGATCTCCGGCGAGGTCTAAGAGAAATTTTAGAAATTTAGAATTAATCCCAGGATTTAAAAGGTTTATTAATTTATCAATTTTTTTTTAGAAAACTAAGGTTTCCTTTAATTAAAAATAGCAACCATTCGTATTTATATTCTCCACAAGTTTTCAATGCATCAACAAGGTCACCAGAAAAATGGAGGCAAGATATTTGTTTAACTTTTAAGTGAATGTTTCCATGCCTACCTTTGTTCATTGTAGGCCACAGTACTTGTTTACAGGTAGCAATTTACAAGGTGTTGAAAGGTGCTGCCACCTCTGTAATGTTCTGAATTGATCAAGATTAATCAGGTGCAGTAGGAGGAGAAAGAGGAAGAGAAGCAACCAGCCAAGAACAGAGAGGCAAAAACAAAATCCTGTGCTCACAGAAGCACTTACTAGCCATCAGATCTTAAAACATAGAATATCAAAGCATAGTACAGGTCCTTAAAATTAACAGATGAAATGCTTAATGAGAGGAACAAACTAATTGTTTGTTGACTGTAGAACTATTCTTAGCTGCACTTACACGAGATGAACAAATCCTAACATTCGCCTGATGCCACACCGTAAATCATAGATTACAGGCCCTTCAGCCCACAATACTGTGCTGACGTTTTAACCTACTCTAAAAGCATTCTAACCCTACCCTTTTACACAGTCCATTTTCTTTCATCCATGTGCCTATCCAAGAGTTTCTTAAATGCCCCTATTTATCTGCTTCTGCCACCATCCCCATGGCATTGCATTCCACACACTCGCCATTTTCTGTGTAAAGAACTCTGACATCCCCCCTATACTTTACTCCAATCACCTTAAAGCTATGCCTCCTTGTGTATGAAAACCTCAGGAGATCAGCAGTTTCTGATACTCAGACCACCCCATTTGGCCCCAACAATCATTCCACAGTCAAAGTCACTTAAAATACATTTCTTCCCAATTCTGATGTTTGGTTTGAACAACAACTGAACTTCTAACCACGTCAGCACACTTTTATTGAGCTAATTATTACTTATTTGTTTATTATTATTGTTTCTTTTATTTCTTTTGTATTTGCAGTTTGTTGTCTTTTGCACATTGGACGTTTGCCCATCCTGTTGGGTGAGGCCTTTCAATGATTCATTTACGTTTGTTGGATTAGCTGTGTAGGCCCATAAGAAAACAAATCTTAAGCTGTATATGGTGACATATACATATATTGATGATAAATTTACTTGAACTTTTATGCATTGAGTTGCTTCCATACTAATCACAGTGATGGAGTCCAAAACCCTTCCTCTTCATTACTGATAACTAAATTGGTGCAGTCGGCCATGCAATAAGGAATATCAATAATTGCTGTTTATTTTATAAAGTTCACCCACAGAGTAGGTGGAGGTAAAACCTGGTCTATTAACACTCAACAGAAATATGCCAACAAACTGAGATATGGAAATGTTGGAACAGAGTCAGACTTGTGATATTAAACTAGGAAGCCATGGGGATGGCAAAGAATTATAGAAATAAATGAAGCTGGAACCCCTGGTACATACATAGAACTCCAATATAATTCTCTACTCCTTTACACTTCTACCACAAGCTAAAAGGTGACCGGATTAGAAGTTCAAAGGCCTTGAAAAATAATCTACAAACAAATTTAAATCCCAAAAAATCAACTCATAATTCATATGCTGTTAATTAGAGATCTGGGATGAAAATTTATTACCGAAATGAAAATCACAAAACTACCAGATTGTAATAAAACAACATCTATTTCAAAGCTCTTTTTTAAAAAGAAAGTTTATATCTCATCTGATCTTTATATGATGCTAGACTTCTCCTGGAACTGCCCGTCAGTTATGGAGCAATTAGGAATCAGTAATAAATGAGTGACTTATCAATAACATACAAATAAAAATCTTTCACCCTCAGAATTTTGAACGGCCAGGGAGGTGGGGAATGAAGAGGTATTCATGTTCTATAGCAGGGGAGCAAGGAACTAAGCTGTTAATGACTCTCAAAAAAAGTCGACAGCTATCTCTAGGGGCTGGGAATTGTTTCCCCTTTGTATTATTCAAAGAAGGAATTGTGAAAATGGTGAGCTGCCAAAATGAAGAACACCACATTCATCAGCTATGTAGATAGGAGCAGTACAGCAGAGTTAGAAAAGGATCACCAAACATTTCAGGAAACTATTTGCCTCTGATCTATTCCCCAGTACTACCTGAGGAAAGGACAGACTCATTGGAATCAATGTCCAAGGAAATCCAGCCAAATAACAAGCCAATTAATATTCACCACAACACCAAATATAATTTTAATTTTATACAAGGTATATAATAAAGTGCTTTCATCACATACTTTCAATGCAATAATAATCAACATTACCCACAATGGAGTTATTAAACACAATTTTAGACAGACAGACACAAAAAGCAACATCAAAGAGAGAAACTATGTGAAGTTGTGAGATTAGAGAAGAATTCCAGTCTTTGTTGCCCAGACAAAAGTACAGTTGTCAGAATGCAAAAATCATTCTGACGTTAGTGGATGAGGCAAGTTGTAATGTGGTGCAAGGAGAGTGGACTGAACAGCAGTTCCATGTGTTCTTGGTGAGAAGGACAACAAGATTCCTTATTAAAAGGTAAATATAGAGATCACATGGATGCATTTCATTTTGCTGCAGACACCTTCGAAGGGAATGCTGGAGAAGACAAGTGCAATAAATTTAGAATAAAAACATTATTTTTCCTCAGCTTAGTATTTATTTAGATTCACAGGAAAGCAGGGTAGAGGTCAAAGTGATCAGGCTTGTATCTTGTGCATCATCTGTACACTAATAAAAATGAAATGAAGATAAACAATGCAAGCAACTAAACTGGTTACACGGCAAGGTCTATTCTCTCCTAAACTTACCCATGTTTTTCAGGGATTTTGCTCGGTGGAAATAATGGCGTGACTCCGTACACACAGAGTGTCTTGAGGCTAGACAGAGGAGGCCACGCTACACTGTTCCAGTATAAAGTAGCAGATGTATCACTGAAGAAGGCCTTACTTTGCTCCTGGACATATTCCTTCCCCATTCTTTCATGAAGAACAATCATCCAAGTAATTCCAAGAGCTCTGCAGAAACAAGTTGTTTTTAGGGAGTTGATTGTATGCAATGTCACTGTAACATCTTCAACATTAATGACATCTAGCTCAAATCCATTTCAGTGTTCTAGTACGAAACACTAAACTAACTTTAGTAACTAATGAGTTACCAACACCAATTCTTTATCTACTTTTGCTGAAGTGATTAAAGCAGCAAAGGACTGCTTTGATGAAGTGACTTCGCTAAAGGATGTCAAGTATCTTGGAAATCATCAGAAATGCCATTACTTTACAATATGAAAGTGATTAATAATATGAAACTAATAGTTATAGTGAGAAAATGACAAAACACAGCATGGATTTTGAAGGAGTGAATGGACATAAAAAGATGAAATACTGCTTGTTGAATTTAAAATCATGTTTTACTAGCCTTATGCAACTAGAGATCATGTTTTCTAGAACGAAATTCAGTAACGCTCATTTCCAAAGTGTGTTTTACGACTCCCTGGAAACTTAGACCATAAAACATAAGAGTAGAATTAGGCCACTCGGCCCATCAAGTCTGCTCCACCATGGCTGATTGATTATCCCTCTGAAGCCATTCATAGTCATAGAACACCACAGCAGCAGAAACAGGCTGTTTGGCCCATCTAGACTGTGGCAGACCATTAATCTGCCTAGTCGCATTGACCTGTACTATCTCGCTCCTTTCCCCAAAAAGAATACAGTAAACAATAAAAAACTAAAATCAAACAATATTTCCCTTTAAAGCAACATCAACTCTCTTAGGTACACTGTCATGCATTTTTATATATAAAAAAAAAAATCAGCTGGTAGGTTGTTCCAAGCACCTCGGAGAACTTGCCAGTCCTTCTGCAGACGTTGGCTATATTACTCATTTCTGTCTTTCCAGGTAATCCCAGACAGCCTTGATGATGTTGAGATCAGGACTCTGTGGAGGCCACACCATCTGTTGCAGAAATCCTTGTTCATTCTTTTCACTGAAGATCATTTTTTTTAATTATCTAGGCCGTGTGTTTGGGCTCCTTGTCCTGCTGCAGAATGAAGTTGGGACCGATCAGATGCTCCCTTGATTGTACTGTGGGATAGATGGAAATCTGCTTGTATTTCTCAGCATGGAGGATTCCATTAATTATGACCAAATCACAAATTCCATTTACAGAATTCCAGTCCCAAACCTGCAGGAAACCTCCGTCGCGCTTCACTGTTGGTGCAGACATTCATCCAGGTAGCGCTCTCCAGCTCTTTTACGGACAATCTGCCTCCTGTTTGAGCCAAAAATTTCAAATTTTGACTCATCAGTCCAGAGTACTTGCTGCCATTGTTCTGGACTCCAGTCGTGTTTTTGTGCATAGGAGAGTCTTTTGGCTTTGCTTCCACTTCAGAGAAATGGATTTTTGTTAGCAACTCTTGCATGAAGACCAGTTCTGACAACACTTCCCTGCTCTGTAGAAGGGTGTACTTGGATTCCAATGATTTCTGAGAGTTTAGAGCTGATTGCAGTGCTGGACCTCTTTCCATTTGGAAGGTATGTCAGTTTGATGTATCTCTTGTCTGCTGCACTCAGTTTCCACACCGACCACTGTGTTTCTGCTCCTCAAACTTACTCATTGCTTTTGCTTCTTCAGAAGAGCTTAGACAGCACACCTTGAAACTTCTGTCTGCTGTGAAATTTCTGCTTGGGAGGGACCTTGCCAATGCAGGATGAACACCTTGTGTCTTGTTGCTATGCTTGCTTTTGCCATGGTGGAAGAATTGATGATTTGAAGGTTGTACTGTCATATCTGCCACAATCTAACCTTTTAGTTTGGTTGCCCTTCACCCAATTTGATTCCTTCTACATCAATTTCTGTTTCACTCAGTTTAGTTCATTCAACTCATTGTGCTATTGATCTTTAGCACCTGTTTGTTATCTTTGTTTAATCATGTACTGGCCTATATACCTACAAAGTCATCAAGTTTTTATTTGAAAGGTGATATATTACTTCATATGTTACTTTCTTTAATGAAATACTAAAATTTCTCTAACATTTAATATTTTTTGGAAATCTAAAATTTGCTTGTTTCCACTGACACACAGAAGAAAAAAAACTAAAGCAAAATTTATGTAAAAATCAAGGGTGCCTCAGACTCTTGCACAGTACTGCGTGTTAACCCTTTCATTCCCAGGGTCATTCTTATGAACCTCCTGTGGACTCTCAAGTGCCAGCACACCTTTTCGAAGATAAGAGACCCAAAACTGCTCACAGTACTCCAAGTGTGGTCTAAAAATCCTCAGCATTACTGTACATCCTTGCTGTTATATTCTAGTCCTCTCAAAATGAATTAACATTTCATTTGCCTTCCTTACAGCTGAAAGCACCTGCACATTAAACTTTAGGGAATTATGCACTTCTGATTTTTGAATTTTCTCCCCATTTACAAAATATTCTACACCTTTATTGCTTCTATTTAAATTGAAATAGCTTTATTGTCATTGCCTAGTACAACTTGTCATGCACCAATACAGCGAAAATGAGTTTGCAACTCCCAAACTCAATGCTATAAAACAACAAATAAAATAAACAAACAATAAATAACATCAAGTAACCAGCCAGTACAAGCAAGGTCCAGCAGTACAAAAGCACAACACAGATGCATGACAGCCATAAAACCAGTATTAAAGTAGCAATATAACAAATTTATGGATGATGCCTCATCGATTGGTTCAGAGTAATTATAGCTCTGGGGAAAAAGCTATTTTTCAGTCTGGAAGCTCGGGCATAGAAAATCTTATAACGTCTGCCAGATGGAAGAAGTTCAAACAGATGATTGCATGGGTGTGTATTGTCCTTACAGATGCTTGTAGCTTTCCTTAGGTAGCGAGAGCTGTAGGTGTCCTCCAGGGCTAGGAGCTGTGTCTCGATGATCTACTGTGCACTAGAGACTTTCTACCAAAGTGTATGACAACAATCATTTGACCAAGTATTTCTTAACATATTCCACCATGCATGCTTGAAGCGGTTTCTGGCTCCCTTTCCAAAACAGAAATGCAAAGAAATTTTTTTAGTCAGAGGGTGGTGAATCTATGGAATTTGTTGCCACAGGCAGCAGTGGAGGCCAAGTCATTGGGTGCATTTAAGGCAGAGATTGATAGGTATCTGAGTAGCCAGGGCATCAAAGGTTATGGTGAGAAGGCGGGGGAGTGGGACTAAATGGGAAAACGGATCAGCTCATGATAAAATGGCGGAGCAGACTCGATTGGCCGAATGGCCAACTTCTGCTCCTTTGTCTTATGGTCTATGGTCTTATGGTCATTGTTCTATATTATTCGAGCTCAAAGCACTGTACAATAAGTTAATCTGCATAAACAGTATGCAGGATAAGTTTTCCACTGTATCTTGGTAAACCAACACTAATTACACATGAGCACTTTAGTAACATTATGAGGAAACAGACTTGGCTGTGCCGGATCAATCACTATAAAACCTTGGCATAATCAAATTTTATTATTGCAACCCATTAGCTTCCATCCTTCTGTCCCATTAAACACTATACTGTTACTCTTGTAGAGACGTTGTCGAGACACGGTGACCCTATGGATGTAGTTGTCCAGTTTTCATGGCAAGATACAGAAGTGGATTGTCAGGCCCTTCTTCTGCACAGATACTGCTGCTGCCCAGATTGGGACCCAGTCGGATTCAATCTCAGAACCATCCACCTTGAAGTCTAGTGCTGATGTCACTACACCACTGGCTCAGCCCAAACACTACACTAACATGTCATAATTTACACCTGTTATTCTCAATCTTCCAATGCTCAGAATCCTCAAGGACCTTTGCCAATCTTTCCATCCCAACGGTCCTGAGAATTCTGATGTTCCCAAATTAACATAAGAAATAGGGGCCCGTCAAGCCTGCTCCGCCATTTAATAAGATCATGGCTAGTCTGACCATGGATTCATCTCCACCTACCTGCCTTTTCCCCATAACCCTTAATTCCCCATACTGTGCAAAAATCTAACCAACCTTGCCTTAAACACATTTTCTGAGGTAGCCTCCACTGCTTCATTGGGCAAAGAATTCCACAGATTCACCACTCTCTGGGAAATGCAGTTCCTCCTCATCTCTGTCCTAAACCTACTCCCCGAATCTTGAGTTTATATCCCCTAGTTCTAGTCTCACCAATCAGTAAAAACAAGTTTCCTACTTTTATCTTATCTACTTCATTCATAATTTTATATGTTTCCTTAAGATCACCCTTCATCCTTCTGAATTGCAGTGCATACAGTCTCAGGCGACTCAACCTCTCCTCATAGTCCAACCCCCCATCTCTGGAATCAACCTCCTATGCACCGCCTCCAAAGCCAGTATATCCCTCCTCAATCAAGGAGACTAGAACTGCATGCAGTACTCCCGATGCGGTCTCACCAGTACCCTATACAGTTGCAGCATAACCTCACTGCTCCTAAATACAATCTGTCTCGCAATCAAGACCAACATTCCATTTGCCTTCTTGATAACCTGATGCACCCAGCCTCTCAACCTGGCTTTCCTTCCCATCTTCCCAACTAGGGAATAGGCACTTCCCATTCCTCTCCACTCCACACCCAAGAACCCCTAGCATTCTCCTGACCGTCACTTCCACTGGTATCTCAAAACTGCATTAGAGTCACATTGCTACCAAAGGACTCTGATCTGCTAAGGCTAATCATTTCTGGATCTGAAAACCCTTGTGTCACCAGTCTACAGCATCGACAGTCTTCTGTGTCTCCAATTGTATTTGGCTGGCCAGTTGATATAATATCCAAATTTCAAGGCATTAGAGCTCCTTTAATTACTTAGCACGTAACTGCAATTCAAGTTCTTTGCAATTATTCACTGAACAAATGAACAGTAAATATGGATGTGTCTAGCCCTAGCACTTAATAGTGAAATTGTCAAAGAATAACTCTGAAACAAGATTGGTTCACAATCAGAAGTAAGTGCTAAACTAGACACAGATTTAAAATATCTCCCAATTTTGCAGTGTAACAGGTAGGGACAGGCATACTCCCCACCCAGTGGTGATCAATTGGCTTCCATGAAAGAGATAGAAGCTGCAGGAAAAGCAACGCTAATCCTACACTCACACAATGGCACATACCCAGCTGTAATGAGATATATGCCAGAAATATATAATGAGATATATTTCCATTTTTAATATCTCTATATTCCCCTTTCAGGGTTCCTTTGAAGACCCTGACCTGGAGTTACACACTGACTATGGTTTTTCGTGGAAATGGAACCCGCTCTCAGGGTTTCACGAATGGCCGTTATTCAGCACGCCAAGGGCTCAGCCTAAGAGCTCCGCTCACGTTTGGAGGACCGAGATTTCATGACTCTGGAGACCGGGGGGGGGCAGGAGAGAATCGGAGGTCGGCGTCCGGGCAGGGGATCAGTGTCGGAGATGGAAGATTTAAGGCTGTGTGCCCAGAGACCAGAGATCGTTGAGCACAGAGCTCGGAAAAAGTGACGCAACGGACTTTTAACACCGTAACCAATGAGTTGTTTGTTATGTCTCCCCTCTCGCTATGAAATGGAGACACCTCCTTCTCCCTTATTAGGGAGAGAGAGAGAGCCTGTGGTTTGTCAAATACTGGGTGAACTAGTGGTCTTTGGGGTACTGCAAGTCCGAGTCTTTGCTGTTGCTTTGCTCACACTTGACTGCTCGGTGGCGGATGCCAATGCATTTTTTTTGCTGGTGGAGGGAGGGGGAAGTTGTTGCTTGCTGCCACTCATGTGCGGGAGGGAGGGGAGCTGGGGAGGACTTTGGGGTTCTAACATTTAACTGTCATCCATTCTTTGGGGCCACTCTGCTGATCTTGCGGATGGTTGCGAAGAAAAAGCATTTCAGGTTTATACTGTATACATTTCTCTGACATTAAATGTACCATCAAAACATTTGAAAGGAAGTCCTGTACACCACATGGCCTGGAAGATTCTGTCAAGCCTATCACATACATGGGAACCTAAGCAAGAGGTGACTATAATATCTCTCTCTCTCTCTCTCTCCCCAGGAGTGACAATCTTGCAAAAAGGGTCTCTGCGGTGACAAATTTAACTTCCTCACAAAATATATCAAGCTGACCTGCACATCACCACCATGCCTGCATAATGGAAAGCCCCACAGAAAAACGTACTGCGTACAAATGTCAGGGACCCTGAAGCCAGGATTAGTAAATACTGAGATATTACTGCACAGGAAATCTTTGAAATAATTAGGGATTCACTTGTTATAATTAGTGTAGGTAAACTTGGAAGCCTGAACGCAAGAAATGTATGTATCATCAGGGATGATGCATCTCTGTTTGATTACTGCCATCCTACATCCACAGTAAAAAGTGGATTGTACTTAGCTAGTACTAAAAATCATTATTTCATCCGAATTTAAGGCGACAGTCTTCCTTTAAGGGAGTCTCTTTAAGATCAGTACTAACATTGTCTCTCTCTTACTTGTAGCCAGAAAATAAACCATTTTGATTTCATCTGATCTACTTCAGGTTTTGCCTCACGGCCCTCAGTTTCTAGGTTTCCTTGCTGATCTTCCTCTTGCAACACATACTGTATTGGACGATTGTAGGATGTTAGGGGTATGGAAGGCTATAGTCCCGGTGCAGGTGAAAGGGAGTAAGCAGTGTAAATGGTTCGGCACAGACTAGAGGGGCCAAAGGGCCTGTTTCTGTGATGTACTTTTCTATGATTTTGTGCCATGCAGCATGTGACATGCACGTGACAGCCCAGACTGATGCAGGCAACACAAAATCAATGAACGATAGTGTTTTCCATAATTGTCTTGGTACTTTCATCAACTTGCTTCCACTCGATTCTATGGATTCAGAGTGACTGACAAGGCCAATGTGAGACCTGCAGATGCATATACAAAGGACAAGCGTGATGGGATGGACAGGTAAGTAGTTTGTGAAGTGGGGCACTACTTCTGTATTTTACACTGGGCTCCCAGGTACACTGAACACACATTAAAATTCTCAGTGCCATCTCAGTGCTTCCAAGGACTTTGAGAGAAAGTTGCTATTTTTTTCCCCTCAAGGTGGCTTTGAAAACACCTTTTAATCTCTTCTTCAACTCAGTAACCTCGTCCTGCAACACAGCTTGGACAGAGTGTCAGTTCTGAGGATTTGTATCAGCCATACCAATGACAGAGCTTACGGTAATTCAGGTGAAGGTGCAGAGGTTGCTGGCCGGCAAGAGATTGCTGATGGTATTTGCTTATCCTTTCTGTAGATTTGAAAGATTGTATGAAGACAGGATTGGTGGCATCTTTCCAGTGATCTGAAGAACCTACCATAGGCCTTCCAAGATATAAACATGTAAGAGATGAGGGATTCTGCAGCTATTGTTCAGGATTTCAGGCCAAGATCTTCAAACATTCTTTTTCTCTGTCAGCCGAAAACTGTATTTTCATTGCTTTTGTGCGCTCAACAGTTATGATTGGGGAGGATATTACCGTCAGCTTACAAGTAGAAACTAACCCTCATCTCCCAAGACCCATCCCCTGAGCAGCACTGGTCACTGGTCTTCATACTGAGCACTGCATTTTCCTCAAAGTATATTTCTCAAAAATGTAGCATTAACCACAAAACTTTCCTTGCGCTCCTTAACAGTTCACCAAATGAGGGCAAGAAAAAAATTGGAATCACATTTTAATTTTGTCATATTGGCCTAGGACAACAGTTGTGGGGGTCATTATTAACAACGATGTGACTACCTAAAAAGAGGAGATCGAAGGCAGGCAGGTAAATGCAATGTTAGCATTTATTTCAAGAGGACGAGAATACAAGAGCCTGTATGCAATGCTGGGGCTTTGTAGGCAGGAGTCAGACCGCAGTTGGGAGTATTGCAAGCAAATAGCATGAGGGCTAGTCAGCCAGGGTGCCTGGAATTTGGAAATCCTGTTGAAGACTGATGGCTGAAGCCTGGAAACGGTAGGCTGGAGGCCTGCCCTAGAGTTGGAGGACTGTCCATGTGGGTGGATGTGAGGGAGAAAAGGAGGTTGTTGTTTTGTTGTGTTCTATGTGGTTCATTGGGGGCATACTGTATCGGTGTCAGAATGCGTAGTGACATTTGCAAGCTGCTCCCAGCACATCCTTGGGTGTGTTGGTTGTTAATACAAAGGAAGTATTTCACTGTAACTTTGGATGAACTCATAACAAATTTAAATCTAAAAACTCCTTTCATTTCTCACTCATCTGTCTCTGTCCATAGATGCTGCCCTACTTTCTGACCACCTCCAGAATTTCCTGTGTCTTTTTTTGTTTGTCAAGGATAACCACGTATACTGAGATTAAATCCTCTTGCTGATGTTTTATTAACTTCAGACTCGTGTAGAAAGTGAGAGGGGAAATAAAGCCAAGCAAAAGTAACTTCGTGTTTTTTACATGTCAAAACCCAGCAATTCCACAAATTCTGTTCAATAATACCTTCACACTACGTTTTATTTTGGCACAGCAATGAGAATCAAGCTAGTAGAGCTCCTAAATCACAACCCCAGAGCACTGGGTTTGATTACGATCTCACTATTATCCACGGGCAGTCCACATTGATCCATGACTGTGAGTTTCCCTGGCGTATGTGGCTTTCCTCCCACATTCCAAAGACAAAAGAGTTGGTCAATTAATTGTCCACTGCACATTGTCTAATGTAGATGGTACTAGAATTGATGAGAATAGGGAGAAGAATATGTTTCCAAGAAATTAGCAAGAGAATGGGAATCCTGTGTGCTGGCACAGAAGGAGCCCATTCTGTCCATAACGTAAGGAAATACAGAGATGCACTAGTGAACTTTACTTCAAGTTTTCTTCTACAAAGCCAGTTGAGTGTCTTCCCAGAAGGAAACAAAAACAAACTTCCTACATTCACCTTTTATTCAAAAAAAATCTATGATATCTATTATTGAAGTTTCAGAATCCATTTTTCTAACATTAATAAATGTTCAATTGTTTGTAAAATAACCACCCAAGATAATTATTGCTACTTATCCTAGTATATGAAATGGTTATTGAATACTCTTTCTTACTTTACTGCTTCTCTGATCTTTGATGGCAATCCTGTGTAACGGTTAATGGGTTTCAACAACAGCCCCACTCCTCTTGCGCCAGAACCAGAACATCTACGTATAAATTCTTTCTTCCAGAATCTTGGTGGACTGTCCTGTATAGAAATCCTACTCAGCTTCTCCATGGTTGCATGTACAGCCTTGGGTTTCCAAACCTTGCTTCTGTAAGCAAAATAACTGCTGTAGATTCTGCACCACATTGAACTGGGGAAAAAATGTAGTAAATACAATATTTTAAACACAGATTGTTCTATATTACCATCATAAATGATAAAATAATTTCAGCATGGAAAATTTTAAACTGATAAGCAACTAATACTAAAGCTAATTATTACCCAAAATTACTTACAAAACCAACAGTTTTAAAATGTAGAAAATACCAACTAACCATAGAATTAAGTTATACAATAATCACATTTGAAACATTTTGCTGAACTTGCCCATGGTTATTTTGAAAGCAATTTAGTCTATTTATTTTCCAATAGCTGAGACAACTTCAGTTCAAATACCAGGCTTCATAAATGCCAGTTTGTGCCATTTCAGAAACAAAGTAACAGCAACAGTTTGTACACAGATAATAAAACATATAGCAACACACAAAATTAGAGAAACTCAGCAGATCAGGCAGCATTTATGGAGGGAAATGAACAGTCAACATTTTAGGTCAAAAGCCATCATCAGGGTGGTACAGAGGGGAGTTAGCCAATATATAAAGGTGAGGTAAGGGGTAGAGCAACAGTTGGCAGGTGATAGATGGATCTAGGTGAGGGGGCTGGTAGGCAGGTGGCAAGGGGGTAAGAGTGGGAAGGATGTCAGAAGCTGACAGAGATGATAGATGAAAGTGACAAAGGGCTGAAGAAGATGCAATCTGATAGGAAAGGACAGTGAGCAAAAGAATAAAGGGAAGGTGAAGAGGGAGGAATATGTCGATGGTAAGAAGATTGAGCAGGTAGGGAGTTGGGAAAGAGGTGAGGTGACAGGGGCCAGTGGGATAAGGGGAACAAAAAGGCACAGAGGAGAATGATACCAAAAGACAGAGAAATCTAAGCTCACATAATCAGATTGGAGACTACCAGAATGGAATACAAGGTGCTGTTCCTCTAATCTGCATCCACCCTCAACCTGACGATAGAGGAGGGTGTGAAAAGACAAGTCAGAATGGGAATGGGAAGTGGAATTAAAATCTCTGGCCACTGGGAAATTGTAGCTGGTAAGGCAGACAGAACAAACGAGCTCGATGAAGCAATCCCCAAATCTGTGCCGGATCTTAGCGATGCAGAAGTGGCCACACATAACCCTAACCTGATGCAATAAAGGACACCAAAGGATTCACAAATGAAGTACTGCCTCACCTAGAAGGAGAGTTTAGTGCCCTGACTGGTGGTGAGGGAGAAGGTGCTATTGCAGGGGATAACTGTCTAGAGGAGGAAATTGAAGCGAAGGGATGAACGGACAAGAGTGACACAGAGAATTATCTCTGCAGAAAGCAGCAAGAGGGAATGATGTGCCTGCTGGTAGGATCCCACTGGAGATGGCAGAAGTTGTGGAGAATGATAGGTTTGTGGTAGGTGAGAACTTGGGCACCTTGTTATGCCTTGGGGAGGGGCGGGGGTGGACTGGTTGGCCAAGGGTAAACATATGGGTAATAAGAGATGTGGTGAGGGCTCCAATGATAGCAGCGGGGGGGGGGGAGGAGAGGAGAGGGGCGAGTAAAGAGCCTGTTTTCTGAAAAGGGAGGATTCCCTGGATTAGAAAGTGTCACCATGAGAATAAATGTAGTGGAGACAGAGGAAATGAGAAAAGAAAACTGCTTGATTGCAAGTGACAGAGTGGGAAGAGGTATAGTCTAAGTAAATGTGGGAGTCAGTGAATTTATAGAAGATGTTAGAGGATAATCTGCCTCCTGGGATGCAGATAGAGAGATCAAGAAAGGGGATAGAGATATCAGAAGTGGGCCTAGTGAGTTTGAGGGCACGGTAAAAGCAAATGGCAAAGTTGATGAAATTGATGAGCTTAGTACAGGTGCAGGAAATGGCTTCAACAAAGTCATCAATGTAGTGCAGAAAGTTGGGGAGCTTTGTAACATGGATAGCTCCACAAAGCCAATGAAAAGACAGACAGTACAGGGGCCCGTGCAAGTGCCCACCGTCTGCAGAAAGTGGGAGAAGCTGAATGAGAAGTTGTTGAGGCTAAGCCACAGTTGTGCCACACGAAGAAGGATGGCGTACTTTATGTACATACAAAGTCATTGTATATAAGCTAAACTTACGACGGGTGATTGATAAGTTTGTGGCCTAAGGTAGAAGGAGTCAATTTTAGAAAACCTAGCACATTTATTTTTCAACATAGTCCTCTCCTAGATGTACAAGCTTAGTCCAGTGGTCGTGGAGCATACAGATCCCTTCTTTGTAGAAGTGGTCTACAGCAGAGGTGATTGATAAGTTCGTGGCCTTGGGTAGGAGATGAGTTATTAACTTGAAACTTTCTGCATTATCACTCAAAGAGTTGAACTGCACGTGCATGTAACGAGAGTGTCTTGGACCTCCAAGTGGTCCACAGCAGGGGTGATTGATAAGTTTGTGGCCTAAGGTAGAAGGAGATGAGTTATACAGCTGTCATTACATGCACGTGCAGTTCAACTCTGAGTGAAGATGCAGAAAGTCTGAAGTTACTAACATCTTCTTCTACCTCAGGTCACGAACTTATCAATCACCCCTGCTGTGGACCACTTCTGGAGGTCCAAGACGCCGACTCCTACACTAAGTGTGTAAATGCAGGAAAAATAAATGTGTTAGGCTTTCTAAAATTGACTCCTTCTACCTTAGGCCACGAACTTATCAATCACCTCTCATATGTATTTATAGTTTTTGTGTTTTTTTTAAAATGTTGCAGCAAGTAGCACAATCATTTTGTTCTTCACACTTGTGCACTGAAGAATGACAATAAACCACCTTGAATCTTAAACTGCTTGGGTCTGCTATCCAGAAGAAAATGGAGAGCCCTTCCTTTTGGGGGACATGTGTACAGACTGGATATCTATGGTGAAAATGAGGTAGTTGGGGTAAGGGAACTGAAAGTTGTTCAAGTGGTAGAGAGCATTCAAAGCAAAACAAGTGTTAGTGGGAAAGAACTGAACCAATGGGAGTTGAGACAGGCTTGGTAGAGCAGGAGCAGGTAGAAACAATGGGCCTAGTGGGGCAGTTTCCACTTCAAATCAGGAGCAAGTCATTTATGACAAATCACAGAAATACAGTATTCTATTGTCTTGTTATAATATTCCATTTGCTATTCTGGATTGCATAACAAAAGATTGACTCCTAAGAGATTGCTGCAATCATGTTGAACAATACCCAACAATAAGCAGCAAAATATGCTACTTACTTGTCATTTGACACATCGTAAAAAGTCCTGTTGACACAGCCTGCACATAACAAGGAAGAAACGTCCAGGTATGTAAAGATGTGCAGTAGAACTTCCCATGGTAAGCTAGAAAGAATATTCAGATTGTTATGTTGCAGCTTGAAAAGCAATATTTAATACCATTTTAGCTGGTTCATTTACTGGACCTGAAAACATACTACACAGTCAAAAAAAAAAGACAATGAAACAAAAGCTCTCATTTGCTTTGATAAAAGGAGATATTCTGCAATTTTAAAATGTGTTCTCAGACATGTACAGTACAAAAGTACCACTTAATGGATATTCATTCTAAAATAAAAAACATTCACAGCAATTCACATTGGAAAGATGCTTCAAACACATTTTTAAGGCCAATTACACAAGGTTCCTGCAATATTTGCACAATTTTATCCCATTAGGTAACCAAAATAAATAAGTAAATAGTGTTTCATTATTCCCAAAACCTATGCACTCACTTTCAATGACTCTTCCTCTTATGTTCTTGTTTTTTTTTCCTTGTTTATTTATTTATTTTGGTATTTCTTTCTTTTTGTATTTGTACAGTTTGCTGACTTTTGCACATTGGATGTTTGTCCATCTTGCGTGCACTTTTTCATTGATTCTATTGTGTTTCTTCGTATTTACTGCAAATGCCCGCAAGAAAATGAATCTCAGGGTAGCATATGGTGACACTTATGCACTTTGATAATTAATTCAAAGTAAATTTAAGGGCATATATTTACGTAAGCAGACTAATTAATAGAATTTATATTCATACAATAAATTAATTGAAGAATAAAGTCATATTTATAAGGTACTGTAATTACTAAGGGATTGTCCAGTTAAGTTAATTTTGGAGTCCTGTGCTATAAAATCAGTAAAACACAAACTTATGAATATGACATACCATCCACTTAACTTGGTCTGTTGCTTTTATTTTGTTAATTGAATAATAATAATGGCCAAAATCCAGCTAAGCTGATTTAATGTTTACAATCTATCAATCAGGTTTGATTCGGAGTTTAAATCCCACCTGATTAGAGCAATGCAATATGTCTTCAATATAACACAGCACAAGATTGTTGAAAGCACTTCATTTCAGATGAAAATTCTTCTATTTGGGTGAAAATACAGAATCTCATTGCAGCTAATTAAAGTGGGTTTAAATAGAGAGAAATGTAGTATTTTGACTGAATAACCTTAATGATTTAAAGAGATCAGGGAGCTCCCAATCACACAAGTTTTCACTTCGAACTGGTTTCTTCAGTGGGCTGTCTAGAGGAGCCCAATGTCAAGCTCATTAAACCATGAATAACTACATGCAAATAGCAGAATTTGCTTCCTTTCTTTATTCAAATTGCTAGACTTCCTTTAATTTTTCCACTGAGATCTAAAAAAACAATAAGCTCTGCACTATAAATTTTATCAATCTACCAAACCATTCATTAATACAAAAATATTTCTGAAGAAATAAACGTCCCTTTTTCAAACTTGAATGGTGATGCACTCGCTAACCTGAGGCACAAACAATGCCTGTAAACGGTTAGAACTCTTCGCTGCCACAATGGTCCTCCTAAAGGCAAAGCAGCATAGTACACAGGTCATATGAACAGATCTACTTTCCAAGATTTTTAATAAGCAGTGTCAGATCACTGCTGCCAGAATCTTGCTAGATCCCACAGCTTACACTCAAGAAACATTCTTAAGGCAAACTGCAGGGCGTATATTTTATTTGACAAACCATGTGCATAAAGTATGTGGTTATATTATTGGGGTGACAACTATATTAGTTTGAAGTGTTTTTTTCTACCATTTATGATAACAGCAAAATAATTCTGATCAGCATAGCAAAAATTCCTGTTTATCCAAAATTACCCACAATATCTTAATGAAATATCTAATACCAAACAGAATAATATAATATCTCATAGCAAAATAATCCAGTTTGAAAATCCCAAATTGCAAAAAAAGCTTAATGGAAAATCGAGGCTAATGGAGGCAGACATGGAGGAGCTTCTGCTGTACTTTAAATCAACGACCTTCTGCCCTTTCATGGGGATGTTTTAAAGAAAAATCAGGGTGTTTCCCAGTGTTCTAGGCACTATTCATAAACTTCACTAAACCCCAAGCAATATTGTTGGCTTCAGAAGGAGTCGTGGACCACACGACCCAATTTACATCAGTGGTGCGCAAGTGGAACAGGTCAAAAGCTTTAAGTTCCTTGGGGTCAACATCACAAATGACCTGACTTGGTCCAAGCAAGCAGAGTTCACTGCCAAGAAGGCCCACCAGCACCTTTACTTCCTGAGAAAACTAAAGAAATTTGGCCTGTCCCCTAAAATCCTCACTAATTTTTATAGATGCACCATAGAAAGCATTCTTCTAGGGTGCATCACAACCTGGTATGGAAGTTGTCCTGTCCAAGACCAAAAGAAGCTGCAGAAGATTATGAACACAGCACAGCACATCACACAAACCAATCTTCCATCCGTGGACTCACTTTACACCGCACGCTGTCAGAGCAGTGCTGCCAGGATAATCAAGGACACAACCCACCCAGCCAGCAGACTTTTCATCCCTCTTCCCTCTGGGAGAAGGATCAGGAGCTTGAAGACTCGTACGGCCAGATTTGGGAAAAGCTTCTTTCCGACTGTGATAAGACTGCTGAACGGATCCTGACCCGGATCTGGGCCGTAAGCTCCAAATATCCAGACCTGCCTCTCGGTTTTTTTTGCACTACCTTACTTCCCATTTTTCTATTTTCTATTTATGATTTATAATTTAAATTTTTAATATTTACTAATTTTAACTTTTTAATATTTTTAATATTTAATAATTGTAATCCAGGGAGTCTGAAGCGCAGAATCAAATATCACTGTGATGATTGTATGTTCTAGTACCAATTGTTTGGTGACAATAAAGTATAAAGTATTAACTTGTCATTATCACACTGCTGTTCTGTGTATATAGTACCCACAACTATAAAATGTATTCAGCCCCACAACTATTTTCACATTTCACTGTTTCGTTTTCTAAATGCAAAATATATTAAAATGGGATTTTGAGCTAATCGACAAACATTGTGTATCATGTCAAATTAAAAGAAAAATTCCAAAACAATTCACTAAAAATTAAAAATCCAAAATTGCGAGGCTGGAAAAGTATTCACCCCGTTTGTAATTGCTATGTTAACTATCCACAGGTGCAATTCTATACATTACCTTATCAACTCACCCAATTTGTTGGTGTAGGAGGATCACCTGTTTTCAATGAATTCATAAGAATACTTCCCCCCCCCCAATATGGTCTGGCGGTATGGTAGATTTTTCAACAGACCAAACGAAAATGAAGACAAAAGAACATTCAAGACGTCAGGGAAATAGTAATAGAGAAGCACAAATCTGTGGAAGGGTACAAGACTATCTCAAGACCGTACCTCGGAGCTCAGTGCAGTCCATTGTAAAACCACAGTGACACTGCCTAGGTCAGGCCGCCCCACTAAACTTAGTAGCTGGAGAAGAATACCACTTGTAAGAGGCTACTGTGATGCCAACAGTCACTCTGAGTCAACTGCAGAAGTCAGTGGCTGCAAATGGAGATGAAGCTCATGGCTCCATAATCTCCAAGGCCTTGCACAAAATGGGTATTTATGGAAAAGTCGCAAGGAAGAAGCCCTAGCTAAAAAAAAGTATATTTTTATCTGTAAAGCCTTTACAAATTGCCACTTACAAGATACTGTAAAGATGTGGAAGAAGGTCTTGTGGTTGTATCAGACTAAAGTGGAATGTTTTAGCCTCAACACTAAGTGTTACGTGTGGGATAAATCTAATGCAGTGCATCAGCCACATGATACCATCCCTACTATAGTACGATGGAGATACCATCACGCTATGGGGATGCTTTTCAGCAGCTGGGACTGGAAATCTGGTCAGGATTAACGTGAAGATGAATGCTGCTAAATACAGAGAGATAAAAAAACTGCTAGCCTTTGTCAGAAGGTTTACACTGGGAAGGAAGTTAGCCTTTCAGCTGAATAACGACCAAAAGCACACAGCCAGAGGCACCATGGTGTGGCTTCAAATGAAGAAAACTGATATCCTTGAGTGGCCCAGTCAGAGTCCTGACATTAACTCCATCAACCATCTCTGGCAAAACCTCAAGACTACTGTCCACCATCACTCCCCAACTAACCTGGCACAGCTTGAGCAATTTTGCAAGGAGGAATGGGCAAATCTTGCTCCATTACATTGTGCAAAACTAATAGAGACTTATCCAAAAAGAATACTGGCTGTAATAGATGCAAGAGGAGGTTCAACCAAGTACTGAACAAAAGGGGATGAACACTTCTGAACTGCTGACATTTCAGGTTTTGAATTTTTAGTTTTTCATGTTATACAATTTTACTGTTTTTCGGATCTACATTAAAAAAAAGGAGCATGTGATTCACAATTTCTCAGTTAAATTGATCAAAATCGCTGGTTGTCATACTCATTTGTGTAAACAAAGGGCTGGAGGCTAAATACTTTTACAAGCTATATTTCCCAGTGTGACTACACTTAAAAAGCATTTTTATTGTAAAATGGTCATGTAATGCAAATTGAGAAAGGTGCCACGTAAAACCAAGAATTTTTTTAAATTATGCTGTACCCAAATGCATCTTTACTCATTAGACCTTCCCTGGTTTCATAAATTCTGCCGAACAAGTGGCAAAAACATGATGCAAAGATTTAGGTAATCCTCTTACATTGTTTTTTTTGAAAAAGATCAGACAGAAATTACGTTTTCTTAATTTTAAGATCTTTAGGTAATTACAGTATCTACCTGGAGTGGTTGGACAAATTCTGGCAAGATCCTATCAGTGTTACTTGGCTTGTCCTTCACTAACTATATTTAGGCTTAATATTCACTTGTGAAATAGAAAACTGTAAGACATAGAACAGATTAGGCCATTCAGCCCATCGAGTCAGCTCCATCATTCAATCGTAGCTGATTATTACCTCTCAACCCCTTTCTGCTACCACCACCCCATAACCTTTGGCACCCTTACTGATCAAGAACTCATCAACCTCGCTTTAAATATAACATATGACTTTGTCTTCACAGCTGTCTGTGGCAATAAATTCCTTAGATTCACCAGTCTCTGGCTAAAGAAATTCCTCTTCATCTCTATTCTAAAGGAACGTCCCTCTATTCTGAGGTACTGCACTTTGGCCCTAGACTCTGCCACTAATGGAAACAACTTCTCCACGTCTACTCTATCCAGCCCTTTCAATCTTTGATAAGTTTCAATGAGACCTCCTCCCCAGCATTCTTCTAAACTCCAGCAAGAAACAGTATTGTGTACAGCTCTGGTCACCAAATTATAGGAAAAATGTCAACAAAATTGACAGAGTACAGAGAAGATTTACTAGAATGTTGCCTGGGTTTCATCTCTTAAGTTACAGAGAAAAGTTGAACAAGCTGGGTCTTTATTCTTTGGAACGTAAAAGGTTGAGGGGGGACTTGATAGAGGTATTTAAAATTATGAGGGGGATAGATAGAGTTGACGTGGATAGGCTTTTTCCATTAAGAGTGAGGGAGATTCAAACAAGAGGACAGGAGTTGAGAGTTAAAGGGCAAAAGTTTAGGAGTAACATGAGGGGCAACTTCTTTACTCAAAGAGTGGTAGCTGTGTGGAACCAGCTTCCAGCAGAAGTGGTTGAGGTAGGTTCGATGTTGTCATTTGAAGTTAAATTGGACAGCTATATGGACAGGAAAGGAATGGAGGGTTATGGGCTGAGTGCAGGTCGGTGGGACTAGGTGAGAGTAAGAGTTCGGCACGGACTAGAAGGGCCGAGATGGCCTGTTTCCGTGCTGTAACTGTTATATGGGCCAGAGCCATCAAAGACTCACATTAACCCTTTCATTCCCAGAATAATTCTCATAAATTCCCCAGAACCCCTCAATACCAACACAGCCTTTTTTAGATCTGGGGCCCAAAACTGTTCATAATATTCAAACTGTAATCTGACCAATGCCTTACAAAGCCTCAGTATTACATACTTGCTTTTATATTCTAGTTCTTCGAAATTAGTGCTAAAATTGTATTTGCCTTCCTTGGTATCGACTCAATCTGCAAGTTAATTTCCTGCACTAGGACTTACAGGTCCTTTTGCACTTCCAACTTCTGAATTTACTTCCTGGTTAGAAAATAGTTCATGCCTTATTCCTTCAGCCAAAGTGCATGACCATACACTTTCCTACACTCTATTCCATCTGCCACTTCCTTTGCCCATTCTCCCAATTTGTCCAAGTCCTTCTGCAGGCTCCCTGCTTCCTCAACGCTATCTGCCCATTCACCTACCTGGCCACAAAGCCAACAATTTTGTCATCCAGATCATTAACACATAACATGGGGGCAAAAAAACAACACAGAGCCTATAGGACACCATTAGTCACTGGCAGTCAACCAGAAAGCCCTGCTTTATACCCAGGTTTTGCCTTCCGCCAGTCAGCTAATCCATGATTGCATCTTTCCTGGAATACCAAGGACTGACTAAAAACAATTTATTGGCTCTGACATAGATTGATCCAATCAAAATGCAACTATTTATCCTTGGATAGCATACGTTTGTATTTGGCAGATAAAAGTGAAGAAAATATTATTATACAAGTGGATCTCAATTTGAGTAAATCCAACCTTCCTTAAAGTGGGCAAGTCCATCTAATAAAAAAATGAAGATAGATGCATTGAATTTGCACTACAATATGCCCATTTTTAAATATTATTATGAATAGTTATCCTGGGATGATGTCTTGAATTTAGAATTAGTTTTTTGCATTTATAACAGTAATGCTGTAATAACTTTACAATCCAAAGTACTGTATCGTTAAAGGTTATAAATAACTATTTATTTCAATCAGTAGAAAGTTCATTACCAATGATTATGATGAGAGATTCTTTAATAGGTATTTTGAGTAAATTTTGTTAACTAGAAAGATGCAGTTAACATGTGTACTGTACAGATAGGTATATCAAAACTCAAAATGTGATGAACACTCAGATTTCTGACTGCCCTCATTGCTACCCTCGACCATTAGGCTCTATAAAGAGTCAACCTATACCAAGGGAAGTGATTACTCCCTCCTATTAGACTGATTGTGGTAACTTTTTTTATTATTATTTCTATTCTTCTTCTAGTATTTAAATCTGTGCATTTGCAATGCTACTGTGACCCTGTAATTTCCTTTGGGATCAATAATGTATCGATCTACGAAGACAGTCCTCTTTATTCTAAATAGTCAAAATTGGAAAAAAAACTTCAAAATCCTCTTCAAAAAACTTATTAAACATGTATAATTAATTCGGTATTTTCAATGAATGATGAAATAGTGTGGTGCGTGGCACAGTTCCTCCCAAATTTCTCCCGAACAGTAATAATTCAGATTAAGCAAACAACATCGCTGAAATCGCTCGTGCATCCTAATTCCAAAGGGGAAAACGCTTCAAGGAATATGTACTTTCCTAATCTCTTTTTACCAACCTCTCAATGGTGGTCAGACTTGCAGATCTCAATTTACCACTTTCTGTTCCATGGCAGGACCTTGAAGGTAGACTCGGGGCCCATTTTTGTCCAAAACTGAAACATTACAACATTAAGTAATTGCGGCGAAGTACAAGTTTCCTTAAAAATGAAAACTTTCATAATTTTCTAGCGTGCAAAACTTCCAGTGAGTGCATCTAAATCACCCTACTTCATGCAATCGTTATAAATCTGTCACTGCACTAAAGCAAACACTGTAAATTCATCTCTAAATTCAGTTGATCAGTGCAGAAGGGAGCAAGTTATCAGAAGAGCGGAAAATTGTAGTGAATGCTGATCACTAACAGAACACACGGCAGTCTCTGGGAAGCGGTTTAACAAGGGGTGGGTGGGGTGAGGACTTTAATAAACGTCCCACTGCTGCGTTGCATGACAACAGCGCAGTGTGAAACAGGACTCTTCACCTGGAGCACTTAGGCCGCCAAGCCTGGAGGGCCGTCACCGTGCAGCGACGGCTGGACAGCTCCGGGCTCCCGAACCGGGCAGAAGCAGAGACGACCAGAAGCGCGGAACCCCGCTCCGCCCCCGCCCGGGCGCCGCCATCGCCGCCGCTTGTTGCCATGGAAACCGACGGGAATGTTCACGCACAGCCCCCAACGGACCAGGTGGCAAAAAGGCGGCCTGGGTTGAAACCGGACGCCGCCTGATAGTGAGGGGTAAAAGCCCGGTGAGGAGAAACCGAGCCGCCTGGCTGTTCGATCTCCGCGGGTAACGGCGCTGGAAGGCGGGACTAAACGTGGTGGACCCACCAATAAGAATGACTATAAGAATGAGAAACGTAATCCAATCGAAATCAAGGAATGGTTACAACTTTATGACGTCTGGTTGGGATGGGCAATTCTCATTTGGAAGCCCATACTATTGCTGCTAAGTCTCTATGTTGCTGCATACTTACCATTGAGAGGAAGCAGGGGCTGTAAACTGCAACACACACAAAATGCTGGAGGAACTCAGCAAGCCAGGCAGCATCTATGGAAAAGAGTGCAGTCGATGTTACGGGTCAAGACCTTTTATCAGAAGTCAGGATAAGGTGGAGGAGGGGAGGAAGAAGTACAAGGTGGTGGGTAATAGGTGAAACTGAGAGAGGGGGAGGGATGAAGTAAAGAGCTGGGAATTCGATCAATGAGAGAGATAAAAGGCTGGAGAAGGGGGTAGAAAATCATGGAACAAAGGGAAGGTGGAGGGAGGTGATGGGCGGGTAAGGAGATAAGGTGAGAGAGGAAACTGGAATGGAGAGAGGGAGCGAATTACCAGAGGTTCGAGAAATTGATAGTGAGAAATCAATAGTCATGCCATCAGGTTGGAGGCTATCCAAACGGAAAATAAGGTGTTGTTCCTCCAACCTAAATGTGGCCTCATCACGACAGTGGAGGAGGTCATCGAATGGCATATCAAAAAGGAAATGGGAAGTAGAATTGAAATGGATGGCCATCGGGAGATCCCACTTTTTCTGGCAGCATTGATAGTGGAGGAAGGAAAGCCCCTTTCTGTGCTGCGCTCACCTGCACCTCTTCCATTTTGTGCATGTCTGCCCTCACCCCATCCTCCTGCCTCTCCACCAGAGATAGGGTTCATCTTGTCCTCACCTACCACCCCACCAACCTCTGAATCCAGCACATAATTCTCCTTAACTTCCATCACCACCAACAGGATCCCACCATCAAGCACATCTTTCCTCTCCTCCCCTCCCCCCCCATTTTCTGCTTTCCGCAGGGATCACTCTGTGCACGACTCCATGCCTCTCTCCCCACTGATCTCCCTCCTGGTACTTATTCTTGCAAGCGGAACAAGTGCAACACCTGCCCCTACGCCTCCTCCCTCACTACCATTCAGAGCCCCAAACAGTCCTTCCAGGTGAGGCAACACTTAACCTGTGTGTCTGTTGGGGTCATATATTGTGTCTGGTACTCCCGGGGTAGCCTCTTGTATAGTGGTGAGACCTGACGTAGAGTGGGAAGTCACTTAGCTGAGCACTCCGCCAGAAAAAGCAGGATCTCCCAGTGCCACCCATTTCAATTCTACTTACCGTTCCTATTCCAATATGTCTGTCCATGGCCTTGTCTTCTGCCGCAATGAGGCCACACTCAGGATGGAGGAGCAACACCTTATATTCCATCTGGGTAGCCTTCAACCTGATGGCATGAACATCAATTTCTCGAACTTCTGGTCATTGCCCTCCTTCACCATTCCCATGTTCTTAAAACTTCTTTAGAACTATAGTGACAGTCATTAGGTCCAAAAGACTAATACAAAGGAGTAGAATTTGACCCATTGAGTCTGCTCTCCCATTCAATCATGGCTGATCCTTCTCTCCCCTCCTCAGCCCCACTGCACTGTCTTCTCCCTGTAACCTTTGCTGCTGTATCCAATCAAGAACCTATCAATCTCTGCCTTAAATGCACCCAATGACCTGGCCTCCACAGCTGTCTGTGGTAACAAATTCCACAAATTCACCATACTGAGGCTAAAGAAATTTCTCCACCTCTCTGTTTTAAATAGACGCCCCTCTATCCTGAGGCTATGTCCTCCTGTCCTAGTATCCACCACCATGGGAAACATCCTTTCCACATCTACTCTATCTAGGCTTTTCAACATTCAAAAGGTTTCAGTGAGTAAATTCCAGCAAGTACAGACCCAGAACTATCAAACATTCCTTGTATGATAACCCTTTCATTCCCAGAATCTTCCTTGTGAATCTCCTCTGAACCGTCTCCAATGCCAGCATATCTTTTCTTAGATGAGAAGCCCAAAGCTGTTCACAATAGTCAAAGTGAGACATCACCAGTGCCTTATAAAGCCTCATCCCTGCTCTTGTCTTCTAGACCTCTTGAAATGAATGCTAACATTGCATTTGCCTTCCTCACCACCAACTCAACCTGCAAGTTAACCTTTAGGGTGTTCTGCATAAGGACTCCCAAGTCCCTCTGCATCTCAGATTTTTGCATTTTTCCCCCCATTTAGAAAACAGTCCGCACATTTATTTATATAACCGTGCATTTTCTAACAGTGTCTTTCATTTCCTTCAGATCCCACAGAACAGCAGTGGAAACAAGCCATTTCTTATTCCTCAGACAGTAAAAACAAGCTGCTGGAGGAACTCAGCAGGTCAGGCCGCATCTTTGGTGGTAAATAGACAGTTGACATTCTGGATTTGAACCCTTTATCTGGACAGTCCAGCTGAAGGGCAGGCAGCAAATGTCAGCTATCCATTTCCCTCCAAAGATCCTGCTTAACCTGCTGGATTATTTCTTTTTTATTAAAATAGACTATATTCATGATTGAAAAAGTGCATATATAAAGGAAGAAACAGTATAAAACCTTTGCATTCATGTTTGTTACATTCAGTAATGTAAACTCTGAAGAGAGAAAAGCAACACATACAAAGACAGCACCATTGCCACTCCCTGAGGTAATTTGTTTTTCGAGGGGCTTCCACCATCCAACCCCACCCTCGTCATGTGCTGCAGTGGAAGGAGTCTACACTGTGGTCCATTGCTTTTCGTTGCATCTTTCAACATCTGTGGACTCTTGAGACACCACTTCAGAAGACGAGTTCTCTCCTTCCTCATTCATCATTCCTCTTCACACCTCCTGCAGACAAATTGAATGCCAGTAACAAGTCTTCATTGTCCTCTCTCAGCTGACACCAGACTGTCATCCATTTGCACTTGGGTCTTCCCCTTTTACAGTTGTTCCCATTGTTTTCTGGATTTCAACTTGTTCTACAACTTTATATGTGTTTGTTTTCTGACTTTCTCGGCTCTGATTAAAGTTCTTCAACCTGAAACATTAATTCTGATTGCCTTGTTATACAGATGGTGTGTGTGTCAAGCAGAGAATCTCCAGCATTTTATCTTTTTATTTCATATTTGCAACATAAAGCAGTTTCTTTTGGTTTCTCTACTATTGTCAGCAAAGTATCACATAAAACAGCTTTCATCCCGTGCTACACCTTCACAACTGATCCCTTGCATAATCTACTAGTTCATTGGTTTATTATAGTACATTTACTGAATGACTACAATGAAAAAAAACAGTGTAAACGTTCCATCCAGGCAGACCATGTACTGAGATACAGTGAAAAACTGTGTAAGCGTGCCATCCAGGTAGATCACACCATACATAAGAACATTGAAGCAGCAAAATGAAAATAAAATGCAGAATATATTTAGCAACTACAGAAAAAAGTGAAGTTCAGATAAAGAGTCATATTAAGGTAGACTAAGAAGCCGAAAAATGCACTTTCTGCATCTGAGAGGTCAGGATCAGAATAAGGCTCCGGTTTATTATCACTGAAATATGTTGTGTTGCTGCAAAACATAAAAAATTATTACAAGTTACAATAAATAAATACATAAAGAGGTAATGGTTTTATGAGGGGGTGTAATTTTAAGGTGATTGGGGGAAAGCACAAGGCTGATGTCAGGGGTATTTTTTTTCTCTCTACACAGAGTGGTGGGTGCATAGAATGCACTGCCAGGGGTGGTGGTAGAGCCAGATACAGCTGGGACATTTAAGAGACTCTAAATGGGCACATGGATGATAGAAAAATGGGGGGCTATGTGGGAGGGAAGCATTAGACCAGGGGTTCTCAATGTTTCTTATGCCATGGACTCCTACCATTAATCAAGGGGTCCCTGGACCGCAGGTTGGAAATCCTTGCATTAGACAGAGTCAGTTACAATGTCAGCACAACACCATGGACCGAAGGACCTGCACTGTTTTATCTAAATACATACATATAATCATTAATAAATAAATGCATACATACATACATAAGTAGTGCAAATGAGAGATAGCAAATTAGTGTGAATGGACCATTCAAAAATCCATTGACATTCAAGAATCTGACAACAAAAGATTAGTGCTGTCTTTGAGTCTAGTGATATGTGCTTTTGAGCTTTTATAACTTCTGCTTGACAGGAGAAGAGCAACTGACCAGGATGGGAGTTCTCCTTGATTATGCTCTCTGCTTTCCCAGGGCAGTGGGAAGTGTAGACAAGTCAATGGAGGAGAGTTGGGTTTGCATAATGGACTGGCCCGCATTCATGACTCTTTGAAAGTATATGTGGTCTTGAGCATAGCAGTTGCCATAGCAAGCCGTGTTGCATTCAGCTACAATGCTTCCCATTGTGTCAATGTAAAAACTGCTAAGAATTATCAGCAACATGCTGAATTCCCTTAGACTCCTGAGGGAGTAAAGGCGGTGATGTGCTTTCTTGGCCATAATGTCAACATAGTTGGATCAGGAAAAATTGTTAGTAATATTTACACCTGGTAACTTGAAGCTTTCGACTGTCTCCACCTCTGCACCCTTGATACAGACGGGACTGGAATGCACCCCGCTTCCTGAAGTCAATGGCAAGCTGCTTCATTTTGCTGACATGTAGGGAGAAGATGTGTGACTAGACTCTCTATTTCCTTCCTCTACCCCCTCTCATTGTTGTGTAAGATCCAGCCCACTGTGGTGGCATCATCTGCAAATTTGTAAATGGAGCTAGAAAACAATCTGACCTTGCAGTCATGAGTGAGCAAGCAGTCATAGATTTATTGGGAGTTAGGTGTGAGGCTTCGAATGCAGACATGCAGGATCCAGTGTTGAGGATAATCATAGAGCAGTATGGTTGCTTATCCTTGCTGGTTGCAGTTTTATGGTCAGGTAGTCAAAGGTCCAGATACCTGGGGAGGTGGGGGGAACACGATGCAAGCTTTGGTCCCTTCTTAGTTTTCAATAACACGTTGACTCTTGACAAACCACCTACAAATAAGACATCTGTAACAACAATCAATTCTACTTCACCACCACTTTTCTGGACTCCTCTATTGTTTTCCAAATACAGTGGATTCAATTTAATTGGGAGACATTGGGACAAATACATTTTGGTGCAAATAAACGTCTGCCTCAACTAGCCAAAGTTTCATGGACATGAAATGGTGACAAAAACCACTGCTTTTTGATTTGGTGTCTGAGGGCCCAAAAGGGTGGTGGGATACATCGCTACCAAAGGAGGTGTAAGGCGATCCTTCCCTCCACTAGCCTGCAGGTCATCCTTGGGCAAGGTGTAGCACCTGCTTAGCCCCCCGATCAGGGTCATGTGAACCCATGGGAGCAGGTGGTGGATGGCCATGTGAGCAACCAGAGCAGATCACAAGTCCTGGTTATGTGACCACGGACACCAGGCAGACAATCTCTAAAGAGTATTGATAGTGGCTGGGGTCCCTGTCTTGTAAAGACACTGCCCAGAAAAATGCAATTGCAAACCACTTCTGTAGAAAAATTTGCCAAGGACCACTGTATCATGAAGAGAGTCACTGGAGAGGCATTGAAGCTAGTGGATATAGAAGTGATTAATTTAAGAAAATGAGACACAATTGGAGGAAGAAGCCTCCTGACCCAGTATTACATAACATTTTTATATGCTAAAGATCAAAAATAACAGCAGGACAATTCTATATTTACAATATATCTACAATGCTTCTTTTGAATTACATATAGTTTTCACACACCTCCTTCTTCACACCCACATTCCGGACGCCCAAACTGAATGTTAATCAGCATAGTCTGGTTTGCGATTAATTCCAATGCACTGCTCCAGGAAAACTATTGTTCAAGACTTAATTATAAATTCAATTTACAATTCATGTTCATGTCTGAAGATTGGTTGCTGATGAAGTAAATATTTGCTATACACCCTGACTCCAGAATATGCCCTAACAGGAACAATCATGGTCATGAGGGCTATGATTGCCTATGTCATACCACATGGCACATATTGAAGGTGATGATGGCCCCAATGGATAACATAGCATAAGCACATGCAACTGATGCAACTCTTTACTCTAGGCACAGTGTATTGTCTAATGGCCACACAAGTACAGGCAACTGTTGCTAGTTAGAACCCGTTCGGCAACAGTCTCCTGTCCCAACTAACTGGCATAGTATCCCAAATAAATGAAGGGAATCCAGCTATTTTTTATTTAAGAGTTATCCCAAATAAGCAACTGCCCTGATTAACCAATGGCTCAATTAACTGGAATCCATTGTATTAAGACTGATATTCTGACACCAAGTGCTGAATGAGCAGAAATTTCCTCCAGAGAAACCACGAGGAAGATTAAAGTTGCTCCCACCACCAATTTATTTTCCAGGCTGTCAACCCCATTGGAGAACATGGCAAATATAAGACTAGATGATAGGAATGAAGTAGGCTACTTGGTCTCTCAAGTCTATTCCAGTGTTCAAGAGTGTCATTGGAGAATTTGACCCAACTCAGCCTTTTCCGTAGGCAGCAAAAATGGCATTAAAAATAGGAGGATTCAACCATATGACCTGTAATGTTACTCCATAAGATCAAAGGTGATCTGGTCCTGGCCTCAGCTCTATTTTCCTGCCAGAAACCTATCTATTATTCAATACTACTTCATATTTCAACTTTTAATACGTCTAATGAATTGAGATCTAATGCTCCCTTGGTAAAATAATTCCAACTGTTCACTCTCTGAAAGAAAATACTCCCAGATGGACATGAATCTCTGAAATTCTTTACCTCAAGACAACAGTAAAATGCAGATTTGTTCATTGAGCATATTTAGACAGTGATCAATAGATTGTTAGACATTAATAGGATCAAGGGATCAGTTCAGAAAGTCACACTGAAGTAAAAGAATGGCCACAATTTTACTGAGTGGTGGAGGATACACTTGCAAGTATACTTCCTACTCCTGCTGCAACAACAGCGTCAGTAAAACTAAGGAACTTATTGACAACTTCATGAAGGGCAAGCAGAGTGAACATGCACCAGTCTACACTGGTGGATTGGCAATGGAGAGGGTCAACAGCTTTAGGTTCCTAGGTGTTAACATATCAGGTGACTTGCTCTGGACCCAGCACCTAAATGCAATCATACCCATGTCTTCCTTGGAAGTTAAAGAAGTTCGTCATGTCACAGAACTCTCTAACAAGCTTCTCCAGATGTACTGTTGAAAGTATTCTGAGCAGTCGTATCATAGTCTAGTATCTGTAGAAAGTGGTAGACAGAGCCCAATACATTGTGGGCACATCTCTTCCCAAAATTGATAGTATTGACATGAGGTCAGCCTCAAGAAGGCTACATCAAAGATCCCCACCATCTGGAGCATGCCATCTTCTCGTAGCTACCATCAGGCAAGAGGTATGGAAGCCTGAAGTCCCAAACCACCATTTTCGAGAACAGCAACTTTCCTTTAATCATTCGGTTCTTGAACAAACCTGCACAATGCTAGTCACTACTTTATTTAGCAACTCTATGACCGCTTTGTACTGCAGTGGACTTTTGTTCTGTTATCTATCTTGTATAGTTTCATATAACTTATGTTTTTCTTGTTATGTTTAACTTGTTAATGTTATGTATAATTATGTTTAACTTATGTTGTGTCTCTGATGCTACATGCTAGTGAAGCTGTTCCAAATAAGTTTCTTTTTATGGCATCTTTACATAACATTAATGTGTAATAAATGTTCCAGCTACGGCAGGCTCCACCTGGCTTTTGGGATATTGTCATTCCCTCCAGACGTGGGTGGAGCGGATCTCTCAGTTGTTAGATGAGTGGCAGTGCTCAGTTGAGGGGAAGTGACAGAAGCGAAGTGTAAATGTGGAGTAGTTTTCGGCAGGTCGAGGTGGTCAGAGGGGATCGAATGTTGAGAAGAGGATTGTTACTAGAGCTCCAACTGTTTGTGCATGAAGAGATTGAACTTTGATAAGTTTGGCGCCTTTTATTTTCCTTTTATATTTTATCTCTAGTAATTATATAGTTCCAGTAATACCTATAAATTGTAATCAATTAATCGTATATGGTGTTTTGTCTGTTATTTGGCGGGGTGGGGTACAATCACATAGCATCCACACAAACTTAATTACCCAGTTTGGCGGGGCCCAGGGCTGCTTTCCCTAGACAGCGAGTTGAGTGAGCCTGAGGCTTGCCAGGAGGCTACATTTGGGGTCTTAGTCCGGAATTGGATTCAGTGGTGTGCTGCGTGATTGCCCTGTTTAAATCAGCGCTGCGGTGTGTCTGTGGGATTGCAGTTAGTAATGTGTGTCTCTATGGGTTATATGCTGGTTATTGCTGCATGCGTGTTGGGTGAGGTCTTTGTTCGAGTTCAGACTAGCGCTGACAAGTTGGTGGTGGGACTAGGGGCTGTCCATACTGTTAGGAAAGAGGGGGAAAAGTTTTCAGTGTGTCTTCTCTGGCTAGGAGGGCAGCTAAATTGCTTGCAGTGCCAGGGGGATCATTTCAGGGGATCAGCCCCTCCCTAAGTTGTTCAGCTGATCAGAGAGGTGTCGGGAAACTTAGTGGAGGCCCAGTGGGGAAATGGCTTGGGGTCTCTGGGGGAGCACGTTCCCAGTGATGTACCAAGGAACTCCCAAAAGGAAAAGACCCTATTCCTGAAGGCTTAGAGGGACCACGCCCCAGTGTGTCATTACGGATAGATGGAAGCTATGCTAAAGCCATCCTCGACCCCGGGGCGCAGGTCAAGTTGTTGTACAGTTCATTTTACAACCAGTGTCTGAAGCATTTACCCTTGACAACATTAAGGGCACTGGAGATTTGGGGTACCAGTGCCAGTAATTGTCCAGAAGACAATGATTGGTTGGTGACCCTGGGGTTCATAGGGGCATTGTCTGGGCACCCAGCATTTCAAGCTGCTTGTGAAGACGTGTGTAGCAGCCTTGGGCTGGTACCAAATTTAAACGAGACCCCATTGTGTTACAGCCTGGGGGAAGTATCTGAGGGTGAGACCCTCTTAGTAGACACTCCAAAATACCACGAGGGAGGGGAGTTGACCGCTGAAGACACCTCGGTGAGAGAGAGGTCACAGTGACTGGACCCTGTAGCCGTGGAAGACGCAGGCAGCGTGTGTGTGGATTATAGGACTCTGAACAGGCGCACTGTCATTGACCAGAATACGGCCCTGAGGGCCGAAGATGCTATGGTCTGTTTGTGTGGTGCGACGTGATTTAATGTGCTGGATCTGAGGAGTGGATGTTGCCAGATCCCGATGAGTGAAGACGATGAGGAGAGGACAGCTGTTATAGGTTCCCTAGGATTCTTTCGGTCTGAAAAGATGCCCCAGGGCATATCCGGAGCCCCTGCAACCTTCCTGCAGGGCATGAGGAAGACCTTGGGAGATGTGGAGGTGTTTGGAGTTTTGGCGTATGTGGATGACCGCCTAGAGTTTGGATTCGCCTTGGGGGACTATGAGGCCAGGCAAGTGGCGAATCCCACAAGCCCCCCAAAAATGGATACAATCATCCTTATCAGTAATATAACCCAAACAAGCTGCTAGAAAGAGAACCACTGTCTCAGCAGTTAACATCGCAGAGAAGCCATTTTAAGTATAACATAACAAAGAAGCCACTTTAATTAGCCTACGCAGTAACACAAAAGAAGAAACCCCTTACACGTGCATATGATAATAAACTCAAGTTTGACTTGGGATGCAATGGGAAAGAAGTCAGGAAGGGCAGTAGTGAAAATTGATAGTTGAAGGGTCAGACAGGAGATTCTGTGGCCACAAAAGAGACACCAGTCATGGGCATCTCAGTGCAGCTGCAGAAAATTCTCAAGTGGAAGTGTGGTGCATGGTGGTACCAATGGCACAGAATGAAAAATGGACTAGGTCTTGCACATTGAATACGGGGAGTTATTAGAGAATCAATAAATTAGGACCTCTAGGTTTAGTAGTCTCTGGATTACTCCCAGTGGCATGTGCTGGTGATGATAGAAATAAAAAGATAGCTCAAATGAATGTGTGGCTGAGGAGGTGGTACAGGGGACAAGGATTCCAGATGTTGGATCATTGGGATCTCTTCTAGGGTGGAGGGAGGTGATGTACAAGAGACATGGGTTACAACCGGACGAGACGGGGAGCAATATCCTGACTGGGAGATTTACTAAGGCTACTCAGGAAGGTTCAAATTAGAGTGGTGGGGAGTGGGGCCTGTTTTCCGTTTGTTGTCCGTTCTGTTGGGTGCGGTCTAAAGAGATTGTGGAGACATTAGTAGCAATTTTTCAAGAATCACTAGATTCTGGAATGGTTCTGGAGGACTAGAGAATTGAAAATGTCACTCCATTATTTAATATAGGAGGGAAGCAAAGGAAAGCAGCGGCCATATCGCCTGATCTCAGTGGTTGGGATGATGTTTGAGTCCATTAGTAAGGATGAGCTTTCAGGGTACTAGGAGGCACATCATAAACCAGACCAAAGTCAGCATGATTTTTTAAAGGGGAAATCTTGCCTGACAAAACTGTTGGAACTCTTTGAGGAAATACTGGCAGGAGACTGTACATCCTCCCAGTGGGTTTTCCCTGGTTGCTCCGATTTGCTCCCATAGTCCAAAGACATTCTGGATAGGTTAGTTGGTCATTGTAAGTTGTCCCATGATTAGGTAAGGGTTAATTGGGTTTGTCCAGGGTTGCTGGGACATCGTGGCTCAAAGGACCAGAGGGGCCTACTCCACACTGTGGTGCTAAATAAATAAATAATAATAATATGATACAAAGACAGGTGGGGGATAGGTAGTGAGGTAGTGTTGAGGAAGCAGGGAGTCTACAGAAGGACTTGGATGGATGAGAGAATGGGCAAGGAAGTTGCAGATGGAATACAGTCTAGAGATACAAGTAACAGGCCTTGTCGATAATAAAATAACTAAAATATAATTTTAGTTATTTCATAAAATTCCTTTTATTTTTACTTGTGCACAAGGAGAACAGTCGGGGAGGAGAACCTCTGCCACCCACACTGTTCTGAAGTCTGAACAGAAACCTGCTATTTTTATACAGAATTCACTTCTCAGTTATGGGTATTGATTATTCCATATTGTATGCTTGAATTCTTTACTCTCAAGATCAATTGCCATTCAAATTAGAGGCGCAAAAAGTCAATCGAAACTTCTAACAAACAAGCCGATGAAATTTTGAAGGTAGTAAAAACAATGCAGTCTTAGTTGTTGGGTATGTTTCACGTCATTCTGATATCCTGTCTCTCACTGGCACCTCTTTTTGTGTGAGGTGATGCTATGTTTCAGGAAGACCTTTCTGGAAAAATCTTATTATATAGAGAGGCTTTATCTAGTTGATCATATTTGTCGGGGCTTGGTGGGGCAGCATGGCTCAAAGGGCCAGAAGGGCCTACTCCAAACTGCATTGCTAAATATGTAACAGATGATACAAAAATAGGTGGAGAGGCAGGTAGTGTTGGCTTGTGTATCAAAGAGGACAACTCTGGTGTTCCCAAACTAGAACCCATGGATGAACTGGGTGATCCAGTCCCTAAGGAAGGCTAGAACTGCAGTGCTCATATCAGGTGACCCTGATCTTTACAAGAAATCGATATATGATCTCTGTAAAACTATCCATCATGCCAAGAGACAATACCAGTCCAAAATCAAGTCCCAACTCAGCCGCCAGTTATATCAGCATTCACATGCTATAACGGGCTAGAAGGCCAAGTTGGGCAACATTGTCAACGACAGCGCACAACTTCCCAATGAACCTCATGCATTCTATGCACGTTCAAACAGAGTGTGATTGGAATGTCACCATCAGCCCAACAGCCTTCAATGCACCTCAACTCAGTCACCATTGCAGTCATAAGAACAGTTGTTCAGAGAGTGAATCCATGGAAAGCAACTGGCCTGGATGGTGTCCCAGGTGATGTCCTTATATCACATACAGATCTGTTGGTGGGGGTATTTGCAGTCATTTTTAATCTCATTCTGAGATTCTCAACCATAAAAAGACCACTATTCTCCCTAAAAAAAAACAATGTAACATGCATTAATAACCATAGCCTGATGTCTCTGGCGTCCAACAACATGATGTGCTTCAAGAGGCTGGTCACAGCCTCCCAGACAACCTTGATCCACTGCAATCTGCCTAATGCTGAAAAAAGTCTAAAGCAGATTCTATCTCACTGGGTTTACACTCATTTCTGGAGTATCTGGAGAGTAACACACCTATGTCAGATTATTGTATTGACTACAGCTCTGCATTCAATACTATAATTCTGAACCAATATCTCTCCAAACTCCTGGACGTGGGATTCAACACCTCCCTTTACAACTGGATGCTTCACTTCTTGACCAACAAACCTCAGTCAGTAAGGATAGGCAGCAACACCTCTGTCATGATTATCCACAACACTGGTGCCCTACTCTGCTCCCTATACATTCGTGACCGTGTGGCCAGATCCTGCTCTAGCTCAATCTACATAGAGGGCTGAATATCATCAAATAACAATGAGCAAGAGTACAGGAGGGAGGTAGTCAGCTTAGTGACATGGGGTCATGACAATAACCTTTCCCTCAGTGTCAGCAAAACAGAAGAGCTGGCCATTGACTTCATGAAGGGGGTTATGTACCTCAATGGTGCTATGGTCCAGAAGGTTGGGAGCTTCAAGTTCTCCAGAATGAACATCACCAAGAACCTGTTCTAATCCAACCACATTCGTGCTACAGCGAAGAAAGCTTACCAGGGCCTCTTTCTTCTTCCACAGGAGGCTAAAATTTGACAAATTTCCCTCATCCCTTATCAACCTTTATGGATGCACCGTAAAAGCATCTATCTGGATGCATCATGGCTTGCGACAGCAACTGCTCTACCTGTGAGCACAAGAAACTGCAGAGAGTTGTGGACCTGGTTCAGCTTATCACAGAAACCAGCCTCCCCTCTATGGGTTCCATCTCCATTTCTCACCACCTCTGTAAAGCAGCCAGCAGCATCAAAAACCCCACCCACCCAGATGTTCTCTCTTCTCCCTGTGACGAGAATACACATAAAATTAAGATGTTTGCTGGCCTGGGTATAGCATCAGTGACATCAGCAGTTGGTCTGCCACCTGTCCTCAGGGGAAGGAGAGATAAGGAACAATGGAGCAGCATCTGGAGATGTGTAATGAAGGGATTGGTGAGAGAGCTGTCTGGAGCGGCTCCCCCTTTGAATCCTGAACTGTTTGAAGTGATGGACAGGCGATACCCCAGCAGGGGGATAAAAAGGGACAGGCTCGCTAAGGCAAGACACACGACACCCGAGGTAACGAGACCCTGGAAGCGGTGCGCCTCTCACGAGTCGGTGGGAAGTACCGGACAACGCACAGGGTGGAAAGGTACGATCAGCGGGAACCCGGTGTGTGTCCGCCCTTGCTTGGGTGCCGGGTTCACTGCAGAGGATCGACCGCATCTGGAGGAGGGGTCACAGTCGGTGACCTCAGGTGACATCACCAAGGACCTGCCCAAAAGCTGTTTGTGAGAAATATCGCCGGTCTGTGAATGGAAGCCGTTTCTGAATGATCAGTCGTTCCAACGCTTTATAGTACAGGCGACCTGGGTTCCATTCCTGCCATTGCCTGTATGTTCTTCCCATGACCGCGTGAGTTTTCTCCAGGTCTCTCTCTCTCTCCCCCCACGTTGTCCATCGCCATGGCAACGATTACTGCGAACTGCACTACTAAATTGGACTGAACTTTGTGTCACTTTGAAATCGGTCATTTATCCCTGGACAACGATAGAGCTTGATTGATGCTGTTATCTTAATTCTGTGCACATGTGTGTTTATTATTGCTGAACTGTTGCATTTATTATCCTTTCGATTACTGGGTTGCTTGTTTCTTTAATAAAACTTCCTTAGTTCTAGTAATCCAGACTCCAACTGAGTGATCCATTTCTGCTGGTTTGGCAACCCATGTTACGGGTTACGTAACATCCCCCTCCCAAAAAGGTCTAAAGCCTGATAAGGTGTATCACTAGGTGCAAAACAGCTATTATCCTTCTGATACCAGACTGTTGAACAACTCCCTAGTAGTAGCACAGTAGCGTAGTGGTTAGCACAACGCTTTATAGTACAGGCGACCTGGGTTCCATTCCTGCCATTGCCTGTATGTTCTTCCCATGACCGCGTGAGTTTTCTCCAGGTGCTTCAGTTTTCTCCCACAGTCCAAAGACCCAGCAGTTGGTAAGTTAAATGGTCATTGTAAATTGTCCTGTGATTAGGCTATGATTAGATTGGGGGGTTGCTGGGCAAAGTGGCTTGAAGGGCCAAAATGGCCTATTCCATGCTGTATCTCGATAAATAAATAAATATTTAAAAAATTATAAGATGGATCTCACAATATAACTCATTATGACCTTGCACCTTATTGTTCACCTGCACTGCACTTTCCCTGTGATGGTCACACTGTACTCTCGACTTGCTGATTGTTTTAGCCTATGCCACTCCCGAGCACTGTTGTAATGAATTGATCTCTATAAGCAAAGGCAGATTTTTCACTGTACCTTGGTACATGCGTCAATCATAAACCAATTTGCCAATTTATACTGAGAACAAATTTAGTTATCAAGATGGACAGAAGCACAGTAAAGACTATTAGCTTAAACCATATTCACTTCAACACAACCAGCTTGACAGGTAAAGCAGATGAACTCAGGGCATGCATTGCTTCTGGGGACTGGGACATCATAGTTATAACAGAAACACAGTGGAGTGAAGGGCAGGAATGGCAGCTCAACGTTTCGGGATACAGATGCTACAAGTGTCATGTAAGAGAGAAGATAGGGTTGTGTTCTTGATGAAAAAGGACATAACACTGTTATTAAAGAGGATATTTTTGGGGATCATTAGGTGAGGACATCCGGATGGAATTAGAAAGGAGATACTCACTCTGAGAATCAGGTATGTTATGTAGGACTAGATGTTAATATCCCTTATTTGCACTCCTGAGACGTGCTGCCTAGACTCTGTGGGGTGACCGAGTGAGTGGTGGCATCTTCTGGGTTATCAAGTGGGCACCCTCTTTCCTCAGTGTTTCGCTGATAGGCCCACAACACCTCCGGAGGGTTCAGCAGTGAATCCCGGCATCCTGGGCTCACCCCCTAGATGCCTTTCACTAACTAAGGGGCCCAGATGGAATCCTTTCTCTTCAACCAGAGCCACTGACTATCCTTTTCAGCAGCTCTGGAGAGGTCTTTGACTGCTTGTCGATGTGTCTTCCCTCGCACTCCCAACTCCCGGAGTAGCCTTGATGTTGATGTGGCTACAAATGCTCTGCAGCCTACTTCGACCGGTCGGACCCTTGCTGTCCAGCCACGTTGTTGCACCTCAGCTGCAAGCTCAGCATACTTCAGCTTCTTGCGCTCGTAGGCCTCCTCCACTGCATCCTCCTAAGGCACTGTAAGCTCGATGATGTAAACGAGATGGAGCGAGGCCCACCTCAGCACAAGGTCTGGTCTGAGGTTGGTTTCCGCGAATTCAGTTGGGAAGCAGAGCCTCTAGCTTAAGCCTGCCACCGTCTTCCAATCACGTGCCCCGCCTATCCGCCCGGTGTCTGGTCTCGATGTATCGAGTTTCGCTTGACCCTCACCTTCCCGGACAAATGCTGTTAACGGCCAGCGGTATGAAAGGGGAGGGAGAGCAAAGACGCTCATCCACTGACTTTCCAGCACTGCTGCAAGACACTGTAGCACCTGGTTGTGCTGCCAGGTGTATCGGCCTTGAGTAAGGCTGGTCTTGCAGCCCACCAGAATGTGTCTTAGTGTTGATGAAGTCGGGCAGAGGGAGCATGTGGGGTCCTCTCCATACCACCGGCTGAGATTCACGGGAGACGGCAAGACATCATAGGCAGCCCTGATGGTGGTTCGCTCTGAATGTCCCCATCTCCCACAGCTCTTTCCAGGAGATCTTTCTTTTCTCCACTCCCTCCCATCTCATCCATTGCCCTTGCCTTGCCTGAGCGACGGCCTTTGCACACCTTGCCGCCTCCTCCTGCCGATGTATCTCCTGCGTCACGACCCTGCGTCTCTGAGACGGAGCAGCCTTGTTCCAGGCTGGTGTACTGTCCCCAAGGCCAAGACCGCTCCTCCCTTGCTGAACTCGGCCCACGATGTCCCTGTGCTTGAGTGCCGCCTTTGCTTGCTCGGTTGCTTCTGATGGAGTCCATTTCCTCCCAGTATCCAGGATGTGGGCAGCTTGTGCTACAAATGGATCACTTGCCCCTATTAACATCATCCCCAGTCTTACTCTGGTGCACTTGTACTCCTCTGAAAGACTGGAAATGGGTAGCTCTAGGACTCCTTTGCTGTAGAGCCCTGTGCTGCTGAGGCACCTGGGAAGTCCAAGCCACTTCCTTACGTACGAGCTGATCAGTCTCTCCAGCTTTTCCACCTTCGAGATTGGAACTTCATACAGGGTTAGTGGCCACATGGGAAGTGGAAGGAGCCCAAATTGCCTACACCAGAGCTTCAACTCACCAGGGAGTGTGGTTCCGTCAATGCTCTCGAGGCCACTGATGGCATCCTTGCTGAGCTGATCTACCTGCTCTTTGTCTTTGAGGGATGTGTTATACCACCGACCTAGGTTCTTCACAGGCTTCTTGAAGACTGTTGGAATTGTTTCATGGCCCATGTAGAAGCATTGGTCCACCAGCTTCCCCTTGACGATAGAGATGCTTCTGGACTTGCTCGGCTTGATCTTCAGCCGAATCTACTCGATGTTCTCTTGAAGCTTTCTCAACAAGCGTACAGTACAAGCCTTGGTCGTGGTGCATGTTGTGAGATCGTCCATGTACGCTCTGATGGGCAGCAGCCTCAGGCCAGGTCTTATGCGCTGTCCTCCAACCACCCATTGAGATGCTCTAATGATCACCTCCATTATAGCGCGCCCCCCCCGCCCGCCATAGACGATGGGAACTGGAGGCCAGATATTTAGAGAGATGCTACGTCCTTTCTTGCTTATAATTTATATAAATTATTTGGATGTGATTGTACAAGGCATGATTAGTAAGTTTGCAAATAACATTAAAATAGGTGACAGTGCAGAAGGTTATGAAAAATTACAGGGGGTTCTTAATCAGCAAGGTACGTGGGCTGAAATGGACAAACAGATTTCAATGCACTTTGGGAGGTTGACTCGAGTTTCACTTATACAGTGAATGGTCAAACCCTGGTTGTAATATGGAAAAGAGGGTTTAGGATTACAATTGCATTGTTTACTGAATGTGGCATCACAGGTAAATAGGTTGATGAAGAAGGCTTTTGGCATGCTGGCCTTCATCAATCAGCATGTTAAGTGTAGGAATTGGTAAGTTATGCTGCAGTTATACAAGATATCGGTGAGTCTGCACTTGGAGTATTGTGTACAGTTTTGGTCACCTGTTAAAGGAAGGATATGGATATTAAACTGAAAAAGAGTGCAGAAAAGAATTACCAGGATGCTTTCTGGACCAGGTGGCCTGAGTTACACAGAGGTTAAATGGACTAGGACTTTGTTCACACAAAGTTAAGAGATTAAAGGGTGACCTGACTGAGGTTTATAAGAATATGAGGGCATAGACAGAGCGAAAACACATGATCTTTTTTGCCCAGGAACTGGGTGCTAAAAACAAGAGTACATAAATTTAAGATCTGAGAAGAGAGATTTGAAAAAGGACATCAGGGGCAGCTTCTTCATGCGAAAGCTGATGCAGCTTTGGAAAGAACTGCAGAAATCGTGGTTGAAGTTCTGGCATCGGCCTACCCGCCAACAAGGACATACATATATACTGAAAGGTGCTGGGAAAAAAGCCAGCAATATCCTGGAGGATCCCTCACCCTGCCTGTGGACTATTTGTTACACTCCCGCCAGGGAAGAGCCTGCACAGCCAGGCCAGGACCACCAGCCTCAAAAACAGTTACTTCCCCCAAGCTGTCAGGCTGACCAACACCACCATTGACCCACCAGATCCACATCAGCCACAGCTGTCCACTGCCTCTCAGCACCCCCCACTCTGCCATCTTACTTGTACGTTGTGCTTCATAGGATTGCCTTTATATTTATTGTGGAGTACAATCATTTCCTTGTAATAATTATTCTGCTCTCCTTTACTGAAGAAAGACAATAAACAACTTTGAATTTTGAATTAGCAACATTGATTATCTATCTAGATAAGTACATGGTTATTATTTTATTCTGGATTTATTGACTATGCCTGCAAGAAAAAGAATCTCAGGGTTGTATATGGTGACATGTATATACTTTGATAATAATTTTTTTTAGATTATGAGGACATGCAGTCCTCTTTTATTGTCATTTAGTAATGCATGCATTAAGAAATGATACAATGTTCCTCCAGAATGATATCACAGAAACACAAGACAAACCAAGACTAAAAAACTGACAAAACCCACATAATTATAACATATAGTTACAACAGTGCAAAACAATACCATAATTTGATGAAGAACAGACCATGGGCATGGTAAAAAAAAGTCTCTCGAAAGTCCCATCATCTCACACAGACGGTAGAAGGGAGAAACTCTCCCTGCCATGAGCTTCCAGCGCCGCAAACTTGCCGATGCAGCATCCTGGAAGCACCCGACCACAGCCCACTCTTGAGTTCGTCCGAAAACGTCCAGCCTCCGACCAGCCCTCTGGCACCGAGCACCAAGCACCATATCTGCTGAGTGCTTCGACCCCGACCCCGGCAACAGGCAATAGGCAAAGCCGAGGACTTAGGGCCTTCCCCTCCGGAGATTCTCAATTGCACAGTAGCAGCCGCAGCGAAGCGAAGCAGGCATTTCAGAAGTTTCTCCAGATATTCCTCCATGCTTCTCACGTCCATCTCCATCAAATCAGGATTGTGCACGGCCCCTATTTAACAAATACGATATAATTTCGGAGTGTCTGCGTCGCGCCACCGTCATCTCCTCCCCTCCAATTTATCCTTGAATACCAACATTGTACTTGTTGAAATACATTTCATACCGTAAGACCATAAAATATAGGCGCATAACTAGGCCACTTTTCCTATCGAGTCTGCTACGACAGTTTAAATGCATTGTGGCTTTAGTCGTTGTATCCTTTTGTAGTAAGTATCCTTATATCCTTCTTATCATTTGCTTTCCTGTGGTAACACCTGCATTATCTTAATTAACATTTTTAAGAGACAATTATACATTACTGTCTAGAAGCTGGCAAGTTTTCAGTGACTTGGAATAATTACGAACCGGTTTTCCCAAACTATATCATGTTTAAATTTAGAAAAAATCAGAAGTGTCACTTTTGATCCTTCGGTTAAATTTGAAGAGACTTGGAGGTCATTTACTCAACACTTTCATATGACGTAGCTTGACCTTTTCCGAATCCTTCTTATTAACCTAGAATATATGGATAGAGGAGCGGAGTTAACAACATTAATGATTGTGTTCGATGTAGTATATTAGCCCAGCCTTGTTTTGTTTTGTTTTGTTTAGATCAGTTTTTGGTTTCGTTCAGTTTAGTTCTTTTTCTTAGTTTTTTTTACTTTGGGGTTTTTTTTTCTCGTGATTTTTTTCATTTTTCTTTTTATCATGGTTAACTATATCAAGAGTTTGGGAGGTCTATTATACTTGTATTATCTGTAGTTTTTACTTGCATATGTCAATTACCAATAATGTAATCCCAATCTTTTTGTATTAGTACTGTTATTATGTTTATGAACTTGAAAATTAATAAAAATATTATAAAAGAAAGGAATAATTACGAACCCAAATAAAATAAATGCACTTCCCATATTTTTTTCAGAAGACTCCATAGTTATCACAGTCATAAGCGATACAGACCGCAGGAAGAAATGCATCTTGGGAGTTGTGGTTTAACCCAGTTGTAATCTTGCAAGCATTAAACACGATGAACTACACGTCCCAGATAGCTGTTCGAATTCCGATTCCGACAAAGAATGGTCGGGACGTAGCAACTATTGTGGGAGAAGTATATTTACCTCTGTATAGTAAACAACATGGCCTGTATTTTACTTTTGCGAGCAGCGTGCACGCATAGATTAAGACTGGTATCACAGTTTAAGGTGCAGTTTCGATTAGGTGACTCGGGACTGTTTGGAATCTGCAGTTCTGTCTCACTGAGGCCCGGGACAGTCAGTTCTTTGCAACAAAAGCTGGATTCACTTCACTCTTTTAGATCGGTTTCCAGTCGGTGCATTTTTACACAGACCAGTCTGAGAACAAATAATGCGGTTCCAGAGAGGAAGCAAAACAACACGGTGTCCTTAAGAAGGAGCTCGCCGCCCGCGTCTACAGCCCAGAAAGGTAATCCTTGCAGAAAGGGGCCTCTGAATTCAAAGTTTCGACGTGTGTAAGAAAAATATTAGCATTGCCTACACCGAATTAAGTCAAAATCAAAGTAAAATTTATTATCAAAGTACGTATACGTTATCATATTCTGCCTTGAGATATTTTCTAGCAGGCATTTACAGGAAAGTAAAGAGATACACTGTAATTTATGGGAAACTATACAGTGCATTGAAAAAGTATTCAGCTCCCACAACTGTTTTCACATTTTATTATCTCTTTTCTAAATTTAAGTATTGAAATATGATTTTTGAGCTAATCTGCAAAAGTTGTGCACCATGTCAAGTCAAAAGAAAAATTCCAAAACCTGTCAACAATTTACTAAAAATTTAAAAACCAAAATTGAGGCTGAAAAAGTACTCATCCCCTTTGTAATTACTATGCCAACATTCCTCAGCTAAAATACAAGGTATTGCTGTACCACCTCACCTAGTTTGTTGATGTAGTGAATTGGAGGCTCACAAACACGAGACAATCCAAACAACACACACAAAGTACTGGAGGAACTCAGCAGGTCAGGCAGCATCTACAGAAAAAAAAGTACAGTGGACGTTTCGGGCCGAATTTGGAGGGTCACCTGTTTTCAATGAATTGTTAAGAATAAATTTCCCTCAGTGTGTTGGCACATGGCCAATTGGTTAAGGTGGCGGTCTGGTGACTGCATGTTGTGTGGTCTGTTTAACCACACATTGTTCTGTGATGACACTGGTGCCAAGCTGTATGGGTCCTAGTGCCCTTCCCTTGGACAACATTGGTGGCGTGGAGAGGGGAGACTTGCAGCATAGGCAACTACTGGTCTTCCATACAACCTTGTCCAGGCCTGCACCCTGGAAACCTTCCAAGGCACAAATCCATAGTCTCACGAGACTAACAGATGCCTCTTTTTAAATTCCCCTCTCTCGGTAAGGTCTGACAGTATGGTAGATTTTCAGCAGACCAAACCGAAGTGAAGACGAAAGAGCATTCAAGGCAAGTCAGGGAAATGATAATGTTGAAGCGTAAGTCTGGGGAAAGGTAAAAAGATTATCTGAGCTCATTGTAGTCCATTGTGAAACTATAATCACATTGCTTAGGTCAGGACACTCCTCTAAACTTAGCCGCTGGAGTCGAGTAGCACTTGTAAGAGAGGCAGTCCATTTCAGTGTGGATTTTCATTGGTTCTGTTGGGCTTCTTTGTGTTTACTGTAAACGCCCGCAAGAGGACAAATCTCAGCCAGTAATTTGATAATAAATTTACTTTCATAAAGTCTGCACTTGTATATAAACAGGATACTCATTTCTACTGCAGCCATAATGTTTGGGGGAAGAAAGAATTTAGCTGTGTCCAAATGGCACTCTTAACTCCACTGTCCCAGATGGTGAGTTTGTTGTTCATTTGCTCGTCCCTGTTGAAATAAATGGGGACAATGACTAGTTGGCGCACACTAATTTTTTCAGCTTTAGAAAGATACACAAATAGGGGAAAAATTGCACTCTAGTTTTCTCTGCAACACACACAAAATACGATGAAAATTCCCAGCCTGAAATGTCAACTGCTAATTCCTCTCTATAGATGCTGCCTGGCCTGCTGAGTTCCTCCAGCATTTTGTGTGTGTTGATCTGGAGTTCCAGCATATGCAGAATCTCCTGTTGATGATTTTCTCTGCGATGGTATTTGAGTTACTGATGAGATTATAGTTTGTATGTCAACGTTATATTACTGTTAATGAATTCTGTGCGCAGTGGTTATGATAGTTTAAATGGTTTGGCATGCACTAGGTGTGTCAAAGGGCCTGCTTTTGTGCCGCACTTTTCCATGACTCTATGACTTTGTCTGCTACTGTGATGCCAACAGTCTAAGTGAGAAGTTACTGGCTGCAACTGGAGATTGTTCTTGGCTCCACAGTCTCTAAGGTCTTGCTCAAAAAGGGTATTTATGGATGAGTGGCAAGGCAGAAGCCTTGGCTAAAAAAAGGCACATCCTTACCTGTAAAGACTTTGCAAAATGTCAGTTAGAAGTTACTGTAAAGATGTGGAAGAAGGTCTTGTGGTCAGATGAGACTGAAGTGGAACTTTTTGGCCTCAATACAAAGCGACACGTGTGTCATAAATCTAATACTGTGCATCAGCCAGGTAACACCATCCCTATTGTAAAGTATGGTGGAGGTACCATCATACTACGGGGATGCTTTTCACCTGCAGGGACTGGAAATCTGGTCAGGAATGATGGGAAAATAAATGCTGCTAAATACAGAGAAGATCTTGTACCCCATCCGTTACTTATTTTTATACACACATTCTTTCTCTCACTCTCCTTTTTCTCCCTCTGTCCCTCTGACTATACCTCTTGCCCATCCTCTGGGTTCCCCCCGGCCTTTGTCTTTCTTCCCGGACCTCCTGTCCCATGATCCTCTCATATCCCCTTTGTCAATCACCTGTCCAGCTCTTGGCTCCATCCCTCCTCCTCCTGTCTTCTCCTATCATTTTGGATCTCCCCCTCCCCCTCCAACTTTCAAATCCCTTACTCACTCTTCCTTCAGTTAGTCCTGACGAAGGATCTCGGCCTGAAACGTCGACTGCACCTCTTCCTAGAGATGCTGCCTGGCCTGCTGCGTTCACCAGCAACTTTGATGTGTGTTGCTTGAATTTCCAGCATCTGCAGAATTCCTGTTATTTGGAAAAAAACCTGCCAGCCTCTACCAGATAGCTTAAACTGGGGAGCAAATTTCATCTTCCAGCAGGTCAATGACCCAAAGCCACCCTCTCTCCCCAACTAATCTGACACATCTTGAGCAATTTTGCAAGGAGGAATGGGCAAGTCTTGCTCCATCACATGTGCAAAGTTAATAGAGACTTATCCAGAAAGACGACTGCCTGTAATGGCTGAGAGAGTGGTTCAATTAAGTACTGAGCAAAGGGGATGAATGCTTTTGAACCGTTGACATTTCAGTTTTTGAACTTATAGTTTTTCATGCTTTATAATTTTCTCTGTATTTTTGGGCTCCACTGTGGGGGGAAAAAGCGCATGAGATTCACAAATAAAAATTCTCAGTTAAATTGATCAAAATCCCTGATTGTAATACTCATTTATGTGAACAAAGAGTTGGGGCTGAAATCTTTAATGAGGCAATGTATACCTGAAGCTATTGGGTCTCCACTAACAGCAGGTGGCAACCGCTAAAAGTGAAATAATAAAATTGGACATACTGGTACAGTCTCAGTTATTGGATTCCAGGCCAATGCTTGTTTTGATTTTTTGCCTTTCCCGTATAAATTTCATTCTCAAAGCAATATTGTCAGCAACACAATCGCCTCACTGCTCATTGTAATGTTTTGCCTTGTATAAATTGGCTGTCAGGTTGCAACAGAGTCTGAATTTGAAGAAACATTATTTTGTAATAACGAAAGTCTGTGAGGTGCGGATCGTGCGGCCGCTTGTGTCAGAGAGGCTTCGGTGTGTGAACAAGGCATGCAGTCTAATAGCAAGTGACAGTCTTGGTCGCTTTTCTTGCGAGTGATCGTCTTACCCCTTTGGGCATCGTTAGTGTGGAATTCTGCAAGTTTTGTTCACTGATTTATTGGCAGGCAGCAGGGGCGGACGGCAGGGGAACCACGTGGCCTCGTCTTCCTGCTGAACCGTGTCTATGCCCACCTGGACAAGCCAGCGAGCTCTCTGAGGGTCATGTTTTTTGACTTCTCCAGTGCGTTTAACACCATCCGCCCTGCTCTGCTGGGGGAGAAACTGACAGCAATGCAGGTGGATGCTTCCCTGGTATCATGGATTCTTGATTACCTGACGGGCAGACCACAGTACGTGTGTTTGCAACACTGTGTGTCCGACAGAGTGATCAGCAGCGCTGGGGCTCCACAGAGGACTGTCTTGTCTCCCTTTCTCTTCACCATTTACACCTCGGACTTCAACTACTGCAGGGAGTCTTGTCATCTTCAGAAGTTTTCTGATGACTCTGCCATAGTTGGATGCATCAGCAAGGGAGATGAGGCTGAGTACAGGGCTACGGTAGGAAACTTTGTCACATGGTGTGAGCAGAATTATCTGCAGCTTAATGTGAAAAAGACTAAGGAGCTGGTGGTAGACCTGAGGAGAGCTAAGGTACCGGTGACCCCTGTTTCCATCCGGGGGTCAGTGTGGACATGGTGGAGGGTTACAAATACCTGGGGATACGAATTGACAATAAACTGGACTGGTCAAAGAACACTGAGGCTGTCTACAAGAAGGGTCAGAGCCGTCTCTATTTCCTGAGGAGACTGAGGTCCTTTAACATCTGCTGGACGATGCTGAGGATGTTCTACGAGTCTGTGGTGGCCAGTGCTATCATGTTTGCTGTTGTGTGCTGGGGCAGCAGGCTGAGGGTGGCAGACACCAACAGAATCAACAAACTCATTCGGAAGGCCAGTGATGTTGTGGGCATGGAACTGGACTCTCTCATGGTGGTGTCTGAAAAGAGAATGCTGTCTAAGTTGCATGCCATTTTGGTCAATGTCTCCCATCCACTACATAACGTACTGGGTGGGCACAGGAGTACATTCAGCCAGAGACTCATTACACCGAGATGCAGCACTGAGCGTCATAGGAAGTCATTCCTGCCTGTGGCCATCAAACTTTACAACTCCTCCCTTGGAGGGTCAGACATCCTGAGCCAATAGGCTGGTCCTGGACTTATTTCATAATTTACTGGCATAATTTACATATTACTATTTAACTATTTATGGTTCTATTACTATTTATTATTTATGGAGCAACTGTAACGAAAACCAATTTCCCCCAGGATTAATAAAGTATGACTAAGACTATGACTATACTGAGGACTAAGCCTCAAACCGCAGTGTCACCTGTTTACAGCCACCAGCAGAGAGTCATCGAAGCCGGTGTGCTCCACTGGGGGCAGTATGGCACGGCCTCCAGGTTAGAGTCCATGCTTCCCCCCCCCATATTTGCTTGGCAGAAAAGCTGCTTTGTTGTTGACTGCAGATTTCTGCGGCATGCATGGACTCGGGGTCGGGACTATTTTTTTTCACCTTGCTGTATTTTACTGATATCTTGTATGTGCTATGTGTACCTTGTGCTGTGTGTGACTGTTGGTATTGTGTTTTGCACTTTGGCGTCGGAGTAACGCTGTCTTGTTTGGCTGAATTCATGGGTATTCATGTATGGTTGAATGACAGTTTAAAAATTTGAATTGAAGGCTAGTGTTTATTGCCTCACTGTTATTTGATTTTTAGATGCTGGTGGTGAAATTTGCATTTGAGCTCCCTCTGAACTATATAGGATGGAGTTAACAGAATTTTGATCCTATTACAATGAAGGAGCATTTATGTATTTCCATGTTGGTGGCTTCAAGGGGAACATATACCTGGTGTTTTCCTACATATTTCCAACTTCTGCATGTTTGTGGTCAAGGACCTACTGTCCTAGAGAATGGGCAAGTTGCTACAGTACATTTTGTAGTTGGCACCACATCCGTTGTACAACAACATAGAGGTATAGAGCACAACAGCACAGAAACAAGCTCTTCTGCCGATCTAGTCCTGGCAGCCAAAAGAATAAATGCTAATGGCGGTGGACAGGGCACAAACCAATCAGTTAGTTAGCTGTGTCCCGGAGATGTCAAGTTTCAGAATCCGATGTAATATCACCGGCATATGTCGTGAAATTTGGTAACTTTGCGGCAGCAGTACATGATAACGGAGATGAAAAACTGAATTACAGTAAATATATAAAATGTTTAAATTAAGTAAGTCATGCAAAAATAGAAATAAAAGTAAGTAGTGAGGTAGTGTCCATTCAAAAATCAGATGTCAGAGGGGGGAAGAAGCTGTTCCTGATCTGTTGAGTGTGTGCCTTCAGGCTTCTGTACCTCCTTCCTGATGATATTCCTTCTTGATTCATTCATGAATTCTGCACGCTTAGATGCGGAAATGCTTTGTTGACTCAGGAGGTGAATGATAGTTCAGGCTATGTGGCCCTTGATGATCTTTTGCTGGCACGGTGTTATAGGGCCAGTCTAATTAAGGTGCTAATTATTGATGACTCCTGAGTTCATGAAAATGTTATTTAATGTTGAAAGGAGTTGGTTGGACTCTTGCTGGAGATCGTCATTTTCTGGCATGTACCTTTCTGCTTCATCAGGCAATACTAGAAAGTTGTCAACATCTTGCTACATCACACCACATAGTCCGAGGAATATCAACAGAATTGAACACTGTGCATTTGTCACCGATTAACTGGCCCCTCAGATCTTGTCTTGATACCTCAGACACAAATTCTATTTTGAAACTCTGGCACAAGGAGCACGTCATGGCCCCTGTTTACCACACTGTTCTGAAGTTTGAACAAAAAAAACTCTTTTTTATACAGAATTGACTAGCGGGATTGGATTTTGACCAATTGGTAACATTGTGTATGTTCAAATTCCTTATTTGCGTGATCAGTCACCGTTCACACTACAATAATGTAAGTGTTAATAGTCAATAGAAATGACAAGCCAACAATCTTTGAAGTTCAATATTTCTGTTTAATATCAGAGAATGTATACAATGTACAGCTTGAAATTCTTGCTGCTCAGGGACATCCATGAAAGCAGGAGTACCCCAAAGAATGAATGACAGTAAAAATGTTAGAAATCCCAAAAGTCCCCTTCTCCCCTCTCCCATGCACAAGCAGCCGCAAAGCGTCAACCCTCCCCCCTCCCCCACTTATTTCAGCAAAAAGTATCAGCACCCACCACCCACCACCCACCAGGCAAGCAATAGCAAAGCCCCCAATGAGAGACCATGATCTGCAGTACAACAATAACTAATTGTTCACCTGGCAAATTGACATACCACAGGCTCTCTCTCTCCCCTTAATAAAGTGACGAAGAGGTGTCACTCAGTGAGAGGGGAGACAAAAACAAAACAATTCTCTGATTACGGTGTTAAAGTTCACCTTGTCGCTTTTTCTCCCGAGTTCTCCGACTCAAGAATCGGCAGCAAACCCTTACCCCAGCAACGAGAGAAAGAGAGCGGTTCGCCGAGTACAGAGGCCACCAACAGCTGATGTGCCATTCCCGATATTCCGTTTTCTCCCGTGACACTTCAGTCACCGACACCAGCCAGGAATTGGCTTGTCCACAGGGCTGCAAAGCGTCAGAACCCTGGAGGCACGCTCGCTTTCTGGGCTGCGCCGGTGGGATATTGGAAAACAGCTGGTTGGTGAGCCCCAGGAGCAGGTCCTGTTGCCCTAAAGAACCGCAGTTTAAGTGCAGGTGCAGGTCAAGAGAGCTGCCAGAACACCATCCAACTTGAAAAGGAGAAAAGGAGACATTAAAGATAGAAATTAAGCTGTTTCTGGAAATTACGCGGTATGCCAGATGGGTCCAGTCCCCTGCTGTGATGTTCTTCAAAGACTTTTCTTGCCTGGGCTGACTGCACACTGTCTGAAAGATATCTTTGACTGGATATTACCTTAACCTTTACCTGACTGCAGATTCTACATACAATAATCAACAAGCATCCCCACTCTGATCTTAATGGAGCTAAAGCTGTTGATGGAACAGCTGGTGAATGTTAACTCAGGAGCTGACCTCTTCAATTAAACTCCTGTGGCTTTTTACAACCACCGTCATTTTCCCAGTCATTTGCTAAGTAGGCTTTCAGCCCGTGGAGAAATCATCTTCTCAACATGCGTAATCTTAGATTTTACTTCAGCTCCTGACCCTACACTCGGCCAAAGGCCAGTTTGATGTTAAGTTCTTGCTTCACCTCTGAAATTTGGCCCGTGTTCAGACATATGGCAGAATCATGGTCTGGAGGGAGGCAAGTGACTGAGATTCGCGAGAATGATCCTGAGGCTGAAAGGGCTAACATAGGCGGAGCATTTGATGGCTCTGGGCCTGTACTTGCTGGAGTTTAGAAGAATGAGGGGATCTCATTGAAACCTGTCGGATAGAGTGGACATGGAGAGGATGTTTCCTACAGTGTGGGTGTCTAGGACCAGAGGGCACAACCTCAGAATACAAGGATGTCCCTTTAGAACAGAGTTAAGGAGAAATTTCTTTAGCCAGTGGGTGGTAAGTCTGTGGAAATCATTGCCACAGACAGCTGTGGAGGCCAAGTCATTGGATATATTTAGAGAGGAGGTTGATAGTTTCTTGATTAGTAAGGGCACCAAAGGGTATGAGGAGAAGGCAAGAGCCTGGGGTTGAGGGGGATTCCATGATGGAATGGCGGAGCAGAATCAATGGGCCCAATGGCCTAATTCTGCGCCTATGTCTTATGGTCTTGTATGGAGATGGGATTAATGTAGGAGTACAGACTTGTCAGCACTGCACCAGCCTGTCGTTTTGTTCTTCACCCAAGAACGCAAGAAATTAGGAGCAGGAATAGACCATGTGGACCCTCAGGCCTGTCCTGCTAATCAATATAATCATGGCTGGGTAACCCTGGTCTTAAGTCCTGTGCCAGTTCTCGACAGCCCTCACTAATGGGCTAGCTTGTATAACACTAGAGCAGAACATTCCAGAGGTTCACCACCCTAGGGGGACAGAAAAAACTGTATCCAGTGTGTTCAGCTACCCGTTACTATGTGGAGTGAAGTAGTGGTTGAAGGTAGTGATAGTGGGGCTGGTAGAGACCTCGTGAAGAATTTGAGGCTGATTGTCCACTTGGCACTTCTGGCGAAAACTGAATAATGCTTCACTTCTATTTTTTTCTGCTCCTTGTCAGTCTCACCATTGGTGAAGGTAGGAATGTAACTGAGCCCCCTGTTCATGCTCTTTAGTTAAAAAACTAGACAACGGGGTGACCCATTGGGGCACCCTTTGAGAGAAAGGTAGTGCTGTCTGATGTGACCAGAATGAACATTAGGTTTCCCTGAATGCTATTGCTATCGCTTTGCTTTGGAAATTAAAGAAGAAAAGCTCAGTTTATTAAAGAAGAAAGGCGCGTAGCAAGACAAATATAGCTGCTCCTCGTTTAACGAAGGACACTTTTGATGACAACATTTCTGGTTGATCTGCCACCCTTCAAGAATACTCTAACATCTTTTTTTTTCCCTGGTTTAAAGCCACATACATCTGACCATGCTGGAATACCGGTTTCTCCAGATAAATCAACACGTTCTCCATGGTTTGGCCTTGCGCCTTCTGTATAGTCATAGCAAAGCCTGACTATATCGGGAACTGGCTCCGCCGAAGAGGGACATCTTCCCCTTCTGATAAACTGAGAGTAATTCTTGGGATCATGACAATGTCATTTTTGAATGCACCAGTGTTTATCTTTGCTACAATGAGATTGTCGTGCAGTTCTTCCACCATCATTCGCGTTCCATTGCAAAGCCTTGGTGGATCCAAGTTCCTCATTGAAATTATGGGATGCCATGATCTTGCTTCAGGTTCGATGCTGTTCGGTATATTGACAGCAACTTTGTTGGCAGTTGTTGTCATTTTGGAGATGCGCAGCCTTTTCATCCTTCGTCTCTTCAACTCTTCTACCATTTGTTCTTTCTCTCTGATCCTGGAGTCGTGCAGCCCTGGCCTGATCCGATTCTTGTTCTCTCCTCCTTCTATGTCAGTTGTTGTCATTTTGGAGATGTGCATGCCTCTCCTCCTCTGTGTCTTGTTTTATCTTTTTTGTCCTGACTCTTTGATCCTGGAGTCGTGCGGCCCTGACCTCATCCAATTCTTGTTCTCTCCCTCTCCTTGCCGCTTCCCAACGACGTTTGACGTAATCTCTTGACCGTAATGTCCCCCTTCTCTTTCCACACGGCATAATTAGGCTGACCATATTTATTTTACCTTAATGCTGGATAGAAGATACGAAACAATAACACCAAAGCCTCCAGGATGCTGATTTCTCTTGATGATATGGTTAGTGCTCTCCTAAATGGACGTGATGTCGTCTCCGCTGTCCTTTGACTGCAGCAAAGGGTTTGATGGGTGTTTCGAAGTACTTCATTACAGTAAGATTTAATTATCTCTTATTGATGGGTCGTGGTTTGATCTGTCCCAATTCTGCACATGATGATGATGATTAGCAGAATGTGACCCCTCGAAATAGAGCTGCCCTGCCCTTTTGCTCCGGTAGGTGTCGCTGCTGTGAGCATCATGAAGAGCTGCTGAGGCTGGCCGTATGCATGCGTCGTGGTGTCATGTCGCGGTTTCCATTAAAGCTGGAATCGGCTCGGGTTGTGGAAAGCGGGGCCTGTTGATTGACGAGTGAGCAATTTTATACGAATATATAACCCTGAACTTTGCATGCATTCTGTAAGTTAGCACATTTTAAGTCGATTTAGTCAAAAAAGGTGCCGCTGTATTGCACCATTCGGGCTAATTGGAGGTCACAAACAGAGCATGAGAATTTTAGTAGTATATAGATAATGCCAAGAATGTGTTGAAGTGTAACCAAAAAAGGACGTACTAATGTGACAATGATGTATATACATATTGAACAGTACAAGTAATATGCTATAGGCAGTCACGTGATCCTACGTGTGATCAATCCCTGCCTCATCCAATCAGGAATGGTGATTGAGGGATTATATAAACATCTATAACATATTGCTTCCTCTGTTTAGGATGCCAGTTCAGAGCTAACAACCCTGACTGGTCAAAAAGCAATTTTATGGAAACAGCAATGAAGAATCCTTCTATACAGTCAAGGATGGAGGAGCTTCATTGCTGCCCTAAGGGTGTAACAGGTCGTAATTAAATTTAGGATTATGTGGTTCTGACCTGAACCTTCATAGGGTTGACATGGTCTTTTGGTAGACCTGAACATTTTCTTGGAATTGCTATTGGTTTATTTTTGTGGCATGTACTGAAGTACAATGAAATGTTTGTCTTGCATACTGTTTGTAGAGATCAATTCAGTACATTAAGGTAGGATGAGGTAAAATAGTAACAGTAGCAGGACTAGCGAAAGTGCAATGCAGATAAGCAGTGAGGTGCACAGTCATTACAAGGTAGATTGTGAAGACAAGAATCCATCTCATTGTACTAGGGAACCATTTAATAGCCTTATAACAGCGGGGAAGAAACTGTCCTTGAGACTAGTGGTAAATGCTTTCAGGCTTCTCTGCCTGATAGAGGGGAGAGGAGAGAATATTTGGGGTGGTTGGGGTCTTTGATTATGCGGACTGCTTCACTGAGATAACGAGAAGTATAGACAATGGAAGGGAGGCACATTTCCATGATCTGCTGAACGGTCCCCTGAGTGTTATGTTCAACAATGAGGTTGTGATTATGGTGGAATATTGTTCAACTGATGACGATGTCCAATCTTGAGCTGCAAGATGAAGTCCTCAACCTGCTAGATGTTATCTGGTGATGGGTTCACAGAGCACAACGGAGACCTTGGGTTTGTGGTTTGGACTCTGTAGTTTACATTACGATGTATTTTTGTTTTCTGGTCACTCCTTTTTTTTGTTACTAGTTTGGGTGATTTTGAATTGGGGCGACCTGAAGTAACAAACACTGAGGTGAACAGAATGTGCCTGGTCTCTTTCGATTTTGTGTTTTATATTGTGTTTTGTCCCCTTTTTATTTGGCTGCCATTGCACACTTTTTTTCTTTTTTTTTGCACATGGTTGGGGGCTTGATGTTTTTCTTTGAATGCATTCCATGGTTTTCTTTGTTTCGTGGCTGTCTGTGGAGAAGACGAGTCATAAGACTATAAGACATAGGGGCAGAATTAGACCATTCAGCCTATTGAGTATGCACCACCATTCTATCATGGCTGAGTCTGGATCCCACTCAACCCCATACACCTGCCTTCTCACCATATCCTTTCATGCCTTGACCAATCAGGAAACTCTCAATTTCCGCCTTATGTATACTCACGGACTTGGCCTCTACCGCAGTCTGTGACAGAACATTCCACAGATTCAGTGCTCCCTCCTTATCTCTGTTCTAAAAGGTCACCCTTCAATTTTGAGGCTGTGCCCTTTAGTTCTGGATATCACCATCATAGAAAACATCCTGTCCATGTCCACCCTATCTAGTCCTTTCAACAGTTGGTAGGTTTCAATGAGATCCGCCTACATTCTTCTAAATTCCAGTGAGTACAGGCCCAAAGCTGCCAAATGCTCCTCAAATGTTAACCCCTTCATTCCTGTAATCATCCTTGTGAACCTCCTCTGGACTCTGTCCCTTTCTGAGATATGGGGCCCCAAAACTGTTGACAATACAGCAGAATCAAGTGATTCTTGGAAGATCATGACCGGATGGTAACCCATTTCGGGAGCATATTCCAAGACTTTTTCTCTGTTTTGTTCAAGTAGTTTTTTAATATAGTGAAATACAGGTAGTTCTGCTATACCAGGTGTTTTCCATAATGCAACTTGAAATGATTGATAGATTAAGAAATACTCCTCGTATTATACAGGCCACATTGTTTCAAGCAGTGGTTCCCAAAGTGGGAGGTTTCACCCCTCCCCGGCTTGGCGGTGGGCATTTCTTAGGGGGCAATATAAATATAGGGAGCAGTGGGGGGCATCTGAAGGATTACAGGCTTAATTTAAGAACTGAATGATCACATAATCATCTCATCTCTTGCTAACCCACCGTTCCCTTATACTTTGCTCTGTGCATTATGGTTGTTGAAAAGAAATGTGTGTGTCCTTTCCAGTCCTCATTGTACTAGGGATACGATTGGCCTGATACGTTGACTCTTTACTCATTTTCATTGATGATCTCTGACCTAACCAGCCTGACCCTGCATTATTACTGTTCACGATAATCATTGTGAATGTCAACAATTAAGAATGAAGAATTGGAGAATGCGATCATCGACAACATTGTTTGAAGGCAGTCCATTATCTGCAATAGGTTGTTGGCACTGATTCTGTTCTTTTAAGTCAAAAGAAAGTGATATGCATTCCTTTGTCGATAAGTAATAGGAACTGAGAGGGTAATTATGCAGTTGCTATAGAATCATTAAGTTTTGCATTATCACTGTCTTAATGCATTCCAGTATTTTCGTAACAGATGTTAGGCTAACTAGTACTTAAAATGCAGCCTTTTTGCCTCTCTCATTTTCTTCATTAATGGTGTTGTGTTTGCTGTTTTTCTGTCTCCCAGGTCTACTGCCGAATCTAGTTTACAAGATTACAACCAATACATCCACTATCACTGTTGCCACCTCTGTTCAGATGATTTGTCTGCACATAGTCCCTTTCGAACTTATTCGCTTTACTTAAAAGTATTTTTTATGAGTCTTTGTTCCCGGTAGCCACTTGTTCACATGCATTTTTATGTTTTCTATGCCTTGCTCTGGTGATCGATGCCACTTACTGTCTGATAGTACTGGTGTTTCCTTATTCCCTATTTTTAATCTTCTGTAACATTCTTTGTATTCTTGGAAATGTTTGTAATTTATACACATATTTTCTTTTTTTATATATGAGTTGTGCATTATGAAGATCTCCCAGTCCTCTGCCCTACTGTTAATCTTTGTAACTCTATAAAACTTTTTCATATTAATGTCCTTTGTTATCCTTTGTTTTTAATTAGCCATGGATGGACTACCTTTCCAATGGGGTCTTTATTTCTTAGTGGATGTTATATTCATTGGGAATTATGAGATATTTCTTGTCTGTCTCTTAACCTACAGATACTTTCCCAATCCATTTTAGACAACTTGTCCCTCATCCCTGTGGTTATTCTTATTGTCCCACTTTCATACCAGATCTGAAAAATGGAGAATGATGTATTACTGAGCGTTATATTCAATCCTTCCTCTTATTTCCAAGAAATAGATAATAAACATAAATAATATAAGACCATAATCCTATAAGATACAGGAGTGGAATTATTGGCCCTTTGTGCCTGCTCTGCCATTTCACCACGCCTGATCCATTTTTCCTCGCATCTCCTGCATTCTGCACATATCTATTCATGCCCTGACTAACCTCTGCCTTAAGTATACCCAATAACTTGGCCTCCACAGCCACCTGTGGCAACAAATTCCACAGATTCACCACCCTCTGGCTAAAGAAATTCCTCCTCATCTCTGTTCTGAAAGGATGTCCCTCTATCTTGAGGCTCTGTCCTCTGGTCTTAGATTCCCCCACCATCCTCTCCACATCTACTCTATCAAGGCCTTTCACCATTCTGTAGGTTTCAATGAGGTCACCCCTCATTTGTCTGAATTCCAGTGAGTGGAGGCAAATACTTCTCATTAGACAAGTCTTTCCATCCCAGAATCATGTTTGTGAACTTCCTTTGAACCCTCTCCAATGTCAGCACATCCTTTCTTAGATAAGGGACAGAAAACTGCTCACTGTACTCCAACTGGAGCCTTATCTGTGCTTTATAAAGCCTGAACATTACATCCTTGCTTTGATATTCTAGTCCTCTCGAATTGAATGCTAAAACATTGCATTTGCTCTGCTCACCACCAGTAGATAGGTATATGGGTAGAATCTTTCCTATGGTGATAAAAATACCATTCTCAGATATTTTTAACTTTTTGATTTGTGAACATTATGCGGTGCTACTAAATTGGACTATTACTTTGAGATGCCGAAATAAACGAGGAATTACAAAGTAGCTAGCTTTACTGTGGTGGAACAACAATTTCAAATTACTCCTGAATAAATGAAATAAGAAATGTAAAAGCAATTTTTTATTTTAAATGTAGAAAGCAATCAATTTATATTCTAAAAATGAAGTACTTTTCCATGTAAACACTCACAAATGATTAACAGAACTGTTCTCAGGTTGCTTATTATTATAAAACCACAAGATTTACTGTTAATTGACTAACACGTTTTAAATCCTTGAATGCTTCAGTGAAAGAAGCTGGAAAAGACCTTACCTATCTTCTCGTCGTGTTGGTTGGGATTGGCATAACAGGTAAGTTTTTCTTGTGCATGTACATCTTTATATAAATATATGTATGATATTAACCGAAGTTGTCAAGTATTAATCTCTATTTTAGGTTTTGCAATTTTTTTTTGTATTTAATCGGCCACTTTATTATGTGCCTCCTCTACCTAATTAACTGGGCACAGTGTATGTTTGCTGCTATAGCCCGTCCACTTCAGGTTTGGATGTGTCGTTTCAGAGATTCTCTTCTCAACACCACTGTTGTGTAACATGGATCACTCCCTACGCGACTCCCTTGTCCGTTCGTCCCCCCAATCCCTCCCCACTGATCTCCCTCCTGGCACTTATCCTTGTAAGCAGAACAAGTGCTACACATGCCCTTACACTTTCTCCCTTACCACCATTCAGGGCCCCAGACAGTCCTTCCAGGTGAGGCAACACTTCACCTGTGAGTCGGCTGGGGTGATATACTGCGTCCGGTACTCCAAATGTGGCCTATATATTGGCGAGACCCGACGCAGACTGGAAGACCGTTTCGCTGAACACCTATGCTCTGTTCGCCAGAGAAAGCAGGATCTCCCAGTGGCCACACATTTAAATTCCACATCTCATTCCCATTCTGACATGTCTATCCACGGCCTTCTCTACTGTAAAGATGAAGCCACACTCAGGTTGGAGGAACAGCACCTTATATTCCGTCTGGGTAGCCTCCAACCTGATGGCATGAACATTGACTTCTCTAACTTCTACTAATGCCCCATCTCCCCCTCGTACCCCATCCTTTATTTATTTATATACACACATTCTTTCTTGCTCTGTCCTTTTTCTCCCTCTGTCCCTTTGGCTATACCCCTTGCCCATCCTCTGGGTTCCCCCCCCCCTTCCTTTCTCCCCGGACCTCCTGTCCCATGATCCTCTCGTATCCCTTTTGCCAATCACCTGTCCAGCTCTTGGCTCCATCCCTCCCCCTCCTGTCTTTTCCTATCATTTTGGATCTCCCTCTTCCACTTTCAAATCTCTTACTAGCTCTTCCTTCAGTTAGTCCTGACTAAGGGTCTCGGCCCGAAACGTCGACTGTACCTCTTCCTAGAGATGCTGCCTGGCCTGCTGCATTCACCAGCAACTTTGATGTGTGTTGTGTAATGTGTGGTTATTTGTGATACTGTTGCTAGCCTGTCAGCTGGAACCAGTCTGGCCATTCTCCTCTGACCGCTCTCAGTGACAAGGTGTTTTTGCCCACAGAACATTTGCTCACTGGATGTTGTTTGTTTTTCACACTGTTCTCTGTAACGCTTATGCATGAAACTCTCAGGAGATCAGCGGTTTCTGAGATACTCAAACCACCTATCATCTTGACACTGTCAAAGTCACTTTTCTTCCCCATTCTGATGTTTGGTCTGGACAGTAACTGAACCCCTTGACCATGTCTGCATGCTTTTATAAGTTGTGCTGCTGCCACACATTGGACTGATTAGATATTTGCATTAACGAGCAGCTGTACAAGGCGTACCTAAAGTGGCCTCTTTAGAATTGCAAGGGGTATCGTAAAGAGGGAGGGAGAGGAGAAGCAGTGATAGAACAATAATGAATTGTGTACACACCTGAAAATTAGTTGTATAAAATTATTACCATCTTTAATTTTAAGTTGTTGTTCTGGCCAGTTGAAAATGAATAGTCTTCAAATTACTTATTTATCATAAATTCTTATTTATCTATCCTTCCCTCTCTCCCTTCCTCCCTCTTGGCCCACGCTGATATTTATCTTTGTGTTGAGGTGAATTCCCAGCTTTTCCTAATGTAATGCCCTGGTTAAGATCTTACTGCTGGGGTAGTTCATTTAATGGCTTTCTGCAGGAGCAGTGTGTTCTGCTGGTAGTGTTTGGGTTACCGTTAAAGGCAAGGGGTTGTGATGTTCAGCTTAGGAATGTCGAGTCAGCCAGTTAGGATGGCGGAATTGGAAGAAAGTTCTAGAGAAAGCTGGGTGGAGAGGTTTTGTGAGTGGGGTGGGTTCAGGTCGTTTCAGCGGGAGATGGAGAGACAAGAAGCCGAGAGAACCGACCATAGAATCCAACTGCAATGCGCGGTTCAATGGAGTCCAAGATGGGAACACCGGTGATTGGTGAATAGGTGTTGGTGCAATGAGTAAGGGACACATCCAGCTTTTGGAAGATCTGAGCTCCAACCTGTTGCTCATTTGACTGTTTTAATTATAATGGGTCCTTTTGTTTTTCTCTTTCTTCTTTAATAATGATTTGGTTAAGTTGACATTCATAAATATACTTTCTTTATAACTATTTGCACTATACGATCTGTTATTTCTAGCTGAAGGCTAATTGCATGAGGGCAGTATTTATACAGTATTTGCACCAATCGTGGTTCAGCTGGTCAAGATATCTCAACTTCCTGGTTTTGGTGGGACCCAAGTCATGTTGTACAGGGTTTGTGAAAGGTGGTTTTCTCAATGCTGAGTTCAGTGGCTGTTAGCGAGCAGCTAACAATCCGCATCTCTAGAGAAGCCCAGTAAAAAAGGGGTGTCACTAATATAACCAATAGTAAGTATTATCAAACCCTAAAGCCTTTTGCAAAGGATCAGTTAAATCCAGCTTGTGGCAATGTGTATCACAAAGATTTCACTCGTAATGTTACATATTGAACTGTCATATACTGTAAATCCAATTCTCCAACTTCCAGTAATTTGTCCGTCCTCCCCTCTCTCTCCTTTACCATTCCCCATTTTGGCTAACCTTTTACCCCTTCTCCTCACCTGTCTATCACCTCCCTCTGTTGGCTCTCCTCCTTTCCTTTCTCCCGTGATCCACTCTGCTTTTCTGTCAGATTCTTCCTTCTTCAGCCCTTTACCTCTACCACCTCTCACCTCCCAGCTTCTTACTTTATCACCCCTCTCCCATCCACCCACCTTATCCCTTCCCTCACCTGTTTTGGTCTTCCAGCCTGTACTCCTTTCTCTCTCTCCCCCCCCCCCCCCCCACTACTCCCACCTTCTTATTCTGGCCTCTTCCTCCTTTCTTTCCAGCCCTGATGACAGGCCTCAGCCCGAATTGCTGACTCTGTATTCCTTTCCGTAGGTGCTGCCTGACCTGCTTCAGTTCCTCCAGTGTTTTGCATACGCGTGTGTCTATTACTTTAGTATATGAATATTGATTTCTCTAACTTCTGTTAATTCCTCCCTCTTCCCCCTCTTCTCTTCTCCTATTTCCCATTCTGGTTACTCTCTCACCTTTTCTTTTCTCCACACCTGCACCCATGATCTAGCTATTACCTTCCTCTGGTTCCCCTCCTCCTTTCCTTTCTTCCGTTGTCCACTGCCCTCTCCTATTACATTTCTTTTTCAGCCCATTATTGCTTCCACCTATCACCTCCCAGCTTCCTAAATCATCCCCACTCACCTACTCACTCACCTTCACCCTCACCTGGTTTCACCTATTATCTGCCAGCTTGTACTCATGCCCTTCCCCCATCATTTTATTCTGGCTTCTGCCCCTTCCTTTTCAGTCCTGTCGAAGGGTCATGCCCCAAACCGTCAACCTGTTTATTCCCCTCTATAAGTGCTGCCTATCTTGATGAGTTCCTCCAGCATTTTGTGTTTGTTGATTGTCAGCAAGGACAATCACTACACACAAGATTTCCATCTGTGGAATCTCTTGTGTACATGTTTGTTCATGTTTTTTTTCCCCTTTGGAGAGCCCAGACAGCAGCAAAACCTGCATCAGGCTGCTTGCTGTTCATCGATTACAGCTCAGTGTTCAATACCATTATCCCCTCAGATTTAATCACTGAGTTTCTAAACCTGGGCTTCTGTCGCTCCCGGGAGTCAGTACAGGTCAGTCGTCTTCCTCTTTGTTAATCAACACAGGCACACCTCAAGGATGCCTGCTTAGCCCACCCACTGCTCTGCTCTCTAAACTCATGACTGTGGCCACACGCAGTTCAAATGTCATTTATAAATTCATAGATGACACCACTGTCCTTGGTAAGATCTCAGATGGCGACAGGGAGGTGCACAGGAGTGAGATAGATCAGCTGGGTGACAGGGAGGTGCACAGGAGTGAGATAGATCAGCTGGGTGACGGAGGTGCACAGGAGTGAGATAGATCAGCTGGGAGACAGGGAGGAGCACAGGAGTGAGATAGATCGGCTGGGTGACGGAGGTGCACAGGCGTGAGATAGATCAGCTGGGTGACAGGGAGGAGCACAGGCATGAGATAGATCAGCTGGGTGACAGGGAGGTGCACAGGAGTGAGATAGATCAGCTGGGTAACAGGGAGGTGCACAGGAGTGAGATAGATCAGCTGGGTGACAGGGAGGTGCACAGGAGTGAGAAAGATCAGCTGGGTGACAGGGAGGTGCACAGGAGTGAGATAGATCGGCTGGGTGACGGAGGTGCACAGGAGTGAGATAGATCGGTTGGATGACAGGGAGGTGCACAGGAGTGAGATAGATCGGCTGGGTGCCGGAGGTACGCAGGAGTGAGATAGATCGGCTGGGTGCCGGAGGTACGCAGGAGTGAGATAGGTCGGCTGGGTGACAGGGAGGTGCACAGCAGTGAGATAGATCGGCTGGGTGACGGAGGTGCACAGGAGTGAGATAGGTCGGCTGGGCGACAGGGAGGTGCACAGGAGTGAGATAGATCGGCTGGGCGACAGGGGGGAACACAGGAGTGAGATAGATCGGCTGGGCGACGGGGGTGCACAGGAGTGAGATAGATCGGCTGGGTGACAGAGAGGTGCACAGGAGTGAGATAGATCAGCTGGGTGACAAGGAGGTACACAGGAGTGAGATAGATCAGCTGGGTGACAGTGGGGTGCACAGGAGTGAGATAGATCAGCTGGGTGACAGGGAGGTGCACAGGAGTGAGATAGATCAGCTGGGTGACAGGGAGGTGCACAGGAGTGAGATAGGTCGGCTGGATGACAGGGAGGTGCACAGGAGTGAGATAGGTCGGCTGGTGACAGGGAGGTGCACAGGAGTGAGATAGGTTGGCTGGTGACAGGGAGGAGCACAGGCGTGAGATAGATCAGCTGAGTGACAGAGAGGTGCACAGGAGTGAGATAGATCAGCTGGGTGACAGGGAGGTGCACAGGAGTGAGATAGATCAGCTGGGTGACAGGGAGGTGCACAGGCGTGAGATAGATCGGCTGGGTGACAGGAAGGTGCTCAGGAGTGAGACAGATCGGCTGGGTGACAGGGAGGTGCAGAGGAGTGAGACAGATCAGCTGGGTGACAGGGAGGTACAGAGGAGTGAGATAGATCGGCTGGGTGACAGGGAGGTGCACAGGCGTGAGATAGATCGGCTGGGTGACAGGGAGGTGCACAGGAGTGAGATAGATCGGCTGGGTGACAGGGAGGTGCACAGGAGTGAGATAGGTCGGCTGGGTGACAGGGAGGTGCACAGGAGTGAGATAGGTCGGCTGGGTGACAGGGAGGTGCACAGCAGTGAGATAGATCAGCTGGGTGACAGGGAGGTGCACAGGCGTGAGATAGATCAGCTGGGTGACAGGAAGGTGCACAGGAGTGAGATAGATCAGCTGGGTGACAGGGAGGTGCACGGAGGTGAGATAGATCAGCTGGGTGACAGGGAGGTGCACAGTTGTGAGATGGATCGGCTGAGTGACAGGGAGGTGCACAGGAATGAGAAAGATCGGCTGGGTGACAGGGAGGTGCACAGGAGTGAGATAGGTCGGCTGGTGACAGGGAGGTGCACAGGAGTGAGATAGGTCGGCTGGGTGACAGGGAGGTGCACAGGAGTGAGATAGATCGGCTGGGTGACAGGGAGGTGCACAGGAGTGAGATAGATCGGCTGGGTGACAGGGAGGTGCACAGGAGTGAGATAGGTCGGCTGGGTGACAGGGAGGTGCACAGGAGTGAGATAGGTCGGCTGGGTGACAGGGAGGTGCACAGGCGTGAGATAGATCAGCTGGGTGACAGGAAGGTGCACAGGAGTGAGATAGATCAGCTGGGTGACAGGGAGGTGCACGGAGGTGAGATAGATCAGCTGGGTGACAGGGAGGTGCACAGGAGTGAGATAGATCGGCTGAGTGACAGGGAGGTGCACAGGAGTGAGATAGATCGGCTGGGTGACAGGGAGGTGCACAGGAATGAGAAAGATCGGCTGGGTGACAGGGAGGTGCACAGGAGTGAGATAGGTCGGCTGGTGACAGGGAGGTGCACAGGAGTGAGATAGGTGGGCTGGGTGACGGGGGTGCACAGGAGTGAGATAGATCAGCTGGGTGACAGGGAAGTGCACAGGAGTGAGATAGATCAGCTGGGTGACAGGGAGGTGCACAGGAGTGAGATAGGTCGGCTGGGTGACAAGGAGGTGCACAGGAGTGAGATAGATCGGCTGGGTGACGGAGGTGCACAGGAGTGAGATAGATCGGCTGGATGACAGGGAGGTGCACAGGAGTGAGATAGGTCGGCTGGGTGACAGGGAGGTGCACAGGAGTGAGATAGATCGGCTGGGTGCCGGAGGTACGCAGGAGTGAGATAGGTCGGCTGGGTGACAGGGAGGTGCACAGGAGTGAGATAGATCGGCTGGGCGACAGGGAGGTGCACAGGAGTGAGATAGGTCGGCTGGGCGACAGGGAGGTGCACAGGAGTGAGATAGATCGACTGGGCGACAGGGGGGTACACAGGAGTGAGATAGATCGGCTCGGTGACAGAGAGGTGCACAGGAGTGAGATCGGTCGGCTGGGTGACAGAGAGGTGCACAGGAGTGAGATAGATCAGCTGGGTGACAGGGAGATGCACAGGAGTGAGATAGATCGGCTGAGTGACAGGGAGGTGCACAGGAGTGAGATAGATCGGCTGGGTGACAGGGAGGTGCACAGGAATGAGAAAGATCGGCTGGGTGACAGGGAGGTGCACAGGAGTGAGTTAGGTCAGCTGGGTGACAGAGAGGTGCACAGGAGTGAGATAGGTCAGCTGGGTGACAGAGAGGTGCACAGGAGTGAGATAGGTCAGCTGAGTGACAGAGAGGTGCTCAGGAGTGAGACAGATCGGCTGGGTGACAGCGAGGTGCACAGGAGTGAGACAGATCAGCTGGGTGACAGGGAGGTGCAGAGGAGTGAGATAGATCAGCTGGGTGACAGAGAGGTGCAGAGGAGTGAGATAGATCGGCTGGGTGACAGAGGTGCACAGGAGTGAGATTGGTCAGCTGGGTGACAGAGAGGTGCACAGGAGTGAGATAGATCAGCTGGGTGACAGGGAGGTGCACAGGAGTGAGTTAGGTCGGCTGGGTGACAGAGAGGTCCACAGGAGTGACATAGATCAGCTGGGTGACAGAGAGGTGCACAAGAGTGAGATAGGTCGGCTGGGTGACAGAGAGGTGCACAGGAGTGAGATAGATCAGCTGGGTGACAGGGAGGTGCACAGGAGTGAGATAGATCGGCTGAGTGACAGGGAGGTGCACAGGAGTGAGATAGATCGGCTGGGTGACAGGGAGGTGCACAGGAATGAGAAAGATCGGCTGGGTGACAGGGAGGTGCACAGGAGTGAGATAGGTCGGCTGGTGACAGGGAGGTGCACAGGAGTGAGATAGGTGGGCTGGGTGACGGGGGTGCACAGGAGTGAGATAGATCAGCTGGGTGACAGGGAAGTGCACAGGAGTGAGATAGATCAGCTGGGTGACAGGGAGGAGCACAGGCGTGAGATAGATCAGCTGGGTGACAGGGAGGTGCACAGGAGTGAGATAGATCAGCTGGGTGACAGGGAGGTGCACAGGAGTGAGATAGATCAGCTGGGTGACAGGGAGATGCACAGGAGTGAGATAGATCGGCTGAGTGACAGGGAGGTGCACAGGAGTGAGATAGATCGGCTGGGTGACAGGGAGGTGCACAGGAATGAGAAAGATCGGCTGGGTGACAGGGAGGTGCACAGGAGTGAGTTAGGTCAGCTGGGTGACAGAGAGGTGCACAGGAGTGAGATAGGTCAGCTGGGTGACAGAGAGGTGCACAGGAGTGAGATAGGTCAGCTGAGTGACAGAGAGGTGCTCAGGAGTGAGACAGATCGGCTGGGTGACAGCGAGGTGCACAGGAGTGAGACAGATCAGCTGGGTGACAGGGAGGTGCAGAGGAGTGAGATAGATCAGCTGGGTGACAGAGAGGTGCAGAGGAGTGAGATAGATCGGCTGGGTGACAGAGGTGCACAGGAGTGAGATTGGTCAGCTGGGTGACAGAGAGGTGCACAGGAGTGAGATAGATCAGCTGGGTGACAGGGAGGTGCACAGGAGTGAGTTAGGTCGGCTGGGTGACAGAGAGGTCCACAGGAGTGACATAGATCAGCTGGGTGACAGAGAGGTGCACAAGAGTGAGATAGGTCGGCTGGGTGACAGAGAGGTGCACAGGAGTGAGATAGATCAGCTGGGTGACAGGGAGGTGCACAGGAGTGAGATAGATCGGCTGAGTGACAGGGAGGTGCACAGGAGTGAGATAGATCGGCTGGGTGACAGGGAGGTGCACAGGAATGAGAAAGATCGGCTGGGTGACAGGGAGGTGCACAGGAGTGAGATAGGTCGGCTGGTGACAGGGAGGTGCACAGGAGTGAGATAGGTGGGCTGGGTGACGGGGGTGCACAGGAGTGAGATAGATCAGCTGGGTGACAGGGAAGTGCACAGGAGTGAGATAGATCAGCTGGGTGACAGGGAGGAGCACAGGCGTGAGATAGATCAGCTGGGTGACAGGGAGGTGCACAGGAGTGAGATAGATCAGCTGGGTGACAGGGAGGTGCACAGGAGTGAGATAGATCAGCTGGGTGACAGGGAGGTGCACAGGAGTGAGACAGATCAGCTGGGTGACAGGGAGGTGCAGAGGAGTGAGATAGATCAGCTGGGTGACAGAGAGGTGCACAGGAGTGAGATAGATCGGCTGGGTGACAGAGAGGTGCACAGGAGTGAGGTAGATCGGCTGGGTGACAGAGGTGCACAGGAGTGAGATAGGTCAGCTGGGTGACAGAGAGGTGCACAGGAGTGAGATAGGTCAGCTGAGTGACAGAGAGGTGCACAGGAGTGAGATAGATCAGCTGGGTGACAGGGAGGTGCACAGGAGTGAGATAGATCAGCTGGGTGACAGGGAGGTGCACAGGCGTGAGATAGATCGGCTGGGTGACAGGAAGGTGCTCAGGAGTGAGACAGATCGGCTGGGTGACAGGGAGGTGCACAGGAGTGAGACAGATCAGCTGGGTGACAGGGAGGTGCACAGGAGTGAGATAGATCGGCTGGGTGACAGGGAGGTGCACAGGAGTGAGATAGGTCGGCTGGGTGACAGGGATGTGCACAGGAGTGAGATAGATCGGCTGGGTGCCGGAGGTACGCAGGAGTGAGATAGGTCGGCTGGGTGACAGAGAGGTGCACAGGAGTGAGATAGATCAGCTGGGTGACAGAGAGGTGCACAGGAGTGAGATAGGTCGGCTGGGTGACAGGGAGGTGCACAGGAGTGAGATAGGTTGGCTGGTGACAGGGAGGTGCACATGAGTGAGATAGGTGGGCTGGGTGACAGGGGGGTGCACAGGAGTGAGATAGATCAGCTGGGTGACAGGGAAGTGCACAGGAGTGAGATAGATCAGCTGGGTGACAGGGAGGAGCACAGGCGTGTGATAGATCAGCTGGGTGACGGGGGTGCACAGGAGTGAGTTAGATCAGCTGGGTGACAGGGAGGTGCACAGGAGTGAGATAGATCAGCTGGGTGACAGGGAGGTGCACAGGAGTGAGATAGATCGGCTGGGTGACGGAGGTGCACAGGAGTGAGATAGATCGGCTGGATGACAGGGAGGTGCACAGGAGTGAGATAGGTCGGCTGGGTGACAGGGAGGTGCACAGGAGTGAGATAGATCGGCTGGGTGACGGAGGTGCACAGGAGTGAGATAGGTCGGCTGGGTGACAGAGTTGCACAGGAGTGAGATAGGTCAGCTGGGTGACGGGGGTGCACAGGAGTGAGATAGATCAGCTGGGTGACAGGGAGATGCACAGGAGTGAGATAGATCAGCTGGGTGACAGAGAGGTGCACAGGGGTGAGATAGATCAGCTGGGTGACGGGGGTGCACAGGAGTGAGATAGATCAGCTGGGTGACAGGGAAGTGCACAGGAGTGAGATAGATCAGCTGGGTGACAGGGAGGAGCACAGGCGTGAGATAGATCAGCTGGGTGACAGGGAGGTGCACAGGAGTGAGATAGATCAGCTGGGTGACAGGGAGGTGCACAGGAGTGAGATAGATCAGCTGGGTGACAGGGAGGTGCACAGGAGTGAGACAGATCAGCTGGGTGACAGGGAGGTGCAGAGGAGTGAGATAGATCAGCTGGGTGACAGAGAGGTGCACAGGAGTGAGATAGATCGGCTGGGTGACAGAGAGGTGCACAGGAGTGAGGTAGATCGGCTGGGTGACAGAGGTGCACAGGAGTGAGATAGGTCAGCTGGGTGACAGAGAGGTGCACAGGAGTGAGATAGGTCAGCTGAGTGACAGAGAGGTGCACAGGAGTGAGATAGATCAGCTGGGTGACAGGGAGGTGCACAGGAGTGAGATAGATCAGCTGGGTGACAGGGAGGTGCACAGGCGTGAGATAGATCGGCTGGGTGACAGGAAGGTGCTCAGGAGTGAGACAGATCGGCTGGGTGACAGGGAGGTGCACAGGAGTGAGACAGATCAGCTGGGTGACAGGGAGGTGCACAGGAGTGAGATAGATCGGCTGGGTGACAGGGAGGTGCACAGGAGTGAGATAGGTCGGCTGGGTGACAGGGATGTGCACAGGAGTGAGATAGATCGGCTGGGTGCCGGAGGTACGCAGGAGTGAGATAGGTCGGCTGGGTGACAGAGAGGTGCACAGGAGTGAGATAGATCAGCTGGGTGACAGAGAGGTGCACAGGAGTGAGATAGGTCGGCTGGGTGACAGGGAGGTGCACAGGAGTGAGATAGATCAGCTGGGTGACAGGGAGGTGCACAGGAATGAGAAAGATCGGCTGGGTGACAGGGAGGTGCACAGGAGTGAGATAGGTTGGCTGGTGACAGGGAGGTGCACATGAGTGAGATAGGTGGGCTGGGTGACAGGGGGGTGCACAGGAGTGAGATAGATCAGCTGGGTGACAGGGAAGTGCACAGGAGTGAGATAGATCAGCTGGGTGACAGGGAGGAGCACAGGCGTGTGATAGATCAGCTGGGTGACGGGGGTGCACAGGAGTGAGTTAGATCAGCTGGGTGACAGGGAGGTGCACAGGAGTGAGATAGATCAGCTGGGTGACAGGGAGGTGCACAGGAGTGAGATAGATCGGCTGGGTGACGGAGGTGCACAGGAGTGAGATAGATCGGCTGGATGACAGGGAGGTGCACAGGAGTGAGATAGGTCGGCTGGGTGACAGGGAGGTGCACAGGAGTGAGATAGATCGGCTGGGTGACGGAGGTGCACAGGAGTGAGATAGGTCGGCTGGGTGACAGAGTTGCACAGGAGTGAGATAGGTCAGCTGGGTGACGGGGGTGCACAGGAGTGAGATAGATCAGCTGGGTGACAGGGAGATGCACAGGAGTGAGATAGATCAGCTGGGTGACAGAGAGGTGCACAGGGGTGAGATAGATCAGCTGGGTGACAGGGAGGTGCACAGGGGTGAGATAGATCGGCTGGGTGACAGGGAGGTGCACAGGAGTGAGATAGATCAGTTCGTTGACGGAGGTGCAGAGGAGTGATATAGATCAGCTGGGTGACAGGGAGGTGCACAGGAGTGAGATAGATCGGCTGGGTGACGGAGGTGCACAGGAGTGAGATAGATCGGCTGGATGACAGGGAGGTGCACAGGAGTGAGATAGATCGGCTGGGTGACGGAGGTGCACAGGAGTGAGATAGGTCGGCTGGGTGACAGAGGTGCAGAGGAGTGAGATAGGTCAGCTGGGTGACAGGGGGGTGCACAGGAGTGAGATAGATCAGCTGGGTGACAGGGAGATGCACAGGAGTGAGATAGATCAGCTGGGTGACAGAGAGGTGCACAGGGGTGAGATAGATCAGCTGGGTGACAGGGAGGTGCACAGGGGTGAGATAGATCGGCTGGGTGACAGGGAGGTGCACAGGAGTGAGATAGATCAGTTCGTTGACGGAGGTGCAGAGGAGTGATATAGATCAGCTGGGTGACGGAGGTGCACAGGAGTGAGATAGATCGGCTGGGTGAGAGGGAGGTGCACAGGTGTGAGATCAGCTGGGTGACAGGGATGTGCACAGGTGTGAGATAAATCAGCTGGGTGACAGGGAGGTGCACAGGAGTGAGATGGATCAGCTGGGTGACAGAGAGGTGCACAGGAGTGAGATAGATCAGCTGGGTGACAGGGAGGTGCACAGGAGTGAGGTAGGTCAGCTGGGTGACAGGGAGGTGCACAGGTGTGAGATAGATCAGCTGGGTGACAGGGAGGTGCACAGGAGTGAGATAGATCAGCTGGGTGACGGAGGTGCACAGAAGTGAGATAGATTAGCTGGGTGACAGAGAGGTGCTCAGGAGTGAGATAGATCAGCTGGGTGACAGAGAGGTGCACAGGAGTGAGGTAGATCAGCTGGGTAACAGAGAGGTGCACAGGAGTGGGATAGATCAGCTGGTTTGCAGTTGCCTGCAGCAACATTCTTGTACTTATTTTCAGCAAGACCAAGGAATTGATTGTGGACTTCAGGATGGGGAATTTGGGGGAACACTCATCAGTCCTCATTGAGGGGTGATCTGTGGAAAGGATGAGGTTAGAGGATCACTTCTGGGTCCAACACATTTATATCATCACAAGGGAAGCCACAATAGCTGCTCTGTTTTGTTTGGAGTTTAAGAAGATTTAGTTTGTTACTAAAGACTCCTGTAACTTTCTATAGATGCTTTACAGTGGAGAGCAATCTGATTGGGTGTAACATAAGGAAGCTGCATTGCACTGGTTCGAAAGGGGCTGCAGAGGGTGTTTGACTCAGCCAGTATTATCATCTTTTCACCTTAAAATTATGCTCTGCTCGTATAATGCATTTCCACCCTGGACAGAAGTCTCTGGTTAGCTACTCAATCTATGCCTCTTTGACTCTTAGTCTCTTATCATCTTGTACGCCTCCTATCAAGTCAGCTCTTACCCTCCTTCACTCCAAAGTTCTGGTTTCTGTGCACTGTCAGCTGGGCTGGGTACAGGATAGGTCTCTCAGGTCCCTCCCGGTACCTTGGGTGTGTAGTCAGGCACAGCGAAATGAATTATAATCCTGAAACCTTGTTCCTGAACTATATCTGACATCAATCAGTGAATATGCTTATCATTTTTATCGCATTAGGTGATTTCAGTTAGTATCATCTCATTGTCTATGTGGACAAAGCACCAGGACAGATCTTTATTCAAGCAACACACACCAAATGCTGGTGGAACGCAGCAGGCCAGGCAGCATCTCTGGGAAGAAGTTCAGTCGACATTTCGGGCCGAGACCCTTCGTCAGCACTTTTTGTGTGTTGCTTGAATTTCCAGCATCTGTAGATTTCCTCGTGTTTAGATCTTTATTCAGTTTATTTATTTTGTGGAATTGATTACGAGGGTATGCATTAGTAATCAGAAGCCTTGGCTAATAAGCCTACAGAAGTTCAATCCCACCTCAGGACCTGAGCAGTTTAAATTCAATTAAATAACTGGGAATTGTTTTCTCTCTGGTTGGGAAACCTAGAATCACATCTCACTGTTTCAAAATAAGGACTGAGATAAGCAGACATCTCTCCTACTAGCGGTCATGGCCCTTCCCTGTCCAATACCTACCCGTATGACTATAAGAGTTAGATCTGCTTCTGAGCATCTGTCAGCATGAGTTTTCATAATCAGAATATAAAGACAATTCATTACCCATCTTAACTCTAAAGTAAGTCACCAGCAAGATATCAGTGGAGCAACTCTTGCAGCTTTATAGTATTAGCAGATTCTCTCCCTGGGGTTTTCCATATTTGGGAAAGTCTGATGATTTTGAAAGGATACATGTCCATCCTACCCTTACCCCAGCCAGCTATGTACTTGTATGAAGTATCATCTTCTTGTCAATGCGCGCTTAAAGCAGCAGGAGATTTTTATTCAGTTTTTTTTTGTGGGATGTGCTACTAGGCACATCCCACAGAAAAAACTAAACTAGTAATTCAGAAGCTTGTGCTAATGAGCTTCAATCCCAAGTTCAGTCCCACTCAGGACCCAAGCAATTCAATTAAATAGCTCTTGAGTTTTCTCTTCTTTCTCTCCAGTTGGGGTATCTAGAATCAGATCTCACTTTTTTAAAATAAGGGGTAATATTAATATAAGTAATATGTGAATCTCAGATTGGCCTCTACAGTCTTCTGAAGACCCACCAATAGACAACCCCTTGGACAACAGCATACTTGACTTGAGTAATTGTACAGCTACTAGTACAAAGGTGGAACTGCTTCAGATGGAGTGTGGAACAAGGCATGGTCCCAGTTTGATTCCAGTAGAACCTTGCCATCTCAAGTTTCCTTCGACACCCAAGAATGGCTCTGCTAAGACAAATTATAGGCTGCTCCTAGTGAACTACCTATGATATGATAACATTTTGCTTTGAATGTGCATCTAGAAGTAATTAGGGTGAATAATGAGCCTAGATGTGTTTTGTGTTCCACAGTTTTCTGAGGGAAAAGGAGCCCTGCTGAATATAAAATAAGTAAAAAAAGAAAAGAAAAGAAATATTAAGGAATAAATCCCTTTCAAATCCTGTGGAAAATGGAAGAATTTCACACATGAGAATTTTCCAAGACTGCATTCACTTCACAAATCTTCTCTCTCAACATGTGTTTCTGTTATTTCAGGAGGATTGTTCTATGTGATATTTAAAGAGCTATTCTCCTCCTCAAGTCCAAGTAAAATATATGGAGATGCTCTGAAGAAGTGTCGAGCCCATCCAGAGGTATGGTTTTATGTGTCATGTGATGTCATGTGATTTTTATTTTTAAAGACCAAAATTTACCTTTTACCTTCAAACCTTAAATATTCACATGGGACATGTTCCAAAAACCATTGCAAATCTTTATGTGTTGTACAGTAAACTTGGTGATAATGGCATTAGCTTTGACAGGGCTAATAAACAGCAGTGAGATTCACATCTTGATTAATATCACCTTTCCTGCATTGTCACAAGAAGGCAGCATCCATCATCAGGGTCCCAAACCAACCAGGTCATGCTCTCTTCTTGCTGCTGCCATCAAGTTGAAGGTACAGGAGTCTGAGGAGTCACACCACCAGGTTCAGGATCAGTTACTACCCGTCAGCCATCAGGCTCTTGAACCAAAGGAGATAACTTTACTCAACTTCACTTGCCCCATCGTTGAAATGTTCCCGCAACCTGTGGACTCTTTTTCATCTCATGTCCTCAATATTTATTGTTTATTTGTTTATTTTTATTATTTCTTTCCTTTTGTATTTGCACAGTTTGTCTTTTGCACTCTGGTTGAGTGCCCAAGTTGGTGCGGTCTTTCATTGACTCTATCGTGATTATTCTATTATGGATTTATTGAGCATGCCTGCAAGAAAATGAATCTCAGGGTGACATATGTAATTTGATAATAAATTTACTTTGAACTTTGAACTCTGGTGTCCCTTCCCTTTCTCCAATGGTCCATCACATTCTTTCTACTTCCACCCTTTAACTTATCCACCTATCACCTCTCAGCTTCACACATCAGTCCCCCTTCCTCCACCCCACCCACCTGGCCACCTGGCTACCTGGCTTCACCTATCGCCTTCCAAGTTTGTACTCACACATTCCCCCCCAACCCCCCCATTCTCATTCTGACTTCTTCTCCCTTCCTTTCCAGACCCAATGAAGGGTCCCGACCCACAATGTCAACTCTTCATAGATGCTGCCTGACCTGCTGAATTCCAACAGCAGTTTGAATGTGTTACTCTGGATTTCCTGTAACTGCAGAATCTCTTTTGTGTTTTTGATTATTACCTTATTTGCAATTTTTGGTATTTTTGCAGCAGTATTTTTCTTTGTAACTTCCTGATGACAGCCATTGTCTATCTCACATAACGGAGAGTAACATAACTGAGCCGGATAATCAGAAAAGGTATTGAGTTGAACAGTTGGTTTGTATAGGAAGAGGTATCAACACGTCAAGGAAAATTGTTTCAGAATTAAATTCTGAATCACTCCTCAGGTTTGCATTAAGTTAAAAATGAAGCCTGTTTCACCAAAGTTAAACACACCCTTAAATAGTCTGCTCCAGATCAGGCAAACTTGCAACTGTTCCCAAAACTATTAACCAGACGTGAACACAAGCAATTCTGCAAATGCTGGAAATCTGGAGTACGACACACAAGAAGCTGGAAGGACCCATTAGGTCAGCAGAGACGCTGCCTGACCTGCTGAGTTCCTCCAGCATTTTGTGTGTGTTAACTGGACATGATGGTGCATGCAGGGAAGCTAAGGTGTAATTATTGAAAATCCTTCTTTTTAAGTGGTGGGGAACTAGCACATTCAAATTTTCAAAGTACATTTATTATCAGAGTATATATGCAGTATACAACCTTGAGATTCCCAGTAAATAATTTTACAGCTTGGCTGGACTTGTGTGAAATCTGCCTGCTCTGTCCATTATAACCATATTAGGGGCTACAACTATGATGGGATGTAGGTGGGGTAGATTGGGTGGGGGGGCGGGGGTGGAGTTCATGGAGTATAGTTCTTGCGTTGTGATGTGGCCATGCATCAGCCTTGCTGGGAAACTGTACCAGTAGCTTTTTGATTCAAATTCATGAAACCAAAATAACTTACAGAAATGAAGGAGGCAGCATGGTAGTGTAGAAGTTAGTGTAACTCTATTACAGCGCCAGAGCACCAGGTACGGTTCCCACCGCTGCCTGTAAGCATTTTGTACATTCTCTCTCCCCCCCCCCCCCCCCACCTGCATGGATTTTCTCTGGGTCATTATTCTACTGTAAATTCCTGCAGGAAAATGAATCTCAGAGTAGTACATGGCAACACATATGTACTTAAGATAATAAATTTACTTTGAGGTTTGAAACTCAAGGTGGAAAAGAATCAACAAATTCAGATGAATGTAAATAGTCTTGCTGAACTCAGTATCACATCTTGCAGTGGGAAATGAGCTTTCAACTTCTGGGTTGATAGTGTGACAGAATAACCACTCGGTAACTATTAATTGAAATATTACCTTTTTGTTTTCTTTTCCTGATCTTGAGATCTGTAGCATAATGTGCCAGATATGCTCCTTTGCGCACGCACACACACACACACACGCGCGCGCACATCTTTAGTATCTCCTTGTGACTAAGAGTACAAACACATAACGTTTGTTTTTGAAATTCTGCTCTGCCTTTTTCATAGTGATACTAACCCACTTAATATAAAACAATCAAAATAAATTTATTATCAAAGTATGTATCTGTTACCATATACCACCTTGAGATTCAATTTCTTGCAGGCATTCACAGCAGAACAAAGATACAATTTAGGTGAAAAACTACACATGAAGACTGACAAACAATGTACAAAAGACGTCAAACTGTCCAATGCAAAAGAAACAAATAATAATAAATGATACAATAAAATATACTGAGAACATGAGTAACAGAGGTCTTAAAAGTGAGTCCATAAATTGTGGGAACAGTTCAGCATTGAGGTGAATGAAGTTATCCACATTGGTTCAGGAGCCTGATGATTGAAGGGTAATAACTGTTGCTGAACCTGGTGATGTGGAAGTCTCCTGTACCTCCTTCCTGAATCTGAATGCAGCAGCAAGAAGAGAACATGCCCTGGATAGTGGAGGTCCTTAATGTGACAATAGTATTACACAATGTAATGGTGAAAGACTGTCAGCAGAACTCATTGTATTGTATGCTTGTGTAATTTCAAGATCTCGTTAAACTCTCATTGCTGCCTCCCAAATGGCATCGAGCTGATCAAGGCTTGAGTGAGAGGCTGCATACAGACGTGTTGTAAATCTGCTTGACTTGCATGCTGAGAGTTGCTGATGAGGGAATATTTACTTGAGATGAATGAGAATCAGATGTGCATTGCTTTAGAAGCTGGCATATAGTTGTGTATTTCTGACAAAATAATTAGATATGTATGCGCCTACTTAAATGTATACACTAAATAGGCAGGAAAGATGTAAGTACTGATGTGTTCAGAGTACACTCAGTGTCCACTTTATTAGGTACACCCATACATCTCATTAATGCAAATTTTTTATTACTAACAAAATGCATAAAAGCATGCAGACATGGTCAAGAGGTTCAGTTGTTGTTCAGGTCAAACATCAGAATGGAGAGGAAATGTGATCTAAGTGACTTTGACTGTGGAATGATTGTTGGTGCCAGATGGGTGATTTGAGTATCTCAGAAACTGTTGATCTGGGATTTTCATGCACAACAGTCTCTAGAGTTTACAAAGCATAGTACGTAGAACAAAAAAAAACATCCAATGATCAGCAGTTCTTTGGGCTTGTTAATGAGAGAGGTCAGAGGAGATGACCAGCTGGTTCAAGTTGACAAGAAGGTGACAGTAACTCAAATAACCACGTGTTACAACAGTGATGGGCGGAAGAGCATCTCTGAATGCACAACAGATCGAACCTTGAAGTAGATGGGCTACAGCAGCAGAAGACCATGAACGTACACTCAGTGTTCACTTTATTAAGTACAGGAGTTAACCAATCAAGTGGCCACTGAGTATAATATAATTGTAACAGAAGCAAAGTCCTTTCAAGTTCCACGTTTCATTTCTGCTGTGGCCAATGGGAAAGTTATAGAAACAAAGTCTAATGCAGTTTTTATTTTCCAATGAACACTAAATAGACTAGATTGATACTGTTAAAATTTGAATATTAAGATTTAAAAACAACTTGTGTCAACAGATAATTGCAGTGCTGGGAGAGCCTATAAAAGGTTATGGAGAGACAACTCGGCGAGGTAGAAGGCGTCATGTCAGGTAAGTTCGAGCATGTTTACGAAGATTATTATATCTTTATAAAAGACAACATATTAAATAGCTTTCCTGGTTGTTGAACAGTTGTGGGAAGAAAAATAACTTACATTTTTAATATCCTTACCAGAGAAAAATATTTTAAGCTACTTCAGTGCACATTTAATAACAAAATTTGGCAAATATTTGAGAAAGATGCGCCTATTTCTGGTGCACCAAGCACATCTGTGTTTGAGTTCTCTGCAAAATTGCAAGTATTTTAAAGGTAGCTTGGGGAAGTGACAACTGTGTGGAGCTCCAGTGGGAATCTTCAAATATTCCCGTTTAGGACGACTACACCTGAAATCCATAGTCAATTCAGTAAGCAACATCATTTCCGGCTATTTAAAAAATAATCTATCGATCCACAAAATTGGTGGACTCCAGAGAGCAGACTCTGGTTGCCAGTGCAGTTTCTCTTTAAGAAAAAGGAAGTGAGCAAGATTTGCTGGGCAACAGGTACAATTAGAATGCAGAGGCCTTTCACCCCCCCCCCCCCGGCCCACTCCTGACTACGCTGTTGGCAAATGTATAGCCTCTGGAAAATAAAATTTGAATACTTCAGAGCAAGATTGCCGTACCTGAGGGACATCAGATACTGCTGTGTACTTTGCTGCACAGAAACATGGCTTAGCCCTGCTATTCTGAAGCAGCACTGCAGCCTAAGGGCTTCACCATCCACCGCAAAGACAGGACAGCTGAGTTAGTTAAAGGTGGAGGAGTTGGCATATACTTCATGATTAACTCATTGTGCTGCACAGACATGGCAGTTCTGTCTCAACCCTGCTCAGCTGACCTGGAACATCTTGTAGTAAAGTGGTCAAGGTTTGTCTAACTCTAGAGACTGTTGTGTGTGAAAATTCCAGGAGATTAGCAGTTTCTGAGACTTCGGCACCAACAATCATTCCATGGTCAAGGAGACTTGGATCATATTTCTTCCCCATTCTAAACACACAAGATTCTGCAGATACTAGAAATCTAGAGATACACATACAAAATGCTGGAGGGACTCAGTAGATCAGGCAGTATGTATGAAAGTGAATAAACAGTCGATATTTTGGACTGGGACATCATTGGCAACTAAGTGTGTATATGAATAAAAAATAAATAAATGAATAGTGTAAAAAGAGAGTAAAAGTAGTGAATGGTTTCATTTTCCATTCAGAAATCTGATGTTGGTGTGGACTTATGCTGTTCTTAAAACATTGAGTCCTCAGGCTCCTGTACCTCCTCTCTGATGGTTGTAATGAGAAGAGGGGATTTCCTGGGTGATGGGGGTGATGCTGTCTTTAGAAACACTGCCTTTTGAAGATGTCCTCGATTTCGGGGAGGCAAGTGCCCATGATGGAGATGATGGAGCTGGTGGAGCAAGACATTTAACAAACTGAAGAAAGGATTCATTGACAGCTCATAATCAGTGCAGCTGCAAAGCAAAATGTGTGAATTTGGACCATAACACTTAGCAGCAGAATTAGGCATTCAGCCCATCGAGACTGTTCTGCCATTTTGTCAAGGCTGATCCATTTTCCGTCTCACCTCCATTCTTCTGTCTTTTCCCCATAACCTCTCATGCCCTGACTATTAAAGAACCTATCAACCTCCGCCTTAAATACACTGAAACACCAAGACTCCGTAGTCGCTTGAAGAAACAAATTCCCACAGATTCACTACCCTCTAGCTAAGGAAAGTCACCCTCATCTAAATGGACACCCTTCTAATCTGAGGTTCTGCCATCTGGTCCTAGACTCTCCTGCTATATAGGAAACATCCTCTCCACATCCACTCTATCTAGGTCTTTCAACGTTTGATAGGTTCCAAAGAGATCCTCCCTCATTCTTCTAAATTCCAGTGGGTGCAGGCCCAGAGCCATCAAACACTCCTTATATGATATCCCTTTCATTGCTGTAATCCTTTCTTGTGCAACTCTGACCCTTCTTCAATGTCAGCACGTTGTTTCGTAGATAAGGGGCTCAAAACTGCTCAGAATCCTCCAAGTGAGGCCTCACCAGTGCCTTATAAAGCCTCTGCATTACATCTTTGCTTTTATACTCGAGTCCTTTGGAAATGAAGACTAACATTTTATATGCCGCCTTCACCACCGATTCGACCTGCAAGTTAACCTTTAAGGAATCCTGCACAAGAACTCCCATGAACATACACTTCCCAGCACTGTATTCCATCTGCCCCTTCTTTTCACGTTCTCCCAATCTATCTAAGAACTTCTGCAGATTCCCTGCTTCCTGTCCCTCCTACCTACATTTGTATCATCCACAAAATTATCCACAAATCCATCAATTCCATCATCTAAATTATTGATATGTAAAAAGAAACAGTTCCAACACAGACCCCTGCAGAACGCCACTAGTCACCGGGAGCTAACAAGAGACGAGTTCCTTTATTCCCACTCTTTGCCTCCTGCCAATCAGCCAATCCTCTATCCATGCTAACAACAGGAATTCTGCAGATGCTGGAAATTCAAGCAACACACATCAAAGTTGCTGGTGAACACAGCAGGCCAAGCAGCATCTGTAGAAAGAGGTGCAGTCGACGTTTCAGGCCAAGACCCTTCTTGTCTTTCTTCCCGGACCTCCTGTCCCATGATCTTCTCGTATCCCCTTTTGCCTATCACCTGTCCAGCTCTTGGCTCTATCTCTCCCCCTCCTGTCTTCTCCTATCATTTTGGATCTCCCCCTCCCCCTCCCACTTTCAAATCCCTTACTCAGCCTTCCTTCAGTTAGTCCTGACGAAGGGTCTCGGCCTGAAACGTCGACTGCACCTCTTCCTACAGATGCTGCCTGGCCTGCTGCGTTCACCAGCAACTTTGATGTGTGTTGCTTCTATCCATGCTAGTATCTTTCCTGTAATGCCATGGGCTTTTGTTCAGTAACCTCATGTGTGGCACTCTGTCAAAGGCTTTCTGAAAATCCGAGTACATAACATTCATTAATTCTCCCTTGTCCATCCTGCTTGTTTTTTCCTCAATTCCAACTAATTATCAGGCACGATTTTCCCATAAGAAACCATTTTGGACTACTTTAGCATGTGTCTCTGTATGTCCTGAGGCCTCATCCTGAACTGTCTCCAACATTTTCCCAAGCACTGAAGCCAGGCTAACTAGCCAATAATTTTCTTTCTTCTGCTTCCCTGCCTTCCTCAAGAGTGGAGTGACATTTGCAATTTTCTAGTCCTCTGAGACCATTCCAGAATTTAGTGATTCTTGAAAGATCATTGCTAATGCCTCCATAATCTCATTAGCTGCCTTTTTCAGAACCCTAGGATGTAGTCCATCTGGACCAGGTGACTTTTCAGCTTCCCAAGCATGTTCTCCCTCGTAATAGTAACTGCACTAATCTCTGCCTCCTGATGCTCTCGAATGTCCAGCATACTGCTGGTGTTCTCCACAGTGAAGACTGATGCAAAATAATTGTTCAGTTCACTCGTCAGTTCCTTGGCCCCTTTTACTACCTCTCCAGTGTCATTTCCTAACTGCCTGATATCTACTCTATCCTCTCTTTTAGGGAGGAGCAGTTCGGCATCCTGACTATCTGAGGTCTGTTGGTTAGGAAGTCCAGCTCCGAGTTGCACAGTGGTGTACTTACTCCAAGGAGTGGGAGTTTGTTCATCAAGATCTGTGGGACAATAGTGTTGAGTGCCAAATTGAAATCCAGAAACAGCATTCTGACATAAATGTCCTTGTTTTCTAGGTGTGTCAGGGCTAAGTGCATGACAGATGCTATGCCATCTGTTGTAGAGTCGTTCTGTCAATAAACATATTAGTGAGTGTCCCAATGTGGCAGGAATGGAATTTTGATATGTGCCATTAACAACTGTTCAAAGCAAATGGTGATGATTGATGCCAGTGCGACCGGATGGTAGTTGTTTAGTTCTGAAGGTGTAGAGTTGTTTGGTACAGGGGTAATGGTGGCTGATTTGAAGCGTGTGTGGACAGTAGCCTGGATGAGTGAAGCGTTGAAGACGCCAGTGAATTGGTGTCCCCATTCTCCAGGTACTCAGCCTGGGATGTTGTCTGGTCCATCTTACGGGGGGGGTCTCTGCAGAGTCCTTCTCACATCTGCTGCTGTTACAGACTGGCAAAGAAGTGGCAGATGGAATACAGTGTAGGGAATGTATTGGCATGCACTTTAGTGGAAGGAATTTAGCATGAACCTTTCTTAGTAAATGGGGTGCAAACTCAAAGATTGGAGGTGCAGTGAGACTTGGGAGTCCTCGTGCAGCATTCCTTAAAGGTTAACTTGCAGGTTGAGTCAGTAGTAAGGAAGGCAAATGCAATGTTAGCATTTATTTCTATAGGGCGTCACAGATTATGGGGAGAAAGCAGGAGAATGAGGTTGAGAGAGATAATAAATCAACCAAGATCGAATGGCAGAGCAGATTCAATGGGCTGATTGGCCTAATTCTACTCCTGTGTTTTATGGTCTGATTGTCTGAATGATGGAATGTGTCACATTGCCAGAAAGATAGTAGTGGTAAAACAAAGTCTGGTATCTCTAACAGTGGTTGCATTGGAGAATATTGGAGATGGGAAAGATTGAGGACACAAAGGGATTTGGAAATAGTGATAAGAATGTTAAAGTCAAGATATTGAGGGGAATTGTGTTGGTCAGCAAGCACGGCAATGATTCAAAGTTCAAGGTCAAAGTAAATTTAATTACCAACATACATAGATGTCACCTTGTACAACCATATTAATTTTTAAGCATTCATAGTAAATACAAAGAAGCACAATGAAAATCAATGAAAATCCACACACAAAAAAGACAAAACACCAATGTGCAAAAGACGACAAACTGTGAAAATACAAACCCCATTTCCAGAAAAGTTGGGATATTTTCCAAAATGCAATAAAAACAAAAGTCTGTGATATGTTAATTCACATGAACCTTTATTTAACTGACGAAAGTACAAAGAAAAGATTTTCAATGGTTTTACTGGCGAACTTAATTGTATTTTGTAAACATACACAAATTAGAATTTGATGGCTGCAACACACCCAACAAAATTTGGGACAGAGTTAAAATAAGATTGAAAAATGCACAGAATATTCAAGTAACACTGGTTTGGAAGACTCCACATCAAGCAGGCTAATTGGTAGCAGGTGAGGTATCATGACTGGGTATAAAAGTAGTGTCCATCAAAGGCTCAGTCTTTGGAAGCAAGGGTTGTGGCTCACCCCTTTGTGCCAAAATTCATGAGAGAATTGTTAGTCAGTTCAAAAGGAACATTTCTCAATGCAAGATTGCAGAGAATTTAGGTCTTTCAACATCTACAGTACATAATATTGTGAAAAGATTCAGAGAATTCAGAGACATCTCAATGCGTAAAGGGCAAGGTCGGAAACTATTGAATGCGCGTGATCTTCGAGCCCTCAGGCGGCACTGTCTAAGAAACCGTCATGCTACTGTGACAATTATAGCCACCTGGGCTCGGGAGTACTTCGGAAAACCATTGTCACTCAACACAGTCCGTCGCTGCATCCAGAAATGCAACTTGAAACTGTATTACGCAAGGAGGAAGCCATACATCAACTCTATGCAGAAACGCCGGCGAGTTCTCTGGGCCCGAGCTCATCTCAGATGGACCGAAAGACTGTGGAACTGTGTGCTGTGATCAGATGAGTCCACATTTCAGCTAGTTTTCAGAAAAAACGGGCGTCGTGTTCTCTGTGCCAAAGATGAAAACGACCATCCAGATTGTTATCAGCAAAAGGTGCAAAAGCCAGCATCTGTGATGGTTTGGGGGTGCATCAGTGCCCATGGCATGAGTGAGTTGCATGTATGTGAAGGTACCATTGACTCTGAGGTGTATATTAGGATTTTAGAGAGACATATGTTGCCATCAAGGCGACGTCTCTTCCCGGGACGTCCATGCTTATTTCAACAGGACAATGCCAGACCACATTCTGCACGGGCTACAACAGCGTGGCTTTGTAGACACAGAGTGCGTGTGCTTGACTGGCCTGCTGCCAGTCCAGATCTATCTCCTATTGAAAATGTATGGCGCATCATGAAGAGGAGAATCAGACAATGGAGACCACGGACTGTTGAGCAGCTGAAGTCTTATATCAAGCAAGAATGGACAAAATTTCCAATTGCAAATCTACTACAATTAGTATCCTCAGTTCCAAAACGATTAAAAAGTGTTATTAAAAGGAAAGGTGATGTAACACAATGGTAAACATGCCTCTGTCCCAACTTTTGTTGGGTGTGTTGCAGCCATCAAATTCTAAATTTGTGTATGCTTACAAAATACAATTAAGTTGGTCAGTAAAACTATTGAAAATCTTTTCTTTGTACTTTTGTCAGTTAAATAAAGGTTCACGTGAATTAACACATCACAGATTTTTGTTTTTATTGCATTTTGGAAAATATTCCAACTTTTCTGGAAATGGGGTTTGTACAAAGTGCAAACAAAAAATAATAATACAAACAAATAAATAAGCAATAAATCTAAAGAACATGAGATGATGAGCCATTGAAAGCGATTCTCTAGGTTGTGGGAACTGTTCAGTAATTGGTGAGTGAAGTTATACTGTCTGGTACAAGAACCTGATGGTGTGGGTCCTGTTTCTCCTTCCTGTTGGCAGCAGTGAGAAAAGAACATGGTCTAGTGGTGTGGGTCCTTGATGGATGCTGCTTTTCTGTTACAGTGCTCCTTGTAGATGTGCTTAAAGGTGGGGAGAGCTTTACCCATGATAGACTGGGCTTTTTGGTAGACTTTTCAAGGGCATCGGAGTTTCTATACCAAGCCGAGATGCAGCCAGTCAGTGTGCTCTCCACTGCACATCTATAGAAGTTTGTCAAAGTCTTAGATGACATCTTGAATTATTTGAGAACTTTTAAGAAAATTGAGGAGCTGCTGTGCTGTCTTCATATTGACACTTACACGGACCCAGGACAGATCCTCCGGACTAATTACACCAGGGAATTTAAAGTTGCTGATCCTCTCCACCTCTGACACCCTGATATGAACTGGCTCATGGACCTCTTGGTTCCTCCTCCTGAAGTCAATAATCAACTCCTTGGCCTTGCTGACATTGAGTGAGAAGTTCACAAAGAGGAGAAAATCTGCAGATGCTGGAAGTCAATTAATACACACAAAGTGCTGGAGGAACTCAGTGGGTCAGTGTTACATAACCGGCAACAATGAATATCAATCGAGACAGGTTATATAAAAACAACCAAACATTTATTAAACACGGATAAACGATAAAGAAAAAAAACAAACAAAAACCTTAACCGGAAGTTAACTGCTATGCAGCTGTTCAACTATTCGTCACTCGGCACTGGTTCTTAAAGTGTTAAATGCAGAAACAGTTCTTAAAGAGGTAAAGTCAGATATAGTTTGTAAAATGGTAAATCCGAAAGTCCCACAGATTTATACACTCAATTGGGAGAGACTTCTCTGGAAAAGGATTTCTTCATAGACGCGACTTTCCTGCTGGTGCTGTTCGAAGGATTCACAATGCAGTAAATAAACAGTTTAAAACAACTGACCTTAATTTCTTTTAGAGAGAACAAACCTTTGCATGAACTCTTCGCTCTTTTGGCAAAAGTTATCTCCGATGCAGGTCGCTACGCCTTCAACGAAGACTCAATAAGGTCGATCCTTTGTTAAACTGCCGAATGATGCCGACTCCTCTCAATCCTTCGGTCCTGTACTTCGATAAAGTCTTCACTCTCCCTTCTACTGCTGGCATAGGGTAAATCAGCACATCTGGCCAAAAATTTCCAGTCGAATAATATTGTATCTTGCAATAGAACGCAACACTCCGTTTTAAAGATGAAACTGCGTCACAGAAACAAACACGCAACAGAAATGGAGGCACAGCACGTTCTACCTGGAAATCTACAAACTAAAAACTCACTGCATCATCTGGGGTCTACCCTTATATACCCGTGATGCACATGTCATCACATGACATTACGTCAGGTGACCTCCAAAAGACCATTACATCATTCTCACAAAAAAAAACAGATCTCCTTGAGCATGTAACACCTACCTCCAAAAAAAATTTGGTCTTTTAAAGAACAAAATTTTAACAATTAACAATTTACAAAAAAAAAATACAAAGGTATAAAACTTACAACATACTCAATATATACAGTCTTATCTTTCAGCACTTACTAACTAATGTACAGTAGGAGTGTTACAAATGTGAAAATACCACTCCAAAAAAAAACAAATTTTCATTGTTCATTTAACATCTAGATAAACAATCAGCAATCACATTATCTTTACCCTTAATATGAGTGATCAGAATATTGTACTCCTGTAACATTAGACTGTGTTATTAAATTGGAGTCTAATTTCCTTAACCCTTTTCTTTAACAGCCACAGTGGCATGACCAAATTCACTTTTAACTAAGTTAATAGTTAAGTTAACTTTTGGAAGTCTCTCAAATAGTTCCTCCACTGCAGTGATATGTGCCTTCCACGTATTATTTCCAGTAACTAAATCATCAATATAGGCATTTGTATCTTTTAATCCCTGAATCACACTATTAATCCTCCTCTGAAAAGTACCTGGTGCATTCTTCATCCCAAATGGAAGAACATTATATTCATATAACCCAGATGGGGTTACAAATGCTGAAATCTCTCTACCTCTATCCGTCAATGGAACACACCAATAACCTTTTAACAAATCAATTTTTGTAAGGAATTTGGCCTGTCCAACTTTACCCATACAATCATCTACCCTAGGGATTGGATATGCATCAGTTTTTGTCACAGCATTCACCTTTCTGTCATCCATACAAAACCTAATACTATTGTTTGGCTTAGGCACCATAACACACGGTGAACTCCAATTCGAATTAGAATATCTAATAATATCAATCTCTAACATATACTTAATTTCTTGTTCAGCAAGTTCACATTTTCCCCTGTTCATTCGATACGGATGTTGTTTTATTGGTTTTGCATCTCCAACACTACATCATGTGTAGCTACGGTGGTTCTTCTAGGGACGTCTGGAAATAAATCTCTATATTTAAAAATTAACTGTTTCATTTGCTGTCTCTGCTGTGGCTGTAAATGAGCTAATTTTTCATCAATATTTTCTAGAATTTTTGAATTTGGTAACCTGACTGATATAATGTTGGGTTTAAACTGAGTTTCAGATGAATCCTCCGTTAAGTTTTTATCAAGATCAGACTCATTATTGATCACAACAGTCATAATAGCATCTTCTCTCTCATAATACGGTTTTGTCATATTTATATGACACAGCTGTGCTGTCTTTCTCCGATCTGGGGTTTTTGCCACATAATCTACATCATTTACCTTAGATTTAATCTCATAAATACCATGAAATTTAGCTTGTAACGGGTTCGTTTGCACTGGGAAAAGAACCAACACCTTATCTCCAGGCTTAAATGACCTCATCCTAAGCTTCCTTATAATACCAAGTCTTCATCTTCTCTTGAGCTAATTTTAAATTTTCCTTGGCCAAGCTACAAGCTTTATACAATCTTTCTTTAAATTTTAAAACATAATCTAGAAAATTAGTGTGTACTTCTTTATTAATCCACTGTTCCTTCAACAAGGCCAAAGGTCCTCGAACTCTATGTCCAAACACAAGTTCAAAAGGACTAAAACCTAATGATTCCTGTACTGCCTTCCTTACTGCAAAAAGTAGTAAATGTATACCTTCATCCCAGTCCTTTTCATTTTCCACACAATATGTCCTAATCATAGTTTTTAGTGTAGAATGAAATCTCTCCAAAGCTCCTTGTGCTTCTGGATGATAGGCTGAGGAAATGATCTGTTTTGCTCCCAGTTTATAAACTATCTGCTGAAACAACCCAGACATAAAATTACTACCTTGATCTGATTGTATTTCTTTAGGCAACCCAAAATAAGTAAAACATTTTATAAGAGCCTTTGTCACAGTTTTGGCTGTTATATTCCTAAGAGGTACTGCCTCTGGAAACCTAGATGCTGTGCACATAATAGTTAATAAATATTGACGTCCAGTTTTAGTTTTTGGCAATGGACCTACACAGTCTACAATGATTTTTGAGAATGGCTCACCGAATACTGGAATTGGTTGCAGTGGGGCCACTGGGGTAACCTGATTAGGTTTACACACAATTTGACACGTTCTACAAAATGTTGCAACATCTTGTCTTAAATTAGGCCAATAAAAATGTTTAGAAACTTTGTTCTTTCTATTCTATTCTTTCTATTTTCTATGTTTCTATGTTTCTATGTTTCTATGTTTCATAGTTTTCTTTACCCCTAAATGACCACCCAAAGGAATACTATGAGCCATAGTTAAAATCTCATTTCGGTAAATTTTAGGAACTACTAACTGATGATTAACTTCCCATTCCTCACTAGCAGGAATTGTAGGCGATCTCCACTTTCTCATTAATACCCCATTTTCAAAATAATATCCTACTGGTACTATTCCAATTTCACTATCTGGAAGAGCTTGTTCTTTTAATTTAACTATCTCAGGATCTCTACCCTGCTCTGCTTTCATCTCCTTCCGAGATAAAGACAAATCTTCCTGATCAGACTTACCACCAAAATCCTGATCAAATAATGTAGGTAAGGAAGTTTCTGATACATCCTCAAAATTCGAATCTTGATTTGAACTGTCATGGGTAACAACCTCATCCTTTACATCAGTCTTTTTAGCCATAGCTCTTGTTAGATCACAGGAAGAATCTGTGTTAGAATCCCTCTGTGGTTCCTCAAAATTTGAATTTGTTGTCAAATGCACTTCAGGAAAAACTTGGCCACCTGCTAAATCATTCCCTAACAAAAGAGAAACATCATTCACAGGTAAACTGGATTGTAATCCTACTTTAACAACCTCTGTAACTAATCCTGACCTTAAATTTACTCTATGTAAATGTACTGGCATAAGGGCAGTCCAAACTCCTCTTATATAATTTACCTCACCAATGTCAGACTCATCACTAAACTTTAGCACACTGTCTAATATTAGTGATTGAGAAGCTCCAGTATCTCTAAGTATCCTTATTGATACTGAATTGGATCTTTCTTTCAAGGATACAAATCTTTCTGTTATAAAATTTTCATATCCCTTCTTAACTTGGTCAGACTTTGACACATCTTCATTAATATTTCCTGAACCCTGTGGCTTTACAGGTTTTTCAATATGCTGCACACTAGTATCTGGGGCTACTTCTTTCTCTTTCCTTTTCAATCAAAAGTAATTAGCTATTACATGTCCAGGCTTCTTACAATAATTACAAATAATAACAAAATGTCTTTCCTTCACATGTCTCCCTTCACCCTCACTTTTCTCACTAACTTCAGATTTAATGTTTGATTTACCTTGACTCTCTGTGCTATTTTTCCTTTTAAAAATTTTACCTGGAGAAAATTTATTCTTGTGAATTAAAACATACTCATCAGCTAACTTAGCAATCTCCTGTAATGTAGCAGTGTCCCGTTTGTTTAAGTATGTTCTCACTTCCAACAGGAATGCTTCTCTTAAATTCCTCCTGCAAAATCAACTCTTTTAATTTATTATACTCCCCATTCACATTTTTAGAGGAAACCCATCTCTCGAAACACACAGATTTCTCATAGGCAAATTCCACATAAGTTTTTTCCACCGATTTCTTCAAATTTCTCAATCTTTCTCTATACATTTCCGGAACCATCTCATACACCTTTAATACATGCTGCTTAACAATATCATAATCCTGTGCTTGCTCAGCATTTAAAGCTGTATAAACTTGTTGTGCCTTGCCTTTGATTACACTTTGTAACATCACTGGCCATTGGTCTTTCAGCCGCTTTAAACTAGAGCAATAGTTTCAAAATGCTGGAAATATTTATCCACTTCAGCTTCATTAAATGGAGGAGCCGAAATAACCTCATGACTGGCAATAAACTGTTTCGTAGAACCAGAAGACTGATTCCCGGACTTTAAGTTCTGCATCTCTAGCTCAAATTTCCTCTGGTTTTCAGCTTTTTCTTCAAATTTCCTTTTTTTTATTAGCCTCTCTTTCTTCAAGTTCCCTTATTTTAATAGCCTCCCTAGCTTCGAATTCCTTCTGTTTATTTACAGCTTCTAACCAACTCTCTTCCAAATCAGCTTCTAATTGCTTTAACTTTACTTGTTCAAGATGTAACTGCATTTCCAGCTTACTCATTGGAAACTTACCTAACATCTCCTCATCAAACAATTTCAAATTAATATAGTGCTCGGTGATTTTTCTTTGTATGAAAGCCTTGGCGGAATTCCTCATAATTCCTTTAATATTCAACTTCCGCGCAATCTCCAATACTTCAGGTTTTCTTGCATTCTCTAAAGACCCCGAGTCAGGCGTCTCCATAAACCCGTCAATATCCATTGTTGCTGAATACAACACACACACCAACCAAACTAAAAAAAAATCGGATATTTCCCTTTTCCAAATCAAAATGGCAATTACCAGCACTTACACCCAAAATCGGAACATCACCCGTGAGCCCCCGCAGATTATGTTACGTAACCAGCAACAATGAATATCAATCGAGACAGGTTATATAAAAACAACCAAACATTTATTAAACACATAAACAATAAAGGAAAAAAACAAACGAAAACCTTAACCAGAAGTTAACCGCTATGCAGCCGTTCAACAAATGGTCACTCGGCACTGGTTCTTAAAGTGTTAAATGCAGAAAAAGTTCTTAAAGAGGTAAAGTCAGATATAGTTCGTAAAATGGTAAATTCGAAAGTCCCACAGACTTATACATTCAATTGGGAGAGACTTCTCTGGAGAAGGATTTCTTCATAGACGTGACTTTCCTGCTGGTTCTGTCCGAAGGATTCGCGATGCAGTAAATAAACAGCTTTAAACAACTGACTAATTTCTTTTAGAGAGAGCAAACCTTTGCATGAACTCTTTGCTCTTTTGGCAAGAGTTATCTCCAATAAAGGTCGCTACTCCTTCAACGAAGAATAAGGTCAATCCTTTGTTAAACTGCCGAATGATGCCGACTCCTCTCAATCCTTCGGTCCTGTACTTCGATAAAGCCTTCACTCTCCCTTCTACTGTTGGCATAGGGAAAATCAGCACATCTGGCCAAAAATTTCCAGTCTAATAATACTGTATCTTGCAATAGAACGCAACACTCCATTTTAAAAATGAAACTGTGTCACAAAAACAAACACGCAACAGAAACGGAGACGCAGCACGTTCTATCTGGAAATCTAAAAACTAAAAACTAACTGCGTCATCTGGGGTCTACCCTTATATACTCGTGGTGCACATGTCATCACGTGACCTCACATCGGCAGGAAAATTACATCAGGTGACCTCCAAAAGACCATTACATCATTCTCACTTAAAAAAAAACGCAGATCTCCTTGAGGCATGTAACAGTCAGGCAGCACCTATGGAAAAGATTAAACTATTTTACTCTTTTCCATAAATCCTGCCTGGCCAGCTGAGTTCCTCCAGCATTTTATATGTATTACCTTGAGTGAGAGGTTGTTGTTGTGGCACCACTCAGCCAGATTTTCAATCTCCCTCCTATATGCTGAATCATCACCAACTTTGATTCGGCCAAAGGACTGTGAAGTCATCAGCAAATTTTAATATGGCATTAGAGCTGTACCTTGCCTCACAGTCATAAGTATAACACAAGTAGAGCAGGGGGCTGAGCACACAGTCTTGTGGTGCTTCTCTGCTGATGAAGATTGCGGAAAAGATGTTGTTGCCAATCTGAACTAACTGGGGTCTGTAATTGAGGAAATTGCGGATCCAGTTGCACAAGGGGGTATTGAATAAAACTTAGTGTGTGCCTGTAAACTGACAGAAATTTTATGTGAGTCCTGACGAAGGGTCTCGGCCCAAAACATCGACTGTACCTCTTCCTAGAGATGCTGCCAGGCCTGCTGCGTTCACCAGCATTTTTTGTGTGTGTTGCTTGAATTTCCAGCATCTGCAGATTTCCTCATGTTTGAATTTTATGTGAGCTTGTGTTTAATCACATCTTGCAATACTCAAGAGCTGAGCTAAGAGCAAATTGTTAGAAGTGGCAGATAGGCAGTAACTAAAGTTGAAAAAAAAGTTCAGTCCTGCCACATCTTTGGAAAGAGAAGCAGGGTTACAGTTCAACTTGATGGTCTTCCATCAGAAACAAGGCTGAGGTAGATTTGCCTGATAGCTCACTAAACTCTGATTTAAAAATTTAAGCTGATACATTTTACCTCCAAAATTTATCTCTTAACAACTCTACAGTGTCTATATTCAATACCTTGACAGTCCCTAACAGGTCATGGCCACTCAGGGATTGTGAACCAATGTTTCCAACATCTCATTTTTCTCATTTTTGGTTCTACATCAAGGACAAGTTTTTAAGCCATAACATTACTTGTATTTCCAAATTTATCCTATCTAACTGTTTGCACATTGTGGTAAAACCCAGCTATTTTCCTTTAGATATCTTTGTTTATTTCTTTAAAATATTGTCACCCGGAGAAATATGTTGGCTCCATGTTGCTACCAAGCATGAAGCTTAAGGTAACTATTGCAGTGGTTTGCTTAATTGCATTTAGAATGCTAATCATTCGTGCTTGACTGTTACAAATTAGCTCCCGAGAGAGTGGATCAATCTGAGAATCAGTCATAGGATGAGAGCTGGCAGATTATTTATTTCACCAAAACATTCAAATAACATTTAAACATATTTTTCGACACTCATTTCATGGTATCTCTTTCACCTTTGAATTGGGAAATTTTAGGACATACTCTCTGACCTGCAATAATCTTGAATAAGAGTCCTATTTCCTTACAAATTTGCTGGAGGCCTCTTGACCTGAGTAGAGCTTGGTGGCTGTCAGGACCTGTCAATCCCATTCTTCCACTTACTTTTCTCACTCACATCAACCAGCTCCCCCTCCCCCCACCACAACCCATCCCCCACCGATCTCTCCTAATATCTTCCTACACCCGCTACCATAACCCTGTTCGATTTATGTCTACATTTTTACTTCTAACCCTCCCAATCCCCCACCAACCTTTTCTAGTATATTTCTCCTAGTATCTCTCCTGGTATCTTTAGTTAGTCAAATCACAATCAAAGTAAATTTATTACCAAATTATATATATGTCACAATATATTACCCTGAGATTCATTTTCTTGCGGGCATTGACTGTAAATACAAAGAAACACAATAGAATCAATGAAAAACAGCACACCGCAAGATGGACCAATGCGCAAAAGACAACAATGTGCAAACACCAAACGAAAATAGATCAAAACAAAATAATAATAATAATAATGCCATAAATATTAAGAACGTGAGACAATCAGTCCTTGAAAGTGAGTTCATAGGTTGCGGGAATAGTTCAGTGATGCGGTGAGTGAGGTTATCCATTGTGCTTCAAGAGTCTGATGGTTGAGGAGGTAATAACTGTTCCTGAACCTGGTGGTGTGGGTCCTGAGCTCCTGTACCACCTTCTTGACAGCCAGAGAGAAGAGAGCTTGGCTGTGTGGTGGGTGTCTTTGATCATGGATGCTGCTTTCCTGCGACAATGCTCCTTATAGATGTGCTCAATGGTGGGGAGGGCTTTACCTGTGATGGACTGGACCATATCCATTACTTTTTGTGGGCTTTTCCATTCAAGTGCCCCTAGTTCTGCAGATAATCATTGGGCAGAGAGTTCTTCAAGCAAGCATGATTGAAGTCCTCAGCAAAGTTTTGAAAGGTGTAGGGTAGGCAGTTTTTTGTTTATGAATTGTGGCACTGAATACATGAAGTGCTTTCTTAACATTGGCCTTTGGTAATATGTGAAGGAATGTGTTGTTAATAGAGAGAATCCAGAGGAGGTTCACAGGGATGATTCCGGGAATGAAGGGGTTAACATATGAGGAGCAATAACACCTCTGGACCTGTACTCAGTGGAATTTAGGAGAATGCGGGGGGATCTCATTGAAACCTACCGAATGTTGAAAGGACTGGATAGGGTGGATGTGGTGATGGTGGGGGTATCCAGAACTAGAGAGTACAGCCTCAAAATTGAGGGGCACCCTTTAGAACAGAGGTAAGGTGGATTTTTTTTTTTTGCCAGAGAGTAGTAAATCTGCCACAGACTGTGATGGAGGCCAAGTCTGCGCCTATATTTAAGGCATAAGTTGATCATTTCCTGAGCGGTCAGGGCTTCAAAGGATATGGCGAGAAGGCAAGTGTATGGGGTTGAGTGGGATCCGGGATCAGCCATGATAGAATGGCAGAGCAGACTCAAAGAGCTAAATGGCCTAATTCTGCTCCTGTGTCTTATGGTCAGGATCACGCAGGAGATCTCTCTTGGTAAGTAGAATGGACAGCATTTAATCATGAGATGTTCCCAGGTTGGGGGAACAAGAGGACGACAAGACTGCTATGTCTGAGCATCACGAAGAGCTTATCATGAACCTCATGCCCCCAGCTTTTGCCCTCTTTGAATTAGCAGTCCGGTCAATCCAGTGGATTGAGAAGTTCTTGAGTCTAACAGCCATATCCAGCCAGTCCGAATTGAGCCATGTCTCCGTGAAACAGAGGATGCAGCAATTAGCCATTGGTTGCTGTTGGTAGCTATTCGGCAATTAGCATGTTATTGAGTTGGGGAGATAACACATACATGTTTCACACAGCATTAAGGATCAGAATCGAGCATGACTTCCAGAAGTTATGAGGCAGCAACACCAATCACACACCACCACTTCAACCAATACAGTATAAAGAAGGCATTGCCCTTTGGATGAGATGTTTACCTTCTTGACTAAGTGTGAAAACGATCCCATAGTATTTACTTTTTCAAAGGCACCAGATTTTTCCTGCCATTCAAAGTTCAAAGTGAATTTATATCCAAAGTAGGTAGATGACGCCATACACTATATTAAGATTCATTTTCCTGCAGCCATTTACAGGAGAATAAATACAGTAGAGTATATGAGGGACTTTACATAAAGACTGACAGACATCCAATATGCAAAAGACAAATCGTGTAAATAAAAAAATAAATAAGTAATACTGAGAACTTGAGTTGTACTGTCTTTGAAAATGAGTCTGTGGAATCAGTTCAGAATTGAGGTGAGTGAAGTTATCCATGTCGGTTTAGGAACCTGATGGTTGTAGGGTTAATAACATAGAACATAGAATAGTACAGCTCATTACAGGCCCTTCGGCCCACGATGTTGTGCTGACCCTCAAACCCTGCCTCCCATATAACCCCCCACCTTAAATTCCTCCATATTCCTGTCTAGTAGTCTCTTAAACTTCATGAGTGTATCTGCCTCTACCACTGACTCAGGCAGTGCGTTCCACGTACCAACCATTCTCTGAGTAAAAAACCTTCCTCTAATATCCCCCTTGAACTTCCCACCCTTTACCTTAAAACCATGTCCTCTTGTATTGAGCAGTGGTGCCCTGAGGAAGAGGCGCTGGCTGTCTACTCTATCTATTCCTCTTAATATCTTGTATACCTCTATCATGTCTTCTCTCATCCTCCTTCTCTCCAAAGAGTAAAGCCCTAGCTCCCTTAATCTCTGATCATAATCCATACTCTCTAAACCAGGCAGCATCCTGGTAAATCTCCTCTGTACCCTTTCCAATGCTTCCACATCCTTCCTATAGTGAGGTGACCAGAACTGGACACAGTACTCCAAGTGTGGCCTAACCAGAGCTTTATAGAGCTGCATCATTACATCGTGACTCTTAAACTCTGTCCCTCGACTTATGAAAGCTAACTGTTGTTGAACCTGGTGGTGGAGGAATAAAGCACCTGTACCTCCTGCCTAGGGAGAAGGTAGCATGGCCCAGATGATGTAGCATTCTGGTCAATAGTAGATGTTCAGCATCTTAATATTTATATTAAGAAAAAATCAGTAGCTGTGCCAGCAAATCAAAATCATTATATCTCAATAGTCACTGACTGAAAAGCTCTTTTAATATAAATCCATGTTTGTTCTTTTTAAACCTTTGAGATGTATTTCTGTTTTTCTTTTATTTCAGTCACATGGAGTATGTGAAGCATGGTGTGAAGCATATGCAACTCAAATTTTACATTGAAGGCTCTGAGCCAATAAAAGGAACAGTGCACTTGGATGCAAAGGAGGTTAGTTAATATTTTGCTTTTTGTACTGCTTTGTGTAGCCTATTTCGCTAATTCTTAGGTCTTTCTTTTAAGCTGAAAAAAGTGAGGTTTTTTTTTAAGAGTTTGTTTTCCACAGCCTCTGAGTTTCATTCAGTGGATTTGGAGGCAATATAATGCTACATGCTAAATTCTTTGCTGGGGTAATCCAGGCTAGAGTGATAGCTGTGTGGTTTGTTATTAGTGGGGGTCTCGAAGTAGGTTGGTAGCAGAGGTGTAAATCAGTGCATACTGAAGAATGGGAATTTAGACCACGGTTTAACACACGTAGCAACACAACGCTTTACAGTACCTGCAACCCAGGTTCAATTCCTGCAACTGCCTGTAAGGATTTTGTACAATCTCCCTGTGAATGCGTGGGTTTCCTCCGGGTGCTTCGCTTTCCTCCCACAGCCCAAAGACATACTGGTTGGTAGGTTAATTGTTCATTGTAAATTGTCCCATGATTAGGCTAGGACTAAATTGGAGGATTGCTGGGCAGTGTGGCTCGAAGTTCCAGAAGGACCTATTCCACGGTGTATCTCAATAATAAATAAATGAATAAAACTACACTATTAAAATATTTTTTAAAAGTTCTTTATACATTATCCACTGTTAAAAGTAAATTTCACTTGTTCACTAAAATATTTAGTACTGAAATCTGCACCTTTGCCAATCACACATAAAATTAAAACATGTATTTAGAATTAAATGCCCTGGAACATCGATATTTCACATACAGGCCTGCAGTCATTTAGGAGTCTTGGCCACAGAATGTTTCCATATTCATTCCCCCCCGAAACTTGCAGTAACGCTGACTGCATCTTGCCAGAACAAAAGCCCATCAAGTTTCCAATCCAACAGGATGCACCACTTTTAAAATAAATTCCCAGAGTCTTTCACCTTGTTTTAGCTGTTGAGAGAAGATGTAACCGATTCCAGAAGCATTAAGCATCACCTTAGGGCCATTTGTTTTCCATGCCTTGTTACAATGGATGAGAGAAAACTAAATTCACGTTGATAATGAATCAAAATGTCTTATGCTCTTTATTTCAGAACCCAGAAAGTGGAAAGTATGACTTTCGTTACATATTTGTGGACTTTGACACCTATCCTAAAAGAACCATTATTGTTGAAGACAACCGCTGAACGTCATGAATGTGTATTTTTTGATATGCTGGGAGAAAGCCGGAGATCCTTTCATGCTTTAATAAATTAAAGAAAGCCTGTGAATAAGAAATAATTTGGAAAATTAATCTTTTCTCAGAGACTGTCAATGCAATTTATTTGTGAGAAGGTCAGATTCAGAATCTGAAACATAATTACTGTAAACGTTTGGTATATAGACAGTCTGTTAATTAATGTATTCTTTTTATTTTAAGGGACCAATTGTTGGCCCTTTTGAGCAAAGCAAATCGAATCATGTATGTAAAATGAAGTAACTTTATAAATAAAGTATTTTGTGACTGTTGCACTAAATTGTGTTCTACCTTTGTGCTTCAGCTGTCCGAGACTTGCACTGTTCACTCAGCTGAATACAACCAATCTACACACCGTGGCCACTTTATTAGATACCTCCTGTGCTTAATAAAATAACACTGAGTGTATGTTTGTGGTCTTCCGCTACTGTATCTCACACTTTAAGGTTCGACGTGTGTGTTCAGCGATGTTCTTCTGGACACCACTGTTGTAATGTGTGGTTATTTGAGTTGTTGTTGCCTTCCTGTCAGTTTGAACCAGTCCAGACATTCTCCTCTGACCTCTTTCATTAACAGAACTGCTGTTCACTGGATTTTTTTTTTTTTTTGTTTTTTGCACCATTCTCTGTAAACTCTCGAGACTTGTGTGTGAAAATCCCAGAAGATCAGCAGTTTTTGAGATACTCAAATCACTCCATCTGGCACCAACAATTGTTCCACAGCCAAAGTCACATGGATCACATTTCTTGCCCATTCTGATGATTGGTCTGAAGAACAACTGAATTTCTTGACCATGGCTCCATGATCGCTGGAGGCGCTGTCACAATGAGTCGCTGTCACAAGATTAGCTGATTATAGATATTAACATTAAAGAAGTAAGTTATACCTAACAAAGTGGCCACTGAATGTAGTTTGAAGCCTCTACCAACGCAAGCCTGTAGGAGTTCATATCCTTTTTCAACCTCTTACCCTTTCCCATCCTCCCTGAGGTGAATCAGCCAATCTTGGCACTTCCTGCAATCACATTTAATAGCAGAATTTTACCAGCGAGTTGTGGTCTGCTGGCAATGCGAATTGCATTTTGTTGCTCCATAGCAAATACTAATTGAATTATTATGTTTTTGGTTAAAAAACCAAGAAATAAATCAAAATGAAGTTTTAAAAACTCTTGCCTATTGATCTCAGTAGATCACCGAAGTTTAAGTAATAAGAAATAGACCTCTAGACTTATTAAAGCCTGAGCCCCCTTCAAAGACTGACTGACCTTGAGGAGAGAAGGATGCCACTGATATACAAACCATATAAATACCTGTCCTGAGAATGTAGAATAGAGTCTTTGAACTGGTTCAGGAGTTTTCATGGTGCATGCTGGAAGAATTGAGGCACAATATCTCATAGAAGTGGATCGTGGATAAAGTGAAGCACCTTAATCTATATCCTTCTTGATAAAATAACTGAAGAGAGGGAATGACTATCTTGCAACAGATTTATTTATGAACTTTAGCTGTGTCATCTGTGCCTCAATTGCCCCTTTTGTTAGACATTCGTCCAGACAAAATTCTTTCTATTGATGTACATTTGAGTCAAATGCATCAGTGCATTGCACTCTATGTCTCACAATTGACCCTAATGACTGGAGATGAACTAGGCATTTGAGCTGGAGTCTTCTCACCTGGAAGATTAAGAGTTTGGGATCCATGGTGACTTGGATGTTCGGATTCAGCATTGGCTTGCCCATAGAAGTGGTTGACAGGACTTATTCTAACTGGAGGTCCCTGACTAGTGGTGCCCCACAGGGATTCCTCTGCTGTTTGTGATTAATGTAGATGTTTGGTTAGTAGGTTCGCAGATGGTGCAAAGGTTTGTGGTGTTGTAGGTAGTGCACAAGATTGCCAAAAGATGCAACTGAATATAGATCAGTTGCCGATATGGGTGGAAAAATGGCAGATAGAATTTAACCTGGCCAAATGTGAAGTATTGCACTTTGGGAGATCAAATGTAAAGGGATAGTACACTGAAAATGGCAAGACCCTTCACAGTGCTGATGTAGAGAGGATCTCGGGATCCTAGTCCAAAGCATCCTGTAGGTGTTGGCACATATTGATAGGGCAAGAAGGAAGGAGCATGGCATACGAGGCACTGAGTTCAAGGGTTGTAATGTTACGTTTAAGCTTTATACAGCTCTTGTTAGGTGCCACTTGGAGTTCTGTACTCAGTTCTGATTTCCCCATTATAGAAAGGATGCCAAGGCTTTGGAGAAGTTTACCAGGACACTGCCTGAATTAGAGGACATGTGCTACAAGAAGAAGTTGGACAAACGTGGCTTGTTTTCTACAGGGTGCCTGTAATACTCTGCCAGAATACAAACATTATGTAGGCAGAAGGGATTTGCTGGACATTTCATTGCTAGTTTAATTAGTTCAGCACGTCATGAGCTGAAGAACCTGTTCCTGAGTGGTACTGTCCTGTGTTCTATCATGGGTTTAAGAGCTGCTCCAAAGACCTAAGCTAAGCCAATATTCATATTAGATCAGATTATGAGGACACGCAGTCCTCTTTTATTGTCATTTAGTAATGCATGCATTAAGAAATGATACAATGTTCCTCCATTATGATATCACAGAAACACAAGACAGACCAAGACTGAAAAACTGACAAAAACCACATAATTATAACATATAGTTACAACAGTGCAAAGCAATACCGTAATTTGATAAAGAACAGACCATGGGCACGGTAAAAAAATGTCTCAAAGTCTCTCGAAAGTCCCATCATCTCACGCAGACAGTAGAAGGAAGAAAAACTCTCCCTACCATGAACCTCCAGCGCCGCAAGCTTGCCGATGCAGCACCCTGGAAGCACCTGACCACAGCCGACTCTTGAGTCCGAAAACTTCGAGCCTCTGACCAGCGCTCCGACACTGAGCACCATCTCTGTCGAGCACTTCGACCTCGGCCCCAGCCGCCAAGCAGTAGGCAAACCCGAGGATTTGGGGCCTTCCCCTCCGGAGATTCTCGATCGCACAGTAGCAGCAGCAGTGAAGTGGGCATTTCAGAAGTTTCTCCAGATGTTCCTCCGTGCTTCTCAACATCTGTCTGCATCAAATCAGGATTGTGCATAGTACCCTACTTAACAAATACAGATATCTTTCGGAGCGGCCGTGCGCACTGCGTCGTGCCGCCGTCTCTCCTCCAAACATAATGTAGTATTACAGAGTACTACCTTTTAGATGAGGTATTAAACTCAAATCATTTACCCTAATTCAAAAGATCCTCAGGCATTATTTCCAACATGGCCCTGTGCTCTGGTTAAAATACGTTTGTATACATTAGACTCTACGTCAGAAAAAGTCATCACGTTGCTTTTCTGAAAGCCTGCTGCATGCAAGTTGGTCTTTACTTACTATATTACCATCAACTAATTAATTTAAATTAGATTGTCATGTATTTTTGTAGTTTGAGGTTATATAAAACATATATCTGACCTATATTGTAATCTGATGAAAGCTTAAGTAAAGAGAAATTTTGAATTTATTTATTTATTTAGAGATACGAATGAGTTGCAACTCCAAGCAACTCACCTAGTTAACACCTGCCTAATGACAGGACAATCTACAATGACCAAATAACCTCCCAACCAGTAGGTCTTCGGACTGTGGGAAGAAGCCAGAGTTCCTGGAGGAATCCCACACGGTTCACGGGGAGGACGTACAGGCTCGTTACAGCTGGTGCCAGAATTGAACTCCAAACTCTGGAGTGCCCCAGGCTGTAATAGCGTCTCTCTGCCCGCTATGCTACCGTGGCATCCTATGGCAACTCGCACAACACAGCAGTGTAATATTCTTATAAACCATTTGTTAGCAAGGTACAGCATTACAAAGTGTTAATTAGGTACAATACTTTAATCTGCTTTCATCTCAGTTAATGTGAATCACTGGTAAAAAGAACTTGTTATAGAGATCCGTCCATGACCTGAGTAGTTTACAACAAGTGAGTGTAGCAAGATGCCTCAAACTACAATTATATAAATGAATATCAAATTTAATTTAGTTTGTAGAAGAATAAGTGTTCACTAGGGCAGCATTATTTCTTGGCTATAATAAGGCCATTAGTTCTTGTATAATTGCTTGAGAAAGCAGTCTCAATGAAGGGTCTCAGCCCAAAAACATCGATCATTCACTCCTCTCCATAGATGCTGCCTGGCCTGCTGAGTTCCTCCAGCATTTTGTGAGTGCTGCTTTGATCATATTTTAAGTTCTGCACAAAAGTGAAAACATCAATAGTGCAGTGTATAGGACCCAGACAAAACAAAAAGATAAAACTTCAATGAGGGGGCGTTCCCTCACTACCACATTTATCATTCATCAGTAAGGCTGTTTACCAAAGGTTGATGGTTCAAGCCCACCCAGGGATACTGGCAATCTATCACCTTACGGCACCACGGTAGCATAGTGGTCAGCACAGTGTTTTACAGTGCCAGCTGTAAAATCAATCAGGGTTCAATTTCCACCGCTGTCTGGAAGGAGATTGTACATTTTCCCCATGGGTTCCCCCCATTGCTCTGGTTTCCTCCCACACTCCAAAGATGTACAGGTAAGGCTTAGAAAGTTGTTGGCATGCTATGTTGGAGCTGGAAACCCAGCAACATTTGGAGGCTGCCTCCTGTCACGGTGTACGCTGAAAAACTACTGAATCCAGATGCAGAGGAACGACAGACCCCCATATTGAGACAGAGACAGGAGTTTATGCATAGGAATTCCAACTGAACATGGGTGCCTTGACCAAGTGATAGAACAAGACCAATCATTCTTGAAATACAAGGACCCTGCAATAAGCATTAATTGGGAACCCACTTTAAATAATCACAGTACGCGGAAAACCCGATCCAGTCACAATAAACTTGACAAGGTTAAAGAGACAGCACAAGGGCTTAACAACGCTAGATAAGGCAGCAATTAACAAATCCAGGTGCACTGGCCTGCAGGGCTCATGACAGGTCAGACAGCACATCCTCTGATTGGCACAAAAAATACATTTCACTGTGTGCTTCAATATATATGTGACAGACAAAGCCGATTTGATCTCTTATCTTCTATTGTAAGCCTGTTTTACATATTAAGCTGTTCAACTGGGCCTTGAATTCATCATCAAATCCTCAGAGAGTTGGTTCTAGGGTAATGTTATGTTCCAAAGGATCAAAGGTTTCAGGACGAATTGTAAGCATGTAAAAGACTACAGATGGTGAAGTTTGGAGCAAAAAAATGTAAACTGCCAGAGGAACTCCACGGCTTCAGCAGTAATGAACCCATCAACGATAAGGTTAGCACAAAGCTTTACAACGTCAACATTGCAGCTGGAGAAGTTACTGTGTACATAAGTAGTGCTGTGAATTAAATGCTTATTAAAGGATAAACTGAAAAAGAACTGAGCAAGGACTGAAGTCACGTGATGGCCAAGGTGTAACATAAAATTACTTTTCTTAATCGGGGCCCGATCACCACGAATCATGGTGTGCCTTCCTTCTGTTGGATCACTCCAGGTGGCAGAAACCTGTGGAGAAGCGGACTGGACACCTTGGGTTGATTTCACACAACAGTTAACTAAACTGTCGGACATAATGTATATAACCTTATATTAACCACAGGGATAAAAACAGACAATGCCAGAAGCCCAGGTAGCATCAGTGGAAAGAGAAAATATGTTACATACGCCTGGAGCAAAAACAGCAATGAAGTAGTAGGGTGAAACGTTTTTACCGAGGCATGTCAGCCATGCTGGACAACTTACAGTGCGGGAGCTGCAAACTCACAACGGCACTGGAGGTCGAATCATTTACCACAATCGATCTGATAGGGTTCAAAATAGATAATGTTTCAATTCATGGAGCCTTTGTCAGAACTGGGAAGGAAACAGACAAGTTGTTTCTCAGTAGCAGAGAAGGTGATGAAGGAATTTCTCCCCCCATCTTTTCTTTTTTTGTAGACTAACTTGTTTTTCTTTGTTACGTAGTTCCGATGAAGGATCCGTTTCCTGAAATATTAACTGTTTTTCTTGTTGTCACTGCTGCTTGGCCTGCTGAGTGTTTCCAGCATATTCTATTTACTTCAAGTTCCTAGGCTGGGCAGTTTTTAAAAATTTTCTTTTAACCTCAAGGAAGCAAGAGTAGATGCGGGACAACCTGGCCCCTTTTTGCAATGGAGAAGTAATCAGGAAGGAACTTATTAGAGAGTAGCTTTATTTGGCACATGTATGTCAAAACTGAAAAGTCTGAGGGCAGATAAGTCAACTTGACCAGATGGTGTACGCTCCAGGGTTCTGAAAGAGGTGGCTGAAAAGATTGTGGAGGCTTTGGTAATGATCTTTCAAGAATCAATTGGTTCTGGCATGGTTCCTGAAGACTGGAAAATTCCAAATGTCACTCCAGTCTTCAAGAAGGGAGAGAGGCAGAAGAAAGGAAATTATAGGCCAGTTAGTCTGACTTCAGTGGTTGCGAAGATCTTGCAGTTGATTGTTAAGGATGTGGTTTTGGGGTACTTGGAGGCACATGATTAAACAGGCCATAAACAGCATGGTTACCTTAGGGGAAAATCTTGCCTGACAAACCTGTTGGAATTCTTTGAAGAAATAACAAGCAGGGTCGACAAAGGAGAATCAGTGAATTGATTGTTCAATTGAATTGACTTTATTACTTACATCCTTCATATACATGAGGAGTAAAAATCTTTACATTACATCTCAGTCTAAATGTGCAATGTACAATTATAGTAATTTATAACAAATATTATGTGCAACAGGATAGTCAATATAACGTAGAAATATGATTGTATCAGCATGAATTAACGAGTCTGATGGGCTGGTGGAAGAAGCTGTCCCGGAGCCTGTTGGTCCTGGCTTTTATGCTGCGGTACCGTTTCCCAGATGGAGGCGGCTGAAACAGTTTGTGGTTGAGGTGACTCAGGTCTCCAATGATCCTTCGGGCCCTTTTCACACATCTATCTATGTAAATGTCCTGAATAGTGGGAAGTTCACATCTATAGATGCACTGGGCTCTCCGCACCATCCTCTGCGGAGTACTGTGATTGAGGGATGTACAGTTCCCATACCAGGGAGTGATGCAGCCAGTCAAGATGCTCTCATTCATACCCCTATAGAAAGATTTTTGAATCTGAGGGCCACACCAAACTTCTTCAACCGTCTGAGGTGAAAGAGGTGCCTTTTTCACCACACAGCCGATATGTACAGACCACGTGAGATTCTCGATGATGTTTATGCCGAGAAACTTAAAGTTGTTCACCCTCTCAATCCCAGATCCATTGATGTATATGGGGTTAGCCTGTCTCCATTCCTCCTGTAATCCCCAACTAGCTCCTTTGTTTTTCTGACATTGAGGGAGAGGTCGTTTTCTTGACACTACCGTGTCAGGGTGATGACTTCTTCTCTGTAGGCTGCCTCATTATTATTTGATATTAGGCCAATCAGTGTAGTGTTGTCAGCAAATTTAATTAGCAGATTGGAGCTCTGGGTGGCTACACTGTCATGGGTATACAGAAAGTAAAGGAGGGGACATAGTACACAGCCCTGAGGGACACCTGTGTTGAGGGTCAGAGAGGCAGAGGTGAGGGAGCCCACTCTTACCACCTGCTGGTGATCTGACAGGAAGTCCAGGATCCAGCTGCGCAAGACAGGGTGAAGGCCGAGGTCTCTGAGCTTCTTGTCAAGCCTGAAGGGAATTATGGTGTTGAATGCTGAACTGTAGTCCAAGAACATCATTCTCACATAAGTATCATTCTTCTCCAGATGTGTAAAAATGGGGAGTAGAGCTGTGTCTATTGTGTCATCTGTCCATCGGTTGTGTCGGTAGGCAAATTGTAGGGGGTCCAGTGTGGGTGGTAGCAAGCTGAAGATGTAGTCCTTTACCAGCCTCTTGAAGTATTTTCTTATTATTGAGGTGAGTGCGACAGGACGCCAGTCTTTCAGACACGTTACCTTGGTCTTTTTAGGTACAGGAACAATGGTGGATGTTTTGAAGCAGGGGAACACTCTACACTGGGAGAAGGAGAGATTCAAAATGTCTGTAAATATGCCAGCCAGTTGTGCCACGCACATTCTGAGTACTCGCCCTGCCGTCTGGTCCCACAGCCTGCGACTGTCCTCCCGTTGGAATCACCTGCGTACTTTGGCCTCAGAGATGACCAAGCTGCTGGTTTCATCATCTGCAGGTCTCCTCAGGGGCTCAGTGTTGGCAACATTGAATTGAGCGTAAAGAAGATTTAGCTCCTCTGGGAGAGAAGCAGCAAAGTTGTAAACTCCACTGCGCTTAGCTTTGAATTCTGCGATGGTGTGCAGACCTTGCCATAAGCTGCAAGTGTTGTTGGTAGAAAGTTGACTCTGAATCTTGTATGTATTGTTGTTTTGCTGCCTTGATGACCTTGTGCAGATCGTAGCTGTATTTCTTGAGTTCATGTTGTATGCTTGAAACTTTCAAGATGCCACACATGAGGCTGCTCAACAAGTTAAGAGCCCATGGTATTACAGGGAAAATACCAGTATGGACAAATCATTGGCTGATTGGCAGGAGAATAAAGGGAGCCTTTTCCGGTTGGCTGCTAGTGACTAGTGGTGTTCCACAGGGGCCTGTGTTGAGACCCATATTTTTACGCTATACGTTATATTTGGATGACAGAATTCATGGCTTTGTGGCCAAGTTTGAGGACAATATAAAGATAGGTGGAGGGTCAGGTAGTTTTGAAGAAGTAAAGAGGCTACAGAAGGACTTAGATTAGGAGACTAGACAGAGAAGTGGCAGATGGAATATAGAGTGATGGACTTTGGCAGAAGAAATAAAACTGTAGACTATTTTATAAATGGAGAGAAAATTCAAAAAAACTGTGGTGCGAAGGGACTTGGGAGTCCTCATGTAGGATTCCTTAAAAGTTAATTTGCAGACTGAGTCAGTGGTAAGGAAGGCAAATGCAATGTTAGCATTCATTTTGAGAGGGCTAGAATATAAAGGCAAGGATGTAATGTTAAGGCTTTATAAGGCACTGGTGAGGCCTCACCTGGAGTACTACGAGTGGTTTTGGACCCATTATCTAAGAAAGGATCTGTTGATATTGGAGGGGGTTCAAAGGAGGTTAATGAAAATGATTCTGGCATTGAAAGGCTTGTCATATGGAGAGTGTTTAATGGCTCTGGGCCTCCACTCACTGGAATTCAAGAATGAAGGGTGACATTATTGAAACCTATTGACTGTTGAAAGACCTTGATAGAGTGGATGTGAAGAGGATGTTTCCTAGGATAGGGGAGTCTTAAGATCACAGGACACAGCCTCAGAATAGAGAGGCATTCTTTTAGAACGGAGATGAGAAGGAATTTCTTTAGCCAGAGTAGGGAATCTATAGAATTTTTGTGGAGGCCAAGCGATCAGGTATATTTAAGGCAGAGATTGATTAGTTAGGGCAAGAGGGATAAGGGGAGAAGGGAGCGGATTGGGACTGAGAGGGAAAATGGATCTGCTATGAAGAAATGGTGGAGGAGGCTCTATAGGCCAAATGGCCTAATTCTTCTCCAGTGGTCTTATAGAAACATACAGTGAAAAGCATCATTTGCATCAGTTGAAATCAGCAAGGATTGAGTTAGTGGCAGCCCCAAAATGTCACCACACTTCCAGTGCCAACATAGAATGTCCACAACTTACTAACCCTAAATGTACTCCTTTGGGAGGAAATCTGAGTGCTCAGAGGCAACCCACGCAGTCACGGGGATAAAGTACAAACTTCTTACAGACAGTGGCGGAAACTGAGCCCCAATCTTACAGCTGGTGTAACTCTCGATTAGGCTAGCCGCTTAATGTAGGGGAAGACAGCCCTCAACCCAGCCAAATTTAAGAAATCTTGTTCGGGTGGATGCTGTGTGATGTGTCCTCTGTTACAAATCAGTACCACGAAATAACGAACAGTACACAATACACGATTAAATGATTGAGCTTTATAATTCTTAATTTGACTATATGGTTAGTAAAGAAACAGAATAAGAAAAGGGCCCATTCTCAAGAATGGTCTAATGTGCAACATTGGAGCTCACGGTTCCGCTCATTTGCTCCCCGTTGACCTCCTCCGAGCGTAGCCGACCCTCGGATCCCAGCTCCAAGTCCACTCCGTCTGGCGGTCTACCAACTCTCTCCGTTCACGTCTACTCCCCTCAGCTCTCCCCAGCAAAAGACCGCAAAATCCCTGCTCCCAGACCCACAGGAAGGAACAACATCCCACTCATTGGCTAGCATACATTCCAAAGCCCCCGTTATCTCTCGTCATGACCCAAACATTGCTGCTACAGGGAAATCATTATATTAGCAGTGAAACCTTACAGAGAGGCCATTACTTTAGCAGTAAAGCCTTTCAGCGCATTACACTGGCACTGTAAAGCACTGTGCTAATCACTATGCTACCATGCTCACACAGGGGATTGGGTGGAGGTTAGGGACAAATAGAAGGAACAATACGTTTGCACTCAAGGTATTCGGTATGTACTAAGAATCTATAGTGGAAGCTCAGTATGTTTACAGACAGAGACCTTTATCTAGGTTTGGTGATGATATTAAATTAGGTGGTCCAGTAAATAGTGTAGCAAGAGCACAAGGTTGTAAAAGGACATTGATAGATGACTGGGAAATAATATGGCAGATGGAGTGCAATGTAAAAAAAATCTGAGATCATCCACTTTTGACCTACGAAAGATAAATCAAACAATTCTTTTTAATAGCATGAAGCTAGGAACTGCGGATGAGCAGAAACTTTAGCCGTCCAAGTACATAAATCACTAAAAGCTGGTAGACAGGTACAATAAATAACTTTAGAAGATAATGGAATGTTGGCCTTTACCTTAAATGGGTCGAATACAAAGGAGTGCGAGTGGTGCTGCGGCTGGAGTAAACTCTCGGTAGTCCTCATCTGACCCAGTGCATCTCAGAAAGGGGATGTTGCTTTGATTTCTGTGGTTAAATGTTAATGAAACTGCTATATCCAAAAGCTTCCTTCTGGAGAGCACTGTAGGGCTATTAAAACAAAATCTTCACGCCATCTTAAACATTCCTTCTCCTGGGCAGCAAATCCAGAGTAACACGTACTAAATGCTGGAAGGACTCAGCTGGTCAGGCAGCATCTGTGGAAAGGAATAAAGAGTCAATGTTAATCTGATCAATCATCTTTTAGTAAGCCCTGTCCATTACCCCATCTCTGCACTGTAGACACTTAAAACCACTTTTTATAATGCTGCTTCCATTGTAAATATATGCTGGTATTTATGTATTTATGCAAATTTTATTCCATATCCATAGTTCAACTCTCACTTTATATTTTATATAATTCCTTATTCTTTATAACTGTTGAATGATTTTTGTTGCATGTCTGGTAACAACAACTATTCCACAGTCAAAATCACTTGGATTTTTGTAAATGACACTTATTAACTCTTGGTTTTTTATTATTCCAAATAAAGGACAAAATAGTAGAATCAATTTGATCCTGAACACCAACTGAGCCAGTTGACCATGTCTGCATGTTTTTATGCATTGAGTTGCTGCCACATGATTGGCTGATTAGATACTTGCATTAATGAGCAGGTGCACAGGTATACCTGATAAAGTGGCCACTGAGTGTTTGTGGTGAGTAAAGTTGATCCCTGATCCTAGATCCTCAATGAAACCACAAGCATTCATTCATGGTAACCTGGGCAACAGTGATTTCCACATTTTGAATAATTCACCTGAATACAGGTATCAGTAAGATGCCATCAGTAATTCGTCACAGGAGCATCAGGGATCTGGACTCCTTGTGGTCTTAAATGGTCACTTGCTGAGTCTCCCTACATCAGGTTAAGTGTCACAGTTGCTTTGTTCCCCACTTAACTTGAAATGAAGGAATCAAATATGAGAGCTTTAGGTTAGAGTTCAAATATGCAAAAGCCTTGAAGCAAACAATTTCTGGGAATTCTGAACACTGTAGAATCACAAACTGCCGGTTCACATTTTATTTCAGCATTTAGAACTGTCTGAACTCTGCAGTATTACATCCAGTGACTACTTTATTGGGTACACCTGTACACCAGCTCGCTAACGCAAATATCAAATCAGCCAATCATGATGCAGCAACTCAATGCATAAAGCATGTAGACATGGTCAAAAGGTTAATTTGTTGTTCAGACTAAATATCAGAACGGGGAAGAAATATGATCTAAGTGACTTTGACCATGGAATGATTGTTGGTTCTAGATGGGATTGTTTGAGTATCTCAGAAAAAGCTGATCACCTGGGATTTTCATGCACAGCAGTCTCTAGCGCTTACTAAGAATGGTGCAAAAAACAATAAACATCAAGTGAGTGGCAGTTCTGTGAGTGAAAACGCCTTGTTAGTGACAGAGGTCAGAGGAGAATTTGCAGACTGGTTACAGCTGACGGGAAGATGGCAGTAACTCAAGTAATCATGCTTGAAACCATGCTGTGGTTGGACTACAGCAGCAAAAGATCACAAACATTCACAGTGACCACTTTATTAGATCAGGAGGTACCTAATAAAATGGCCACTGAGTGTACAGTAATTCTGTTAAAATACAACTCTGTTCCTCTTAGAAAAAAAGGCAAGTAATACATGTTTAAGGAACCATGGTTTTTGAGAGATGTTGAGGTCCTGGTTAAGCAAAAGAAGGAGGTGCATAGCAGGTATAGGCAGATAGGAATTAATGAGGTATTGAGGAGTATAACAAATGCAAGAGAACACTTAAGAAGGAAATCAGGAGGCCTAAAAGAAGGCATGTGTTTGCTCTAGTAGACAAGGTGAAGGAGAATTCAAACAATTCAACAGATATATTAAAAGCAGAAGGATAGCAAGGCACAAAATTGGTCCTTTTAAAGATCACAATGGTCATCGATGTGTGGAGTCGAAAGATGGGAGAGATCTTAAATAGATTTTTTACATATGTATTTATTTGGGAGATGGACACAGAGTCCAAGGTGAGACAAGACAGCAGTGAGGTTATGGACCACATACAGATGACAGAGGAGGAGGTATTTGTTGTCTTGAGGGAAATTAGGTAGATAATTCTCCAGGACCTGACAAGTTTTCCCTGCAACCTAGTGGGAGACTAGTGCAGAAATTGCGGGGGCCCTAACAGAGATATTTAAAACATCCTTAGGAATAAGTGAGATGCTTGGAAGATTGGAGGATAGCTAATGTTGTTCCGTTTTTTAAAGAAAAGCCTAAGAATAAATCAGGAAATTATAGCCTGGGGAGCCTAACTTAAGTAATGCAGAAGTTATTGGAAAGTATTCCAAGGGACTGGATATATAATTGCATTTGGATAGACAGGGACTGATAAGGGATCTTATAGTTTTTGAGAAAGTTACCCAGGAATATGATGAAGGCATGGCAGTGGATGTTGTCTACATGGACTTTAGCAAGGCATTTGACAAGATCCCGCATGGGAGGTTGGTCAAGAATGTTCAGTCACTTGGCGTTCAAGATGAGGTAGTAAATTAGATGAGACATTGGCTTCATGAGAGAAGCCAGAGAGTGGTAGTAGATGGTTGCCTCTTTGGAGGCCTGTGACTTGTGGTGTGCTGCAGTGATCAGTGCTGGATCAGTTGTTGTTTGTCATCTGTATCAACTGTCTGGACAATATTGTACTAAACTGGAACAGGAAATTTGTGGATGACATCAAGATTGGGAGCTTAGTGGACAGTGAGGAAGGCATCAAGGTTTGCCGCAGGATCTAGACCAGCTGGAAAAATGAGCTGAAAAATGACAGAAAGAATTTAATGCAGACAAGTATAAGGTGTTGCACTTTGGGAGGGCAACCAGAGTAAGATTTACACAGTGAGCGGTAGGGCACTGAGGAGTGCAGTAGTGTTCCGTTTTGTAACTCCAAAACTAATCGAGAAAACATCTCAGGATCCAGGAAAATCTTACTTTACTGAGGTGCTGACATATGACATGGTGGCATCATAACATGTGCCATTTACATACTTCTTACATATAACCCATAATGAATTATGTAAATAAACAGAGCATGCTTAATCAAACAATATATTTACAAATATGCAACACACCTCCCTGCTTAGTTACAAACTCCAACTCAACGTAAATATGCAATGCATTGCTGTCTAGTCATGTTATACATAAAAACAAAGAAACATAGAAAATAGGTGCAGGAGTAGGCCATTCGGCCCTTTGAGCCTGCACCGCCATTCAGTATGATCATGGCTGATCATCCAACTCAGAACCCTGTGCCTGCCTTCTCTCCATACCCACTGATCCCTTTAGCCACAAGGGCCATATCTAACTCCCTCTTAAATATAGCCAATGAACTGGCCTCAACTGTTTCCCGTGGCAGAGAATTCCACAGATTCACCACCCTCTGTGTGAAGAAGTTTTTCCTAATCTCGGTCCTAAGAGGCTTCCCCTCTATCCTCAAACTGTGACCCCTCGTTCTGGACTTCCCCAACATCGGGAACAATTTTCCTGCATCTAGCCTGTTCAATCCCTTTAGGATTTTATACGTTTCAATAAGATCGCCCCTCAATCTTCTAAATTCCAACGAGTATAAGCCTAGCCGATCCGGTCTTTCATCATATGAAAGTCCTGCCATCCCAGGAATCAATTTGGTGAACCTTCTTTGTACTCCCTCTATGGCAAGAATGTCTTTCCTCAGATTAGGGGACCAAAACTGCACACAATACTCCAGGTGTGGTCTCACCAAGGCCTTGTACAACTGCAGTAGTACCTCCCTGCTCCTGTACTCGAATCCTCTCGCTATGAAGGCCAGCATACCATTCGCTTTTTTCACCGCCTGCTGTACCTGCATGCCCACTTTCAATGACTGGTGTATAATGACACCCAGGTCACGTTGCACCTCCCCTTTTCCTAATCGGCCACCATTCAGATAATAATCTGTTTTCCTGTTTTTGCCACCAAAGTGGATAACCTCACATTTATCCACATTAAATTTCATCTGCCATGAATTTGCCCACTCACCTAACCTATCCTGCATCCTCTTAGCATCCTCCTCACAGCTAACACTGCCGCCCAGCTTCGTGTCATCCGCAAACTTGGAGATGCTGCATTTAATTCGCTCATCTAAGTCACTAATATATACACACAGTATACTACAATAATACAACTACTATATAGACATCCACACCATAGTAAGTTTTAAATCGTCCCATTCAGGCCTAAAGATTTAATCACTGTGGAGGATTTCTGACTCTACTGGGACAACATCTTTCCTGACAAGGAGGATGTCATCCCACTTGTCAGTTGAGACTTCTGGCTGTGAAGCAATCTCAGGTTCTTAAGCCTCCTCTGTGATAGAAACATAGAAACATAGAAAATAGGTGCAGGAGTAGGCCATTCGGCCCTTCGAGCCTGCACCGCCATTCAGTATGATCATGGCTGATCATCCAACTCAGAACCCTGTACAGCCTTCCCTCCATACCCCCGATCCCTTTAGCCACAAGGGCCATATCTAACTCCCTCTTAAAGATAGCCAATGAACTGGCCTCAACTGTTTCCTGTGGCAGAGAATTTAACAGATACACCACCCTCTGTGTGAAGAAGTTTTTCCTAATCTCGGTCCTAAAAGGCTTCCCCTTTATCCTCAAACTGTAACCCCTTGTTCTGGACTTCCCCAACATCGGGAACAATCTTCCTGCATCTAGCCTGTCCAATCCCTTTAGGATTTTATACGTTTCAATAAGATCTGCCCTCAATCTTCTAAATCCCAACGAATATAGGCCTAGTCAATCCAGTCTTTCATCATATGAAAGTCCTGCCATCCCAGGAATCAATCTGGTCTCCAATTGACTCTGGTCTCCTCACCTGATTGATGTGTTGTCACCAGATGACATCAGACGCAACCTCCGCTGCATAGAGGATTTGTCCAGTTCTGTCCTTAATCTTTCCACCTGCCCACTTTTGATCACTTCTGTGGTCCCTCGCAAGGGCTGCTCATCCAGGAGTAAATTATTGAAACTCATTGTTTCAGATGTTTGTCCTGCACACTCCTTCTGAGATTGGGTTTGAGGAGATTCAAGCATGAGCACAAGGGAGGACCCAGGAACAGCGTAGTTGGTGAGTTGTTGGATGTGGAGTGTACTGCACTTGGTGTCTTCTGGATGTGTTGGCCTGCTGAACAGTGCACAGCAAGCTGCTCAATCTGCTGATCTATCCCAGGCCACCAGACAAAGCTTTGAGCCAGTGTTTTAATTTTGACAATGCCTTGATGAGAAACATGTAGATCCTCCAACACTTTAGCTCTCAGCTTGGATGGTTCAACGACTCTCAATTCCCACATAAGGCAATTTTGAGAGTAGATATCCTGCACGCGCCTGTCAGAATAAAAGGTAAAGATAACACATGTAGGGAACCTTGGTTTTCAAGTTCATCCTGGCTCTGCTAGAAATGAGAGAACTGGAATTTCTGTTGCTCATTCCAGCCCATGTAGACCTGAGACAGTGTGGGGTATTTTCTGGTTTCCCTTTGGATCATCTCTGCCGTAATAGGGAGATTTTTAGGGGAATACATCAAGAGGAGTGTCCATTTTTGTAAATTTTTGGGGTATTTCTTTTTCCAAGGATAAGTAGGACAATACATCAGTTTTTCCATGAATAGTCGTCCTCTTGAATTCAAACTGGTAACTGTGTCCTCCAAAAAACAGAGCCTATCTTTGCATTTTTGCTGCCACTGTTAGTGAAACCCTTCTGTGGATTGAAAATGGACACTAGTGGTTGATGATCATTAACGAGGGTAAACTCTCTCCCATACAACGACTGGTTGAAACGTTTTACACCCCAAATCATATCTAAGGCCTCTCTGTGAATCTGTGCATAGTTTTCTCTGCAACGGTAAGGGCAGGCGTTCACATCCATCACTCATTACATGACAGGACTGCGAGATGTCACAGACAAGCTTCACTGGACAATGTGGATCATAATGTACAGTGTCTGATGTCACATTTTCCTTCACCTTTTGGAAAGCCACCTCACACTGCTTTATCCATTGCCATTTCTTCCTGATCTTCAGTAATCAGTTCAACGGTAGAGCTCACAAAAGCTGAAGTGGACTCCCCTGCCTTTTGCTTGCACTTATAAAACCTTCTTTATATTTGCACAGTTAGAACAGTAGGGATGCCTTTCCTTCTGAGTCACACAGAGCCAAACTCCGCATCACAGACCTGACCGCTGTGACTTTCCTCTGCTAGGCCATTCCCCCCCCCCCCCCAACAGTATCCAAAGTGATATACCTGTTGTTGAGGGGGATGGCCACAGGGTACTCTGCACTGGCTCCTTAACCCCTTTCCCCTTCCTGACTGTCACCCAGTCTGGGCCTTTCCACATACCACAAGAGGAGCATCCAACTATAGACAGACCTCCAGTGTCTCTGATGACTATGACTGCAAGAAGTGCATCCAGCAACAAGTTCTAACACTCCGCATTGAGGAGCTGGAGCTGGAACTGGATGAACTCCAGATCATTCAGGAGGCTGAAGGGGTGGTAAATAGGGCATATAAAGAAGTAGTTACACTCAAGGTGCAGGACACAGGAGACTGGGTGACAGTCAGGAAGGGGAAAGGGGTTAAGGAGCCAGTGCAGAGTATCCCTGTGGCCATCTCCCTCAACAAGAGGTATATCACTTTGGATACTGCTGAGGGAGGAGACGGCCTAGCAGAGGAAAGTCACAGCGGTCAGGTCTGTGACACTGTGTTTGGCTCTGACTCGGAAGGAAAGGGAGGGGGAGATGAGCTGTGGTGATACGGGATTTGTTAGGAAAACAGAAAGGAGGTTCTGTGGACAAGAATGAGATTCCTAGATGGTATGATACCTCCCAGATGCCAAGCTCTGGGACATCTTGGACTGGGTCCTCAGCATTCTAGGTGGGAGGGTGAGCAACTGGAGGTTGTGGTCCATGTGGGTACCAATGGCATCGGTAGGAAAAGTGACGAGGTTCTGCAAAGTGAGTTCAGGGAGTTAAAGGACAGGACATCCAGGGTTGTGATCTCAGGATTACCACCCATGCCACATACTAGTGAGACCAGAAACAGGAAGATTATACAGTGGCTAAGCAGTTGGTGTAGGAAGGAGGGCATAAGATTTTTGGATCACTGTGCTCTCTTTCAGGGAAGGCGGCACTTGTACAGAAGAGACCGTTTGCACCTGAAATGGAGGGGGTCTAATATTCCAGTGGGAAGGTTTGCTAGCGCTGCACAAAGGAGTTTAAATTGGAGTTGCAGGGGTTTGGGAAGCAGAGTGCCAGAACAGATAGTGAAAAGGTTGTGGAGACAGATGCTAAGACCTCAGACAAAGTCAGGAATCAAAAGATTGAGCATGGTGTGACTGGTGTCCTAAACTGCGTATATTTTAATGCAAGTATTCTAGGAAAGGCAGATGAGCTCAGGGCATAAATCAACACATGGAATTATGATATTGTAGTCATTAGTGGGACTTGGTTGCAGGACTGGCAGCTCAATATTCCAGGGTTCCATTGTTTGAGAAGTAACAGAGTGGTGCCATTTCTAGTCAAGGGAAATGTCACTGCACAACTCCGTCAGGCCAGACCGGAGAACTCATCCAGTGAGGCTTTATGGGTGGAATTAGGGAATAAGAAAGGTATGACCACATTAATGGGGCTGTATTATGGACCACCCAATAGTTTGCGTGAATTAGAGGAACAAATCTGTATAGGGGTTGGAGACTGTTGCAAGAAACATAAGGTTGTCAGAGTAGTGATTTTAACTTTCCACATATTGACAAGGACTCACAAACTATAAAAGGACTGGATGGGATAGAGTTTATCAAATGTGTTCAGGCAAGTTTCCTTAAATAGGACATAGAGGTCCCAATGACAGATTGTGAGATATTTGATCTATTAGGGAATGAGACAGGGCAGGTGACAGAAGTTTGTGTAGCGGAGCACTTTGGATCTCATGATCATAATGCCATTAGCTTCAAAGTAAATATGGAAAAAGAGAGATCTGGTCCGCAGGTTGCGATTCTAAATTGGAGAAAGGCCAATTTTGATGGTATCAGAAGGGATCTGGCAAGTGTGGATTGGGACAAGCTATTTTCTGGCAAAGGTACTATCTTCTGGTAAATGGAAGGCCTTCAAAAGTGAAATTTTGAGAGTACAAATCATGTATGCATCCATCAGAATAAAAGGCAAAGATAACACGTTTGGGAACCTTGGTTTTCAAGAGATGCTGAGGCCCTGATTAAGAAAAAAAGGAGGTGCATAGCAGGTATAGGCAGGTAGGGACAAATGATGTGCCTGAGGAGTAAAAGAAATGTAAGAGAACTCTCAAGAAGAAAATCAGGAGGGCTAAAAAAAGACAAGAGGTTGCACTAGCAGACAAGGTGAAGGAGAACCCTAAAGGCTTCTACAGATATATTGAGCAAAAGGATAACAAGGGACAGTACTGGCCCTTTGGAAGATCGGACTGGTGATCTATGCATGGAGTGGAAAGGGATGGGGAGATCTTAAATGAATTTTTTGCATCTGTGTTTACTCGGGAGAAAGACACATAGTCTAAAGAAGTGAGGCAAAGCAGCATCAAGGTCATGGACCATATACAAGTTACAGAAGAGGTGTTTGCTGTCTTGAGACAAACTAGGGGAGATAAATCCCAAGGGCCTGATAAGGTGTTCCCTGTGGGAAGCAATTGCAGAAATTGTTGGGGCCCTAGCCGAGATGTTTAAATCACCCTTAGCAAAAGGTGAGGTACCAAAGGATTGGAGGATAGTTAATGTTGTTTTGCTGTATAAAAAATGAACCAGGAGTCAGTGAGCCTGATATCAGTAGTGGAAAACAGCTCTATTTCTACCTCTAATATCTTTATTTTTTCCTTTTGAGGACCCTGACCTGGAGTTACATGCAGGCTTCAGTTCTTTGCAGGAATGGGACCTGTACTTGGAGTTCCACGACTGGCCATTGTATGACACACCAAGGGTTTGGCCTGAGAACCTTGATCGTGTTCGGAAGCCTAAGATCTCGGGGCTCTGGAGAGGGGCAGATCAAGGGTTGGTGTCACGGCAGAAGACTCGTGTGTCGTTGGGGAGGCCGGAAAATCTTTCTTTGTGGGCCTGAAGACCCGAGATCTTTGCGATCTTTGGACACAGAGCTCGAAAAAAGTGACGAAACGGACTTTTAACATCATAAACCACTGGGTTGTTGTTATGTCTCCCGCTAGCTGTGAAAATGGAAGACACCTCCCTCTCTCTTGCCAGGGAGAGAGAGAACCTGTGGTTTGTCAAATTTTGGATGAAGTGTGAAGCCTTTGGGGTAACTTTGGTCTGTGTTTTTGCTATTGCTTAGCTCACGCATGGGCTCAGTGACGGTACGTTTTTTTTGCTGGTGGGGGGGATTGTTGCTTGCTGCCGCTTACGTGCTGGAGGGGGAAGCTTGGATGGGACTTTGGGGTTCTCATGTTTAACTGTCGTTCATTCTTCTGGGCACCTCTGCTTTTGTGGATATTTGCGAAGAAAAAGCATATTGTATACATGTCTCTGACATTAAATTTGATCTTCGAACCTTTGGAAGTTATTGGAAGGTATCCTAAGAGATGAGATATAAGTATTTGGCAAGACAGAGACTGAATAAGAATAGTCAGCATGGCTTTGTGTGTGGTAGATCATGTCTAACCAAACTTAGAGTTTCTGAGGAAGTTACCAGGAAAGTGGATGAAGGCAAGACAGTGGATATTGTCTACATGAACCTTAGCAAGGCATTTGACAAGGTCCTGCATGGGAGGTTGGTCAGGAATGTCCAGTTATTTGGCATTCAAGGTGAGATTATAAACTGGATTAGACATTGGCTTTGTGGGAGAAGTCAGAGAGTGGTAGTAGAGGGCTGCCTCTCTGACTGGGGACCTGTGACTAGTGGAATGCTGCAGGGATCAGTGTGAGTCTGTTGTTGTTTGACATCTATATCAACAGTCTGGATAATAAAGTGGTTAACTGGATCAGCAAATTTTCTGATGACACCAAGATTAAGAGGTGCAGTAGACAGTGAGGAAGACCATTAAAGTTTGCAGTGGAGAGATGGGCTCAAATATGGCATGTGGAATTTAATACAGATAAGTGTGAGGTGTTGCTCCTTGACCAGAGTAGGTCTTACACCGTGAACCGTAGGCACTGAGGAGTGTGGTAGATCAAAGGGATCTGGGAACTCAGAAGACCAGGCAGTATCTTTGGAAAAGAGTACAGTCGATATGTCCTACCAAAGAGTCTCAGCCCAAAACGCCAACTCTACTCTTTTCCATAGATGCTGCCTGGCCTGCTGAGTTCTTCCAACATTTAGTGTGTGTTGTTTGGATTTCCAGCTCCTGCAGATTTTCTCTTGTTTGTGAAAGGGATCTGGAAACACAGGTCCGTAATTCATTGATAATGGTGTCACAGGTAGATAGAGATGTAAAGAGAACTCTTGCTACACTGGCCTTCATAAATCAAAGTACCGAGTACAGGAGATTGGATGTTATGTTGAAGTTATACTATATAAGACTTTGGTGAGACATAATTTGTTCAGTTTGGGTCACCTACATGAGAAAGATGTAAATAAGGTTGAAGGAGTACAGAGAAAATTTATAAGAGTGTTGCTGAACTGGAGGATCGAATTATAAAGAAAGATTGAATAGGTTAGGACTTTATTCCTTGGAATAAAGATAGAGGTATACAATAGATAGGTAGATAGAGGTATACAAAATTATGAGGGATATAGATAGGGTAATTGCAAGCACGCTCTTTCCACTGAGTTTGGGTAGAACTCAACTAGACGTCTTGGGTTAAGGGGAAAAGATGAAAGTTTAAGGGGAACATGAGAGTGCAGAATGAGCTACCAGTGCAAGTGGTGCATGCGACCTCGATTTCAACATTTAAGAGAAGTTTGGATTGGTACATGGATTGCAGGGGTATGGAGGGCTATGGTCCAGGTTGAGGTCAATGAGCCTAGACAGTTTAAATGTTTCAGCACAGACTAGTTGGGCTGAAGGGTGTGATACTGTGCTGTACTTTTCTATGACTCTAAGTGGCTGGTTCTTGAGCAACGCACAAAATTCTGGAGGAACCTAATAGGTCAGGCAGCAACTATGGAGGGAAAAGAACTGTCAACATTTTCTTGCCAAACCCTTAATCTGGATTGGAAAGGAATGAGAGAGAAGGCAGAATAGAAAGGTAGGGCAAAAGAGCCTGGTTAATGAGAGAGGTTAGAGGAGAATGGCCAGACTAGTTCTGTTACCAGGTTTGGATATGGCCCAAGTGCGGAGTGAGAGACACTGAACCAGGTCGATAGTTCACAGACTTTAATATGAACAGTGTTAAAGGGAAAATAAAACAAAAAACACTGGACCAAACAAGGCCATTAACTAAAACTCTCAAAAGGAAAATGAAGCCTACACTGTGGCTGAAAAGAACATCTAAACATTAAACGAACACCGCTAGTCTTCAGAGTCAGGTGACTTGAAAGTCCAACATCTCAGGGAAGACCGAATGCAAACAGCAGCGAAGTGTTGCCGTGCTCTGTCCAAGTCTTGACAAGCACTACGACGACAAGTATGGAGTTAATACTATCACGATTAAATAATAATTAGCCACACGTGCAAATTCACAAGCACATTTGCCATATCTACTGCGCTGCCAAATCAGTGGTTGTGACAGGTCCCCCCCACCCAGGCGCAGCCCCTGACGTGCCACAGACCAAGATGTCCTTCGCCGGGATCCAAGTACATACATTCTTCTGGGCCATACCCTTCCCAGTCCACAAGGTACTGGACCTTACCATGTACCCAGCAAGATGCCAGGAGCCGCTGCACAGTATAGACAAGGGAACCATCTACCAGGCGGGGAGGAGAGGGAGAAGGGGTGACTGGAGCCAGGGGAGAGGTAGTAACCGGCTTGAGCTGGGAAACATGAAATACTGGGTGGATTTTCAGTGATGCTGGAAGACGCAATCTATAGAACACCTGGACAGCCTTTTCCACTATGAACAGTCCCACGTAACGCAGTGCCAAAATCTGGTTCTCGACTTACAGGGGAAGATCCCTTGATGCCACTCAGACCTCCTCTCCTGGCTTGAATGGCCTTACCTGTCGACAGATCCGATCAGCCTGCCGGGAATGTTCTTTCTGGGCGCACAGCAGAGAAGCCCTGGCTCGTCTCCAGCTGCGCTTGTAGCGCTGGATCAGCTGTTCAGCAGCAGGAACTCCTACGCTGATCTCCTGATCAGGGAAGAGTGGGGGCTGGAATCCCTTCTGGCACTCAAAGGGAAACATACCGGTGGAGGACGACTGGAGGTGAATGTGGGCGATCTCTGCCCAAACCAATTGGGAGCTCCAGGGCGTGGGGTTGGAAGAGGCAAGACAGCGCAGGGTTGTCTCCAACACCTGGTTCACTCTCTCAGTGTGGCCATTAGATTGGGGGTGGAAGCCAGACGAGAGGCTGGCCATGGCTCCTCCAAGAGAGCAGAAAGCCTTCCAAAAGCGGGAAGTGAACTGTGGTCCATGATCAGACATTGTGGTGGCATCCATTAGTCTCGCGAGACCATGGATCTGCGCCTGGAGCGTCCTCTCCAGGGCGCAGGCCTGGGTGAGGTTGTATAGAAGACCGGCAGTTGCCAATGCTGCAAGTCTCCCCTCTCCACGACACTGATGTTGTCCAAGGGAAGGGCAAGGGCCGATACAGCTTGGCACCAGTGCCGGCTCAGGGGTTGCCAGAACAAGGTTGAAGGCAATGTCAGACTGCCTCAGGGACTCCAGCTCCGGATTTGTCCTCAGGGTTTACCCCTGAAGCCTTTCCCATGAGTGGGTATGGCCACAAAGCAGCAGAGTTTGAAATCAGAGCTTTCCTTCTCTTAGATGGACTGCCTTCCCAGGCTGATGAGCTCCATCTACCCGAAGCATTAGTTTTAAGGCGCCAAGACCCGCCTTCGCCCCTTCTCCTGTCAGTAGAAACAGTTCCGCCGGGCTTAGAAGCTAAGCCACACGGGAAGGCTAGGAGTTGGACTTGGTTGTCAGAGGCTATTTGAGATGCATGCCGTGAGGAGCACTTTTAGGTAGCGGGAGTTTGTCCCCACTATCACCCCTCGGCTTGACAACCTTGGAACCAATCAGATACTATGTCTTGAGGAAAACCGTGGAGCCTGAACACATGTTGAACCATGGGTGTGGCAGTCTCACGAGCTGATGGGAGCTTGGGGAGGGCAATGTAGTGGGCAGCCTTGAAAATCGATCCATAACGACCAACAAGGTGGAGTTTCCATTAGATGGGCACAGACCAGTGATGAAATCTACTGAGAGGTGGGACCAGGGGCGGTGGGACACAGGCAGTGGACATAACAGACCCGTAGGACGCTGGCGTGATGTCTTGTTCCGAGAGCAGGTGGGACAGACGGATACAAATTCGTGGACATCCTGGGACATAGATGGCCACCAAAATTGTCACTTTATAAATTCCTGAGTCCGTTGAGTTCCCGGATGTCCAGCCAGACAAGAGGAGTGACCCCATTCCAACACTTTGGAACATACCGCAGCAGGGGCAAACAGCCAGCTGGGAAGTACCCCATCCGGGCCTGGATCTGATTGCTGGGCAGCCCTCACCTCTGCCTCTATTCCCCAGATCACTGGAGCAGTGATACACGAGCGACGAAGAATCGGCTCTGGATTGGCATTGTCCTCAGATCCATCGAACTGCCGGGAGAGAGCGTCAGTCTTTGTATTCTTGCTGCCGGGATGATAAGTGAGGACGAAATTGAACCGTGTGAAGAAGAGAGCCCACCGGGCTTGACGAGAGTCAAGTCTCTTAGCATCCTGAATATAGGAGAGGTTCGTGTGATCTGTCCAGATCAAGAATGGATGCTCTGCCCCCTCCAGCCAGTGTTGTCATTCTTCCAGGGCCTCCCTGACAGCCAGTAGCTCCTGGTTCCTGACATCGTAATTCCTCTCGGCCGGAGTCAAGCGATGGGAAAGAAATGCACAAGGGGGCAGCTGGCTATCCGCAGATGAGCGCTGAGAGAGGACAGCTCCAATGCCTACATTGGATGCATCCACCTCGACAATGAATGGCTGAGATGGGTCTGGGTGTTGCAGCAGCGGGGCAGTGGTGAAACTTCGCTTTGGCTTGGAAAACACTTGGTCGACATCGTCCGTCCAATGGAATCCTGCTGAGGTCTTCTTGGTGAGTTTATTAATTGGAGCCGCAATAGAGCCAAAATTCCTGTTTGACTGTACACAGTTTGGGCTGCTCTGCAACTGCCTGAACTTTACTAGGGTCCATTTGAACACTGGATGAGATAATTATATAGCCCAAAAACGACACCTGGTCTTTATGGAATTCACATTTTTCAGGCTTGGCGTACAGGTTATTTTCAAGAAGGCATCTGAGTACTCTCTGTACATGGTGGACATGCTCCTGGTGAGAGCGGGAATAGATAAGGATGTCACCTAAGTACACAAACCGTTCAACATGTCCCTGAACACATCGTTAACCAATGCCTGGAATACAGTTGGCCAGACCAAAAGGTATCACCAGGTATTCATAGTGGCTGATTCATAGTATTAGAGGTGCTGAAAGCCGATTTCCACTCGTCCCCTTCTCTTATGCGAATTAGATTGTAAGTATTGCACAGATCAATTCTGGAAAATATTGTTGCTCCCTGGAGATGTTCAAACGCAGACGCCAGCAAGGGAAGAGGGTAGCAGTTCTTCAGTGATGTTGTTCGGGGCTGATAATCGATGCAGGGACGGAGCTTGCCACCTTTCTTGCTCACAAAAAAGAAGCCCGCTCCAGCAAGCGAGATTGACAGACGGATGAACCCCATGCTCAATGCCCCCTTCATATATTCCTCCATGGCCACCGTTTCAGGATGAGAGAGGGAAAAGAGCCGGCCCCAGGAAGGACTAGTGTCAGGTAGGAGGTCTATGGCACAGTCGTGTGGCCGGTGTGGGGGCAGGGTGGTGACCTTTCTTTTACTGAACCTCAAGGAGATCCGCTTAGCCAGCCTGAATCCCAGACAGGTCTACACCCTTGGCTGACACAGGAGGGGATTCATGGGATGGAGGTAGAGCTGGACCCAGACAAGTCCCCACTCTGAGTACCTTCAGAGACCAATCGATCTGTGGCTAATGTCGGGATAACCAGGGGAGACCAAGTACCAGTGGCAGTTCTGGTGAATTAACCAGATAGAAAGGTATTTTTTCATGGTTGCCTTCAAAGCACCAGTTGGAGGGGTTGGGTGGAAAGGTGGATCTGGCCGGTTCCCAGAGGTCGATCATCCAGTGCCTTGACGCTGATCTTTTCTCTCAATTCCTGAGTTGGAATTCTCCATCTTTGAGCAGGGAAGGTATCCCTAGGATTCCCGGCTGCACCGGAGTCAATAGACGCCTTAAGCTTATGGGTCTGAGACCTCCACGACAAGGAAGCTGCCAGCTTTACAGAATGAGGGGAAGCTGACTGAAGAGAGAATCGACCCGTCAGGATTCCCCTCCCTGCTGACGGGTATTCTCTTTTACTGGACGTTTGGAACATGCCGCCCGGAAGTGTCCTGGATCACCGCAATAGAGGCAGGAACCTGTTCTCCAGCGCCGCTCTTGTTCCTCTTGAGACAGGCACACGTGTCCCACTTGCATAGGCCCCTCCGTGGGCTGGGTGCTGGGTGCTGAGGGAGGGGGAGAGGGCGAGGAACGACGGTGATCAGGTGGGGGGGGGGGAGGGAGAGAGCAAGGAAAGACAGTGACCTGTCGTCGCGTAGGAAGTTTGAATCATTCTTTCCCTGCGCCATTCAGTCACCCGTTCGTCAACTCGAACAGCCAGATTAATTAGGTCATCCAGACTATCCTGCTCGTCCTGGACAGCGATCTTATGTCAGACCCCTGCGTTCAGCCCACGCTGGATGGCAGTGATGAGAAATCTCTCATTCCATCTCGTCTCTAATGCAAGCGTACGGAACTTGACTGCATAGGCTGTCACGGTTCCTCTACTTTGGCGCAGGTCCAAGGCAGCCTCCTGACCCCACACTGGAAGATCAAAAACCCTTAACTCCATCACGAAATATTGGAACGACTGCGGGGCGTACTTGCTCCCGTAAAGCGTTGAATAGGCTGAGTAGAGGTCCGTCAAGAAGATTGAACATGTACGCCAATTTTCGCGCATCACCACCAAAACGAGTAGGCTGGGCTTGGAATGTCAGCTCGCATTGGGTAATAAAATTCCTGCAACCGTCGGAATCACCAGAATATCTGCCTGGTGGTGGAATACTCGGTTCCTGCACGGTCGTGGGAGTCGGCTCTGGTCTGAACTCGGGAACATTAGTAGCAGAGATTGTCGGGGCAGCAGAAAAGGAGAACCTGCGAGATGCTGGGAGTGGGACTGAGGCGGCCTGAAGCTGCTGAACTGAGCTGGCGAGAACGTTCATAGCTGTCAGCTGATGCTGGCTGTTCACAGTAAGTTCGTGGATGGTGGTCGTGAGTGCGGAAATCGCAGACACCCGAGTCCAATTGTCTGTGGTGAGCAGTTGAACAGTTGCAGCTAGGGACGATGCCTGTTCCTCCAAGTGAGACTGGGCTTGTTGGCCTGAGATTATCTGCTTCATTGCCTCCGTAACTTCACTGAGAACAGATTCCATTGCCTGTAGCTGTCACAAGTGCGGAGCACAGGTGGAAGCAAATTCAGGACGCAAACACGTTTTGTAGCGTTGACAAAAATAGAGTTTATTAATAGTTACTAGGAAAGCTGGGAAGCAACGATTGTTCCGAAGGAGATCAAGGAGTTAGCAAAGCAGAAGCAGGAATAAGTGTGGCTAGACTTGGACTTGGACATGGAACTCGGAACATCAGAGCCCGGACTTGGAACTCGGAACCCGGACATGGAACTCGAAACATGGAACTCGGGGCCTGGACTTGGAACTCAGAATATGGAACATCAGAGCCCGGGATTGGAGCTCAGAACTCGGAACATCAGAGCCTGGACCTTTCTTTGACACAGGACACGGAACACTGAGCCAGGACTCCTCCTTGGACACAGGACATAGAGCTGGGACTCCTCTTTTAGACACAGGACGCTGAACACTGAGGGACAGGATTCCCCAACTCAGAGTAGCGACAAACGGCTGGACCTACTCAGCGGAGATGAAGACACGAAGAGACGGTACCACACAACGATAGATAGTTCATACCTTGACACAGAATGGCTCCAAGTAATGGCAAGGCCTTGGCATGGCCCAGGAACTACAGACAGTGGCTCTAGTCTCAGTCCGGCGGGTTAACTTGATGGACCTGCTCCAGTGAGGTAGCATAGCGGCTCGATCAGGCAAGGTATAATAGGCTGGCTCCAGCGAGGAGAGGCATTCGCTTCGAGGAGAAAACTTGAGTAGGTTGGGTGATGTAACTTGGCTCGTTCCGGCAGGGTGACTTGCTTGCACTTGCTTCGCTGATGTCCGATAACGATCTAGCGCCGAGTATCTGTAAGCCCAACACTAAATACCGCTCGTTCAGCTGAGTCTCAAGTGTCTTTAATTACAGAGCCCAAGAAACACAGGGAAACAATGAATTAAGGAAAACAAGGAGTCAACAGTCCTGATCGTGACACAAAGTAAATTTAGAGGGACCCAGGGAATAACCGATCAGGACCGTGACAGTAGCTTGTCTCCTACCTGACCAATGAATCTCACGGCCAAAGTCAGCTGCTCTCTCTCTGCTGTTTGAGACCTGCTGTTACCAGATTCGGATATGGCCCAAGTGCGGAGTGAGAGTCACTGAAGCAGGTCGATAGTTCACGGACTTTAATACAAACAGTGTTAAAGGAAAAATAAAACAATAAATGCTGGGCCAAATAGGGCCGTTAACTAAAACTCTCAAAAGGAAAATGAAGCCTACACTGTGGCTGAAAAGAACATCTAAACATTAAACGAATACCGCTAGTCTTCAGAGTCAGTTGACTTGAAAGTCCAACATCTCAGGGAAGGCCGAATGCAAAACAGCAGCAAAGTGTTGCTGTGCTCTGTCCAAGTCTCAACAAGCACTACAACAACAAGTATGGAGTTAAATATAATCACGGTTAAATAATAATTAGCTGACACGTGCAAATTCACAAGCACCATTGCCGTATTACTGTGCTGCTGAATCCACGGTTGTGACAAGTTCAGGCTGACAGGAAAGCGACAGTAACTCAAATAACCACGCGTTACAACAGTGGTTTGCAGAAGAGCATCTCCGAATGTACCACATGTCGAACCTTTAAATGAATGTGCTACACCAGCAGAAGACCACAGACATGCACTCAATAGCCACTTAATTAGTTACAGGAGTTTCCTGATAAAGTGGCCACAGAGTGTCTTTTTGTCTATTTGGAAACTTGAGCTCTGTGTGGCAGTGGAGGGGTACTTTGTTAGCAAAAGGAGGTTGGTGTGGTAAAGTATGGCTTGATGAATGAAGAAAAATTTGGCAAATAAAAATGTGTGTGTCTGATGGCTTGAGTGTGTTTGTGTGTCTAATTAAACAACGTTGCGAAAGAACTGTCAGTGCTCCAATTAACCTCCTGCTGTTTGGAAGGTCATAACATTTCTTTGTTATTGCTACACTGAGAGATTGTCACTCCTGCCAGATGCTTTCACTGCACCTATATCTATGCTTTTCTAATGAAAAAATACTCCTGACCCCAACGCACAAGGCATCCTTCTTGGCCTCTGGCTTCCTTATCTCTGACACATGCTCGATACGACACCTGGAGCAGCCTCTAGATCGTCATTCTTCCAAGGTATACATTAACTGACCACAGTAAAGTGTGAGAGATGTTCAGCTGCAGTTTACGGGAATGTGAGGAGAAGGAGTAATGGGAATAACAGGACTCGTTCCCTGAGAAACTGCATGGACCTGATGGGCTGAAAATCTCCTGTGCCATTGTTAGTATGAGATAAGACATGAAATTCTGGATGTAATTGTATAAAACGCAGAGCTCTCACCCTCTCTCCTGTGGTCTTTGTTACCCATGGTAACCATGGTGTTTGTTTTTACTGTCAATCACTCTGTGAGTGTGCCCTTTGGAACTGGTACAGCAGTACCTCAACAACAGCGTTAAATTAAGTATCATCTTGCAGAAACAGTGCAGGTCTGTTAAAGTGCATATTTCTGTGTATAATTTATTGGAATGTTGCTTCAGATGTCTCTTCGGTCAATTTCACATGGTTTACAGTCTTACTGAAAAAGCTGCACCAATTTAGCATGTTTCATCCAAAACGGCTGAAGTCCAGTATCTAGGCATATATCACTCAGGTGATGCATGCTAAAAATCTTGTTATCATCAATTGTTAATGCATACCTTAAAAAGGGATCAGAAATTTTTACACAAACATTGGGAATGGATTGTCTTCATCAAAGTTGTGCACCTCTACAGTCCCTCTCAATGTAAATCCTGTTACAATTACGAAAATGAGTTGCAAATTTGCCAGAGCAAGTTGGGATTTCTATCACAAGGGACTGCAGAGATGGACAATTCTGATCACTTCCAATAGCAAGTCAGCACGGTAGCATAACGCTATTTCAGCGCCAGTGATCCGGGTTTTAATTTCACCGCTGCCTGTAAGGAAATGGTACATTCTCCCTGTGACCACATGGATTTCCTGTGGGTGTCCCGGTTTCCTCCCATAATCCAAAGATGTGCGGGTTAAAAAGTTAATTGAGCACATCTGTCTAATTGGGCGGTGTGAACTGATTGGCACTTTGTTACTGCGCTTTATCTCTAAATAAATTTTAAAATATAAGATAGTGCCGTTGGTTGTGCTAACCCCAGTACCATAGGTTCAATAGACTTCAGTGGAAAATGTGCGGATGTAGATGGTTGATGATGATGGTCTAAGAGCTGATGACTGAAGAAGGATTTGTGACGAGTGTGTTTGTAATTTGGATCACATTGAACTGGTCATCATATTAGACGGACCTAATTTCAGGTGGCATGTGGCTAAGTGGTTAAGGCGTTCGTCTAGTGATCTCAAGGTCGCTAGTTCGAGCCTCAGCTGTGGCAGCGTGTTTGTGCCCTTGAGCAAGGCACTTAATCACACATTGCTCTAATATCTGTGCGCGGAGTGGCACCCCACGCAGACTTCCAATCTGTGCCTTGTAAGGCATGAAAATGCCCGACGCAGGCCTCTCATGGTCTGAGTTGACGTTCCCCCTCAGGTGTCACATTGGCTTTTTCAGTTTCATTATGGACTTGATTCAGAGTAACTTCATTCTTAACCCACCTTTCCTTTAAACAAAGTGCAGGAACTATTATGTGTGAAAAAGCACAAGTACAAAACTTGCTGTGTACTTTGGAACAGCACCTTGGGAATGCTGTTCCCCCCTCCCCCCAACACTTACCCGAGCCTCCGAGTTATCAGTGAGTAGTCGTGTGGCTCTATTAATATAATTTCTATGGGTACGAAAGTCCCAGTGTTGTGGTGCTATGTTCATTCCACACTAGATTATGGAAGCAAGTGTTAGACAATATCAAAGCAAAATGAAGGAAGACTCGACGTTTGAGAAGAATGATGACAATATCGTGGAAGGACAGAGTTACAAATGAGGAGGTGTTGTGAAAAGCTGGAATAAGAAGAGAGCTGATATCATCAATCAGGAAATGGCAGCTGGAATTTTTGGGACATGTACTGAGGAGAGAGAAGCTCGAACATCTTGTGTGAAGGGAAAAACTGATGGGAGAAAAAGTTGAGAGGGAGTTGTATCAAGGGATGGTGTCACTCCTCGCTAGCAGGTATGGGTAAGCGTTCTCAATGAGGGTCACCAATTGGAAAAAACGCAGATGATAAGCCACAACAGCACCTTAGTACAAAGGGGGTTTATTTAGTGCCCGGTGAAAGAAACACAAAAGCTGCCCAAAAGTTGTGAAGAACAAGTATTTACAAATCGACAAATGAAAACACGTATGTACAAAATTTTCAAATATAGAGAGGCTTTCTTCATGACACACTTTGTCATTAACTTTCCAATATAACTATTCACCAGCCACCAAATCCAACCTGCACACCTCCCAGCAAAGCCAAACTGAGGTTAAGTCCTGTGTAGGGTGTAGTGTGCCTGCTCCCACTAACCCAGACATTATTTTAGGATGCCCCAAGTGTCTCTCAGGTCTTTTGGGGCCATTCTGCTGTCTACAAATCAATGTAATGGTGTGAGTGAAAATAAGTGAAACTGTTTGGAATGCCTGTATCTAGAATTATTATTCTTATGAGTTATAAACCAGTAGAGCATGTTAACTGAAGGGATCGTTTTGTTTAGCCAAGCTAGTGATTGTTTTACTGTGGGAGTGTGTTAATGGTGAACTCCCAAGAACTGCAGAATGGGAGTGCAAAGTGTGGGAACTACTACAAGGAAACCAGACCAGGGACAGAACGAGGATGAGTGGCTAACTGTGCAAAGGGGTGAGGTTAGTGGGGAGAATTAGCATTGTTGACATGTTCTGGACGTGGAAACCATAGAAAGGATGAAGAGGAGATTTACAAGGATGTTGCCTGGATTGGGGAGCATGCCTTGCGATAATAGATTGAGTGAACTCAACCTTTTCTCCTTGGAGCGCCGGAGGATGAGAGGTGACCTGACAGAAGTGTACAAGATAATGAGAGGCATTGATCGTGTGGGTAGTCAGAAGCTTTTTCCCCAGAGCTGAAGTGGCTAGCACGAGAGGGCACAGTTTTAAGGTGCTTGGAGGCAGGTACAGAGGAGATGTCAGGGGTAAGTTTTTTTAATGCAGAGAGTGGTGAGTGAGTGGAATGGGCTGCCGGCGGCAGTGGTGGAGGCGGAAACGATAGGGTCTTTTAAGAGATTCCAGGATAAGGTACATGGAGCTTAGAAAAATAGAGGGATATGGGTAAAGCCTAGGTAGTTCTAAGGTAGGGACATGTTCGGCACAGCTTTGTGGGCCGAAAGGCCTGTATTGTGCTGTAGGTTTTCTATGTTTCTATGTCACAGATGGACAGGCAAAAGTTTTGAAGAGCTTATTAGAACTTCTCAGAATAAAGACGTATGGAAGGTCATGATCGCCCATGTCACATGACTCGGCACATAATGATGACAAGTCTTGTGACTGCAACCCTGGCTGCCTTAGATAACATCCCTTAGGTCCTTTCATCTGTGGTAAGAAAAGTGGTGTAAGAATGGAAAAGAGTCCCAAGATTCACCCGGAAATCCCCAATATCCCAGTAAATATTGGAGACTTGCATCAAATCTGCAAAGTTCCCAGGTATGTACCTCTGACCTTATTCCATAAGACCATAAGACAAAGGAGCAGGAGTCAACCATTTGGCCCATCTAGTCTGCTCCGCCATTTTATCATGAGCTGATCCATTCTCCCATTTAGTCCCACTCGCCTGCCTTCTCACCATAACCTTTGATGGTTACCTATCAATCAGATACCTATCAATCTCTGCCTTAAATACACCCAATGACTTGGCCTCCACTGCTGCCCGTGGCAACAAATTCCATAGATTCACCACCCTCTGACTAAAAAAATTTCTTCGCATTTCTGTTCTGAATGGGCGCCCTTCAATCCTTAAGTCATGCCCTCTCGTACTAGACTCCCCCATCATGGGAAACAACTTTGCCACATCCAGTCTGTCCATGCTTTTCAACATTCAAATTGTTTCTATGAGGTCTCCCCTCATTCTTCTAAACTCCAAGGAATACAGTCCAAGAGTGGACAAACGTTCCTCATATGTTAACCTTCTCATTCTGGGAATCATTCTAGTGAATCTTCTCTGTACTCTCTCCAACATCAGCACATCCTTTCTTAAATAAGGAGACCAAAACTGCCCACAGTACTCCAAGTGAGGTCTCACCAGCGCCTTATAGAGCCTCAACATCACATCCCTGCTCCTATACTCTATTCCTCTAGAAATGAATGTCAACATTGCATTCGCCTTCTTCACCATCGACTCAACCTGGAGGTTAACCTTAAGGGTATCCTGTACGAGGACTCCCAAGTTCCATTGCATCTCAGAACTTTGAATTCTTTCCCCATTTAAATAATAGTCTGCCCGTTTATTTCTTCTGCTAAAGTGCATAACCATACACTTTCCAACATTGTATTTCATTTGCCACTTCTTTGCCCATTCTTCCAATCTATCCAAGTCTCTCTGCAGACTCTCCATTTCCTCAGCACTACCGGCCCCTCCACCTATCTTCGTATCATCAGCAAACTTAGCCACAAAGCCATCTATTCCATAATCCAAATCGTTGATGTACAATGTAAAAAGAAGCGGCCCCAACACGGACCCCTGTGGAACACCACTGGTAACCGGCAGCCAAACAGAATATAATCCCTTTATTCCCACTCTCTATTTCCTGCCAATCAGCCAACGCTCTATCCACGTATGTAACTTTCCCATAATTCCATGGGCTCTTATCTTGTTAAGTAGCCTCATGTGTAGCACCTTGTCAAAGGCTTTCTGAAAATCCTAATATACAACTTCCACTGCATCTCCCTTATCTAGCCTACTTGTAATTTCCTCAAAAAATTGTAATAGGTTTGTCAGGCAGGATTTTCCTTTCAGGAATCCATGCTGAGTTCTGCCTATCTTCTCATATGCCTCCAGGTACTCTGTAACCTCATCCTTGACAATCGACTCCAACAACTTCCCAACCACCGATGTCAAGCTAGCAGGTCTATAATTTCCTTTTTGCTTCCTTGCCCCCTTCTTAAATAGCGGAGTGACATTTGCAATCTTCCAGTCCTCCGGAACCATGCCAGAATCTATCGACTTTTGAAAGATCATTGCTAATGCCTCCGCAATCTCCACAGCTACTTCCTTCAGAACATGAGGGTGCATTCCATCTGGTCCAGGAGATTTATCTACCTTTAGACGATTCAGCTTCCTGAGTACTTTCTCTGTTGTAATTGTGACTGCGCAGACTTCTCTTCCCTGCCACCCTTGAGTGTCCAGTATACTGCTGATGTCTTCTTCAATGAAGACTGATGCAAAATACTCGTTCAGTTCCTCCGCTATCTCCTTATCTCCCATTACAATTTCTCCAGCTTCATTTTCCATTGGTCCTATATCTACTCTCACCTGTCTTTTACTCCTTATATACTTGAAAACACTTTTAGTATCCTCTTTGATATTACTTGCTAGCTTCCTTTCATAGTTAATCTTCTCCCTCTTAATGACCTTCTTAGTTTCCTTTTGTAAGCTTTTAAAAACTTCCCAATCCTCTGTCTTTCCACTAATTTTTGCTTCCTTGTATGCCCTCTCCTTCGCTTTAACTTTGGCTTTGACTTCTCTTGTCAACCACGTTTGCATCCTTTTTCCATTTGAAAATTTCTTCTTTTTTGGAATATACCTGTCTTGCACCTTCCTCACTTCTCGCATAAACTCCAGCCACTGCTGCTCTGCTGTCTTTCCCGCCAGCGTCCCTTTCCAGTCAACTTTGGCCAGTTCCTCTCTCATGCCACTGTAATTTCCTTTACTCCACTGAAATACCGACACATGAGATTTCGGCTTCTCTTTTTCAAATTTCACAGTGAACTAAATCATGTTATGATCACTGCCTCCTAAGGGTTCCTTCACCTCAATCTCTCTAATTACCTCTGGTTCATTACACAATACCCAATCCAGTACAGCCGATCCCCTAGTGGGCTCAACAACAAGCCATCTCGCAGACAATCTACAAATCCTCTCTCTTGAGATCCAGTGCCGACCTGATTTTCCCAATCCACTCGCATGTTAAAATCCCCCACAATTATCATAACACTGCCCTTCTGACAAGCCTTTTCTATTTCCTGTTGTAATTTGTAGTCCACATCACTGCAGCTGTTTGGAGGCCTATAAATAACTGCCATCAGGGTCCTTTTACCCCTGCTATTCCTTAGCTCAACCCATAAAGCTTCTTCCGATCCTATATCACCTCTTTCTAATGATTTAATATCATTTCTTACCAATAAAGCCACGCCTCCCCTTCTGCCTACCTTGCTATCCTTCCGATACACCATGTATCCTTGGACATTCAGCTCCCAGATGCATGCATCCTTTAGCCACGTCTCAGTGATGGCCACAATATCATACCTGCCAATCTGTAGCTGTACGACAAGATCATCCACTTTATTTCTTATGCTGCGTGCATTTAAGTACAACACCTTAAGAACAGTATTTGGTACTTCTCACTTTGATTTCACTGCAACTTTATTGCACTGCAGCTCATCCCAATGGCTACACATTTGCCCCATCACCTGTCTGTCTTTACTGACATCTTTACTGCTCACTATCTTAGATTTATTTCTGTTTTCCCCTTCCTCCATTCTATCATTCCGGTTCCCATCCCCCTTCCAAATTAGTTTAAACCCTCCCTAACAGCTCTATTAAACTCTCCCGGCAGGATATTGGTCCCCTTTGGGTTCAGGTGTAACTTGTCCATTTTGAACAGGTCATACTTCCCCCAGAAGAGATCCCAATTATCCAAGATTCTGAAGCCCTGCCCCCTGCACCAGTCTCTCAGCCACACATTCATCTGCCTGATCCTACTATTCTTGCCCTCGCTAGCACGTGACACAGGTAGCAATCCTGAGATTACTACCCTGGAGGCCCTGCTTCTCAGCTTCCTTCCTAACTCCCAGAAATCTCTCTTCAGGACCTCCTCCTTTGTCCTATCTATGTCATTGGTACCAACATGTACCAAGACAACTGGCTGTTCACCCTCCCCCTTCAGATTATTCTGGACCCGATCCGAGACATTCCGTACCCTGGCACCTGGGAGGCAACACACCATGCGGGTATCTCTACCAGGTTTACAGAATCTCCTGTCCGTTCCCCTGACTATGGGATCCCCTATGACTACTGTATTCCTCTTCTCCCTCCTTCCCTCCTGCACAACAGCGCCAGGCTCAGTGCCAGAGACCTGGTCACCGTGGGCGTCCCCTCTCAGGTCATCCCCCTCAACAGCACCTAGAACAAGATATTTGTTGCTCAGGGGGGCAGCCACAGGTGTGCTCTCCACTATCCGGGCATTTCCCTTCTCTCTCTTGACAGTGACCCAGTTTTCTGACCCCTGTAGCCTAGGGATGACTACCTCCCTGTAGCTCCTGTCTATCAACTCTTCACTTTCCCTGATAAGCAGTAGGTCATCAAGCTGCAGCTCCAGATCCTTAACACGGTCTCTGAGGAGCTGCATCTCGGTGCACCTGGCGCAGATGTGGCCATCAGGGAGGCTGGAGGTCTCCCAGGATTCCCACATCTGACACCCTGAACAAAGCACTAGCCCTGCAGGCATGCTATCTAATTCTACAGGAATAAAACAGGAAAAATAAGTCTACTCACCCACTTACCTCGCCAAACAGTCAAACTTTTTAAACCGTTAGCTCCAACCGTTAGCTGTGTGAGACCTGCTGTTCCTGTCTGTCCAGGCCAATTCGTGAAGGTGGGGGGGGAGAAAAAAAGAATTGGTGCTTCACTTTCGCCTCTTCCCATTTACCGCCGAAGCCCGTTGAAGCCAAAGCCCTACACTCTGCTACCGCTCACTTCGCTGCCCGCTCCGACAGCTGCCCACTGTATAGGGTGGTCTCCTTTACAAACTCTCCGCGCTGTCCTGTTACGTCACGTGTCTGAGCAGTCTCGTCCTTCTTGCACTCAAAGAGTTGTTCCATCTCGTTGTTGTTTATTTTTATTTGCTGTCCCATACATGCTACAAAGTTGTATCAAGCATGAAGGAAGCAGTGCTAGACATTCCCAACCAATGTTGCATCACAAGGATGGAGAAAAAGATAACAGTTGAACAAGTTAAGGAGAGAAAATCAAATCTTTATACCTTCTTTTTAGTCTTCATATGGTCAGATAAAAGATGATCTGCTTCTGTTCCATTTGCTGTAATTCAAAAGTTTCAAACTGATGCTAAATAATAAGCAATAAATACCACATACATTATGTATAAAATTTTATCACGTTTGTCAAGAAAAGTAAGTTCAGACAAGCTATTTAAAACCAATTGCAAATAAAGATACACACTTCATACCATTTATACTTCAGTTTTCAATTCCATATTTTGATGATGTTGTTAGTGTTTACGTGAACTTGAGAAAGCCAATAACCAAGGAAATAAATTTCCAATGTGTATGAGGACCTGCCTAGAGCAATATTTTAATTTCTGATTATATCTCCTTTGATGGTACTTCTGGCTGAATTAACTTTTACTACAGGCAGTCCCCGAGTTACAAATGTCCGACTTACGAACAACTTGTACTTACAAACGGAGGAAGGAGAACGCCGTCCGCCATTTTAAGTCGTTGCCGTTAACACTCGTTAACACTGTGTTGAGTGTGTAACTTTGTATTTGGCTTACATATTTCTTAGCAAGATTCACCCCGACCCCCACCCCCACATTTCCAGTGAGCACCTCCCCTACCTGTCTCAGTGCGGGAGGACTTTAGGACCTGGGGGAGCACAGGACCCGCCGCCCACTGAATCCGCAGTGTTTCTGTTCCGTTGACAGAAAACGATCACGATTGAAAATTAAGTGGAAATAATAAGGCGATCGGAAAGAGGTGAAACACCATCAGTCATTGGAAAAGCGTTAAGCTACAGTCGGTCAACAATCGGAACAATTTTAAAGGATGAAGGATAAAGTGAGAATAATGGAGCATGTGAAAGGCCCTGCCCCGATGAAAGCTACAATTATTACCAAGCAACGCAGTAGTTTAATTATTGAAATACATATGTTTCTTAAGTGTTTTATATGCTTAGAAAGGTAAAATATATACTATATACTAAGACAAACATTTGACTAACTGACGCTAAGTAATACTGGATGTACCTGTTCCAACTTACGTACAAATCCGATTTAAAGACAGACTCAGGTACGGAACGTGTTCTCAACCCGGAGACTGTCTGTATTTCATTGCCATCTGCTTCTTAGCAATATATATATTTTTTTATAGTGCGCAGTAAATTTGACCTTGTATGCTATTATACCTGGTATCGTTTAATCAACCACTGAGTAGCCACTTTCTTAGGAACATCTATACATCTGCTTGTTAATGCAAATATCTAATCAGCCAGTCATGTGGCAACAACCATATGAATAAAAGCAAGTCAACCTGGTCAAGGCGTTCAGTTGTTGTTCAGACCAAACATCTGAATGGGGAAGAAATGTTACCTTGACCGTGGAATGATTGTTGGTGCCAGAAGGGGTGGTTTGAGTATCTCAGAAGCTGCTGATCTGCTGAGATTTTGATGCACAACAGTCTCTAGACTTTACAGAGAATGATGTGAAAAAACAAAAAAAAACATCTAGTGAGCATCAGTTCTGTAGGTGAAAACACCTTGCTAATTAGAAAGATCAGAAGAGAATGAACAGACAGATTTAAGCTGATAGGAAGGTAACAGAAACTCAAATAATCACATATTACAACAGCGGTGCGCAGAAGAGCATTACTGAATTCACAACATGTCAAACCACGAAGTGGATGGGCTACAGCAGCTGAAGACCACAAGCATACACTCAGTGGCCACTTTATTAGGGACAGGAGGTACCTAATCAAGTGGCCATTGATTGCATATATCTGAATTGATCCCAGTGATTTCAATGACAGTGTCCCTTTTGTGTTGTAGCAGTTATTTGCCAGGAGTTCATATGTATGCAGCAGATTGATTCAATATTACAGGAGCCAACCCCTTTCTATTTTCCCTTAAACAAATGATAATATTTTCACATTTTAAAATGCAACACTAACTTCCTCATCCCGAAAGAGTCAAAATGTTCAGTTTTATCAAAATTAGATCTGGCATTACTAGAATCAACTGCAGAACTATCAAGCTATATATTTTTTCAAATGATATACAATATGCTTACGGTCTGATGATGTTGAAAACTAGCACGAAAGAATGCAAATATGTAGTGTGGCAGCACCACTTATTAACTGGTTGATGTAATTCAGATATTAATAATGAAGGGTAACACAGTGTACACCTATACCTTAAAAATCCAAACAACAGGAATTCTGCAGATGCTGGAAATTCAAGCAATACACATCAAAGTTGCTGGTGAACGCCAGGCAGCATCTCTAGGAAGGGGTACAGTCGATGCTTCAGGCTGAGTCCCTTCGTCAGGACTAACTGAAGGAAGAGTTAGTAAGAGATTTGAAAGTGGGAGGGGGAGGGGGAGGGGGATATCCAAAATGATAGGAGAAGACAGGAGGGGGAGGGATGGAGCCAAGAGCCCCTGTCCCATGATCCTCTCATATTCCCTTTGCCAATTGATGTCAGACTATTCCCCTACTCAGAAGAATATCTGCTTAATGCAAGCAGCTCTGACTTTCAGCAATTATATTTTCTTTATTCAGAATCCTTTGCTTTATATTCTACTTTCTAAGATGCTGAGAAGTGCCATTCTAATTAATGAAACATTCAGAACTTGCAACAATGGAGGAGAAAAAAAGCATCTAACCTGAGCAGAGATTCCAACCAAAAAATCAACACGAAGCACTGTTTTCAAATCTTTGCCAGATCTTCCCCTGGTATTTCATTAAATTTATTATTTTTACATTGATTTCATCAATTGAGTTGAAACATTTTATTGCAGGTAATTTAATATTTAAATGAAATGCCTAGCAGTCATGTAACGTGCTGCTATATATTGTGATATATGACTGTATAACAAAACAAAGAACAGTTCTGGCACTGATGTTGCTGGTTTCACTATTATTTTTGATTGTTTTACAAGTACTGAATGCTATCAAACAAACATTTTTACTCCATCTCTTCAAAACTGCTTATAACTATGAAAGATTCATTTTAAAATGTGACTTTAATGTATTGCTGCCTTAATCGAGTATAGAGGTTTGCATTAAACTCTGTTTTATATTCCTGAATTTTTCTTAACGTAATCTATGATTTTGTCAAGCTCATAAATTATTCTCAACTCTTGCAGCTTTCTTGAGGTTGTGGCTGTTTTAGTGATTATTTTATTTATCATTTCTAACGGTTTGGAAAGAATTTACATTTATTGCTTTGACTGAATAATCACATTAATCACTGGCTGGTCCACATCACCAAATAATATTTTATTCTTTGAAATTGTGTGTTAACATTGGATGAGTGGGAAAACTCATAAAGCAAACATTAAAGATCATGTAATATTGTTTTGAAGAGCAACAGGCATGTCAGTGGAGACCTGGGTCAATATTTAATCCTCACACAAATGACTGAGACTGATTACCTGGTTACCAGATCATTAACGGGTTATCTATCTGCTCTTTGAGTGCAAAGTGACAGCCATATTTCCTACATTGTAACCATAATTCGTCTATAAGATTAATTCTTGAAATATAAAACTTAGAAACAGAATCAGGTTTAATATCACTGGCATATGTCAGAAATCTGTTGTCTTTGTAGCAGCAGTACAATGCAGTACACAATAATAGAAAAATTTGAATTACAGTAAATGTATATATATAGTTTATTAAATAGTTAAATTAAATAAGTAGTCCAAAAATAAAAATAAAAAGGTAGTGAGGTAGTGTTTATGGGTTCAATGTCCATTCAGAATCTGTTCCTGAATTGTTGAGTGTGCTGATGGTAGCCATGAGACAAGGCATGACCTGGCTGATGGGCGTCCTTAATGATGGATGCCACCTTTTTGAGGCATCGCTCTTTGAAGATTTCCTGGATACTATGGAGGTTGGTACCTATGATGGAGCTGACTAAGTTTACAACTTTCTGCAGCTTATTTTGATCCTGTGCAGTAGCATTTTCCCTCCCCATACCAGACAATGATACAGCAAGTTAGAATGCTTTCCATGGTACATCTGTAGAAAATTGAGAGTGTCATTGGTGAAACTCTTGGAGATACTATGAAAGGCATATGCATTTTTTTGTTTCTTGCATCAGCCAGTAACCCTCTTAATTTTGGCTCTCTCAAAAGTTACAATGAAATTGAAATTCTTGTCTGGTCAAGTGTGCTGGCATTGATGTAGTGGTGGAGTGCTGAGCCCCTATCACACCAGCTTGATATTGATCTGTGTGGATACCCGGGGTACAAATCAACACTGCAGTGACAGTCTCTTCCCGTCATTGACTTTTGGTTTCAATAGTTAAGTCTGACGTCCTATGGTTGCCAGGTGGAGAGAGTTCTGGCCTCTAGAGGCACAGCTCATTCTGCATGAACATCACTGCCTATACTTAAACTATTTTTTATATCATTTCCCATGAGAGTTAATTTGGGTTTCAGTTTGAAGCACACAGTGGAAAGAAGTCTCTCTCATCCTTGTCACAACCACGGATTCGGCAACTGCGCTTGTGAATATGCAAGTGTCAGCTAATTATCATTTCATCGTGATAGTATTTAACTCCATTCATTCCGCCTTAGTATTTGTCAAGACTCAGACATAGCTCCGCTTCGTTATCTGCATTCCGCCTTGCCTGAGAAATTGGACTGTCGAGTCAACTGATTCTGGACACAAGTGGTATTCGTTTTATTCTTAGTTGTTCTTTTCAGCCACTGTATAGACTTCGTTTTCCATTTGAATGTTTTAGTCAACAGCCCTGTGTGGCCTAGTGTTTATTGTTTTCTGTTTCCCTTTAACATTGTTTGCATAAAAGTTTGTGAACTATCGAACTACTTCAGCGTCTCTCACTCCGCATGGGCCATGTCCGAACCCGTTGACAATCCTCTCTTTAAAAGCAATATCTGTGAGTCTTCAGTTTTATTAATATTGGTAAACATTTAGTAGATATATTTTGAGGAAGTAGTATGTTTATCGCTTATCGTTATTAAGATATCGATGTGCCATGAGTTTATTCCTGTTTATGTTTAATAGCTATGGAGTGTTGCGTGTGTGCTAGAATTCTGGACTGTATATAAAAGGTGTATTTTTAAACAAATAGCTTTTTTAATCATTTCAGGTTTGATCTGAATAAAATTATTTCATTTAGTCAAAGTATGCATCTCATGTTAGGACAGAATGTTTCTTGTTCAGCAAGGAAAGCAAAGCTTGATTTGCATTTATTTTATGACGTTGGCAAATAACTGATGTGAAAGTAACGATCGGAGTAACACACAAAGTGCTCGAGGAACTCAGCGAGTTAGGCAGCATTCATAGAAAAGAACAAGTGGAACAAGTGCCATAGAGGGAGTACAAAGAAGGTTCACCAGATTGATTCCTGGGATGGCAGGACTTTCATATGTTGAAAGACTGGATGAACTGGGCTTGTACTCGTTGGAATTTAGAAGATTGAGGGGGGATCTTATTGAAACGTATAAAATCCTAAAGGGATTGGACAGGCCAGATGCAGGAAGATTGTTCCCGATGTTGGGGAAGTCCAGAACGAGGGGTCACAGTTTGAGGATAAAGGGGAAGCCTTTTAGGACCGAGATTAGGAAAAACTTCTTCACACAGAGTGGTGACTCTGTGGAATTCTCTGCCACAGGAAACAGTTGAGGCCAGTTCATTGGCTATATTTAAGAGGGAGTTAGATACGGCCCTTGTGGCTAAAGGGATCAGGGAGTATGGAGGGAAGGCTGGTGCAGGGTTCTGAGTTGGATGATCAGCCATGATCATACTGAATGGCGGTGCAGGCTCGAAGGGCCGAATGGCCTACTTCTGCACCTATTTTCTATGCTTCTATGTTTCTATGATACCGCCTGACCTGCTGAGTTCCTCCAGCATTTTGTATGAGTTACTCTGCATTTCTGCAGAATCTCTTCCGTTTAAAGATAAAGGTAACAAGAGATTAGCTTTATTTGCCACATGTACATCAAAACATACAGGGAAATACATCATTTTGCATCAGCAACCAACACATTCTGTGAGTTGTACTGGAGGCAGCCTGAAATTGTCACCATGCTGAAAATTCATCATATCTCTTTGGAATGTTGGGGGGGGTGGTGGTGGGGAAGAACTGGAGCATATGGAGGAAATACACATGGTCACAGGAAGAACATACAATCCAATCAATGATCATAGAACATCAAACATAGAACACGGAAATCTACAGCACATTACAGTCCCTTCAGCCCACAATGTCGTGCCGAATATGTAACGTACTCCAGAAACTACCTAGAACTTCCCTACTGCATAGCCCTCTATTTTTCTAAGCTCCATGTACCTATCTAAGAGTCTCTTAAAAGACCCTATTGTGTCCGCTTCTACCACCGGCAGTGCATTCCTCGCACCTACCACTCTCTGTATAGAAAAACTTACCTTTAACATCCCCTCGGTACCTATTTCCTAGCATCTTAAAACGATGCCCCCTCATGTTAGCCATTTCAGCCCTGGGAAAAAGCATCTGGCTATCCACATGATCAATGCCCCTCATCATCTTATACACCTCTATCAGGTCACCCCTCATCCTCCTTCACTCCAAGGAGAAAAGGTCAAGTATACTCAACCTATTCTCATGAGGCATGCTCTCCAATCCAGACAACATCCTTGTAAATCTCCTCTGCACTCTCTCTGTAGTATCCACATCCTTCCTGTAGTAAGGTGACCAGAAATGAACACAGTACTGCAAGTGGGGTCTAACTAAGGTCTTATATAGCTGTAACATTACCTCACGGCTCTTGAACTCAATCCCACTGTTGATGAAGGCCATCATACCATATGCCTTCTGAGCAACTCTGTCAACGTGTGCAGCAGCTTTGAGTGTCCAATGGACACAGACCCTAAGATCTCACTGATCTTCAACACTGTCAAGAGTCTTAACATTTATATTATATTCTGTCTTCAAATTTGACCTATTGAAATGAACCAGTTCACACTTATCTGGGTTGAACTCCATCTGCCACTTCTCAGCCCAGTTCTGCATCCTATTGATGTCCCGAAATAACCTCTGACAGCCCTGCAGACTATCCACAACACTCCCAACTTGTGCTGTAAAGTGACTGTGCTGACCACCATGCTTCTGTGCTGTGTTGCATGGTAGTAGGAGACCAATTGGAAAGTCATGACTGTACGGTTCAGTGATGTAAAATTTGGAAAGGGTAATGAAGTGCAAAATAGAAAGCAAATCTCAGTAAGGTATGTAGAAACCTGACCAAGATATATGGTTTCAATAAATAACAAAATTAAAACAGATCAACTTTCAGAAATGCTGGACTCTTTATGGAATACTACAGTATATGGAACTTTATAGAACTACACAGTATACTTATATAACACTTATACTTGAATGGAAGGGGGTAAATATTAGTAATTAAGAACAAAATCATGAGAATTTTAAAGAATGCAGTAGAATTGGAAGGCAGTTCAGAAAGAAAAACAGGGAACATGGCAAAATTACATCCATTATTGTCACTCATTGGGCCATTTTATTAGATACACCTGCTCATTAATGCAAATGCCCAATCAGCCAATCATATGGCAGCAACTTAATGCATAAGAGCATGCAGACATGGTCAAGAGGTTCAGTTAATGTTCAGACCTAACATCAGAATGTGATCTAAATGACTTTGACCATGGAATGCTCGTTGGTACCAGAAGGGTTAGTTTGAGTATCTTGTTGCCGGGGACGGGCATGTCTCTAGAGTTCACAGTGAATGATACAAGAAACAAAAAAACATTCAGCGAGTGGCTGTTCTGAGGGAGAAAGTGACTTTTTAATATGAGAGTTCAGAGGAAAATGGCTAGACTGCTTGAAGATGACAGAAACGTGACAGTAACTCAAATAACTTCATATTACAACAGTGGTGTGCAGAAGATCATCTCTGAACAGACACAACAAACCTTGAAATGGATGGGCGGCAGCAGCAGAAGACCATGAACATACACTTAGTAACCACTTTATTACATATAGGAGGTACCTAATAAAGTTGCCACTGAGTGTATAACATTGTGTATCCAGTATAGGAAAAAATATTACAATTATAAAGAATTTTGCATGATTCACCTAAAATGATGGCAGTAAAGAGAAACTTCAATTTCAATAACACATGTAAACTACTAAGAATACTGGATCCAATAGAAAGGACTTGATTAATAGAAGAGGCTTATAATAAAGTTCATATGAAAAGATTCTCAATTAGAAATTAATGTGAAAAGTCATCACTTTCAAATTGTCAGTAAAATGAGATGATGATCAGATGAAATGTCTTTACATAGATCATGGATCACAGAATATTTTGCCACAGGAAATGCTTGCAATAAGAAGTAGTAAAGAAAAGTTGTTATCCTCTTCCAACGTCAGTCAAACAACTCAGTAGAATTCTCCTTGGGTTCCCATCTATCACCACACACCCAACTGAACTCCAGACTAAATGCACCTTGCCTCTACCCACTATTACATCATAAATTTATTACCAAATTACATATAATCACCATATACAACAAAGATTATTTTTCTTTCAGGAATTCACTGTAAATGCAAGAAACACAATAGAATTGAAAGACCACACCCAACAAGACAAAAATTACTGAACAAAAGACAACAAACCGTGCAAATAAAAGAAATTATATTACTTAATTATAATAATTATATTATAACTCCCAAAAAGCTTTTGATTCTGTCTGATGCTCATGGTTAATAGAAGCTCTTAATATGTATAAATGACTTCAAATACTCGTGAAATTCCTACATCTGATGAAGCATTGGTGTACTATAATCACCCTATCTATTAACAACCAAAAAAAAACAACCACCATATTCAAAATAAAACTAGGTTTTTTCTAGAGAAACAGGTTAAGCCCACTATAGTTATGTCTAGCTTTAAACCCACTCTCTAATTGGCAGAAAATCAGAGGCAACCAAATGAATTATACCTTGACATATTTTCTGTACATGGATGATTTGAAATTATACCCTCCTTCGTCAGAAAATCTAAAGTAATTAATTCAGTAGTAGAACTGTGCTAGTGCTATTAACATGAACTTTGGACTAGGTAAGTGTGGAACATTAAACATAGAGAAAGGCGCAATAGAGCTAGTAGAATATAAATAGAGTAGCAGGGTACAATACAACCTATGGGTGAATATGAAGCATAAGTATCAATAAGTGAAAACACCTGAAATATGCTGAATTAAAAGAGAATATTGAAAGACTTTGGAACAGGAGCAGGATATACTGTACATTGTCCCAACAGTAACATCTACAACTGGTGTCATCCCAAAATTACTACACAATAGCATTAAACAATTAGGCCTACACTACAATATTTATGCACATCCTCCGAAAGCCACAATACTAAACACTAGTAGAATAGTCCTAAAGATCCTAGCAATTGAGAAATGAGTATGCCTGTACCTCAAGTTTTACTAGCTTGAGTTGAAAGAATATTAATAATAAATAAACAAGGAATTAATATAAATACTGCACCAACTTGAGCATTCAACCAGTGTGCAAAAGACACTAAACTGCAAATGCAAAAAGAAAGAAACAATACTAATAAATAAGTAAGCACTAAATATTGAGAATATGAGATGAAGAGACCTTGGAAGTGAATCAGTAGGTCGTGGGAGCAATTCAGTAATGAGTAGAGTAAAATTGAGCGAAGTTTAATACCTCGGTTTCAGGAGGCTGATGGTTGAGGGGTAATAACTGTTCCTGAACCTGATGATGTGAGTGCTGAGGCTCCTGTATATTCTTCCTGGTGGCAGCAATGAGAAGGGAGTGTGGTCTGGGGATGGACACTGCTTTCCTGAGACTGTGCTCCATGTTGATGTGCTCAGTGATGGGGAGGGCTTTGCCCCCGATGGACTCAGCCGAATCCAACAGTTTGTAGGTTAGAAACATAGAAAACCTACAGCACAATACAGGCCCTTTGGCCCACAAAGCTGTGCTGAACATGTCCTTACCTTAGAAATTACCCAGGGTTACCCATAGCTCTGCATTTTTCTGAGCTCCATGTACCTGTCCAGGAGTCTCTTAAAAGACCTTATTATATCTGCCTCCACCACCATCACCAGCAGCCCATTCCACACACTCCCCACTCTCTGCGTAAAAAACTTACCCCTGACCTCTCCTCTGTACCTACTTCCAAGCACCTTAAAACTGTTCCCTCTCGTGCTAGCCATTCCAGCTCTGGGAAAAAAACCTTTGACTATCCACACGATCAATGCCTCTCATCACCTTATACTCCTCTTTCAGGTCACCTCTCATCTTCCGTTGCTCCAAGGAAAAAAGGCCGAGTTCACTCAGCCTATTCTCATAAGCATGCTCCCCAATCCAGCCTACATCCTTGTAAATCCCCTCTGCACCCTTTCTATGGTTTCCACATCCTGCCTATAGTGGAGCGACCAGAACTGAGCATAGCACTCCAAGTGGGGTCTGATCGGGGTCCTATAGAGCTGCAACATTACCTGCAATGGTTGTTCCGTTCAAGGGCATTGGTGTGTCTATAGTAAGCCATGATGCAACCTATCAATATGGTCTCCACCACACATCTACAGAGGATTGTCACTGTTTTAGATGACATGCCAAGTCTTCACAAACTTCTGAGAAAGCAGAGGCACTGCTGTGCTTTCTCCATAATGGCATTTACTTGCTGGACCCAGAACAGATCCTCTGAAGTGATGACGCTGAAGAATTTAAAGTTGTGGACCCTGTCCACCTTTGATTCTTTGATGAGGAATGGCTCGTGGACCTTTGGTTTCCTCCTCCTGAAGTCAATTATCAGCTCCTTGATCTTGCTGACATTCAATGAGAGGTTGCTGTTCTGGCACTACTCAGCCAAACTTTCAATTTCCCTCTTATATGCTGAATCCTTACTACCTTTCAGTGGAGCCAGCAAATCTTAATATACCATTAGAGCTGTATTTAGCCAACAGTCGTAAGTATAAAGCAAGTAGAGTGGGCAGCTAAACACACAGCCTTATGGTGCACCTGTGCTGATGGTGACTATGGAAGAGATGTTATCAATCTGAACTGACTGGGGTCTGCAAGTGAGGAAATAGAGGATCCAATTGCACAAGGAGGTATTGAGGCCAAGGTCTTGGAGCTTATTGATTAGTTTTGAGGGGATGATAGTATTGAGTACTGAGCTGTAGTCAATGAAGAGCATCCTAATGTAAATATCTTCACTATCCAGATGTTCCAGCGTCGAGTGAAGAAACAATAAAATAGCATCTGCTGTTGACCTGTTGTGATGGTAGGCAAATTGGAGTGGATCCAAGACACTTCTCAGGCTGGAGTTGATATGTTTCATCACCAACTTTTAAAGCACTTAATTATCGTGGATCTAAGTGCAATGGCTGATGGTCATTGAGGCAGGAACTATGTTCTTCTTAGGTACTTGTAGAAGTGAAGCTGCTTGAAGCAGTTGGATACCTCTGACTGCCAAAGCAAGAGATTAAAGATATTAATGAGCAGCACAGGTCTTTAGCACTTGGTCAGGTATCCTATCTGGGCCGCATGCTTTCCGTGGGTTCACCCCCATGAAGGATGCTCTCACGTGTGATGAGAGACCTAGGCAACAATGGTTTGGACCCAGGTGCTGGAGTATCCGAACACAATACGGGACTGAAACAAGGAAAGGAAAGGGTTCTAATCTAGATGCTAGATGAGAATCCAAAGTAGGGCTGATGATTGAGCACCGATCCCAGATCAGGAGCTCTTTAACTATTTAAATCCTGGCCCCAAAACATGGTCGTCAATTAACAGGGCAGGCCTGAATCTTTAAAGTGGCTGTTCCAGCTATTCACATTCCAGAGAGTTAGAGCACCTAACCCCCAGAGGCCGGGGTGGTCAGTTGCATGTCATAACAGGACCCCCTCCCATATGGCTGATTCTTGACTGCCCTGGCTGGTCAGAGAGATGATGATGGTAGCCATAGATGAGAGGTAGGTCCATGATGTCCCTTTCAGGAACCTAGCACCATTCCACAGGCCCAAATCTTCCCCAGTCCATCAGGAAGTGCTGAACACCCTGAACATATCTATGGTGAAGACCTGTTCCCCATTGACATATCTGGGTGGCAGCGGAACTGTTGGTGGTGGGGTGAAAGGACTGGTGTTTACAGGTTTTAGTTTGGAAATGTGGAAGGTGGGATTGATCTTGAGGGTCTTGGGGTGTCGCAAAGAGTAAGCCACCAGGTTTAATTTCTTCAGAACTTTGAACTTGGGCACCAGCTTCCTAGATTCCACCTGGAGAGTCAAATCCTGACTAGACAGCCAGACCTGTTGTCCAGGCTGCAAAGCTGGTCCCTGTCAACTCTTGCGGTTAGTCTTTATTTCAGCCTTCCAGGTAGACCAACAAAATCTCCCCTGCCCCAGACAATTTTTCTTGCGGTGTTGGACAAGATCTTTGGCCGCAGGAACCCCAACCTCAGCTCCTGCTCAAGGAAGAGTGGCAAGGAAAACTCAAGTTGGTATTTGAATGGGGACATCCCATGTGCACTGTGCTGTAAAGTGTTGTGGCTGACCTCTGCCCACACAAAAAGCTGCACTACTGGTTTGGTTCTTCAGAGGTCAGGCATCTTAGGGTTCACCAGCTTGGTCTGGCAGTTGGTCTGTAGGGCAGAGGGAGTGGGGATCCCAGAGGAAATACTCACTGTTGCCCCAATCAGCCTACAGAATGCCCTCCAAAAAAGTGACACGAATTGAGGACTGAGGTTTGACACAATGTGCACTGGAAATCCATGGATCCTGAAGACCTGGTGCAGGACAATTTCAGCCATCTCCACTGCAGATGGTAATTTGTCCAAGGCAATTAATTAGCAGGCCTTCAAAAATAGATCTACAATTACCATGATGAAGGAAGGCAGAAGACCCATGAAAAAGTCCATGCAGATGTGTGCCCATGGTCTGTCCAGAACAGGTATAGGGTGAAAGGAGCCCTTGAGGTTGGGTACAGGGGTTCTTGTTCAGGGCACACACCTCACATGCCTGCACATATTGTCAGACCTCTCTCCCTATTCCATGCCACCAGTATCTTCTCTTAATGAACTCAAGGGTCCTGGCAATCCTTCAATAAGTGGTTATTCATGATGAGTGTGCCCATTGAATTACCTGAGACTTGGGACAAACAGACCGTTCTTGGGAACCTTCTCTAGCGCCTAGGCCTTGTGAACAAGTGTGTTGATTCCCCAACAAACAAATTGGCGTCTTCACCTTAGCTTACGGCAAAATGATGGTAGCTGCTCCTCTCTTTTGGGTTCATCAAATTGACCAGACAAGGCACGTGGCTTCTGATTCTTTGACCCTGGTCAATAGGTCATGATGAAATTGAAGCGGTTAAAGAAAAGAGACCACCTGGCCTGTCTGGAATTCAATCTTTTGCCTCCTGAATATAAGCCAGATCCTTGTGGTCTGTCCATACTGGTTCTTGGCCAGCGATGCTATTCCTCGAAAGCCATCTTGACTGTGAGCAACTCTCTATTCCTGATGTTGTAGTTCATGTCTGCCAGGGATAGCCACTTGGAGAAGAATACACACCAGTGCATTTTATTGTCTGAAGGTGTCCATTGAGACCATACTGTACCCACTCCGATATCCGAGGCAAAAGTGCCCATGGATCTCATAGTTAGTGCTGTCAGTAGAGCAGCCACTGAGCTAAAGCTCCTGATGAACTTCCTGTAAAAGTTGCCGGATCACTGGACTAATTTCATGTTGAATGGTTGTGGTCAATTTCTGACTGCCTGTGTCTTAGTAGGGTCCATCTTGAGTTTGCCATTAGAGATGATAAAACCCAAAAATGAAATGGTGGTCAAGTGAAATTCAGATTTCACTAGCTTGACATAAAGTCCATGATTTAGAAGCCTCTTTAATATATCTCTGACGTGAACGATTTGCTCCTCCATGGACAAGGAGTACTTATGGAGAACATCCGGGAGCAAGTAATTTATAAAGGCCTGGAAAACTGCTGGTGCATTTACAAGGCTGAAGGGCATAACCAGGTACTCATTGGCCCTGTCAATATATGTTGAAAGCAGCCTTCCACTTGTTGCCCTCCATGCGGACCAGATTGTACACGTTCCATGAGACTAGCTTCGAGAGTACTCTTGCCCCTTGGAGAATCTCAAAGGCCATATTCATGAGTGGAAGGTGGTAATGGTTTTTGGCCGTTATGAGATTCAGCCCTTATATAGTCAATGCATGGCCACAGGCTGCTGTCCTTTTTCTGTACCGAGAAGCCTGCGCGGCTGGTGAGGTAGAGGGGCAAATGAATCCCATGGCAAGCCTCCTTTATGTGTATAATTGATGCTGCGGAGGACAAGTACCAAGCAGTAGATCAATATCACAGTTGCAATGGAAGAGTTGAAGCCTTTCCTTTGCTAAAGACCTCTTCGAAACCCTTGAAGACGGAAGGGATTTTGACAAGCTTGCGTGTCACAACTAACCCCGAACCTCCCTCCAAGGATAATTTGTGAAGCTCATTAGATAGCAGGGGTGATTTGGCAGACCTCAGGATCACCCTAGGTTCACGAGTCTTTAGCTGAAATAGAGACCACATCAGAGTCCAAATCCTTACCCACATCCTCAGACAATGGCAAAAAGGCACTATGAATAGTCTTTGTGCTCCTGGAACTAGGCTCAAAGGGTCTACTTTTAGGAGCTTTTCTCTTCAACAAGACCTGGCATCTGGATCCTTTAGGCTTGGTTGCTGGAGCTTCAGACTCCTTGGGCACCTCTTTGGCTTGATCTTGAACAGGAGACCCTTTCTCTATAGTTCCAGTGCACTCCCGACTAGACAGGGTTAGGGTACGCATGGTCCTGGCAACAGGAATGGGTCTCTCAAAGGCTCCAGGTTACTCTGAACTAGAGTCTATCTCCTCATTGGCTGCAGTTCTTTAGAGAGTCTGGGGGTTGGAACACCAAGCCGAAAACATACCCTCTTGCCCTGACTGGACCGTGCAATGATCCTCCCTTCCTTCCAGTTCATGTAAGGGTTATGCTGGGACAGCCAAGGGTGCCCGAGGATCAGTAGTATGCGAGGAAAATGGATGAACAGAAACAAATATCTTCTGCATATTCTTCTATCCTCATTTGCAAAACTGATGTCTGCTGCAGGATCAGCCCAGAACCAAGAAGGCAACCATCCAGGGCTGGTGCAGGCATGGCCGACTCAACTCTTGCGGAGGTATGTCGAGCCAGCAGACAGTCCCCGAGTCCAGGAAGTTACCAGTTGCCCCAGAGTCCACAAAAGCATTCACCTCTTGTCAGTTCTTACCCCAGGAGATCTCCGCCTTCAGCAGGACACCAGAATCATTCGGGTTGGGAAAAGTAGCTGCTATCGTCACAGTCCTCCCGACACCAGGTGGTCTTTTTGGTTTCCCAATGGCTGCAGTTTTGGATATGTGGCCCGCAGGTGACCTGCTTCCCCATAGTAATAGCAACAATCTTGACTCCGACTCTGAGAGTCTTGTGCAGCCAGTTTGCAAGGGCTTGACAGAATCTCGAACAGGAGATGGACTGGTCATTGTCTCAGGTTGGGAAATGGAACGGTGATGCATTGAGGCTGGGCTCAGGCTATTCTTCTTCGACCTTGTAAGGTAGTCCCATTCTCACTCCACCAGGCAATTATCGAGGTGAATGGATCAGAGGCTCTAGGTCCTCTACTAGCTCTCCCAAGGCAAGGCGTCCTTTAGTTTGTCTCAAAACACATGGTGGTAAAGAATGGCCAAGGCCTCCCCACTCCAGCCACTCTCTTCGGCCAAAGTCCGAAATTCAATAGCACAGTCAGCTGCTGACCAACTACCCTGACGCACATTCATCAGATGATCCGATGTGCAGCCTGCCCCAGCAGGGTGATGGAACACCTTCTTCATGGCGACCATGAATTCCTCTGAATCCGAGCAAATCTTAGAGCTTTGCTCCCAAAGTGCAGTGGCCCAGGGCAGGAACGAGAACATGAAGGTCACCTTTCCGTGCTCCGTAAGGAACCTGAACGGCTGGAGTTCAAACACCAACAAACATTGAGAGAGGAAGCCTTGGCAAGGGCCCAGGTCATGGCCAAATCTCTCCGGGGTCGGAAGATGGACTGGCTCTGCAGAACGACTGACAGCTTCACCCGAGGAACGCTGGTTTCCTCATTGCGATAGTTGGCCATTCTCCTCCGATCTCCCTCATTAACAAGGCGTTTTCACCCACAGAGCTGCCTCTCATTGGATGCTTCTTGCACCATTCTCTGTAAACTCCAGAGATTGTTGTGCACGAAAATCCCAGGAGATCAGCATTTCCTGAAATACTCAAACCACTCCACCTGGCATCAATAACCATTCCACAGTCAAACTCACTTGGGTCACATCTCTTGTCTGAACAACAATTGAACCTCTTGATCATATCTGCATGCTTTTATGTATTGAGTTGCTGCCACATGACTGGCTGACTAGATATTTGCATTAACGAGCCAGTGTACAGGTCACCTAATAAAGTGGCCTCTGAGTGTACTTCGCTCAAGTGTATTTGTGAAATGCCTTTGGACGTCCTTTCTTATCAGGGTGTTTATTAGGTTCAAGCTGTTGCTTTCATGAGCCTGGAGCTTTGGAAGAGTTTGTTATCAGCACCATTGATGGATGCAATTTCAATCCAATTTTAGAGTCAGTTTGGAGTCAGGCATAAATTAAACAAAATAATGATTTACATTTCCAAGCTGATGCATTATGTTGGCTAACATGCACTGAAGAGACCCACCAGGACACAAAACTTTTAGTATTTGTTGTCCATTGTGAGCCAGTGGAATAGCTATACGTAAAGATCATATGAGTACAGTTTAATAAGGAAATATTCTGAGAGAATTCCCATTGCATTCTGCTGATCTTCTGTTGTTATTCAAACATGAAACTTTGAAGGTGCAATAAAAACAGTTGATTCTTACTATTTGTCATGTTTGTCTTGGTGTTTCACAGCCTTCTGCCAAAATTATAGCAGGAGATTAGAAAAATCCTGAAGAGATTATCCCTGCCACTCACTTTCTGTGACACTGTTACAGTTTCAAATTAGCTATTGATATTTGAACTTGCAGACCATTATTAGAAAGGATTTGACAGCTGGAGTCATCATTCTAATAGGAATCAAAGCTGGTGCCTTTGGGATGAGAGGTTCTTGTGTTGATTGAAATTTAGCTTTCCCTAGATCAAAGTCCTTTGAATCAAGAATAAAGCATCCAAATAATTAATAATTACCAAGTAGTACACCTTGCAGTTTGGTTCTGCAATGCACTTCATATTATGTTATTTTAGTGAATCCCTTCAAGTTATGCAATGCAATTTGTAATTTTCTGTTTTTTCTCCCTAAAATTATACCCTGCCATTTCAATATTTTTTTCTTTCCGCAGACATCCCCTCAGCAGTGAGAGGCAAAGTATCTTTATCTGGTAAGATTATTGTGCTTGTAAAATATTTATTTCATAAAGTGAGGAAGATAACATGTGAAACATTTTGACTTTCTCAGAAAGAAAGTAAGTTTCTTTCTATATCCAGTGGAATACCTCAGGGATCATTTCTAGGATTTGCAGATTGCAATATACATTATAATTTCAATATACAAGAGGTACGATTTGAAAGCTTGTAAGTGGCCATGAACTCCTGATTCGCTGATCTAGAAGGGGAGTGGGACTTGCTTGTGGAGTGGGAGTTTGCTTGGGTTAATAGTAACTAGGGTTAATTAGCACGGGTCAATAAAAAGAAGAGTGGCTAGAGAGAAGCAGCCATGGTGTGAGTAGCCAGTGTTAGAGTGGTCAGGTCTAGCTCAACAGACGTGAGCGAGAACAGGCGCAGGGTAGAAGTTAAGTTTGAGAAGTTAGAGGCACAACAAGTGTGGCAGGATGCAGGAAGTGCACAAAACTTCAGCTCCTGATTGACAAGGTAAAGGAACTGGAGCTGCAGGTGAATGGACTCTGGACTATCCAGAAGAATGGAAACTTCATAGGTGAGTCGTTTACTGAGGTGGTCAGACCTAGAATACAGAATTCAGATAGTAGATGGTTGACCACCGGGAGAGACAGTATGGAGACAGTATCTTTCTTAACTGAAGTTGACTCTTTTGTAGGGGATGTGGCATTCAAATGGTGGATGGATCGCCAATCAAGTTGTAGTTGCCCCAGCTACTCACACACCCATAATGCTGGCCCTCCTGTTTTTACCACATACAAACTCAATGTGTCTTTTTGGCTGTTGCATTTCACTGTTACAAATGTTATTCCCACAGGAGTTAACTTTTTTCCAGTATAAGTTCTTAGTTGGATATCGTCAGTTCAGTATCTTTGAAATGGCGTCCAAATTAATTTTGTGAAATTTCATTCTAAATTAACTTGACGTTCAATATGGCGAAGGCCATATTGCTTGTCTATTGTTAGTTTTCACATTATACACTAAGATTCAAGGCTACCCAGTCCTGTGTCATTCTCATCGTTATCAGATTGTTCGGCAACAGCATTCAGATTAGTGCTCTTTTTGAAACTGCAACTTGATTGTTATCTTTTTTCTTTCCTGTGCAGCCTATTTATTTCGGTCTGCCTGAAACGCTCTTTGTATATGTCCTACTTTGTTGCTTGTTATGCCTTTAAATCTACGTTGGTCTGGTATATGTGAGCTCCCACAACAACAGCAACACAATTTGTTCGGCCAGGTTGTTTTCTATTTAGAGACTTCAATTTTGTTCACATTCATTTTCATTCATGACTGCAACTCAATTGTGTCTTTTTCTGTGGCGTCCATTGATACAGCTATTTCAACTACTCCTTTAGATATAAGAACTGCTTCAGTTAGAATCCATTTTTGAATGCTTACTTGTAGGATTCCACAAACTAAACAATATCTCAGTGCATCATTAAGACCATTACCAAGCTGACAATGCTCAGACAACTTCGTCAGTATAGCTACATACATTGAAATGGACTCCCCTTTTGATTCTGCTTATGAAACCTAGAACATTCTGCAATCAACAATGGTTTCAGTTTTAAATGTTTCTGCATTACTTTCATGATATCAGCAAAGCTAATTCTGGCTGATTTGGTTGGAGCAGTCACATTTCTAAGCAAACGTACGGATAGTACAACTTACCTGGGCCGTAGGGGCACACACAGAAGAGCACTGCACCATCTCTCACAGTTGTGGGCCAGTGCCTGGGTTGTGGCAAAGCTCTCTCCAGTCCACTCTGCCATGTTGTTGTTCATTTCTTCCTCTGTGTGCCCCTTTTCCTTTTCCCCTGCACCATTCCCTGAAGAATGGTCTTTGAGAGTTATGCGGCCATACCATCTCAGTTTCCTCTTCTTTACTGTGGACAGTAGATGGTAGCATCTCATGTGCTAGTTGATGGTTCTTTGTACTTCATCGTTTGAGATGTGGTCTGTATAGGAGATGCCAAGAAGCCTTTGGAAGCATCTAATTTCTACTGACTGGGTCTTCTTTTGCAGTCCGTGATTCACATGCATACAAGAAGATGGAGAGCACATGTGGATGGAGTTTCAACTTGGATCTGAGAGTGATGTTATTGTTTCTCCAGACTGGTTCTAGTTTAGCCAGTGTTGCTATTGTTTGGGTCCTTGCAAGGATTTCAGGCTTTGATCCTTCTTGCTTGGTGATGGCACCAAGATACTTAAACTGTTTGACAGTCTCTTGTTCTTGCACACTAACAGTGATTTTTGTCGTGAATGGCTCCTCACTGTTTCTCATCAGTTTGGTATGCCTTTAAATCCAATGAACAATGCAAAAATCACTCGCTTCTCATCAGCTATTTCATTTGCTTTAAATTACTGCTAAATTTGCTATCCAATTATCCATTGCACAATCAAACATGTCAATCTTTCTGATGTAGCCAAGCATTTCTGCTCCTGTTTTTATGATTATTATCACTGTTTATGAACCCATGAATTCTTCTGTTTCTTGCCTTTTTTGTGTGCCTCCTTTTCTGAAGATCACATGTGCACTGTTTATTTTACTCGACCATATCTCGCTGCATTTCTTTTAAAAACTCAGACATCCCACTGTACTTCAACAGGCAGCTAGTCATTTCAGATTTGTTTTAAACTTCCTCGTCACCACTGTTATGTCTTGTAACTCTGAAACATAAAAACTAGTTGAAAGGAAAACAAAAGAGCTGGGAATGTGAGTCTAACTTCGTTTTTACTTTAAGTGAGGACGCTTGTACATTATGGTGGTGTGATGACATGTGCCAGTTATGCACCTTTACAGATGACCCACAATGCATTATGGATAAGAAGGAATGTTTAATCAAATAATATATTTAGGATATCACTGAAATATTAAATGCACAACTCTCTCCGTCACTGACCATCTCTTGTCAAGGTTTTAGATGACTTGTTGAATCTTTTCAAACTTATAAGAAAATAGAGTGCTGCTGTATCTTCTTTGTAATGGCACTTACATGCTGGACCCAGGAGAGATCTGCTGAAATGATAACACCGAGGAATGTAAAGTTGCTGACCCTCTCCACCTCCGATTCCCCTGATGATTACTGCTTCATGGATATCCAGTTTCCTCCTCCTGTAAACAGTGATAACAAGCTCTTTGGCTTTGCTGACATTGAGTGAGTGGTTGGCACCACTCAGCCAGATCATCAATAGCCCTCCCATATGCTGATTGATCACCTCCTTTCATTCGGTCAACAACAGTGGTGTCATCAGCAAAGTGAAATGTGGCATTGGAGCTGTGCTTAGACACACAGCCATAAGAATAGAGTAGACCAGGGACTAAGCACACAGCCTGTGGCGATGGTGATTGCAGTGGAGATGTTGTTGCCAATCAGAACTGACTGGGGTCTACAAGTGAGAAAATACAGGATCCAGTTGCACAAGGAAGTATAGAGGCCTGGGTATTTTGATTAATTTTGAGGGGTTGATAGTATTGAAGGCAGAGCTGTAGTCAATGAAGAGCATCCTGATGTATACATCTTCACCGTCCAGTTGTTACAGGGTTGAGTAGAGCCAATGAAAGGGCATTTACTGCGGCCCTGATGAACAGGTAGGAACATTTGAGCGGATCCAAGCTGCTCCTCAGGCAGGAGTTGATACGTTTCATCACCAGTCACTCAAAGCACTTCATCACAGTGGACGTAAGTGCTACTAGGCACTAGTTATTGAGGCAAGTTCCTCATCCCTCTTAAGTATCGGTATTATTGAAGCCTGCATGAAGCAGAGGGATACCTCCAACTGCCGAAGAGATAGGTTGAAGATCTCAGTGAACACTCCAGACAGTTGATCAACACAGGTTTTCAGTACTTGGCCAACTACTTCATCTGGGCCAGATGCTCTCCGTCAGTTCATCCTCCTGAAGGATGCTCTCACGTCAGCTTCAGAGACTGAAATCTCTGGGTCATCAGGGACTGTGGGAGCTTGTGACAGTACTTTATCTCCAGCACTTTAGTTTACCCTGTCATTCATAGTATTCACAAAACTTAAATACAATGATCGGGAAAATCACTTTATTTTTAATGTCCTGAACTATTGAATTGAACCTAAATATAATCAGCACATTCTCACATGCAAAGCACATGGAAGGTTTTCTTCCACTCGTCTCTTTTTTTTATTCCCCATTCTGGCTCTCCTCTTACCCCTTCTCTTCTCCTCACCTGCCTATCACCTCCCTCTGATGTCCTACTCCTCCCCTTTCTCCCATGGTCTATTATCCTCTCCTATCAAATTCCTTCTCTCCTATCAGCCCTTTACTTCTTCCACTCATCACCACTGAGCTGCTCACTTCATCCCTCCTTCCACACCCACTTGCCTTCCCCCTCACCAGGTTTCACCTATCAGCGTGCAGATTGTCCTCCTTCCATTCTTCCTGCCTTCTTATTCTGGCTTCTTCTCCCCTCCTTCCTAGTCCTGATGAAGGGTCTCAGCCTTCAGCTGACATGTCATCTTCATCTTCATATATCTGATACATTGGCTCTTTATTTCTCTGCATAGATGTTGCCTGACCTGCTGAGTGCCTCCAGCATTTTATGTCTGGTAAGAAATTGAATTGTGCACTATTGTGCATATAATGTGACTAAGTATGAAGGTCCTTCTGTGCACTGGTTCTGTCAACTAGTTTACAACATTTGTTGAACATTACTGCCAGTATTTTAAGCACATTACAGGGTTAGGACATAATATGGACTTCAGCCAAGGATCTATAGTCTGTATGTGTTTACATACAATGTTTTTGCTTGGCTTAGAATAAACACAAAACTCTAGGTAAATAAATAGAAGAAAGGTGGCTCTCATGATTTTTGAAATGAAAGATTTTATCTGAGCAATGACTGCATTATCTGCCATATAATGTAAGCGAACCATTTTACCTTTCCCTGAAGTACTGTACCAATGAAAAAGTTCAAAGTACATTTATTATCAAAGTATGTATACATTATACAACCTTGAAATTCATCTCCTAACAGGCAGACACGAAACAAAGAAACCCAAAATGAACCCCTTTAAAAAAAAGACCGTCGAACACCCAATGTGCACAGAAAAAAAATCATGCAAACAATAAACGCAAGGAAATGTTGTTCTGAACTGAAGTCCTCAGAGAGAGACTGTCCACAGACCCTTAGTTCAGCGCAGAATAGAGCAGCAAGCTGAACTGACCCAACCCTCATCTCTGGCCCCGACTCCCTAACCTTTTCAATCTGGCCCAGCATGTCATCCAAACATCAAGTTCTGTCGCCGTGATACATTCTGGGGCCTGGACCCCGCTGCCTCGACTCGGCCTGTACGCAACCTTTCGGATTCAGTTTCAATCGAACCTTGAATCTTCCTTGCTCTCAGCAATAGGCCCTCTGCCTCACTTGTAAGGACCTAGATCTATTAGCACTTTGCAGGTGAGACATTCAACTTTGGTTGGAGGTAACAGAGTTAGGGGAGGGTAGTTTTATGGCCATGACTGCATGACTGCTCCAATCCCTTCTGCCAAATGTCTGAGTGAATGCCAACAAACTGGGTTTCCAAGACCATCCTGACACTTCTAGTGTTCGGCCACCCAAATCTGGTTCATCTTATGTATAAGCGAAGTAAATGAGAACCCCCACCTTCAGGACACTCACTATGCTAGGACCTCACCTGGACAAGATTGCACTACCCATCTAGCCAATGATCTATGCCTGTACATAGAACATTGCAGCACAATACAAGCCCTTTAGCCCACAATGTTGTCTGACCTTTTAACCTGCTCCAAGATTAGTCTAACCCATCCCTCCTACATAGCCCTCTATTTTCCTTTAATTCATGTGTCTATCTAACAGTCTCTTAAGTAACCATCACGTATCTGCCTCCGACATTCCCCTATACTTTCCTTCAATCATCTTGAAATTATGACCCAACATATTACCCATTTCCACTTTCGGAGAAAGTCTCAGGCAATCCACCTGATCTATGCCAATTAACATCTTGCACAGCTCTTATCAAGTCACATCCCATCCTTCTCTGCTCTAGAGCAAGAAGTCCTAGCTTGCTCAATCTATGTAATAGTGTGAAAGGAGGGAGAATGGTATTGCATAGACTTCCAGTATATTGTCCATACAATACTCACTCTCTTTCAGCCACAGAGCAAGCTAATTCTAGCTCCTTTACTTATTACTATGAATGGCACAACTTATATCCGAATATTCTTGTATATTTCTGCCTGGTCAAACATAGCATCTTATGATATTTAACATCTTCTCACTTCCAAGAGATCCACAATGTTTAATAATCTAGTCCAATCCCTAGTCAGAAAATGGCACCCTACAGTTGAGTGACATCCTGATTATCCTGATAACCCTGTCCATGGGAGATGAGCATAAGATGGTAGAAGAGAATAGGAGCTGGAGTGTAGTGGCAGGCTGATTTGAAACTGATGGACAATAAGCATAGATGAATTCCAGACTGAGTTTATTCACTCAAGGGTTTGTTATTTAAAACATTATGAAAATTGAAAATACTAAACAGATTGTGGACTTCAGAAAGGGTAAGACAAGGGAACACACACCAGTCCTCATAGGGGATCAGGAGTGGAAAGTGTGAGCAATTTTTAATTCCTGGGTGTCAATATCTCTGAGGATCTAACCTGGACCCAACATATCGATGTACCTACAAAGAAGGCATGACAGCGGCTATATTTCATTAGGAATTTGAGGAGATTAGGTATGTCACCAAAAACACTCATAAATTTCTGCAGATGTACCGTGGAGAGCAATCTAACGGGCTGCATCACCGTCTGGTATGGGGGTGGGGGCTACTACAGGATCAAAATAAGCTGCAGAGAGCAGTAAACTTAGTCAGCGCCATCACTAGCCTACACAGTGTCAGGACATCTTCAAGGAGTGATGCTTCAGAAAGGCAGCATCCATCGTTAAGGACCTCAATCACCCAGATTGTGCCTTATTCTCATTGCTACATCAGGAAAGAGGAACAGAAGCCTGAAGGCACATATTTAATGACTGATGAACAGCTTCTTCCCTTCTGCTATCCAGTTTCTGAATGGGCATGAACACTACCTTATTGCAATTCATAACTTTTTTTCTGTTATTATGTATTACATTGTCTGCTGCAAATTCAGAGTTCAGAGTTCAATTCCGATGTTGTCTGTAAGGAGTTCCTACGTCCTCCCTGTGAATGCATGGGTTTCCTCCAGTTTCCTCCCGCAATATAAAGACGTACCATTTAGAAGGTTAGTTGGTCATTGTAAAGGGGTGGATAGTCATACCCCAGATGAATTGTTAATTCAATTTTTAAGTATGGTTAACGCTGTTGGCAAAGTTGAAATTGTAGCGCAAAGGTTTGATAAAATGGCAGGCTCAGACCTTGTTGTATTTCAGACTAGCGCTGATGTAACGGTGGTGGGACTGCCAGCGTCTGTCGGTGCCCCAGGTGAAGTGGGGCCATGGCAGGGAGGAGGAGAAGGGAGCCCAGCAGGCTGGATCACAAGCTAAGTTGCCCATAGTTGGGGGGGCGGAGGTTTCAGAGACAGGGTTCTTTCGTTTCTGAGGAGTGAGGGGAAAGAGTCGTCGGATTTGGAAAGTTCAATTAGTCCCTGTTCCCCAGTGAAGAGTAAGAGTAATGAGTTGGCATCAGCCCTTACCTCTCTGGCAAATGTGGCTCAGTGCACAGGCAGAGGGACCCTGCTGGAGCTAAGAATTTTCTCTGGAATAACGCCCACCCCTGTGGGGGAAGAGGAGTATGAGACGTGGGTGGAGCAGACCTCTCAGTTGTTAGATGAGTGGCAGTGCTCTGATGACGAAAAGCAACAGAGATTGTTTGAAAGTTTGAAGGGGTCGGTGGCTGATGTGGTGAAAGCTGTGAAAACTAGCCTACCCTTGGCAAGTACCTAGATGCATTAGGGACAAGAGGTGCAGGTTGACCCAGTGTTACCCGGTTCGGATATGGCCCAAGTGCGGAGTGAGAGACACAGAAGCAGGCCGGTAGTTCACAAACCTTATTGCGAACCGTGTTAAAGGGAAAATAAACAATAAACGCTAGGGCCGTTAACTGAAACTCTCCAATGAGAAACGAAGCCTACACTGCAGCTGAAAAGAAAATCTAAACTTTAAACGAATACCCCTAGTCTTCAAAGTCAGTTGACTCAAAAGTCCAATTTCTCAAAGAAGGCCAAAAGCAAGAAGGCAGCCAAGCGCTGCTATGCTCTGTTCAAGTCTCGACAAGCACTACGACGACAAGTATGGGGTTACGTACTATCAGAATTAAATAATTAGCTGACACGTACAAATTCACAAACGCAATTGCTGTATCTACCTCACTGCCGAATCTGTGGTTGTGACACTCAGAGCCCGACCTGGAGCCTACACCTAGTAAGAGGACTCTGCAGCGATGTGGGGTGACTGCAGGACCAACAGCAGGAGAGATTTGGACAGCCCCCGCCCCTGAGTGGGATACAGATTCAGAGGATCTGCCTTTTGCCTACTCCCCATTGATTGAGGAAGAGATTCCCAGCCCTTCTCCCACTGAGTCAGGTGAAGTGGTGGGGGTGGGGGAACTATCTGTGGGCAGCCTGGGTTACAGCAGGACTCTGCAGGGGAGGAACTGGGGCTTGGCCACGGGACAGAGGGGTCCGAGTTGCAGGTGGGCATGAGTGATAGGTCAGGGGAGGCCTTGCCAAAGTAGACCGGAAGTCTCCCCAGTAGTGTCTGAACCTGAAGAGTTAGGTGAGGGGGAATGGAAGTCTCAGAGAATTAGGAGACCACTGGATAGGCTGGCCATGTCACACTGGGGGAACAGAGTGTGGCCCCTACTGCTGTGGGGAGCTATGTCACTGCCTTTTACACCTGGGTTGGACTTTGTGCTTTGCAGGAAGAGTTGGCAAATTATCTCCAAGTCATGAGGACACGACTAAATTTGGTGGGGGGAGAGTGTAACATCCTGGGAAGGTTTTCACTGCTAATATAATGGTTCCTCTGTAATGCAGTGCTTGGGTTATGACTAGAGATAACCGGGGCTGCCCAAAGATAGCACCCCCCCACTTCACCTGACTCAGTGGGAGAAGGGCCGGGAGTCTCTTCCTCAATCAATTGGGAGTTAGCGAAAGGCAGCATATACCACACATCCAGGTCTTCATCCTCCGAATCATTTTCCCTCTCATGGTCGGGGGCCTGGACTAACCTTGCCTGTTGTGGGCCCTGCAGTCGCCTCATGTTTTCGCAGAGTTCTCTTACTAGGCGTAGACTCCAAGTCGGGCTCAGGGTCTACCTGCACCTCTTGTCCCAGGGCAGCAGGTGGTTCTGATGGAGAATCTTGACAGGCCCATTCCCATCCTCTGATTTCACCCGCAAAACTGATAGGTTTGGCATCTGACTCTCCACCACGTAGGGTGTAGCCGCCCAGCAGTCAGCCAACTTATGCTTTCCAGGTAGCCCCTGATTCCTTATGAGGACTCGGTCTTCTGGCAGGAGTTGGGAGAACCTCATCTTTTGATCATATCTCCTCTTATTTCCTCAATTCTGCTTGGCAGCCGTGACCCCAGCTAATTCATAAGCCCTTTTCAGCTCTCATCTCATGTCAGACACATACTTCAGATAAGTCTTCGGTGGTAAGTCATCCTCGTCAGTCCCAAAACAAATGTCAATGGGCAACCTCAACTTGCGTCCAAACATCAGATAATATGGTGAGTACCCAGTAGCTTCATCTTGTGTACAGTTGTAACAGTGAACCATAGAAACCATAGAAACTACAGCACAGAGACAGGCCCTTTGGCCCTTCTTGGCTGTGCTGAACTATTTTCTGCCTAGTCCCACTGACCTGCACACGGACCATATCCCTCCATACACCTCCCATCCATGTATCTGTCCAATTTATTCTTAAATGTTAAAAAAGAACCCACATTTACCACCTCGTCTGGCAGCTCATTCCATACTCCCACCACTCTCTGTGTGAAGAAGCCCCCCCCCCAATGTTCCCTTTAAACTTTTCCCCCCTCACCCTTAACCCATGTCCTCTGGTTTTTTTCTCCCCTTGCCTCAGTGGAAGAAGCCTGCTTGCATTCACTCTATCTATACCCATCATAATTTTATATACCTCTATCAAGTCTCCCCTCATTCTTCTACGCTCCAGGGAATAAAGTCCTAACTTATTCAACCTTTCTCTGTAATTGAGTTTCTCAAGTCCCGGCAACATCCTTGTAAACCTTCTCTGCACTCTTTCAACCTTATTTATATCCTTCCTGTAATTTGGTGACCAAAACTGAACACAATACTCCAGATTCGGCCTCACCAATGCCTTATACAACCTCATCATAACATTCCAGCTCTTATACTCAATACTTCGATTAATAAAGGCCAATGTACCAAAAGCTCTCTTTACGACCCTATCTACCTGTGACGACACTTTTAGGGAATTTTGTATCTGTATTCCCAGATCCCTCTGTTCCACTGCACTCCTCAGTGCCTTACCATTAACCCTGTATGTTCTACGTTGGTTTGTCCTTCCAACGTGCAATACCTCACACTTGTCAGTATTAAACTCCATCTGCCATTTTTCAGTCCATTTTTCCAGATGGTCCAAGTCCCTCTGCAGGCTCTGAAAACCTTCCTCACTGTCTACTACACCTCCAATCTTTGTATCATCAGCAAACTTGCTGATCCAATTTACCACATTATCATCCAGATCATTGATATAGATGACAAATAACAATGGACCCAGCACTGATCCCTGTGGCACACCACTAGTCACAGGCCTCCACTCAGAGAAGCAATTCTCTACCACCACTCTCTGGCTTCTTCCATCGAGCCAATGTCTACTCCAATTTACCACCTCTCCATGTATACCTAGCGACTGAATTTTCCTAACTAACCTCCCATGCGGGACCTTGTCAAAGGCCTTACTGAAGTCCATGTAGACAATATCCACTGCCTTCCCTTCATCCACTTTCCTGGTAACCTCCTTGAAAAACTCCAACAGATTGGTCAAACATGACCTACCACGCACAAAGCCATGTTGACTCTCCCTGATAAGCCCCTGTCTATCCAAATGCTTGTAGATTCTGTCTCTTAGTACTCCCTCCAATAACTTACCTACTACTGACGTTAAACTCACCGGCCTATAATTTCCTGGATTACTTTTTGATCCTTTTTTAAACAACGGAACAACATGAGCCACTCTCCAATCCTCCGGCACCTCACCTGTAGACAGCGACATTTTAAATATTTCTGCCAGGGCCCCTGCAATTTCAACACTAGTCTCCTTCAAGGTCCGAGGGAACACTCTGTCAGGTCCCGGGGATTTATCCACTTTAATTTTCCTCAAGACAGCAAGCACCTCCTCCTTTTCAATCTGTACAGTTTCCATGGTCTCACTACTTGATTCCCTCAATTCCATAGATTTCATGCCAGCTTCCTTAGTAAATACAGACGCAAAAAACCATTTAAGATCTCCCCCATTTCCTTTGGTTCTGCACAAAGCCGACCACTCTGATCTTCAAGAGGACCAATTTTATCCCTTACAATCCTTTTGCTCTTAATATACTTGTAAAAGCTCTTTGGATTATCCTTCACCTTGACTGCCAAGGCAACCTCATGTCTTCTTTTAGCCCTCCTGATTTCTTTCTTAAGTATTTTCTTGCACTTCTTATACTCCTCAAGCACCTGATTTACCCCCTGTTTCCTATACATTTCATACAACTCCCTCTTCTTCTTTATCAGAGTTGCAATATCCCTTGAGAACCAAGGTTCCTTATTCCTATTCAATTTGCCTTTAATCCTGACAGGAACATACAAACTCTGCACTCTCAAAATTTCCCCTTTGAAGGCTCCCCACCTACCAATCACATCTTTGCCAGAGAACAACCTGTCCCAATCCACGCTTTTTAGATCCTTTCTCATTTCTTCAAATTTGGCCTTGTCCAGTTCAGAACCTCAACCCTAGGACCAGATCTATCCTTGTCCATGATCAAATTGAAACTAATGGTGTTATGATCACTGGAACCAAAGTGCTCCCCTACACAGACTTCTGTCACTTGCCCTAATTCGTTTCCTAACAGGAGATCCAATATTGCATCCCCTCTAGTTGGTCCCTCTATATATTGATTTAGAAAACTTTCCTGAACACATTTTACAAACTCTAAACCATCTAGACCCCTAACAGTATGGGAGTCCCAATCAATGTATTGAAAATTAAAATCCCCTACCACCACAACTTTATGTTTCCTGCAGTTGCCTGCTATCTCTCTGCAGATTTGCTCTTCCAAGTCTCGTTGACTATTGGGTGGTCTGTAATACAATCCCACTAATGTGGCCATACCTTTCCTGTTTCTCAGCTCCACCCATAAGGACTCAGTGGACAAGCCCTCTAATCTGTCCTGCCTGAGCACTGCTGTAATATTTTCCCTAACAAGCAATGCTACTCCCCCACCTTTCATTCCTCTGCCTCGATCACATCTAAAACCAGATGCGCAATATGTTGACTCCACCTGCTCTTCTTGCTGATCTCTAGGGTCCTAAGTATGTCTAGCAAGGTCTGATTAAATCTCTGAGGCTGGGGATCGCCCTGTGGGTGAAAGGGCATGATCCTCGACTTCTTAAATCCAAGCATGTCCAGTAACTCACGGATGAGTCTGCTCTCGAAGTCCCATCCCTGGTCACTATGTATCCACCTGGGAAGGCCATAATAAATGAAATACTTCTCCCATAACACTTTTGCCACCGTAGTCGCCCTCTGGTCCTTGGTAGGAAAAGCCTGTGCATATCTGGTGTAGTGGTCCCTGATGACTAAGATATTCACCGTGTTGCTGGCATCGGGTTCTATTGCCAGGAAATCCATACACACCAGGTTCAAGGACCCTGTACTCTGCAGGTGGGACAAGGGAGCTGCCCGCGTAGGCAGTGTCTTCCACCGTATGCATCGAATGCACAACTTGCAGTATTCTTCGACCTCCGACTTCATACAGGGCCAGTACAACTGGTCTCTGAACAATCCATAGGTCTTTTCCACCCCCAAGTGTCCAGAATCATCATGAAGTGACCTCAGCGCAATGCTCTGATACTTCTCTGGCAGAACCAGCTGGCTATGCCAAGGTCAGTTCGGGAGTGACGTGACCCGGTATAAGATCCGGTTCTTCAACTCCAACTGAGGCCATTCTTTCAGTAATGGAGGCACCAAAGCATGTTTCACCTTTTCCGCCTGAGCCATGTCTCCCTTTTCGACCACTGACCAACCAGTACCGATGCCCAGGTCATCTCACTGAGCAGCTGCCACTTCCCCAGAACTCAATTCCGGTAACTGGTTTGTCTTCAGAGTAGTCAGGTTACAGTAAACTTGTGGAATGGTATCATCAGAACCTCCCAATTGATCTACTGCTCGATCCTGCCCTTGCCTTCCCTCTGCCTTCACGGTGATGGCAAATTGACACAGGGCCTTCACCCCAGGGGCAGGAAAGCTCACCCACTCCTCGTCCCTGACCAGTCCCTCATGCGCCTGTTGGGACAAAGCATCAGCATCAATGTTCCAGCTTCCCGGCCAGTACTTCAGGCTGAAATCATATGTCACCAACCACCAATGGCCTGTGGCATCCAGTTTCGCCAAATTCAGGATATAAGTTAGGGGGTTGCTGTCCGTCCTCACCTCAAACTTGGCCCCATAGAGGTAGTCACTCAGATTATCCTCCGCCGCCCATTTCAACGCCAGAGATTCTAACTTGTGTGTGGGATCGTTTCTCTCGGAGGGCAACAGACTCCGGCTGACAAGCACAACAGGTCTCAGCCCAGTGCCCTGATTCTGATACAGGACACCCCCTAAACCCTCTGATCTGGCATCTATGTGCAGTACATATGGTAATTGGAGGCCCAACATAGCTAACAGACATCTTGCAGAACTGGCACTTGTCCAGGGAAAGTTTCAATCCTTCAAATTTCAGGTGGCCCAGCACCTTCAGCAGGCTCACTTCATGTTCTTCCAAGGTGGAACCAAACACTATGAGATCATCTAGATATACCAATACCTCAAGCATGTTCATAAACACCCCCATTTTCACCATGACCCGCTGGAAGGTTGCAGGGGCTCCCTTTTGAACTGGAAGAATCCAAGTGGACATATAAATGCCGTCTTCTCTTTGTCAGCCTCATTCATGGAGATCTGGTAATATTTACTCCTCAAGTCCAGCATACTGAACCACTTCGTAACACTCAGACAGGCCAGCATACCTTCGATCCTTGGGACTGTATACTGGTCAGGGACCGGTACGCCTGTTCAGAGTCCTATAATCCACACACATCTGTACCTCCCCATTCTTCTTTCTGGCCACCACTAATGGGAAAGCATAGGTGCTTCAGGACTTGGTGATGATTCCAGCTTCGTTCAACTCACACAAATGCTGCCAAACATCTTCCACCTCTGCAGGGGCCAGTTGCCGCGACCTCTCTCTGAATGGAGTGTTCTCGGTCACCCGGATAGTGTGATGAGTGCTCTGGAACAACTCACAGTAAACTCGTCAGTGGGAAAGACACCTTCCAGCTTCAACATCTTCTCTACCAACCTCCTCTTCCAACCCACAGTTACCAGAGAGTCCCTGAAGTTGACTGACTCAGCAGGCAACTTTCCCCCTTCTCCTGGCACAAGTTCTGAAACCCTGGCATGAGCTCCATTGGGCTCTCTGTCATGCCAAATGCATTTTCTAGTGTTCCCATGTAATCAGCCACATAAGCTAAGGGGTAGGGGGACCTGATGGCCCTCACAACATCAGCAGCCCACCCACTCAAACTCTCAAGCAATCTTTGTCGCTTTACATCATCAGAGCACTGCCACTCATCTAACAACTCAGAGATCTTCTCCAACCAAGTCTCATACTCCTCTTCCCCTTTAGGAGTGGACGTTATTCCAGAGAATAGCAGAACCTACCATAGCTGGGACTTTGGACCTGGGCATTTTTCCATTTATTTGCCAGAGAGGTAAATGCAGATACTAACAGAATTCTCAGTCGTCCCTGGGGAACGGGGACTAATTAGACATTCCAAATCTGACCACTCCTTCCCCTCACTCCTCAGACGTCTCCGCCCCAGCTTTGGGAAACTCTACTTGTGATTCGGCCTGCTCCACTACCATTATGTCAGCACTAGTCTGCGGTAAAATGAGGTCTGCGCCTGCCATTTCATCAAACCTCCACCCCGCAATCATAACTTTGACAACAACTTAAACAGTATTTAACAGGTGAATTAACAATTCATCTGGAATACGAATATCTACCCTACTCAACATACACATTAGTTACCTCTCCAACTCGGGAACATCTATACCAGCACAGGTTTAAACACACAACCCACTGGTTCAATGCTCAGGGCAATCACACAACATCCAGCGAAATCAATCCTGGACGAGCCCCCACAGGTGTAACCCTCAGGTTCGGCCGGCGGCATTAGTCTAGGGGAAGGTAGTCTCAGGCCCCACCAAACTTGTGAAATCTCATTTGTGTGGATGCTGCGTGATGTTTTCCCTTGCTACAAATCCATACCACGAAATAACAAACAGTACACCATATGCAGTTCAATGATTAAGCTTTATAATTCTTAATTTGACTATCGGGTTGGTAAAGAAAACAAAAAGGAAAAAGGCCCATTTTAATGTGCATGTTGTAGCTCACGATTTTCTCGTCTGTTCGTTCTCCATCGATTTCCCTCGGGTGTCATCGACTCCTGACCCCATTCCAAGTCCACTCCATCCTGCAGGCTATGACCTTTCCATTCTGGCATCTTCTATCTCCATCTTGTGCCGAACAGTGGCTGTATATCATTGAGAGTGGGGGAGATTCAAACAAGAGGACATGAGTTGAGAGTTAAAGGGCAAAAGTTCAGGGGTAACATGAGGGGGAACAGGGTAGTAGCAGTGTGGAACGAGCTTCCAGCAGAAGTGGTTGAGGCAGGTTCGATGTTGTCATTTAAAGTTAAATTGGATAGGTATATGGACAGGAAAGGAATGGAGGGTTATGGGCTGAGTGCAGGTTGGTGGGACCAGGTGAGAGTAAGAGTTCAGCACGGACTAGAAGGGCCAAGATGGCCTGTTTCCGTGCTGTAATTGTTATATGGTTATATAGTTATATTAGGAGTTTGAGGAGATTTGGCATGTCACCAAAAACACTCGCAAATTTCCACAGAGGTACCCTGGAAAGCATTCTAACTGGCTGCATCAACATCTGGTTTGGGGTGCGGGGGGCTGGGGGGTAACCACTGCGCAGGATCAAAATAAGCTGTAGAGAGTTGTGAACTTAGTCAACTTCATCATGGGCTCTAGCTTCCGTAGTATTTTCAAGTAGCAATGCCTCAAAAAGGCGGAGTCCATCATTAAGGATGCTGGTCACCCAGGTTATGCCTTGTTCTCATTGCTAACATCAGGAAGGAGGTACAGAAGCCTGAAGACACACACTCAATAATTCAGGAACAGCTTCTTCCGCTCTGCCATCTGATTTCTGAACGAACATTGAACCCATAAACACTACCTCACTACTTCTTTTATTTCTATTTTTGCACTACTTACTTAATTTAAGTATTTAATACTTACTGTAATTCACATTTTTTATTATTATTATGTATTGCATTGTGCAGCTGCCACAAAGACAACAAATTTCGCGACGTATGCCGGTGATATTAAACAAGATTCTGCTTACTCGAGTGTTTGGTCGTGCAGTCAGGTATGAGCAGCGTGTACAGCAATGGGCTCAGCACACAGCCCTGTAACTCAGGCAACCCCGTGTTACAACAGTGGCGTGCAGAAGAGCATCTCTGAATGCACAAGACGTCGAAATTTGAAGTGGATGAGTTGGAGCAGCAGGAGGCCAGTATGTTCTTCCATCAAAGATCACCAGCTTAGCACCACCAAGTGGAGAAAGAAAATGTAAAGAAAGATTGCTGCAGTCCAGTAAGAGATTTTTGTAAATGGATTTTCATTTTCAAGTTTCAGAAAAATAAACTTTCTGATAGTGTAAATAATTCAAACAGCCCAGGAAAATGTTTGAGCTTTTTAACTGAATTGATGTTGCTGATCTCACTAAAGGTTAATCTAGCTTCTCCAAGCACTCCATAAACACAAGGGATTCTGCAGATGCTGGAAATCCAGTGCAACCCACCCAAATTGCTGGAGGAACTCAGCAGGTCAAGCAGCATCTATGGAGGCGAATAAGTAGTGATATTTTGGCCCGAGACCATTTATCGGGACTGGAAATCAAAGTCAAGGTAAACTTATTGACAGAGTACATATTTATCACTATATACTACCTTGAGATTCATTTTCTTACAGGCAGTTAGACCATAAGACATAGGAACAGAATTAGGTGAATCAGCCTATCGAATTTGCTCCACCATTTCATCACGGCTGATCTCAGATCCCATTCAACCTCGAAGACCTGCCTTCTCAGCATGTCCTTTGATGCCCCAACCAATCAGGAATCTATCAACTTCTGCTTTGAATATACCCACAGACTTGGCCTCCATTGCAGTCTGTGGCAGAGCATTCCACAGATTCACCACTCCTTGATTAAAAAGATTCCTCCTTACCTCTGTTCTAAAAGGTCACGCCTCAATTTTGAGACTGTGCCCTCTAGTTCTGGATACCCCCACTAGAGGAAATATCCTCTCCACATCCACCTTATCCAGTCTTTTCAACATTCGGTAGGTCTCAATAAGATCCCCCCGCATTCTTCTAAATTCCAGTGAGTACGGACCCACAACTGCCAAACGCTTCTCGTGTGTTAACCCCTTCATTCCCAGAATCATCGTCGTGACTCTTTCTAATGACAAAACATCCTTTCTGAGATAAGGGGACCCAAAACTGTTGACAATACTCCAAGTGCAGCCTGACTAGTGGCTGATTCTGGTTTCGATTCAACCCCATACACTTGCCTTCTTGCCATATCCTTTGATGCTCTGACTGATCAGGAAGTGATCAGCTTCCAGCTTAAACATACTCACTGACTTGGCCTCCACCACAGACTGTGGCAGAGCATTGCACCGATTCACTAGTCTTCAGCTAAAAAAACTCCTCCTTACACCTTTCAGAAGCTGTCCTCTCTGGTGGGGAGGCTAGTGCCCATGATGGAGCTGTCTGTTTAAAACTGACGAAGGGTCTCGCCTGCAACGTCAACTGTACCTCTTCCTAGAGATGCTGCCTGACCTGCTGCGTTCACCAGCAACTTTGATGTGTGGTGCTTGAATTTCCAGCATCTGCAGAATTCCTCGTGTTTACGTGTTCAAAACTTCTGCAGCTTTTACTAATCCCGTGCAGTGGCCCCTCCATACCAAACAATGATGCAACCAGTCAGAATGCTCTCCACAGTACACCTGTAGAAACTTGACATACCAAACCACCTCAAACTCCTTATGAAGTAAAGCTGCTGCGTGCTTTCTTTGTAGCTGTATCATTACGTTGGGACCAGGATAGACGTGCAGAGAAAATGCTGTCCACACTCTCCACTGTCGACCCTTGATGTATGTTGTTCTTCTGACTTCCCTTTCCTGAAGCCCGCATTCAATTCCCCAGTCTTCCTGAGATGGTGTGCTAGGTTGTTGTTGCAACACCACTCAACCAGCCAAACTACTTCACTCCTGCACACCATCTGAGATTCTGCCAACAACAGTTGTGTCCTTGGCAATTGGGACTATTTGGACGTACGGTATACTTATTAGCAGAATGAGAGGAGGATTCAGTGGCATTTCTAAAATACTGCTGGAACTGGACAGACTAATTGCCGGAAAGATAAAGTAGCCCAGACCAGGGGTCACAGCCTAAAAACATAGGCCTGAGATCTGGTGCAATTTCTTCACCCTTCAAGTGGTAAATGTGTGGAATTCTGTGCCACAGAAGGAAGTTGGGGCCAAATCATCAAATGTATTCAAGAAGATATCATTCTTAAGATGACAAGGATCAAAGATATAGGCAAAATGTAGGAGCAAAGGGCTGAATTGGCTAATCCTGCTCCCATTTTCAATGTTTCCATGAATGTTTTGAGTTTTGTTGCAAGGATATGCACCCAGCATATTGATGTATTTTTCTGTACATGAGCGAGAAATAACATTGATATTATTTCAATGGATGGGAAGCAAGAAGCAGTTCAGAGGCATGGAACAAAAACAGTTACACAAGTGCCCTCTACTGGCACCAGGCAGCATGTTAAACAAAGAAGGTGGAAAATGCATTTGAGCTTAAATGGACAGTATATAAAACTTTCAGAGTCTGTCACAACACACAAAAGTCCTGGAGCTTAGACAAGGAAGCATAATTTTAAGGTGATTGGAGGAAAATATAGGGGGTATGTCTGAGTTGAGTTTTTCTATACAGAGAGTGGTTGGGTGCATCGAACGCCCTGCCAGTGGTGGTGGTAGATGCAGATGCATTCATGAAATCTAAGGAACTCAGGTTGGGACATGGGTCATAGAGAACTGAGGGCTATGTAGGAGGGAAGGGTTGGATTGATCTTAGAACTGGTAAAGGGTCGCACAACATTGTGGGCTGAAGGATCTGTACTATGCTGTGGTGTTCTTCGTTCTAACCCGCAGGTTAGACATTATCTATGGAAGGCTATAAACAGCCAACATTTCAATGTGAGACTCTTCATAACGACACATCAGGGTTCAGGTGAAGGGTCTCGGTCTGAATTACCGACTGTTAATTTCTCTCTATAGACGCTGCCTTATTTGCTGAGTTCTTCAAGCTTTTTTTAATTTGTTGCTATAGATCTCCAGCATCTTCGGTCTCTCTTGTGATTCGATTTTAAAACCTGCCACTCGGTTACAGGAGATTACAAAGGATAACCAACCCAGACGCAGAGTCTAGTCTGAATTTGTGCCACAAATTTTTCACTTCATCCACATAATAGCCATAGAGTCATAAAGCACTACAACATAGAAACAGGCCCTTCAGCCCATCTAGTCCATGTCAAACTGTTATTCTGCTTAATCCTCTCACCTGCACCTGGGCCATAGTCCTCCATACCCCTCCCATCCATGTAATTATCCGAAGTTCTCTAAAATGTTGAAATTGAACCGGCATCTAGCACTCCAGCTGGCGCATTTGTGCCGCCCTCTGAGTGAAGAAGTTACCCCTCAGATCCCCCTTTACTATTTCACCTTTCACTCTTACCCTATGACCTCTAGTTCTAGTCTCACCCAACCGCAGTGGAAAAAGCCAGCTCTGCATTTACCCTATCCATACCCCCCATAATTTAGTGTACTTCCATCAAATCTCCCCTCATTCTCCTGTGCTCCGAGGAATAAAGTCAAAAATTCAAAGTGCAGTATTATCAAAGAATATATAAATTATACAATGAGATTTGTTTGCTGAATAGGTTATCGCAAAGCAAGGAACTGGAAATAACCCAGTTTAAGAAAATGAGGCAAACCCCCAGTTCCCACAGAGTAAGAGAGAAAAAAAACCCAAAACAAACCATGCAAATGATAGAAGCGAGCAACAACAACAGCATTCCAAACTAAACTGAGTCCTTAGTTCTGAATCCCTGGAGCGGTTCAGAGTAGGCCCAAAGCCTTGGTTTTCAGTTCATCATATCAGCAGAGCTAATCACTGCAAGATTTGCAGTGCGAGGCACAGCAGCTGGGGGGCAGTCTCACAGCCTCAGTGTTACAGAGAGACAGAGTGCCAGACTATCTGGGCCAGCACTGAATTGTTCAAACTTCACACTAGGACCCAGACACTGCCACCACAAACCATTCCGGGCCTAGATTTTAGACCTAGAGGTCATTCTCGATCACTCCAAATCAGCTTGGTGCTCCGAGGGATCCAACCTCACCTGACTCTATTGTTCAAACAGCATATTGTACCTTGCATTAGGCCTTGGGCCTTGAAGCAGCATAGAACACACCGCCCAGAGGTTTGCTACAAACCCAGATTTCGCTGCTGAAGAAGCAGTTCTTGACCTCTCCAAATCAGCTAGGCGCATAGAGTGATCCACCCTCGCTCCTCGGCCAGCTGGACAGGCATTTGAGCTCTGCTGTCCTGTCTTCTTACCTCTGAATCGTTCAGCAGCAGGGCACATCTTGCACTCTATCAAAGCCATTCACCATTCGATAGGTTTCAATGAAATCACCCCTCATTCTTCTGAATTCCAGTGAATACAGGCTCAGAGCCATCAAACTTTCGTTATATGACAAGACATTCAATCCTGGAATTATTTTTGTGAACCTCTTTTGAATCCTTTCCAGTTTCAGCACATCCTTTCTAAGATAAGGGAAGCAAAACTGCTCACAATACTCTAAGTGAGGCATCACCAGTGCTTTATAGAGTTCAACGTTACATCCTTGCTTTTATATTTGAGTCCTCTTGAAATAAATGCTAACATCGCATTTGACTTTCTCACCACAGACTTAACCTGCAAATTAACCTTTAGGGAATCCTGCACAAGTATTCCCCAGTCCCTTTGTGCCTCAGTGTTTTGTATTTTCTTTCCATTTAGAAAATAGTTAACCCTTTCATTTCTTCTACCAAAGTACATGACCATACACTCCTGACACTGTATTTCATTTGCCTTTTCTTTGCCCATTCTCCTAATCTGACTAAATCCCTTTGTAGCCTCTCTACTTCCTCAAAACTACCTCCCCCTCCACCTATCTTCATATTGCCTGCAAACTTTGCAACAAAGCCATCAATTCCACCACATAAATCATTAACATATACAAACCCCATTTCCAGAAAAGTTGGGATATTTTCCAAAATGCAATAAAAACAAAAATCTTTGATATGTTAATTCACATGAACCTTTATTTAACTGACAAAAGTACAAAGAAAAGATTTTCAATAGATTTACTGACCAACTTAATTGTATTTTGTAAACATACACAAGTCTAGAACTTGATGGCTGCAACACACTCAACAAAAGTTGGGACAGAGGCATGTTTACCATTGTGTTACATCACCTTTCCTTTTAATAACACTTTTTAATCGTTTTGGAACTGAGGATACTAATTGTAGTAGATTTGCAATTGGAAATTTTGTCCATTCTTGCTTGATATAAGACTTCAGCTGCTCAACAGTCCGTGGTCTCCGTTGTCTGATTCTCCCCTTCATGATGCGCCATACATTTTCAACAGGAGATAGATCGTCAAGCACACACATTCTGTGCCTACAAAGCCACGCTGTTGTAGCCCCTGCAGAATGTGATCTGGCATTGTCCTGCTGAAATAAGCATGGACGTCCCGGGAAGAGACGTCGCCTTGATGGCAACATATGTCTCTCTAAAATCCTAATATACACCTCAGAGTCAATGGTACCTTCACATACATACAACTCACCCATGCCGTGGGCACTGATGCACCCCCATACCATCACAGATGCTGGCTTTTGCACCTTTTGCTGATAACAATCTGGATGGTCGTTTTCATCTTTGGCACAGAGAACACAATGCCCGTTTTTTCTGAAAACTAGCTGAAATGTGGACTCATCTGACCACAGCACACAGTTCCACAGTCTTTCGGTCCACCTGAGATGAGCTCGGGCCCAGAGAACTCACCGGCGTTTCTGCATAGAGTTGATGTATAGCTTCCTCCTTGCGTAATACAGTTTCAAGTTGCATTTCTGGATGCAGCGACGGACTGTGTTGAGTGACAATGGTTTTCCGAAGTACTCCCGAGCCCAGGTGGCTATAATTGTCACAGTAGCATGATGGTTTCTTAGACAGTGCCGCCTGAGGGCTCAAAAATCACGCGCATTCAATAGTTTCCGACCTTGCCCTTTACGCATTGAGATGTCTCTGAATTCTCTGAATCTTTTCACAATATTATGTACTGTAGATGTTGAAAGACCTAAATTCTCTGCAATCTTGCATTGAGAAATGTTCCTTTTGAACTGACTAACAATTCTGTCATGAATTTTGGCACAAAGGGTGAGCCACGACCCATCCTTGCTTGCAAAGACTGAGCCTTTGATGGACGTTACTTTTACACCCAGTCATGATACCTCACCTGCTACCAATTAGCCTGCTTAATGTGAAGTCTTCCAAACCGGTGTTACTTGAATATTCTGTGCATTTTTTGGTCTTATTTTAACTCTGTCACAACTTTTGTTGAGTGTGTTGCAGCCATCAAATTCTAAATTTGTGTATATTTACAAAATACAATTAAGTTCGTCAGTAAAACTATTGAAAATCTTTTCTTTGTACTTTTGTCAGTTAAATAAACGTTCATGTGAATTAACATATCACAGATTTTTGTTCTTATTGCATTTTGGAAAATATCCCAACTTTTCTGGAAATGGGGTTTGTAACATAAAAAGAATCAGTCCCAATGCAGACCACTGTGGAACACCACTGGTCACCAGTAGCCAACCAGAAAAGGCTCCCCTTTAGTCACACTCTTAGGCTTCTGCCAATCAGCCACTAACTCATCCATGCCAGAACCTTCCCTGTAATACCATGGGCTCTTTACTTGTTAAGCAGCCTCATGTGTGGCACCTTGTCAAAGGCCTTCTGAAAATCCAAGTACACAACATCAAGTGATTTTCCTTTGTCTATCCTGCTTGTCACTTCTTCAAAAAATTCCAACAGATTTGTCAGGCAAGATTTTCCCCTGAGGAAACCATGCTGACTGCTGCCTATTTTGTCATGAGCCTCCAAGTACCCTGAGACCTCATCCTTAATAATCGACTCCAACATCTTCCCAACCACTGAGATCAGACTAACTGTCCTAATTTCCTTTCTTCTGCTTCTCTCCCTTCTTGAACAGTGGAGTGACATTTGTAATTTTCCAGTCTTCCGGAACCATTCCAGAATCTAGTGATTCTTGAAAAATTATTACTAATGCTTTCGCAATGTCTTCAGGAATTCATTGTGAATTTATCACTTGAAAATGCCTGTTTATCCACACTCAACATCTGTCTTTCACATAGGACCCTGTAATCCACTTAATTATGGCTAAGAGCAAAATGCAACACTGAGGGAAACTCATAGCTCTATGAGGCTCTTAAGTAAGTCAGTTTACTTGGCCTTGCTTACAGTGAAAAGTACTGACCAGTTTCACTGACCAGTAGAGTTATAGAACACTACAGCACAGGAACAGGCCCTTTGGCCCTTCTAGTCTGTGCTGATGCATTATTCAGGATCATGGCCCTCCCATCCATGTACTTACTAAAATTTCTTTTATATATTAAAACCAAACCTATATCCATCACCTCCACTGCAGCTTGTTCCACACTCTCACTATGCTCTGAGTGAAGACATTGCCCCTCATGTTCCCCTTAAACATTCTCCCTGCGCTCTTAGTGATAATGCAGTTCAGTACTTCCAGTATTTCATAAAATTCACATTGCAATGGTTACATGTGGATCTTACAGTTTCACAACTGTAATCAAAAGTCTGTTTTTCTCTATTGATTTCTGCTGGTCTTGTTGAGCAGGGATTTCTCATTCTTCTTGTACATAACAATCATCTGACCTTGCTTTTCTGTTCATAATCCCACATTTTAATGTTCCTACATGACTACCTTTGTTCTGATAAAACCCGCCTTGCAGTCTAAACGCTATTCTACGTATTGCACTAAATTGACCTTGAAACTACCTACACATTTTGGGTTACTCTGGCCTCTCTCATTAACAAGACATTTACGCCTACAGAACTGCTGCTCACTGGATGATTTTGTTTGGTTTTTTTTTTTGCATCGTTCTCTGTAAATTCTGGAGACTGTTGTCCCGGGAGATCAGCAATTTGTGAGATACTTAGACTACCCCATCTGGCACCAACAATCATTCCACACGCAGATCACATTTTTTCCCCGTTCTGATGTTTGCTCTGAACGACAACTGAACCTCTTGACCATGTGTGCATGCTTTTATGCATTGAGTTTCTACCACATGATTGGCTGATTAGATATTTGCATTAATGAGCAGGTATACAGGTGTACCTAACCAAGTGGCCACTGAGTGTAAGGGGAGTGGGCAGGCAGTGCAGGGCAGCCATTTCCCTTAGCAACCAGTATACCCCTTTGGAGACTGCTGAGGGTGGGGGTAATGACCTACCAGGACACAATGGCAACAGCCAAGTCAGTGACATGTGCCTGACTGCGAGGCTCCGTGAGGAAGGGTAAAGAAAGTCAGGCAGAGCAATAGTGATAGGAGATGTGATAGTTAGGAGGATAGCCAGGTACTCTGTCTTGGCCAAATACATTCAAGGAGTTCACCCTCCTGAAGGAATGTTCTCATGCCAGACTGAAATCACAGGGTCGTCGGGGCCTGTGGGAGATTGTGAAGATGCCTCAACATTTGTCAATCAAAGCAAACATAAAAGGCGTTAAGCTCATCTGAAAGAAAAACATAAAAGCGTCTTCGCCAAATTTTATCCCTTTTTACCAGTTATGTTCTCTTTAATGTTCCTCATCAGACATGGTTGCCTCATTCTCCCTTTAGTTTGTTTCATAATCCTTGAGATAAAATTCAACTGTCTTTCCCAAATTGCCCCCTGTAGTTCCTCCCGTGCTGCTCCACCGTCTTCGGTGCTAGGATCCCCTTCCAATGAAATCCGAATCAAGTTTAATATCACGGGCATATGTCGCGAAATTTGTTGTCTTTGCGACAGCAATACAATGAAATACAAAATAATAGAGAAAAATAAACTGTGAACTACATTAAGTATAAAAATATTTAAATTAAATAAGTAGTGCAAAAAAGTAGTAGTCAAGTAGTGTTCATGGGTTCAATGACCATTCATAAATCGGGCAGAGGGGGGAAGAAGCTGTTCTTGTATCATTGAATGTGTGTCTTCAGGCTTCTGTACCTCCTTTCTGATAGTAGCAATGAGAAGAGGGTGTGCTCTGGGTAATTGGGGTCCTTAATGATGGACACCACCTTTTTGAGGCATCGCTCATTGAAGATGTCCTGGATACTATGGGGGCTAGTGTCCATGAAGGAGCTGATTAATTTTACATCTCCCTGCAGCTTAGTATCCACCCCACCCCCTCCCCACCACAACATACCAGGTGGTGATGCAGCCATTTCGAATGCTCTCTATGGTATATCTGAAGAAATTTGTGAGTGCTTTTAGGTGACATACCAAAACTCCTCAAACTTCTAATGATATATATAACCACTTTATAGCTGTGTCAATATGTTGGGTGCAGGTTAGGTCCTCAGAAATATTGACACCCAGGAACTTGAACTTGCTCATTCTTTCCACCTGATCCTTCCATGAGAACTGATGTGTGTACCCTTGTCTTACCCTTTCTGAAGTCCACCATCAGTTATTTGGTTTTACTGATGTTGAGTGCAAGGTTGTTACTGCAACCCCACTCAACTAGCTGGTATATCTTTCTCCTGTATGCCCTCTTGGCACTGTCTGAGATTCTGTGAACAATGTTGTATCATCAGCAAATTTATAGGTGGTGCTTGAGCTGTGCCTAGCCACACAGTCATGGGTGCAGAGAGTAGAGCAGTGGGCTAATCACATGCCCTGAGGTGCGCCAGAGGTCATTGTCAGCAAGGTGGAGATGTTATTTCCATTCCACACAGGTTGTGATTTTCCAGTTAGGGAATCGAGGTTCCAGTTGCACAAGATGGTACAGAAGTTCAGTTTCCGGAGATTTCTGGTCAGAACTGTGGAAATGATAGTGTTAAACGCTGAGCTGTAGTCAATGAAGAACATCCTGACATAGTTATTTATACTGTGCAGGTGATCCAAGACCACATGGATTGCCAATGAGATTGTGTTTGCTGTTGATTTATTGTGGTGATAGCAAATTGCAGTGGGTCTAGGTCCTTGCTGAGTTAGGGGTTGATTCTAACCATAACTGACCTCTCAAAGCACTTCATCACAGTAGATGTGAGTGCTACTGGATGATAGTCATTAAGAAAGCTCACACTACTCTTCTTCGGCTAGCTTCTCCCCCACTCCTCTGTAGTTACCTTTACTCAACTCTATTACCATCACATCAGCTTTCAGCTTCCCTCTCTCAAACTGCATGGTGAATTCTATCATATTATAGTCACCACTTCCTAAGGGTTCCTTGACCTTAAGCTCCTTGATTAAGTCCGCCTCATTGCACAACACCAAATTTCAAAATGGCCTGTTCATGGTGGCTCTACCACAAGCTGCTCTAAAAAATACATCTTGTAGGCACTCTACAAATTCCTTTTCTTGAGATCCACTTCCAACCTAATTTTCCCAGTTTACCTGCATATTAAAGTCATCCATGATCGTTGTAACATTTTCTATCTCCTGGTGTATTTTGTACACCACATCCTGACATCCTGACTGCTACTTGCAGGTCTGTACATAACTCTCACCGAAGTATTTTTACCTTTGTGTTTCTTCATCTCTATCAACAAAGACGATTGGAAATTTTGGAAAGGTTTCCCGTCTTACATGCTGCATTTTAATTTGAAAAATTTAGATGCTTCTGTCCAAGATATCTATATTCTCTATTCACTCCTCTTCAATCATCAAGGGCCTTTTTTTTACTTTATGCACTTTAAAATCTTCCAGCTCAGCAATAATCCCCAATAGGATATCCATTTTGCTAAACTGGGGTCCAATGGGCAACCCTGTTTTTTAAGTACCTTGGCTCATGAGAGATTTATGGCAGTAAATGGTTGAAACCAAAGGAGTCATTCAAGTACCGGTTTACTAACTCTCAATATTCCACTTGGAATTAAAATTCGTTTGATATTGTCACAGGTGCCAAGGTAAGTTCAAAAAACTTAGTTTTGCCTGCCATCCATACAAATAATTTCAAAACGTAAGTACATTGAAGAAGTTCAAGGGAAAACTTAACATAATGCAGAATATGGTATTATTATCACAATCACAGAGAACGTGCAGTGCTGATGGATAATAAGGTACAAGGGCATGGCGCAGTAAATTGTGAAGTCAAGAATTTATCATTAAGATACAAGAGGTCTGTTCAAGGTTCTTATAACAGTGGGACAGGATCTGTCCTTGAGCCTGGTGGTCTGTGTTTTCAAGCTTTTCCATGCCAGGCTGATGGAAGGTGAGAGAAGAGAGAATGCTCAACATGAGAGGGGGCTGCTTTCCAAAGGCAGCAAAAAGTGTAGGCAGAGTCTATGGAAGAGACTGCGCTTTGAGATGTGCTGAGATGCATCTACTCTGGGGCAGAGCAGTTGTGATGCAACTGGACAAACATAGAGTCATAGAGTACAACAACATGTCTTTTGGCTCATCTATTCCCTGCTGAATTATTATTCTGACTGGTCCCATCAATCTGTGACCAGACCAGAGCCCTCATTAATCCTCCTATCCATGTACATTCAAATTTCTTTTTAACTGTTGCAGTTCAACCTGCATCCATCACTTCCGCTGGCAAATCGTTCCACACTCTCACCGCCCTCTGAGTGAACAAGTTCCCCCTCATATTCCCCTTAAATATTTCATTTTTCACCCTTAACCTATGACCTCTAGTTCTAGACTCACCCAACCTCAGTGGAAAAAGCTGGCCTGCATTTACCCTACTGATTAGCCTGATAAATTTGTATGCCTCTTTGTATAACTTTGCATGCAACCAATGGTCTTGAATGACTGCCATCAAGTGGCACTGATCTCACACATCATGAAGTCCCTGAAGACGCCGGTCCTGGCTCACCTCCAACCCCTGGTCAGATCAGTTCTTGGTCCACAGCAGTTGCCTACCAGGAGCACACTGGAGTCGGCGATGCTGTCATCTTCCCGCTGAACAGAGCCGACTCCCATTTGGATAAGCAGAGCAGCACTGTGAGGGTCATGTTTTTTGATTTCTTCAAAACCATATAGCCCTCAGTTCTGGGGGTGGGGGGGAAGCTCTGTTTAATGCAGGTTGGCACTTGCGTTGTATCCTGGATAACGGACTACCTGACTGGCAGATCACAGTTTGTGCGGCTTCAGATCTGCGTGTCAGACATGGCTATAAGCAGCACTGAGGCCCCACAGGGGACTGTATTGGCTCCCTTCCTGTTTACCCTGTACACCTCAGTCTTTAGATACAACACTGAATCATGTTATCTGCAGAAATTCTCTGATGACTCAGCAATAGTTTTGTATCTAAAGGGAGGGCAGGAAGATGAATACAGGGCCCTGGTGGAGGACTTTGTCAAATGGTGCAAACTGAATCATCAGCAGCTCAACATCAGTAAGACAAAGGAGATGGTGATGAACTTCAGGAAGACCAATTCTGCACTGCTCCTTGTTACTATTGGCAGTGAGGATGTTGATGTGGAGAGGACCTGGGAGTGCACCTGACTGACAGACTTGAATGGAGCACCCACACAGAGGCTGTGTACAAGAAGGGTCAGAGTTGCCTCTACTTCCCGAGAAGACTGAGGTCATTTGGAGTATGCAAGCCTTTCCTTCACATGTTCTACCTGTCTGCTGTTGCCAGTACAATCTCCTATGCGGTGGTGTGCTGGGGCAATGGTATTAACATGGGTGATGTCAACAGGCTCAATAAACTGATCCCAAAGGCTAGTTTTATTATAGGAGTCAAACTGGACACACTGGAGGCTGTGGTAGAACAAAGGACCCTACGGATAATCCTGGCAATTCTGGACAATGTTTCCCACCCTTTGCATGCCACATTGGCTGAACAGTTTTAGTCATAGACTAAGACAACTGCACTGCTCCAAAGAGCGCTATATGAGGTCATTCTTACCTTCGGCCGTTAGGCTCTACAATGAGTCAACCTATAGCCGGGGAAGTGATGACCCCCTCCTGTTAGACTGTTTGAGGTAAGTTATTTTTTATTCTTTCTTACTTCTCTTCCAATATTTGTATATTTTTATATGTACTTGTAATGCTACTGTGACTCTGTAATTTCCTTTGGGATCAATGAAGTATCTATCTATCTATATATCAAATGTCTCCTCGTTCTCCTACACTCCAGGGAATAAAGTCCTAGCCTATTCAATCTTTCCCTATAACTCAGGTCCTCAAGTCCCGGCAACACCCTTGTAAAATACCTCTCTACTCTTTCAAACGTATTGATATATTTCCTGTGGGTAGGTGATCAAAATGCACACAGTACTCCAAATCAGGCCTCACCAATTTCTTAAACGCCTTCAACATAACATCCCAACTCCTGTATCCAGTAATTTGATTTATGAAGGCCAATGTGCCAAAAGTTTTCTTTACGACCCTATCTACCTGTGACACCACCTTCAAGGAATTATGGATGCGTATTTCCAGATCCCTCTGTTCCATCACGCTCCTCAGTGCTTTACCAGTCGCCATGTAAGACCTACCCTGGTTGGTCCTCCCAAAGTGCAACATCTCAAACCTGTCTGTATTAATTTCTCTTTTTCAGTCCATTGTTTCATTTAGCAATATAAATGTGTACTGTTGGATGACAATAAACATCTAGATACCATACCAAGATACTGAGAGCAGTTCTGGTCACCCTGCTCTAGGGATGAAGTCATTACATTGAAGAGGGTGCAAAAAAGTTTTACAAGGACATTGTGGAACAATAGGGCTTGGGTTGTAAGGAGAGTCTCAATAGGATAGAACTGTTTTTCTAGAGAGTAGAAGGCTGGGGGATGACCTTATAAAGGTTTATAAAATCTTGAAGGGCATACAGTATATAATATAAATAACTAAAATTTCTCCAGTGGAGAGGAGTCTAAAAAAGAGGGCGTAAGTTTAAGGTGAGAAGGAAGATATTTAAAAGGAACCTGAGAGGAAACTTTTTTTCACAAAGAGTATGGTGCTTATATGGAATGATCTGCCACAAAAAATGGTAGTCTTATAATTATAATTGATACGGTTAACCATGCTTCTGATATTGAACTGTGGATTTGTATTTAAATTGATTGCTATTGAATGTATTGACATAAATTTTACATTCAATTTTCCTAATAGTTATTTTTCATTTTAAAATGTTTATTTTGTTTCACTCTGATGCAAATATCCTTTCCACCATTCCAGTTATTTCTTCTTCCCTGCTTTACAATGATTTTAATTCTTTTTTAACTTTATTGAAGCAAGCTTTCCATTTGTAAATACAACTAAATCAGCTGAAACTAGGAGGATCCTTATTAATGTCAGCAAATGAGAAATAGAAATAACATCTCCTCCACACTGACAATCTACACTGGCACACCTCAAGGTGTTTAATTACTTAAATTATAACTTACAGCAGTTTGCTATGCCTGCACTGTATTGCTGCCACCGAACAACTAATATCACAACTAATGTCAGTGACGATACTCCTGATACGGAATCAGATGGTTGGGAAATTGGAGCTGTAGCTCCAGCTTCTGTGGAGGGGAATAAACAGTCGATGTTTCAGGTCAAAGCACTTCATCAAGTCTGAATGCATCTTGCCTGTCTCCTCTTTTCTTATTTCCTCATCCTCATACTCTAATTCCTCAGCAAGTCCCTTCATGATTGTGAGATTGTATATCATGACGCAGACTCTACCAGGTGATGGAGGCTGTCTTTATTAGAGTCTGGGCACTAGTCCGATCGTGTCAGCGTGTCGTTTTCTACTTTGTCACATTTCTTATGACACCATGGCTTTCAGTGTTTGCATGACGTGTCATCAGTGAATATAGTGCACAAGGCTTCGATGGCTCTAGGCCTGAACTCGCTGGTGTTCTGAATGAGGGAGAAGCTTATTGAAACCTACTGAATATTGAAGGCCTAGATAGAGTGGCATCGAAAGGATGTTCACTAATGTGCAGAGAGTCTAGGACCAGAGGGCATAGCCTCAGAATACAAGGCATAGCATGTCCATATGGTTCAATTTAGTCAGTTCTCTCTCCATTAACAGACAAATGCTAACTATCTTTTAAATAGCGTACTTCCAGATTACATTCAAAGACATTTGTAGAGTAAACTATTGCACGCACATTGTAGATATGTTTGGATTAAATCATAGTGGAGCTAAAAAGAACTGCAGGTTTAAATATGAAGACATGAGGAAAATCATCCAGTTTACTTCCATAGAAGTTAACAGTCTGAAAAACATCCAGGGGAAATAAAAGCTCAATTATCAATTTGTTGCCAACACTAAGAAACCTGTTAAATCATTGAGCCACAAGACCATAAGACAAAGGAGCAGAAGTCGGCCATTCGGCCCATCGAGTCTGCTCCGCCATTTTATCATGAGCTGATCCATTCTCCCACTTAGTCCCACTGCCCCGCCTTCTCACCATAACCTTTGATGCCCTGGCTACTCAGATACCTATCAATCTCTGCCTTAAATACACCCAATGACGTGGCCTCCACTGCTGCCCGTGGCAACAAATTCCATAGATTCACCACCCTCTGACTAAGAAAATTTCTTCACGTTTCTGTTCTGAATGGGCGCCCTTCAATCCTTAAGTCATGCCCTCTCGTACTAGACTCCCCCATCATGGGAAACAACTTTGCCACATCCACTGTGTCCATGCCTTTCAACATTCGAAATGTTTCTATGAGGGCTCCCCTCATTCTCCTAAACTCCAAAGAATACAGACAAAGAGCAGACAAACGTTCCTCATATGTTAACCCTCTCATTCCCAGAATCATTCTAGTGAATCTTCTCTGTACCCTCTCCAACATCAGCACATCCTTTCTTAAATAAGGAGACCAAAACTGCCCACAGTACTCCAGGTGAGGTCTCACCAGCACCTTATAGAGCCTCAACATCACATCCCTGCTCCTATACTCTATTCCTCTAGAAATGAATGCCAACATGGCATTCGTCTTCTTCACCACTGACTCAACCTGGAGGTTAACCTTAAGGGTATCCTGTACAAGGACTCCCAAGTCCCGTTGCATCTCAGAACTTTGAATTCTCTCCCCATTTAAATAATCGTCTGCCCGGACTCTGAGGAGCTGCATCTCAGTGCACCTGGCGCAGATGTGGCCATCAGGGAGGCTGGAGGTCTCCCAGGATTCCCACATCTGACACCCTGAACAAAGAACTAACCCTGCAGGCATGCTATCTAATTCTACAGGAATGAAACAGGAAAAATAAGTCTACTCACCCACTTACCTCTCCAAACAGATGAATTTTTAAAATCATTAGCCCGTACCGTTAGCTGTGTGAGCCCTGCTGTTCCTGTCTGTCCGGGTCGATTCGCCAAGGGGGAGAAAAAGAGTTGGTGCTTCACTCTTGCCACTTCCTGTTTACTGCCGAAGCCCGTTGAAGCCAAAGCCCTACACTCTGCTACCGCTCACACCGCTGCCCGCACTGGCAGCTGCCTACTGTATAGGGTGATCTCCTTTTTAAACTCTCCGCGCTGTCCTGATACATCATGCGCCTGCGCAGTCTCGTCCTTCTTGCACTCGAAGAAGTTTTTTAAAAAAAACTGTCTTCCTTCAGAATTCAGCTCCCACGCCGCTCTGTAGTCCCGATCCAAAAGTCCCGAGCCACATCAATTCAGTGTACTAAAAAGCAACATAATACCAACACAACGAAAATATCAAATCTGATTAACAATTGCCTTACAAGAGTACATTTATTGACAAACATTCCTTCACTTAGGCATCTGGATTCCAGCCACTTTCACAGTCGTCTTTCACATTATATAGATCATTAAATATATGGAGGAGCTTTCATCCTAATTGGTTTGACAATTACATTGGACTCAAATCATAACAGTGGAGTATGGTGGAATCGATACAACAAGAAAAGAGGGCATTTGGCCCATCAGACCTGCACTGATTCCCTTCAAGAGAAATCTAGTCTGTCTACTCCCAGATCTTTCGCAGTGCACTACAATGTTTGTTTCTTCAAGTGTCCATTCAATTCCCTTTCAAAAGGAGTGATTGAATCTGCTTCCATTCAATTTCTAGGCATTGAATTTTAAACCATGCCCCCTCACTGGCTGTAAATACCTCACCCCTTTTGCCAATCATTTCAAATTTAGATCCTCTGATTCTTGAACCTTCCACTCATGAAAACAGTCTATTGTTTTAAATCTGATTAGGTGTTCCGTGATTTTGAACTCCCCTAATATGGAGTCAACTCTGATGCAGGTCCTTTGGCTCAACTGGTCTCTGCTGACCAAGATTCCTTCTTGAGCTAGGACCATTTGCCCAGCTTGGGCCTACATTTCTCTGAACTAGTAGTTCCCAATCTGGGGACCACGGACCACTTGGTTAATGGTAGGGGTATATGGCATAAAGGTTGGGAATCCCTGCTCTACACCTTCCTATACATTTACATTTTTAATGTTGCTAATGTATCTGTCTCAACCACTTTCTCTGGCAGTTCATTGCATATACTGGCCACCCTTTGGGTGAAAATGTTGCCCCTTAGGATCCTATTAAATCTCTTCCCTCTCACCTCCCTTTAGTTTTTGATTCAGCAATCTTGGTGAGAACATTCACTTTCAACCCTCTTTTTTGAGGGGGGGGGGGATGGATTCAAATTTCTCCAGACCATTTATATGACTGAAGTTTTGCCCGTAGGAACAAACTGTCAATTCTGCAAACTGTTGAAAGACTTCATATCCTTCCAATAAAGCAATCAATAAAATTTGACAGGATTCCTTAGTTATGTCAGAACCAATTTTTCACAACCACCTTCCCCTTGTACACTGCACCTTTATTTATAGAGCCCAGAGTACCATGTCTTATTCTAATAACTTCCTCATTCTTCAAAAGATTTCTACGTGTCCCCCAATTATAGAAAAAGCTAGATTTGAACAGAAATTACAAAGTGTATAAATCTATGGGCTGCCAAATTAAGGAAAGTATTATCCATTAAATGTAGCAACTTGGATGAATATTTCACTAAAAATCCACATTCATGCTTTGGTTCTCTGGAAAACCTTTTGCGATCATCTGCCATACCAGCAGCTTCTGTAGGTGATAAACACAAGAGATTCTGCAGATGCTGGAAATCTAGAGTGACACACACACAATGCAGATGAAGCCCAGTGATCTCCGTGGATGGACGTTGGGTCAGAAAGTGCTCTGGTCTAAGACTAACAATTCCTGAGGTCAATGACTGAGATCAGCGGGCCCTGCGAACGGGGGCTGGTGATCTCCCAGACTGGTGGGTGCCGGAATTGGAAACCTATGCAGGTAGGAGCAATGTTCCCTCTAAGGTGTGTGCATGTGTGCACACACACATCTTTTGCTACTAGTGTACAAAGGAATTTAAACTCTGCACAAAAGGTTGTCACCCTCTACCTCATTGGTACATTAAGTACATTTCACGATCATACACAATCACATTTCCTTTTCCGGTTTCTGATGCTGACGGTGTTGACAATGTGAAGTTTGCAATGATTTGTCTGCAGATTTTAGAACTGGCTTATTTAAACTGTTTTTATTGAAGAAATTATTGATTCACTGTGTTGAATTCCAAAGAAGCAAAAGGCGTGAAGTGCAAAAGAACTGCATGTACTGTCGCGATACAAAAGTTGCTAGAGAATTTGCAAGTGGGAAGAAGTGGAGTGATATTTGGAAACTTGACTTTTTAAAGCATCATTTAGCAAGTAAGTCACACATGGATGGTGTGTAAAAGCTCTGGCAAGGAATTCCTTCGTGACCTGTTACAGGCCTGCTACATATGCTTTGTGAAATTGCAGATGAATGAGAGCAAAGACCATCAAACCCAGAGAAGATCAAAGTTCTTATTGACAGTGTTTTGCTAACTATTAAAATGAATACCTCTATATATAAAATTCAGAGCTAACATGTTGTTGTCACTGAGCAAAAATTACACAGCACAAGATTTTTGCGCACACAGGTCATTACAAATTAGAGAGAACATCGGACAGGAGGCACCAGGGCCAGTGATGCCCCCAAGGATGTATAGTCCCTGGGCTGGAAACCCATGTGAGTCCAGAGTTAAAGGCCTGGAGTTTGGGGTCCTCTGATCCGTGAGTCCTTGGGTTGATACTGAAGATAGAGGTCTCATGAAGGCCCAGAGATGTAAATAAATGAATCTGAATATGATTCTAAAAAATAAATAAATCAGAATATGAACCTTTCTCAGAAACCCACTTGGAGATCTAATTACAATCAGTTTTTGTTAGGCAGACCATACTGTTCACACACGTCAGTCTCTCGAAACAAAACTCAATCCGAGGCTTTTTGGTAGGATTAGACTACTGGACAAAGGGAGCATTTAATGAAAAAACGTTATATTCCCATTGGTTCTTTGAAATCCCTGGTCTATGATCACTCAGATTGGGGTTAGAACACTAGGGATAGCAAAGATAACCTCAAAACTGTGGGTTGGGTCCTCACAACTAAATAGAAGAAGCAAACTATGTCAGCACCCATCCTCTCAAACACCTTTCTCCCCACCTATGGTAGAGATTATTGTTTTCATTTTAGGTACATCAGTCATCTCCAAACAGGGAGCATTGGAGAGGAAACAAGTTGGGGAGGAAACAGAAGAGGAGCGTCCCGCTCCCTCTGGATGAACTGGACCTGGTGGCATCGAGATTCATCATCACCGAGGAGGATGTTAGAAGGGTCTTCCTGAAGATAAATCTAAGGAAGGCAACAGGCCCAGATAGCGTCCTGGGATGGGTACTCCAGGCCTGTGCAAGCAAGCTAGCTGGAGTATTTGCTGACTTCTTCAACTGCTCCTTGCTTCAGTCTAAGATCCCCTCGCGTTTTAAGAAGGCAGCGATAATCCCGGTGCCGAAGAAGAGCAAGGTGGCATGTCTGAATGACTATCAACCTGTGGCTCTGACATCAATTGCTATGAAGTGCTTTGAGAGATTGGTTATGGCACACATCAACCACAGCCTACCAGTCAACCTCGACGCTTTGCAATTTGCCCACTGGAGCAACATGTCAACGGCAGATGCCATCTCTCTAGCCCTATATTCCTCCTTAGAACACCTGGAGAATAAAGACGCATATGTAAGGCTCCTTTTCATTGACTACAGCTCTGCCTTTAATACCATCATTACAAATAAACTGATTCCAGAGTTCCAGAACCTGGGCATCAGCACTCAGATCTGCAGCTGGATCTTCAACTTCCTCACAGACAGGACCCAGGCTGTAAAAATAGGGGACAAGCTCTCCTCTACAATCACTCTGAGCACCGGTGCCCCACAAGGCTGTGTACTCAGCTCCCTGCTGCACTCACTGTCCATCCATGATTGTGTAGCCAAGTTTCCATCAAACTCCGTTTGCTGATGACACAACAATTGTAGGCCGTATCTCAGGTAATGATGAGTTTGAGTACAGAGAAAAAATTAAGGATCTGGTGGCATGGTGCGAAGACGATAACCTATCCCTCAACGTCAGCAAGACGAAGGAATTGGTTGTTGATTTCAGAAGGAGTTGAGGACTGCACAACTCCATTTACATTGGTGGTGCGCAAATGGAACAGGTCAAAAGCTTTAAGTTCCTCGGGGTCAATATCACAAATGACCTGATTTAATCCAACCAAGCAGAGTTCACTGCCAAGAAGGCCCACCAGCGCCTTTACTTCCTGAGAAAACTAAAGAAATTTGGCCTGTTCCCTAAAACCCTCACTAATTTTTATAGATGCACTGTAGAAAGCATTCTTCTAGGGTGCATCACAACCTGGTATGGAAGTTGTCCTGTCCAAGACCAGAAAAAGCTGCAGAAGATTGTGAACACGGCGCAGCACATCACACAAACCAATCTTCCGTCTGTGGACTCACTTTACACCGCACGCTGTCAGAGCAGTGCTGCCAGGATAATCAAGGACACGACCCACCCAGCCAACACACTTTTCATCCCTCTTCCCTCCGGGAGAAGACTCTGGAGCTTGAAGACTCATACGGACAGATTTGGGAAGAGCTTCTTTCCAACTGTGATAAGACTGCTGAACAGATCCTGACCCGGGTTGGGCCATACCCTCCAAATATCCAAACCTGCCTCTCAGTTTTTTTGCACTACCTTACTTTCCCTCTTCTATTTTCTATTTATGATATATAATTTGAATTTTTAATATTTACTATCAATTTGTACTCCAGACAGCGCGAATCGCAGAATCAAATATTGCTGTGATGATTGTACATTCTAGTATCAATTGTTTGGCGACAATAAATAAAGTAAGTTAGTAAGTTAGTAAGTAAGTAAGTTATGCTCAATCCCAAGGGGCTGCCTTAGAAGAAGATAAACAATCTCCAAAGAAGAAAGTGGAGTCCGAGAGATAGTTAGAGGTTAGATCTGTGAGAAATATATCAAGATTAAACATAAAATAAAGAGAATTGAGAGCAAGGTACACCTCAAGCTAACTGATGGTACAAATCCTGAGGAAATAAATAAAGATGTGGAAAAGAAGTACAAAAAGATGATTTAAAATGAAGTGACTGGAGCTGCTGTTAAAAATGAACTGAGTTGACTGTACAGACAGGGGAATAGGAGTCAATGATATGGAACTAGACTTAGCCATTATAGTCAAAAAGAGTCATGACTGCACTGGGAAGGATTTTATATCAGGATTCTTTTCACCTTATCCTCTTCAATGATTCTATCTTGCTGTGCCCAGTCAGATATATAACCTCTAACTGCTTTCACCAGCTACATGGTGTGTGGTGTGGTGTGCACTTGTTGGGAAGAAAGGACCTGTTATGATGTTGTATCTCTAACTAACCAAATAACTAGCTAGATAAATTATATATATGTATGTAGATATGTAGATAAATAGACAGATAGATAGATACCTAGATACCACCAACACAAGAGATTCTGCAGATGCTGGAAATTCAGAGCAACGCACAAAATACTGAAGGAACTCAGCAGGTCAGGCAGCATTCGAAGAGAGGAATATACAGTCAACATTTCAGTCCAAGACCCTTCATCAAAACTGGAAATGAAGGGGGAAGAAACCAGGTATCAAAATTATCCCCTCCTCCATTATCATAGTAAAAGCAACACTTGTCTTCTTACATTTCATATTCCAGAGCTTGGCATATACCTCGTTACAGTCAGTGACCGTCTTACCTGTTCATTGAAAACCACTCCCCCATGCTAGCTAGCGATTCGCCCACGTACGGCACATTGCAGCCCTTCCCACTAGCAGCCATTTGGCTTATGATGTCATAGCACCAGTAGAATATAAATCGAGCACACAGACACCACATGCTCTCTTTTTGTTCTCAGAGCCACCCCTGAGACTGAGAACAGAGGCTGAGGGTTATGGAAACTGTAAACAGTGAAAGTGTGCTGCAGTAAAGAGGGCCTGGGTGCACACTTTAGATAAGTATTTGCCAACGAATGTATGTTTAGTGCGTGTTTTGTCTAGTCGCTTCAAGTGCTCGATTTAGTTAAGTATTTGTAATGGAGTGCAACCTGAAGGGTTTACTGAATGGTTAGTGTCTGTCTTGTCCTGTAAGAAAATTGTTAATCTACTTATTGGTAATGAGTGTCTTCTGTCCTAACTTACCAAACTGGTGAACCTGATTTCACACAACAACTGGCACTGAGAGCAGAGTTCAGTGATTGAACAGAAGATAATTATTTTTAGAAGGAAAAATAGGGGAGAGACCCCCCACCCCTCAGGTGAGGAGTGCTGACTCATGGGGAAGATAGACAACAGTGCAGGATTTGGGAATCTCACCAACCTCTGTCAGACCTGCACATATATGCATCTCCCAGCCAACAGGAGTCATCTGCCATTTGTTTCCAACACATCTCCTGCAGCCTATATAAACCCAGCTCTCATCCACAATCCCTGTTCAACCATTGAGCCAGCCAGCCTCAATCAGTTGCTCCTAACCTTCAGTTACCTTGTTGCCTTGTCGTGTTAACTATCTGTCCTCTCTTGTTTTGTGCCCCCCCCCCCCCACCCATGTGGCTTGTTATTTTGGGGATTATTATTAAAGTTGTTGCTCGGCACTAAATCACCTCCACTGATCTGTGTCTAGATCAAGCCTCCTCTACATTTCCTGACAGGATGTGTGAACCAGTGATTGATGTAACAGAATTTTTTCAGCTCAGGGACGTTGTTTGCTGACACAAGTACATGCTCTGAAAGCAGCAGGAAACCATTAACCATTTGCATGCCACTCTCAACCAACTCTGTCTCATTACAGCAACCCTGTGCCAGTCACCCTCCTCCCTTGGAGTTCTGGATTCCAGTGCCTGAAGACTTCAATGGATCCTCAACCTGATGCTGCAACTTCAAGTACATCTTGCACTTCAAACTCCAGCCATCTCTGTATTCTATGGACTGAGCCAAGATTGCTTTCTTCATCTCTCTCTTGATTGGGCATGCTCTGACCTGAGTGGCCATTAACTAGGACAGTAAAGCCACCATTTGCAATTAACTGCTGAGATACCCTGGGTTTTTGACTATCTGGGAAGTGGAAGGGAGGCAGAGGATCAGATATTTTGCCTGTGTGGAGACTCACACTGGGTGCTGGATTACAAGACCTTCACGGCGGACTGTGGCTGTAATGGAGAAGTGCCGCTGGCCCATTTACCATCCTGACCTCTCGGAGTGCTTGAAAGATGAGCTATCTGCCGGGAGATGTCTACCGACCTCAAAAGCCTCATCATTCTGACCCTTTGTATTGACAAGCATTTTATGAAACAAGCCTCCCGATCAGCTGCCAGAACCCTAGTCCCATTTCAGGCTGCAGGGCCCTCATCAGCAATGGCTCCATAACCCATGCAGTTAACCCCCTCTTCCACACCACCCTGCCCCACCCAAGAGCATGAGCTTCAGTGGAGAATCAACTTGTGCACTTACTGCAGAGCAGCTGATTTCCAACACCTCAAATGCCCACTGTGTACCGGAAACAGCACCACCGGCAGCAACAAGGAGCCTTCTGCCAGGTAAGCTTCCCCTGGCCTCTGGTTCCAGCACTAGAGCCTGACTCACTCTCTCTGCCCTCCTTCGCACCCCAACATCGCCACGCACACAGGAGGCTCTGGTGGATTCCAATGCAGCAGGCAACTTTCTCTGTCTGTGCAGTTTGAACTCCTGACCAGGCCAATCTCTCACCTCCTGTGCATCATGATCATTGACAGACATGCCTTGGAGTTTGAGGTGGTCAGAGTGTGCGCACAGTTTAGGCACTTGAGGATTGGAGTGAGTGCATCCAGTTCCTCCTTGTCTAATCTCCTAACACTCATCTCATTTTGGGTTACCCTGGGCTCTCCACTCACGACCCTTACTTCAGCTGGTTGTCCGGTTCACTGCTAAGTTCGGCACCTGCCTGCAACCTCAGTTGACCTCACCCCGTAAATCCGTGGAGACAGAGGAAACCCTTGACCTCACCAAACTCATGCAGGAGCACGACGACTTAGTCACTATCCACATTGACAGATAGTGAATTCAAAACAGTCACGGGTCCCAGATCTTCACCAAACTGGATCTATGGTGCGTGTACAACCTAATCCGCATCTGCCAGGTAATGAGTGGAAGATAACATCCGTCATACACACAGGCCACTACAAATCCTTGGTGACGTCTTTAAGATTTTCCAACAGTCCAGACATTTTTCAAGACTTCATTAACAAGATGCTCAGGACATGCTACACTGGTATGTGTTCATCTACTCTGACGAGATCACCATCTTCTCCAAGGACCTGCAGCACCATATCTGTCACAAGCAAGAGAAAACCTGCAGATGCTAGAAACCCAACCAACACACACAAAATGCTGGAGGATCCCAGCAGGCCAGGTAGCATCCACAGAAAAGAATACAGTTGATGTTTTGGGCCAAGACCCTTCATCAGGACTGGAGAGAAAAAAAGATGAGGAGTCAGAATAAGAAGGTGGGAGAGGGGAGGAAGAAGCACAAGGTGAGAGGTGAAACTGGGAGGGGGAGGGGTGAAGTAAAGAGCTGGGACGTTGATTGGTGAAAGAGATACAGGGCTGGAGAAAGGAGAATCTAAAAGGAGAAGACAGGAGGCCATGGAAGAAAGAAAAGGGGACAGGAGTACCAGAAGGACGCAATGACCCCAAGACTCCAAGACAGTCATTTTATTGAAGCTCAAACAACAAGTACAGACAGCAGAGTCTCCTTAGCTTGTGATTTAGCAATATAAAAATAGCAGAGTTTGACACAGCAGTGGCTAAGATCTTACCTTCTACTGGACTTTTGTATAAGGTGATGAGAGGCATTGATCGTGTGGATAGTCAGAGGCTTTTTTCCCAGGGCTGAAGTAGCTAGCATAAGAAGGCTCAGTTTTAAGGTGCTTGGAAGTAGGTACAGAGGAGAGGTCAGGGGTAAGTTTTTTACGCAGAGAATGGTGAGTGCGTGGAATGGGCTGCCGGCGATGGTGGTGGAGGCGGATATGATAGGGACTTTTAAGAGACTCCTGGACAGGTACATGGAGTTCAGAAAAATAGAGGGCTATGGGTAACCCTGGGTAATTTCTAAGGTAAGGACATGTTCGGCACAGCTTTGTGGGCTGAAGGGCCTGTATTGTGCTGTAGGTTTTTTATGTTTCTATGTCTTTCTAGTCACTGACAATATCCAAGGCAACAAAGGTCAACAATGACAAGCAATATTTAAAAGATCACAGGTTATCTCACAAGAAGAATTAATGGACAAGATCTGATACCTAGGCTGACGCAGATTGATGTTCACGCCAGATGATGAAAACAAAGTCATATGTTTTAAGAAGGTCCTTAAAGGAGGAGAATGGTGTAATTTAAATCCCTAAGGAGGCAATGAAGTGATGGTGTAGATTAGGGGTCGCCAACCCGTCGATCACGATCGACCGGTCAATCTTTGAGACTTTCCCAGTAAATCCCAAAGAAAAATCAAAAATAAATACACAAATACTGTTGTAATGTGAGCATTATAAAAGTAAGTAATACTAATTAGAATAATGGTAATATAACAATATTTTCGCTAAAAAACTGTTTGTAAAGAGAGATTGTTTCCAGGTTGCGGGGGTTTAGTTCCATTCTTTCTGCCCAGTGCGCATGTGTGTAGTTCCCCCACCATGCATCGCGTTTTCAGCATAGCTTGTGCTGCATCGAAGTGACCAATCAGATTAGACTAGATAAGAGTACAGACTGTCGCAAACATCAATATACGGCAGTGGTCCCCAACCTCCGGGCCGCGAAGCATGCGGTGGTGCAGCGGTAGTCCGGATGCACACAGCACATCTTTAAGAAAAAAGCCGAAATAAACAAGTTAATTAATTAGGTGCCGCCCGGCACGTAAATGTCAGGTCAGATCAGAGGCGACGCAATCGGCAATCGCTTGTGATATCTTGATAGCATAGCGGAGGCTCCATGAAAAAAGGCGAAAACATACAAATTCCATCCAGAATGGGAAGAGGAATTTCTATTTACCTCGGTGAAAGACAAGTGTGTATGTATATTGTGCCACCAAACACAAGCACTGACTAAAAGGGGGAATCTGGAGCAGCACCGCAACACCAACCACCAGGAATTTAAAGACATCTACCCCCCAAAGAGCGCAATTCGTGTCTGGAAAGTAGAGCTGAAGTCGGGGTTGAAGGCCCAGCAATCGTTTTCCACAAAACATGCTGCTCAAAATAAGGCTGCTATTGAAACATCATTTCGTGTAAGTCACCTTTTGACTGAACACAAGAAGCCTCTTACAGATGGCAATTTATTACCGCAGAGACTGTTTTTAATGACTTTAAAAACAAAAATGGCATCACAACCACAATACATAATATACCGCTTGGCCCTGCAACAGTGACAAGGAGGGTAGAGTCACCGTCAGAGGACGTGAATATTTTTCACACAGTTCAATGAATCCCTGGATGTAATGCAAACAGCTCATCTTGTTGTATTTGTCAGAATGGTTTTCCAGGATTTTATAATAAAGGAGGACTTCCTCACTTTTTTGCAATTTAAGGAAAGAACGAGAGGCGAGAATATTTACAATGAGTTTAAAAAAAATGTCTGTGAAAATGACATCCCTATTCATAAACTGGTGGCAATTACTACTGATGGGGCCAAGCAATGCGCGGTGTGCGCGTTGGTTTTATACCACTAAAAGTCAGTGCCTACTTCGGGTCAACTTATCTATGTGAACTTGCATTTTCACAGATGAAAATTATTAAATCTAAGTATAGGAGCTGACTTACTGACAGACACCTCACTAGGGTTGCCAACTTTCTCACTCCCAAATAACGGACAAAAGTAGCAGTCAAATCCCTGGACACTTGTGTTTACCCCGAGAAAGACTACCATGACCATGAAGTCTTGCACGGGCACCTGTGTGCGCATGCGCGTACGTGCCGATTTTTTTTACCCCACGAATCAGTTTTGGCTTAATTTTCATTATTTTGACTTTATATAGGGTGTGTATTTATCATATCATTCCTGCTTTTACTATATGTTAGTGTTACTTTAGGTTTTATGTGTTATTTGGAATGACTCGGTAGGTTATTTTTTTGGGTCTGGGAACGCTCAAAATTTTTTTCCATATAAATTAATGATAATTGCTTCTTCGGCGTAAAGCATTTCGGCAGGAAATGTTTCATAGGAATGTTCTACCTTAGCGGGGGGAATACGGGACAGTTGGCAACCCTACACCTCACAGGCTGTCTCAGACTGGCTGTCTGTAGTTATGAGCCAAATTTCAGGGAACTAGCAGAAAGTATTCAGCCCCAGTCATCACACTGAGTGCAACAGTCAATTTTTATGCATTTATTTTTCCTGTTGAAATAAAATTAAATAATGAAACTTAGAACTAAAGGTGTGAAGTATTGTAATATTCTTAAAGAAAGACAGCTATGGCCTGTTTAATATGCTAGTTACAGTGTTTTCTTGTTTGAATTAATTTGAAAGTTTGACAAAAGTATTTTGTGTAATTCAAATACAATTCGCCCAAATTAAAGGCCTCAAATTGGAAGTACAATCTGAGCTGTTTTTTCTCTAAATGATTTAGTAGGTAGATCTTGCCTTTCACTGAAGATCTTGGGCTTAAAAAGGTTGGGGACCACTAGTGTAGATAGTGTTGTTGCCTCACAGATCAAGGAACGCAGGCTTGACCTTGATCTTGACCTTGATCTTCACCTTGGCCTGTGGTGCTGCTTGTCTGGAGTCTGCACATTCTCCTTGTAACTGTGTGGGTTTCGCAGGAATGCTCCAGTTTGCGTCTGTATCTGAGGTGAATTGACCATTGTGAATTGTCCTCTGCATGCAGGCTGGTGGTAGGTAAGGAGACAATGTGAGAGAAGAAAAGGGGATGGGGAATGGTGAAGGATGGAGGAGGGGGCATCACCGGAAGTTCAAGGAATCCATGTTCATGCCATCAGGTTGGAGGCTACCCAGGCGGAATATAAGCCGTTGAGGCCAACAGCTTGTAAGTGGTGAAGCCAACCTGAGTGTGGCCTCATCACAACAGTAGAGGAAGCCATGGATTGACGTATCGGAATGGGAATGGGACATGGAATTCAAACAGGTGGCCACTGGGAGATCCCGCTTCTTCTGGCTGACGGAGAGTAATACTGGATGATGTGGTGAAGCTGTCTCCCAATCTACGTCGGCTCTCACCAATATATATAGGAAGCCACACCAGGAGCTCAGGGCACAGTATATGACCCCAACAGGCTCACAGGTGAAGTGTCGCCTCACCAGGAAGGACTGTACTGTTTGGAGCCCTGAATGGTAGTGCAGGAGGAGGTGTAGTGGCAGGTGTAGCACTTGTTCCGTTTGCAAGGATAAATGCCAGGAGGAAGCTCAGTGGGGAGGGATGAATGGACAAGGGAGTTGCACAGGGAACGATCTCTCTGGAAAGCAAAAATTGGGTGGGGGGGGGTGGGGAAGGTGTACTTGGTGGTGGGATCCAGTTGAAGGTGGCAGAAATATGTCCTTAGGAGTTTGCAAAGATTTGGCATGACAGCTAAAACTTTTACAAACTCCAGTAGATGTGTGGTGGAGAGTATATTGACTCTCCACAGTCTAGTATGGAAACACCAATGTCCTTGAAAGGAAAATCCTACAAAAAGTAGTGAATACAGCTCAGTCCATCATGAGTAAAGCCCTCTTCACCATTAAGCACATCTACACAAAGTGTTATCACAGGAAAGCAACATCCATCATCAGGGACCCCCACCACACAGGTCATGCCCTCTGTTTGCTGCTGTCTTCAAGAAGAAAGTTCAGGGGCCTCGGGACTTGCACCACCAGGTTCAGGAACAATTATTACCCCTCAACCATCAGGTGCTTGAACCAAAGGGGAAACTTTATTCAACTTCCCATGCCCACAAGAAAATGAATCTCAGGGTTGAATATGGTGACTTTGATAATATATTTATTTTGAACTTTGAAATTTAGAACCTTGAAGCTGTGCTATTAAATGGTTTTACAACTCTTAAAGTCTTTCCTCAAGGCAAATAATTACATGTGCTCTGTTGCTGAGTGAAACATAACAATATTTTTTCCAAAAGTCTGCCATTAGTGCTACTTCCACTACCAAACCAAAAACCTTAGTGAACTCACACAAAATACTGGGGGAATTCAGCAAGTCAGGCAGCATCTATGGAAAGGAATAAATGATTTATGCTTTGGGCCAAGACTCTTCATCACAAATGGAAGGAAAGGAATATAAGCTGTCAAGAGATAGGTTTAATCAGGTGAGGGGGAAGGTAAGTGGAGGAGAGTGAATGAAGTAAGAAGATGGGAGGGGATGGGTAGAAGGGATGAAATGGGAAGCAGAATAGGAAATGGACAAAGAGAGATGGGGGAGAGGGGATGGAATTTACCAGAAATTAGAGAAATCGATGTTTATGACATCAAGTTGAAGGCTATTCAGATGGTTTATGAGGTGTTGCTCCAACCTGATTGTGGCAGTAGAGGCCATGTAGGAATGGGAATGGGAAATCAAATTGAAAAGGACCATCACCAGGAAATCCTGTTTTTTGTGACAGACGGAGTGAGGATGCTTGACAAAGCAGTCCCCAACTTACGTCGGGTCTCACCAATATCGAACAGGCTGCTCTGGGAGCACCGGATACAGTAGATGATCCTGACAGATCCACAGGTGAACTGTGGCCTCACTTAGGGCCCTGAATGGTGTTGAGGGAGTGCGGTGTCGGGGCAGGTGTAGCACTTGTCATACTTGCAGGGATAAGTTCCAGGAGGAGATCAATGAGAAGAGATGTATGGACAAGGGGGTCAGATAGAGAGCAATCCCTATAGAAAGGGGAGAGTGAGGGCTGGGCAGAAGGGAAAGATGTGCTTAGTGGTAAGGTCCCATTGGAGATAGCAGAACTTACAGAGAAAGATGCCCCTTTCCCCATCTTTTTATTCTAGCTTCTAACCCCTTCCTTTCCAGTCCTGATGAAGGTCCTTGCTCTGAAACATCACCTGTTAGCTCACTTCCATAGATGCTGCCAGGTCTACTGAGTTCCTTCAGCAATTTTTGTGTGTCGCTCTGGATTTCCCAGGATCTGCAGATTTTCTCATTCGTGATAGTCAGACAGATTTGACACTGGAGGCATTCTACAACAAATACTTTGGGTCTCTGTCTGCTCAGTGGAATTTTTGTTCCTATCCTTCCTCACATTGCACAATACAGCAGAACAACTGTTCCAGAGATGAGGGGGTTGGCCAATGAGGAGAGATCAATCCTCCTGAGATTATTCTCACTGGAATTCAGAATAATAAGAGAGGATCATATAGAATTAAGATAGAGGAAGGGAAGTTGTTTCTATTGATAACTGAGACTAGAACCAGGGGACATAGGCTCAAGATTTGGAGGAACAGATTTAAGGTGGAGATGAGGTGAAACTGCAGATCTCAGCCAGTAGTGAATCTGTGGAATTCTCTGCCCAGGGAAGCAGCAGAGGCTACCTCATTTAAGACACAGATTTTTCCATAGTAGGTGATTTAAAGGTTTTTGGAAAAAAGACAGGGATGTGGAGCTGAGTGCACAGCTAGACCAGCCATGATCTTCTTGAATGACAGAGCAGGCTCCATGGGCCAGATGACCAAATCCTGCTCCTATTTCTTATGTACCTAGGTTCTTAAGCAATGCTTCCATATTGGAAATTGATTAGTAGGCCCAAAGAATGAACTCACCTCCCACCCTCCCCCCCCAGAATGTCTTGGCTAATCTTTGCAGCCATAACTTTCAATACAAATTTTAAAAATCTGCAGACTAATACAAATATACGGAAGACAATTTGAGTTTCTTGAGGGGAGTCAGAAGGATGTAGAAACAACAGTGCCATTATGACTCTCCACTACAAGGACAGCATTCCTCTCGCCTCATAACATTGCCATCACTACCTTTATTTGATGGGTATAATAAAGAAACTCTCAGTCACGTTCCAGAACCAATATTTCTAACGTAGTCCTATAGCTTCGTTAAACTTCATCCCATCCAAAATACTGCTGATTATCCCCTTGATAAGGAGAATTCTGGGCACATTATATTGTGATTTGAGCAGCACTAGTTCCTGACCTCCAACACCTCAAATTTAAAATGTTCATAAACACGGCAGGTTCTGCAGAAGCTGGAAATCCAGAGCAACACACAGAAAGTGCTGGTGGAACTCAACAGGTTAGCCAGCATCTAAGGAGGGAAATGAATAGTCGACGTTACAGAAGGAGACTTTTTGTCATAAAATACTCATTCTTGTGCTTATATATCTTCATATCTTTACTTCACCTCCTTCTGGAGAACTATAGTCACCCATGAGCTCTAAGTTCTGGCCATTTGTGCAAGCTTCACCTCAGATGACCACTTAACCACTGATTGACCAACATAATTACCGTTGACTATAGTTCAACTAAAATTTCACACAGCCTGCTAAGAGAAACCATGGGACATTTCTAAAACAATTATAACAATGATTTAACAAGAACAGACTGTCAGTTGAAGAAAGTTATGATGAAAAAAATTTACTTCCACAAACAATATTAATCTAAGGACATGTTTTATGTTATCTGATTACTCCCTAGTAGGGCTGCCAGTGTTAAATCTGCAGAACAAGAACAACTTCTTCTACACAGATAAACTTGATGTTCTTTCTCAGTCGAAGTTGATGACACAGGATGAATTGGACTAGTTCACTTTGGGTACATGCTAGACATGGGAACAACAATTCTAAAGGGAGGGGTTTTTGGGTGTGATTCTCTTGTATTATAAAAAGAGGATCTTGAGGACAAATTATGGTCTTGTGGCGACTCATCTTCTACACAAGCAAACCGGCTCACAAAATAGCCCGCGTGCGGGGAGAGACTTTTGTAATGCACCTCTGACATCATTTCCACCTGGAGACGGCTGGAGGGGAATTGCTTAAAAGCCAGTGCCATGAAGTTTGAGTAAGCGAGTCTCGAGTGCGACTTACAGACCGCGTGTCATTATTTCTAGCTCTGTATGTAGCACATCGCTACATTGGTGACCCCGATGGTCCAAACGGGATTTGGACCAAGACAATTGACTCTTCATCTGTTCACGCAGTTTCGCTAAAACTGCCAACTTTCTGGACGCTGCAACCATGTGCGTGGTTTGACCAAGCAGAAGCCCAGTTCTAGATTCAGCAGATATCTTCTGATTCTACGCATTCCTATTACGTGGTGAGCTCTCTTGACCAGGAGACAGCCGCACGGGTTGGGAATTTCATACAGTCATCCCCCGAAGAAGGCAAATATGCAGCATTCAAAGCGCTGCTCATAGAGACCTTCATGGCGTGAGCGAGGTGCCCACTTGCTGCACCTGGTCGGTTTGGGAGTCAGGCCGCCGTCAGCATTAATGAACGAGACGCTGGCCCTGGCTGAAGGACACAAGCCCTGCCTCATGTTTGAGCAGGCGTTCCTAGAACAACTGCCCGAGGACGTACATCTGCTGCTGGCCGACACAGATTTCAGTGACCCCCGGAAGGTGGCGGCCCGGGCAGACATGCTGTGGAAAGCCAAGAGGGAGAGCAGGGCGTCCGTCAGACAGATTACCAAGCCACGCGCCCAACAGCAGGCCAGACCAGGCCCGGCAACAGAGCGCACACAACCCAGAGGCAGGAGTGAGGAGGCCAATGAACAGTGGTGTTTCTACCACCAGCGGTGGGGCACAGAAGCCCGCCATTGTCGCCCACCCTGTAAGTTCCCGGGAAACGCCAGGGTCAGCCGCCGCTAATGGCTACGGTGGCTGGCCTCCAGGACAGCCTCCCGTACGTCTGGGACAAACATTCAGGACGCCGCTTCTTGGTCGACACCGGAGTGGAGATCAGCGTCTTACCCCCGATAGGGTATGACACCCACAACAGGGCAACGGGACCCACCCTGAGGGCCACAAACGGCAGCACGATTCGGACCTACGGCACCCGCACAATGCAGCTACAGTTCGGCACCAGCCGGTTCACGTGGAACTTCACACTGGCCGCCGTGGCCCAACCACTCCTGGGGGCGGACTTCTTGCGAGCCCACAGCCTGTTGGTCGACTTGCAAGGGAAAAGACTGGTCCATGCCAAGACTTTCCAGACGTTCTCCCTGGGTGAAGCCAAGTTGCCGGCCCCACACCTGGACTCCATCCCGCTGTCTGGCGACGAATTCACCAGAATCCTGGCGGAGTTTCCATCGGTTCTGGCACCGCAGTTCACAGCAGCTATGCCCAGACACAGAGTACAGCACCACATTCCAACCCAGGGACCACCCCTCCATGCCCATGCTCGAAGGCTTCCCCCGGACAAGCTCCAACTGGCGAAGGAGGAGTTCAAGAGGATGGAGGAATTAGGGATTGTACGGCAGTCCGACATCCCATGGGCCTCCTCCCTGTACATGGTGCCCAAAGCAGCCCGGGGCTGGAGACCATGCGGCGACTACCGCAGACTGAACGAGGCTACAACTCCAGACCGCTACCCTGTGCCGCACATACAGGACTTTGCAGCAAACCTGCATGGGGCAAGCATCTTTTCCAAAGTAGACCTCGCCCAGGGGTACCATCAAATCCCGGTACACCCAGAAGACATCCCCAAAACAGCACTCATCACCCCGTTCCGCCTGTTCAAATTCCTCCGAATGCCGTTCAGCCTGAAGAATGTCGCACAGACGTTCCGGCAACTAATGGATGCAGTGGGACGTGACCTGGACTTTGCGTTCATCTATTTGGACAACATCCTCTTAGCCAGCAGCAGTCGTTAGGAGCATCTGTCCCACCTCTCCCAGCTCTACTCCCGCCTGAGTGATTTTGGCCTCACGATCAACCCTGCCAAATGTCAGTTCGGACTCGACACCATCGACTTCCTGGGCCACAGGATTACCAAAGACGGGGCAACACCTCTATCCACCAAGGTAGACGCGATCCGCCACTTCGCCCGGCCCAACACAGTCAAAGGCCTGCAGGAGTTTGTTGGTATGGTGAACTTCTACCACCGCTTCCTCACCTCAGCAGCCCGCATCATGCGCCCTTTGTTCACCCTGATGTCGGGTAAAGGTAAGGACATTACTTGGGACGAAGGTGGCGTGGCCGCTTTCATTAAAGCCAAGGAAGCCTTGGCAGACGCCACGATGCTGGTGCACCCCAGAATGGATGTTCCAACTGCCCTCACAGTGGACGTATCCAACACAGCAGTCAGTAGGGTGCTGGAGCAACTCATCGACGGTCGCTGGCAACCCCTGGCGTTCTTCAGCAGGCACCTATGGCCACCCGAACTCAAGGACAGTGCCTTCGACCGGGAGCTGTTGGCATTATATCTGGCAATCCGGTATTTCAGGTACTTCTTAGAAGGCAGGCCGTTCACCGTGTTCACGGACCACAAACCATTGACCATTGACCTTCGTGTTCATGAAGGTGTCCAATCCCTGGTCAGCCGACAGCAGCGACATCTGTCCTACATCTCCGAGTACACGACGGACATCCAGCATGTCTTGGGAAAGGACAACGTTGTGGTGGATGCACTCTCCAGATCCTGTCCCAAGGGGTGGAATATGCAGCACTGGCGGAGGCACAGCAGGCAGATGACGAGATGCCCAGCTCCCGGACCGCAGTCCCGGGTTTGCAGCTGCAAGACTTCCTCATAGGCCCAGGTGACAGGACCCTCCTGTGTGACGTGGCTACCGGCCAACTTCACCCCATCTTCCCGGCAGCCCGGTGGCGGTGAGTTTTCAACTCCATACACGCCTTGGTGCACCCATCTATCAGGACAACCGTCCAGCTGGTCTCCAACAAGTTCGTGTGGCATGGACTTCGCAAACAGGTCAGCGGATGGACCAAAACGTGCACACAGTGCCGAACAGCCCAGGTACAGCGGCACACCAAAGCCCCGCCGCAGCAGTTCGAACCCACCCGCCGGAGGTTCGACCACATTCATGTGGATATCGTGGGGCCCCTGCCAGTGTCGCGAGGAGCGCAGTACCTCCTAACTATGGTAGACCAGTTTACGAGATGGCCAGAGGCGGTCCCACTCACCGACACCACCTCCGATTCCTGCACCCGAGCACTGATCGCAACCTGGGTAGCCCGCTTCAGGGTACCGGCCCACATTACCTGACAGGGGCACCCAGTTCACCTCCAGCCTGTGGTCGGCTGTGACCAGCCCGTCAGGATCACAGCTACAGCACACAACTGCCTACCACCCACAGTCAAACAGACTAGTGGAACGCTTCCATCGTCATTTGAAGTCAGCTCTCATGGCCCACCTGAAAGGGCCTAACTGGGTGAACGAACTTCCCTGGGTCCTGCTCGGAATCCGCACGGCGCCCAAAGAGGATCTGCACACCTCGTCGGCCAAGCTGGTGTACGGCGCACCCCTGGTCGTCCCAGGAGAGTTCATACCAGCCTCAGGGGGCAAGAGGAAGAACCCGCAGCAGTCCTGGACAGACTACGTGAAAGGCTCAGCAACCTGACCCCCGTACCGACTTCACAGCACGGGCAGATCCCGACCTGCGTACCCGAAGACCTGCAGAACCATGTTTGTATTTGTACGAAGGGGCGCACACCGGGCACCGCTACAGCGGCCGTACGAGGGGCCATTCAAGGTGATCAGTAACAACGGGTCCACATACGTTCTGGACATGGGGGGAAAGAGGAGGTTTTCACGGTGGACCGACTGAAACCGGCCCATGTGGACTTGGCGCAGCCGGTCGAGGTTCAGGCACCGCGGCGCAGAGGCAGACCGCCCAAACAGAGACTGATCCAGACTGTGGACATTGGGGGTGTATCGCCGGTTCTGGGGGGGTGCGGTTATGTGGCCACCCACTTTCTACACAAGCGAACCGGCTCACAAAATAGCCCGCGCACGGGGAGAGACTCTTGTAATGAACCTCTGTCATCATTTCCGCCCGAGAGGGCTGGAAGGGAACTGCTTAAAAGCCAGTGCCGCGCAATTTGAATAAACGAGTCTCGAGTGCAACTTACAGACTGGGTGTTGTTATTTCTAGCTCTGTGTGTAGCATATCGCTACACTCCAAAGAATCTGTATAAATGGGGGCCAGCTCTGCTGAGGGTTCTTTCTTCATTCCCCCATCCCCACCCATTACTATCACGGGTAGTGATAAAGATATAGAAGTTGAAGTTACAGAAAGTTAAGAGTTAAAAATTGTGTAAAACTGCCAGAGTACAAAGACTGTAGGAGGTTTCGTGGGTTGTAACATTGCTTTTTTTTGTCCTTGTAACATTTTATAAGATATGAGTAATTGTGATTCTTATTTTCAATACCTCCAAGCCTTGGATAACATTCTGTGACCAAAATGGGACAAAACTTTTTTTCCAGTCTGGGGCTTTATCCTTGTAATTCCATCCCTAAATGTTTCCACTGGTAACTGTTTTATTTTTTACAGACGTAAAGACACGGCATATGTAGAGATTCTGGCCTAACAAGCCCAAACCGCTCAGTTACAGTTATGTGACCATTTAACCTGCTTTGTCTTTGGAATGTGGGAGGACACCAGAGCACCTGCAGTGATGGGAGATGGTTTCTGGAAGGATTGCCAGGATCCTGAATTAACACCAGATTAATACCATTCACAAATACCATTTTACTTGCATTTCCAGAAGGCATTCGATGAAGTGCCGCATAAAAAACTTGTCCATAAAATAAGAATGCAGAGGGTTGGGGCTGATGTATTAGCATGGACAGAGGATTGGTTAACTAATAGAAAGCAGAGAGTTGGGATACATGGGTATTACTCTGGTTGGCAATCAATGGTGAGCACTGTGTCACAGGGGTTGGTACTCTTCACGATACACATTAATGTTCAGCGGATATTTGTGTGGATTTCTGCATAGGTACGTTCCAAAAAGACAGAAAAGGGATGGTAGGGTACAGGAACTGTGGTGTACAAAGGCTGTTATAAATCTAGTCAAGAAGAAAAGAAGAGCTTATGAAAGGTTCAAAAAACTAAGCAATGATAGAGATCTAGAAGATTATAAGGCTAGCAGGAAGGAGTTTAAGAATGAAATTAGGAGAGCCAGAAGGGGCCATGAGAAGACCTTGGCGGATGGGATTAAGGAATACCCCAAGGCATTCTACTAGTATGTGAAGAGCAAGAGGATAAGTCGTGAGAGAATAGGACCAATCAAGTGTGACAATGGAAAAGTGGGTATGGAACCGGAGGAGATAGCAGAGGTACTTAATGAGTGCTTTGCTTCAGTATTCACTTCAGAAAGGATCTTGGCGATTGTAGGGATGACTTGCAACAGACTGAAAAGCTTTAGCATGTAGATATTAAGGAAGAGGATGTGCTGGAGCTTTTGGAAAGTATCAAGTTGGATAAGTCACCGGGACTGGACGAGATGTATTCCAGGCTACTGTGAGAGTTGAGGGAGGAGATTGCTGAGACTCTGTCGATGATCTTTGCATGGGGATGGGAAAGGTTCTGGAGGATTGGAGGGTTGCGGATGTTGTTCCATTATTCAAGGAAGGGAGTAGAGATAGCCCAAGAAATTATAGACATCTGAATCTTTCTTCAGACTTACTTCAGTAAGTTGATTGAGAAGATCCTGAGAGGCAGAATTTATGAACATTTGGAGAGGCTTAATATGATTAGGAATAGTTGGCATGGCTTTGTCAAAGGCAGATCATGACTTACAAGCCTGATTGAATTTTTTGAGGATGTGACTAAACACATTGATGAAGGTAGAGCAGTAGATGTGGTGTATATGGATTTCAGCAAGGCATTTGACAAGGTACCCCATGCAAGGCTTATTGAGAAAGTAAGGAGGTGTGGGATGCAAGTGGGCATTGCTTTGTGGATGCAGAACTAGCTTGCCCACAGAAGACAAAGAGTGGTTGTTGGCAGGTCATATTCTGCATGGAGGCCAGTGACCATGGTGTGCCTCAAGGATCTGTTCTGGGACCCCTACTCTTCGTGATTTTTATAAATGACCTGAATGAAGAAGTGGAGGGATGGGTTAGTAAATTTGCTGATGAAACAAAGGTTGGAGGTGTCGTGGATAGTATGGAGGGCTGTCAGAGGTGACAGCTGGACATTGATGGGATGCAAATCTGGGCTGAGAAGTGGCAGATGGAGTTCAACCCAGATAAGTGTGAGGTGGTTCATTTTGGTAGGTCAAATATGCTAGCAGAATATACTATTTACGGTAAGACTCTTGGCAATGTGGAGGATCAGAGGGATCTTGGGGTCCAAGTCCATAAGACACTCAAAGCTGCTGCTTAGATTGACTGTGTGGTTAAGAAAGCAGATGGTGCATTGGCCTTCATCAATCGTGGAATTGAGTTTAAGAGCGAGAGATAATGTTGCAGTTATATTGAACCCTGGTCAGATCCCACTTGGAGTACTGTGCTCAGTTCTGGTCACCTCACTATAGGAAGGATATAGAAACTATTGAAAGGGTGCAGAGGAGATTTTCGAGGATGTTGCCTGGATTGGGGAGGATGCCTTATGAGAATAGGTTGACTGAACTCTGCCTTTTTTCCTTGGAGCAACGGAGGATGAGAGGTGACCTGATAGAGGTGTATAAGATGATAAGAGGCATTGATCATGTGGACAGTCAGAGGCTTTTTCCCAGGGCTGAAATGGCTAGCACGAGAGAGCATTGTTTTAAGGTGCTTGGAAGTAGGTACAGAGGAGATGTCAGGGGTAAGTTTTTCACTCAGAGAGTGGTGAGTCCGTGGAATGGGCTGCCGGCGACAGTTCTGGAGGCAGATATGATAGGGTCTTTTAAGAGACTCCTGGACAGGTACATGGAGCTCAGAAAAATAGAGAGCTATGGGTAACATGAGGTAATTTCTAAGGTCAGGACATGTTAGGCACAGCTTTGTGGGTGGAAGGGCCTGTATTGTGCTGTAGGTGTCATGGTCTGGTCCATGAAGTCCGCATTCCTGTTCAGGGTCTGGTCCATTGATCCGTATTTTGGCTCTTCCCTGTTTTGCCTGGTTCCGTTGGGCTCCTTAATCGAGGGACCAGATTCTAGTTTTGGGTTGGCTACATATATAGCTTTGGGATTCAGTTTCTTTTGCTGGACTGTTCCCTTCCCCTCCCCATCTGAACCCCGGACAGTTTCCTCGGTGGTTTCCTCGGCAGTCACCTTGTCAAGTATCCTCAGCAGTCATCCCGGCCCTGCGTCCTAGAAAGGGTCCCAGCCCTGCGTCCTAGAAAGCATCCTGGCCCTGCCTCCTAGAAAGGGAGCCGGCCCTGCATCCTAGAAAGGGTCTGGTCCCTGCGACCTTGAAGTGTCCCGGCCCTGCGATCCAAGGAGGGTCCCAGCTCCATACGCAAAAGCCTAATCAAGCTGAGTCCAAGAACCAAGCCAAACCTCGTCCAAGAGCCACATCCTGTGCTGGAGTACCTCGCCCAGCCCAGTGTTGGAGATTCCCTCGTCCTGTGCTGGAGATTCCTCATCCTGTGCTGGAGTTCCCTCGTCATGTGCTGGGGTTCCCTCGTCCAGTCCAGGAGTCCCTCGTCTAATCCATGTCATGTCCAAGTACCTCGTCTAGTCCAAGCCACTTCCAAGTACCTCATCTAGTACAAGCCAAGTCCTAGAACCTCGTCTTGTCTAAGCCTAGTCCAAGAATCTCATCCTGTCCAAGTCAAGGCTTTGTGTTCTCGTCCTGTGCAGGAGTTCCACGTTCAGTCCTGTAGCCACGTCTTGTCCTCGCCTAGATCCAGAGTCCGAGCCCGAGTCAAGACCCAGATTCCGGGTCCCTGTCCAGTCTCTGGCTCGGAGTCCTAGCTCAGGCTCCTAGTTCCAAGTTCCGTGTCCTGGTACCGCTTTCCTAGTCTTAGTCCTAGCCCAGGCCCGGTGTCCTTATTTTCACCATGGATGTCTACTCCTTATAAACTTCCATCCCCCACCAGGAAGGTCTCAAAGCTCTCCGCTTCTTTTAGGATTCCAGACCTAACCAGTTCCTCTCTACCACCACTCTGCTCCGTCTAGTGGAATTAGTCCTTACTCTTAATAATTTCTCCGTTGGCTCCTCCCACTTCCTCCAAACTATAGGTGTATCCATGGGCACCCGTATGGGTCCCAGCTATGCCTGCCTTTTTGTTGGCTTTGTGGAACAAACCATGTTCCAAGCCTAAACTGATATCTGTCCCCCAATTTTCCTTCGCTACATTGACGACTGCATTGGCGCTGCTTCCTGCGCGCATGCTGAGCTCGTTGACTTCATTAACTTTGCCTCCAACTTTCACCCTGCCCTCAAGTTTACCTGGTCCATTTCCGACACATCCCTCCCCTTTCTTGACCTATCTGTCTCTATCTCTAGAGACAGCTTATCTACAGATGTCTACTATAAGCCTATGGACTCTCACAGCTACCTGGACTATTCCTCTTCTCACCCTGTCTCTTGCAAAAATACCATCCCCTTCTCGCAATTCCTCTCTCTCTGCCGCATCTGCTCTCAGGATGAGACTTTTCATTCTAGGACGAGGGAGATGTCCTCCATTTTTAAGGAAAGGGGCTTCCCTTCCTCCACCATCAACTCTGCTCTCAAATGCACCTCTCCCATTTCACGCACATCTGCTCTCACCCCATCCTCCCGCCACCCCACTAGGAATAGGGTTCCCCTGGTCCTCACCTACCACCCCACTAGCCTCCGGGTTCAACATATTATTCTCTGTAACTTCCGCCACCTCCAACTGGATCCCACGACTAAGCACATCTTTCCCTCCCACCTCCTCTGCATTCCGCAGGGATCGCTCCCTACGCAACTCCCTTGTCCATTCGTCCCCCCCATCCCTTCCCACCGATCTCCCTCCTGGCACTTATGCTTGTAAGCGGAACAAGTGCTACACATGCCCTTACGCTTCCTCCCTCGCCACCATTCAGGGCCCCAGATAGTCCTTCCAGGTGAGGCGACACTTCACCTGTGAGTCAGCTGGGGTGATATACTGCGTCCGGTGCCCCTGATGCGGCCTTCTATATATTGGTGAGACCTGATGCAGGCTGGGAGACCGTTTCGCTGAACACCTATGCTCTGTCTGCCAGCGAAAGCAGGATCTCCCAGTGGCCACACATTTTAATTCCATGTCCCATTCCCATTCTGATATGTCTATCCACTGTCTCCTCTACTGTAAAGATGAAGCCACACTCAGGTTGGAGGAACAACACCTTGTATTCCGTCTGGGTAGCTTCCAACCTGATGGGGTGAACATTGACTTCTCTAACTTCCATTATTGCCACACCTCTCCTTCGTACCCCATCAGTTATTTATATTCTTTTTCTCCCTCTGTCCCTCTCACTGTACTCCTTGCCCATCCTCTGGGCTTCCCCCCCCCCTTCTTTCTCCCTAGGCCTCCCGTCCCATGATCCTCTCATATCCCCTTTGCCAATCACCTGTCCAGCTCTTGGCTCTATCCCTCCCCCTCCTGTCTTCTCATATCATTTCAGATCTCCCCCTCCCCCTCCCACTTTCAAACCTCTTACTAGCTCTTCTTTTAGTTAGTCCTGACAAAGGGTCTCGGCCCGAAACGTCCACTGTACATCTTCCTATAGATGCTGCCTGGCCTGCTGCATTCACCAACAATTTTTATGTGTGTTGGTTGGAGGACTGATTGTTATTGTTTATTTTTATATTTCATAGTGTATTTGTGAACAGGTGTTTCGCCCGTGTTTCGTGAGTAATGGGTAGTTATTTCGCTATTTCGGGCCATGTGTTGGCTCTTGGATATAGCTTTGACTCTAGGTTAGGCGTATGGAAGTACTACCCCTGGTGTGTTTTTATTTTTTTGGAGGGTTTTTTGTGTTTCTCGAGGGGTTGTTACAGCACATCTATTTGTTCAAGTTACAGTTTGTGTTATGCCACGACCATACAGCATTTTTTTTGTTAAGCAGCAGATATGACATCTAATTCGCATATGCACAGCACTGGTGAGACTAAACTTGTCAGCTGGAATGTACGGGGGATAAATAGTCCACTGAAGAGAGGGAAGGTGTATGCACATGCACAGTACTCTCAAAGCTGATACTTGTTTTCTCCAAGAAACGCACATTAAGAAAACAGCAGCGAAAACGCTTTGTCCCTCCTGGGCTTCTCAGGTCTACCAGTCGAATTTTAGTACTAATACTAGAGGTGTTGCAATCCTAATAAAAAAACCACTCCTTGGGAGGCCGTGAAGGCGGTTATTAGAGGTTGCATAATAGCATATGAGACAGCGGAAAAAAGAAGGTTCAAGAACAGGTTAACTGAAATGGATGATCAGTTGGCAAATCTGGAAGCTTCTTACAAAATAAACCAGGAGGCAGAAGTACTTAATAAGATTACTGCCTTACGGTATGAGTATAATTCTATAATGTCCAAGAGTGTTTCAAAACTACTGACACAGGTCAGACAGAGGTATTTTGAGCTTGGTGAAAAGCCCCATAAGTTATTAGCCCGTCAGTTAAGACAGATGCAGGCCTCCAGGGCCATACGTCGCATAAAGGCGAAAGATGGCTTTTTATTGACGGACCCGGAAAAAAATAATAAGTGTTTTGTGGAGTTCTATGCTAATGTTTACCAATCACAAGGCGGTCCGGACGTTGAAACTATGGATGCATTTCTTGATCATCTGAATCTGCCCACGCTATCAACAGATTCGGTAAATACACTTGATGCTGATATAAGCCTAGATGAGGTCAAGAAGGTCATCTCTTCCCTCCCCAATAATAAGGCATCAAGTCCGGATGGTTTTAGCATGAAATTCTTCAAAGTATTTGGTCCAAAATTGTAACCTCTGCTTTTACGAATGTTGAATCACTCTAGGACAGCTTCCAGATTGCCACCCACTTTATGTAAAGCCAATGTTTCTCTGATTCCAAAACCAGGCAGTGATCCCGAGGTGGTTTCATCATCTCACCCCATTTCACTGCTGCCCATTGAAACCAAAATTCTTGGGAAAGTCCTGGCCAATAGCTTAAAAGAATGCATTTGTTCTATTATTCATCCAGATCAAACTGGCTTTATGCCAGGTAGACGTATGTATTTTAATTTGCGTCGTCTTTTCAATATTTTATATATAAAACATGCAGAAGAGGCTGTAGTCATTTCATTAGATGTGCAACATGTGTTCAACCAAGTGGAATGGCCATATATGATGCTTGCACTTATGGATTTGGACCATCTTTCATTAAATGGATTGAGATAATTTATTCACACCCATATGCTTCTATTATCACTAATCAGAATATTTCCTCCTCTTTTGCAATTCATCGTGGGACTCGTCAAGGCTGCCCCCTTTCTCCGTTTTTGTTTGCAGTTATCATTGAGCCACTGGCTGTTAGCATCAGACAGGACCCTTTGATATCTCCCATTGATATGCATGGACATAAACATCACCTTTCGTTATACACTGACGATGTCTTTTTATATATCTCCAGCCCACAAATATCAATAGCTGCCCTTCTGACTCTAATTAATAGTTTTGGTGGTTTCTCAGGTTTCTCTATTAATTGGGATAAGAGTGAACTAATGCCAGTCACTGTGGTGGTTAATACAGTGTACTTACAGTCCATTCCCTTCAAAATAACTTATGATAATTTTTCCTATCTTGGTGTGACTATTACAAAAAACCCAGATGACCTTTTGCAAGTGAATTGGCGAAACAAAGTTGAGCAGGTTAAACGCAATATTGACTTTTGGAAAACCCTTCCAATTTCTTTGGTGGGGAGGGTTAACGCAATCAAGATGATTGTACCACCACAATTTCTTCATCTTTTCCAGTCAATTCCATGCTTTATTCCTCTGTCATATTTTAAACAACTGGATTCAATTATTATACCCTTCATTTGGAATTATAAAATCATTGGAATTACTAAAAGCACTTGTCAAAGCCCAGGGAAGCAGGTGGTTTTGTCCTACTGACAATGTATTACTGGGCTGCCCACCTATCCATTCTTGCATGGTGGAAAAAAGGCCCACCCTCTACCTCAGACTCGTGCCCAGCATGGTTACTCATAGAGCGAGTTGTAAGAAGACTTCCTTACCAGCTCTCCTTAATAGCCCCATTGCAGCTAATAAGTTACATTTTAGTAACAGCTTCGTGGCTGGCAGAACTATAAAGATTTGGAAGCAGATTCAACTACACATTAAGGCCCCAAAAACTTTATATTAACACTCCGATTTGTGACAATCATTCCTTTTTGCCTGGCCTGAATGATACTGTTTTTACTACCTGGAAACAGGCATCTGTAGTGTAGGTAACCTATATACTAATGGAAACTTTGCCTCATTTGTGCAGTTGCAAGCAGTTTACAATATCCCTGCATCTAGTGTTTTTAGATATTTACAAATTCGAGATTATGTTAGGAAATATATACCTAACTTCGAAGTCTTAGACAAACATGAGTCCCTGGAGGCAATAAATAAATTTGACCCTGTTACTCATAGTGTGCTATCCTATTTTTATCAGATCCTACATAATGGAGCTTGGGTGAATCTTGCAGGTTTTAAACAGGCATGGGTGGATGAATTGGGTATAGAACTGACAGAGGAGGTCTGGGAGAGTGTTTAAAGAGTATACATGATTGTTTGGTCAATGTCAGACACAGACTTATACGGTTTAAAACAATACATAGACTCCATTATTCCAAAGAAAAGTTGCACGGTTTCTACCCTGATGTCTCACCAGATTGTAATAGATGTAAATCTGTGAACAGTAACTTGTCACATTCATTCTGGTCATGTTGTAAGCTTTATGCATATTGGAAAAGTATTTTTCACTGTTTCGCTGAGGCTTATGGGAAGCGGTGTGAACCAGACCCACTCATAGCCATCCTTGGAGCAACAAGCTCCCTATCTTCAGCCAATATGTATGAAAAAATAGCTGTATTGTTTGGAATGGTGATTGCTAAGAAGTTAATCCTGCAAATGTGGAAAATGGACTCCGTGCCCATGTACGATCTGTGGCTGAGAGAACTGGCAAATACTTTACATTTGGAGAGACTGAGGCTATATAATGAGGACAGAGGGGACATCTTTGAAAGGATATGGGGCCCTGTATTGGACTTTCTTACAGGGTGAGGACTGAGGTTTTTTGGTGCGGCGTACCTCTGCTGTGTACGTTTACTTTTGCCTTTATATTTTTCTCCCTTTTGCTGCTCAATATTTAATTTGATTTTGTTATGGTTGTGGCTTTTGTGGATGTGCTTTTTTTTGTTTCTTTGTTTGTTTGATTTTTAAAAATTAAAAAAAAGAAGTCCCATGGTCTGACAGAACAGACTGGTTAAACCCTTGGTCAGTTAAAGTGTCCTGGGAAAACACAAAAGTTGGGAAGTTGTGTCAATTCTTCTCACCACATCAAAAGCAACATGAACACCCCTGTGAAAGATATCTTCAGATCAGTGAAAGACATTACCAGCTGACCTGACAAAGTAATGGCAACAAAGACAGTGATCAAAACTTGCATCAAGGAAATGGCAAGAAATGTTTGTGAAGAAGAAAACCTGAAAGATGGACTAATATGGACTTTGATGAGTCATCACACCTTCACGGAAAATCATAACAGAAACAATCCTTTGAGATTTCAGAAATGTGTACAGTTGAGATTAAGAAAATGAATACTCTAAAGAGAAAATCAGATAAACCCTACATTCAGAGGTACTCAATGTATTTTTTGAGCATCAGATCACGGAGAGCTCTTCTAACACTGGAGTGGGTGGTGGAGTTTTTGTCTGCTCCCAAGAGGAGTCAAATCTCAAAATTGATTTCCATAAAGAGAGAAACTGGATTAGAAGTTTTCACAGCAAAAAGGTGGAGGGGGATGATAGATATTCACTGCCTAGAGTCGGGGGCCTTTCTTTCTTTTTTTGCCAAGTTCAGATTTCTAACTTAGCAGTTGAAACTTCTAGAGATCAAAGTATTGTTTCTGAGTAAGCAAAACTTCCAACCAATATTCTCTATTTAGCTTCTTAGCATATACAAGAGCTGGTCTTCAGTTCCTAATGTAAATAGAAAGCAATTATCAGTTTGAAGTTTGAAGGACAGCTTTGCAAACATATAAATATACTGTCTGAAGACACAGGATGCAGTTTAACAGCACCAGGGCTGATTGCTCAAGAGTTACAGTGTAAGAAGATGAGGTTATTTAATCAGGCTTCTTTCAAGCTAGACAATGTGGCTAAATTATTTAGTGCAATGAAGCTTGTAGACCAGCTTGAAATTATCATTTAGCATATCATATAGTTGATCTGTTAATAGTAGGACGGTTTGTATACTCAGAGAGTCAGCTTCATATCATTGGTTGTGGGTACTTGGGAATTCTGTCTCCAGATGCTCTTAGATCATTTGTGTAAAAAGGTATCTGAAAAAAAATGTTATATATGCTTAAGGTCACCCAAGTAGCAGAAAAAACATTAAAAATATCGAGTATTCAAGCTTATTAGGAATGGTTCAAGAATACGAAGAAGAATGACAGAAAGACCGGGTGAATTAGAATCCATTCCTTAAATTTCTGTGATGGAAGATTTGTTCATTTGCATTGTTGGTATGTCTTTTCAGTTTAAAGGAATTGTAAATCCTTCTTTGTTTTAGAAATTGTTTGTCATTTGGAAATCTTTGTTAAGATAGGAAACCTCTGTGAGTTTTAAATATGTTTTAAGAAATTTTCTGGATTTAAAAGTGTATCACTAAAACTAAATGAACTGCGTTTAAAATACTTTGTCAGCCGAAAGCATCTCCTCTTGGTATAGAGGAGGGTGAGGGTCCCCCTACTCATATAGTGGGTACTGGCAACCAAACTCTCCGTGGAGGATACATTGGGAAGTAAACTAGTCTTTGAAGAATAAGTAGTTAGAGTATAATCTCTCTTTAGTGAGGGTTTCCGTAGCTATCTATATTTCATAAGGCTTAAGATCTTTGTTGAGTTTAGAACTTTATGATTAGCAAACCAATACCATCACAAGAGCAGGTTAAAAGGTTGGCACAACATTGTGGGCTGAAGGGCCTGTACTCTGCGGTAAAGTTCTACGTTCTATGTTCAAGCATCTGAACGTTCCCTTGTCAAGTTACTTTTGGTATGAGTATTAACAAGGTGTAAGGACAATTATTAAAACCTCAAAATGCACTGCTTTTTCCATGGTCATCTATATATTCATTGCTGCAGAGTTGGACACAAAAATAAAGGAAGGATTCTAAAGAAAGCAATATAGCAATCTATACGGTTTTTATCCGGGATTCTAAAGAAGGAAATATAGTGTATAATATGGACGCATTGTCCATAGGTATGCAACTTACTTAAAGATAACAGAATCAAATGTAATTTTTAGATACGTACTTAATTTTGGTGCATATGCCTTTTAGTAACTTCAGTTAAAATGCATATTTTAACAACCTAATTATATTATTCATGGAATAATTGCATACTTAAGTTAGATCTTATTTCATTTACAAGATTATAAAGCCCAAATGCAAGGAATAAAATGCAAACATTGTGATTGCCAGCATAATAATTGAGAAGAGCTCGATGTGGCAACTAGTTAGGGAATAATTCTGGTACTCATTATATAGTGATTTGCTTGATTCAGTTGCTTGTCATTTTTACTTGCACACACACCATGCACCAGCAACAGATTTTATTAACTCTAGGTTTCTTAAGTGTTGGGGGAGTAGAGACATGTCTCTACCAAAAGAGGTGTAAGGTGCTCCTTTCCTCTGCTATCCTGCAGGTCACCCTTGGGCAAGGTGTAGCACCTGCTTAGTCCCCTGATCAGGGTCACTTGAAGCCATGGCAGCAAGTGGTGGATGGTCATAGGAGCAGCTGGTGCTTATCACAAGTCCTGGTTATTCGACCACTGATGTCAGGCGGTCAATCTCTAAGGAGTTATTGATATTGCCCAGAAGAAGGTAACGGCAAACCAGTTCTTTAGAAAGTTTGGCGAGAACAATCGTGATCATGAGACCATGATTGCCTACATCATACGACACAGCACACAATGATGATGATGATGAGGTTTCTTCATTGGCTGCTTACACAGCAAATAAGCAGGTATAAAGCTATGAAACAGAGCATTCATATTGAAGGCACACTCAAAAACAGTGTACGGGACAAAGATGTAACAAAGTCAGATCATTTGGTTTATTATTGATGAGGAATTTAATATTCTGTATGTATCAAAGTTAATAAGCTAAAATTCATTAAGCGGGTAATACTTTGCTTGAGATACAAATGCGGTGGAGATTTGGAATATATTCATCTAAATCACATCAAGCATAGTACATTATGAATATACTGGAGAAGGAACATTTCCAACATTGTTAATGCATCAATTCAGTATCGTACCATCCACAGAATTAATTATTGATATAGCTATTTCTCAGTGAAGCCTTCTCTGAGATGTTCACTGCAGTGAATCAGGTTTCAGGACTATTACTGCAATGGTGGGGATATTTAATCACAATTCTCTCTCCCAGGGATCCTTGCTGAGCCAAGAGATCTTTTTCATTAATGTTAATGATAGTTACGATGAAGAATCTTGAACTTACCATAAATCATTATGGTTGTTGCTGGTATTAAATGACGGAATTAATTGAAGATATCTCATAAATTGTCTGGATCATACATAATCAATTAAATCATTTGAAGGGAGAGAGGAGTTATTTCTCATAGCAGCATTTCATTCTTCATAAGGCTTGTTGGCTCTGGGCTTGTAATCGCTGGAGTTTAGAAGAATGAGGGGGATCTCATTGAATATTGAAAGGCTCAGATAGAGCGAATGTGGAGGGGATGGTTCCAATGGTCGAGATTCTGAGAATGGAAGGACTCCCCTTTAGAACAGAGAGGCGCAGAAATGCCTTTAGGCAGAGGATCATGAATCCGTGAAATTCATTTCCACAGATGGCTGTGAAAGCCAAGCCATCGTGGTGTATTTATAGCAGGTGTTGATAGGTTCTCAATTGGTAAGTGTGTCAAAGGTTAGGTGGGAAAGGCAGGAGAATGGGGTTGAGAGGGATGGTGAATCAGCCATGATGAAGTGGTGGAGCACACTTGGTGGGCCGAATAGCCTAATTCTGCCCCTGCGTCTTACATTGTATAAGATGAGGATGCAGGAGGGAAGATCAATAAGTTCATGAATTATGGGAAGATTGACAGGGTTGTTAATAGTGAGGAAGCTGCTGAGCGGTGTCAACGTTTTGCTGAAATTGGCTGAGAAATGACACTTAAATCCAAATAAAGCAAAGTGATGTATTTTGGGAGCACTGAAGAAACTGGGATATGCATTATGAGTTGGTTGGTCTCAGAGCAGCGTGGAACAGACAGACCTCGGAGCGCAAGTCCAACAGTCCTTGAAGCTGGCAATGCGGATAGGCCAACATGTTTGGGAAGGCATAATGGACACTCGTCTCCAATAGGTGGGGAAATGAATGTAGAAATAATGAGGTTATGTTCCTTCTTTATAAAACTTTGCTCAGGCCTTAACAGCTTTGGTCATCAAGATATACAGTAGGAGGTGGTAGAAATGATGCAGAAGGTATTCACCAGGATGTTGTCTGTAATGGAGCAGCCCTTTTATGAGGAGAGATTGAAAAAGTTATGTCTGTCCTCCCTAGAACAGAAGAGGTTAAGAGGGGACATGCCTGAGGTGCATAACATTATGATGGCTATGGAAAGGGTAGAGTGCAGGAAACTTCTCCCCACATCAGAACAGATCAAACTACAGGACGCAGGTATAGGGTAAGGTGGAAGAGATTCAGAAAGGATATGAGAGAGACCATCTTCACTCAGAGGAGAGTGACTGAATGCACCACCTGAGAGAGTGGTTGAGTCTGGTTTGCTGACAGCATTTGAGAATTGTCCAGATGAAAACTTGAATTATTTTGGCTCCGGTGGCTTTACTGAAATCTCTTGGGTCTAGACATATCCGCCATGCTCCATTTTCCTTTTTCTTACAAAACTATAAAAGTTTACTTACACAACAAATACACAAAGTACACACATTAAGTATTTACAAGACAGTGAATAAATTCAAATTAAAATAGGATTACTACTGTCTATAAAACAGTCAATTCCCTTTTGCACAATGACCAGCGAGCTCACCCAGTCAGTTGGCTCTTCAGTTTTCCGTATGACATTTATCCATTCCATGCGTGCTAATTCTTGTTAAGTTTGTCTCTAAGTGCAAACAGAACTTCCCTGCATGCATGGACGGCAGCAGCTACTGCCTTATCTACATGAATTTTGTGTACACCAGGTAAGCTCCTGAGCCCCTCAATGACATCTGCGTACTGTTCTTTGAGTGACGTGTGGTCATCTTTGGTCTGTGAAGCCACTATGAAAACTCTTTTCACCAGGTTGAGCTTCTCACATGCACTCAGACCTAATATTGGCTGTACCTTACAGTAGCTGTGCCTTCAATTTTTCATCGGTCCCTCCCACTCTGCTAGCCACTAAATATATATTGAATCGCTGTTTGCAGCATTTCCAGTTGACCATTATATTGCCGGTAAACCACAGACTTGATTTGCAGTTCCACTCAGAAAGCATTGCTTATGATTGGACCACAGAGTCACCATAACTAATATTAATTTTTAAACTGGCATCAAATAAATAGCACGTTAACCGTAAACATATTGAGGAATCAGGCTCCGTTGATAGATACATTAATAAAAAGTGGTGGGCTTGACAATGACATCAGGGAACAGCACTTCCCAACTCCCTCCAGTCCACAACATCCTGCCTGAAATTTTCCCTCAGCCTAACTTGGACCAACCATTGTTCCTCAACCAATGCAAACTACCATGGATGCTGGAAATCTCAAATTAATGCAGAGTATGCTGGCAACACTTAACACCTCAGGAAACATCTATCTCTGCCCATCTCATTTCTGCTGAAATGTCATTATCTGGAGACGTCCACTCTGCTCCTTGCTCTATTCTCCTCTCTCTCTTCTTGTAGCTCACCAGTTGAACATTTCCAGAAATTTACTGTTATTGTACCACCTTAGTCAACCAATTCAGCAAAGAAACGGATATTTTTGACTGGATTAGCTGAATAGTTAACTGATTTGATCACAAGAGCAGAAGTTTCGTTAAATGTTACATGCTATAGAAATTCAGATTTATTTAGTTTGTGAAATTTTATTTTACTTGGGAATTACCTTTTTATCAAGAAAAAACACCACAGCACTTGGTGGCCACATTATTAATTACCCTGTACAGCTGCTCTTTAAAGCAAATATCATATCAACTAATCATGTGGCAGCAACTCAATGCAGAGAAGATTGAAGGCACGGTCAAGTTGTTGTTCAGGCCAAATCTCAGAATGGGGAAGAAATGTGATCTATGTGACTTGGACAGTGGAATGAATGTTGGTGCCAGGCAGGGTGGTTTGAGTGTCTCAGAAACTGCTGATCTCCAAGGATTTTTTACAACAGTCTCTAGAGTTTACAGAGAAGGGAGTGAAAATCAAACAAAAGATCTAGTGAGTAGCAGTTCTGTGGGCAAAATTGCCTTGTTAATGAGAAAGGTCAGAGGAGAACGGCCAGACTGGTTCAAGCTGACAGGAAAGCAACAGTAACTCAACGAACCACACATTACATCGGTAATGTGCAGAAGCACATCTCTGAATGCATAATATATTGAACCTTGAAGTGTATGGGCTGCAGCAGCAAAAGACCATGAGCGTACACTCTGGTTATTTCATTAGGCACAGAATGTATTACTGAATGGTCACTGAGTGTATGTTTACGTTTAAGTAACTCAATGGACAAGAGACTCTAGGTAAAAATCTTAAAAAGAACTGCAGATGTTGTGTTTTGTGTGGAGTTCTGGTCACCCGGTTATAGTAAAGATGCCATTAAACTGTAAAGGGTGCACAGCAGAATTATGAGGATAAGACTGCAAGATGTAGGAGCAGAATTATGTCATTCAGCCCATCTATTCTGCTCCACCATTCAAACATGGCTGATTTATTATCCCTTTCAACCCCATTCTCCTGCATTCACCTTTAATACCCTTACTAATCGAAAACCTATTAACCTCCACTTTAAGTACACCCAATGACTTGGCCTTCACAGCCATCTGTGGCAATGAATTCCAGAGATTCATCATCCTCTGGCTAAAGAAGTTCTTCCTCATCTCTGTTCTAAAGGGGCGTCTTTGTATTCTGAGGCTGTGCCCTCTGGTCCTAGACTCCCCCACAGCTGGAAACATCCTCTCAATGTCCACTTTATGTAAGCTATTCAATATTCAATAGATTTCAATGAGATTCTGCCCTCATTCTTGAGAATTGAGCAAGTAAAGGCCCAAGGCCGTCAAACGCTCATAAGAACTGTCGTTAGTGCCTGAGGGACAGAGGGAGGTTGAGCAGTTGTGACTTTATTTATTGGAGTGTCACAAGATAAGGGGTGACCTTATAAAAGGGTACAAAATTATGATGGGCATAAATAGAATGAATGCAGATAGTCTTTCTCCCAGGGCTGCAGAATTGGGAACTCGAGGAAAGAGCTTCATAGTGAGAGGGGAGAGGTTGAATAGGAACTTAAGGGTCAACTTCTTCACCCGTAGGGTGGTCAGTATATGGAATGAGTTGCCAGACCAAGTGGTTGCAACAGGTATATTACTAACATTTAAAGAACACTTAGACAGGTACATGGACAGGTAATGTTGGGCCAAACTTGAACAAATGGGACTAGCTTACATGGGAATCTTCTTCCACATTGATCACTTTGGTCTTAAAGCCTCTTTTCCTGTTGGAAATTTGAACTAAAAACAGACCATGCTGGAAACCCTCTGCAGGATAGGCAGTGCTTGTGGGAAGAGAGACAAGAATTAGTGTTTCAGTTCTGGGTCCCATTGTTAGAACTGGAAAAAGAGGAAGAACCAGTTATAAGCATGAGAAAGTCTGCAGATGCTGGAAATCCAAATCAACACAGACACACACACACACACACACACACAATGCTGGAGAAACTCAGCAGGTCAGGCAGCATCTATGGAAATGAATAGATAGCAGATGTTTCAGGTCGAGACCTTTCTTCAGGGTTGAGAAGGAAGGGAGAAGATGTCAGAATAAAAAGGTCAGGAAGGAGGTTAGCTGGAAGACAATAGGTGAAGCCAGGTGGGTGAGAAAGGTTAAGGGCTGGAGAAGAAGGAATCTGATAGGAGAGGACAGTGGACAATAGGAATAAAAGGAAGGTGGAGAGGACCCAGGAGGAAGTAATAGGCCGGTGAGAAAAGATATAAGGTTGAGGAGAAGGGAATTAGTTTATCAGAAGGAGGAATTGATATTCATGCCATCAGGTTGGATGCTACTCAGACGCTATAGAGGGTGTTGCTCCTCCACCTGAAGGTGGAGGACGAGGCCATGGACTGACACATCGGAAGGGGAACGGGAATCGGAATTAAAACACCTGGCCACCGTGAAGTTTTGCTTGTGGCGGATGGTGTGGAGGTGCTCGACGAAGTGGTCCCCCAATTTATGACAGGTCTCACCAATGTAGAGGAGGCCGCATCGGGAGCTCCGGACAATAGACAACCCCCAGCAGGTTCGCAGGTGAAGCGTTGCCTCACCTGGAAGGACTGTTTGGGGCTCTGATGGAGGTGAGGGAGGGGGTTGCTTTCGATTGTACAGGGGATCTCAGCATTTACCGCCATTGGACTGCAATGACAAGGGAGCACCAGGTACGGGAGCGGTAGGGATGCTTGAATTCGTAACGCTGTGTGTGTGTGGACCGTTGTCAGTGTCACATCCCACAGTTTGTATCCAGGACTTGGAGAACTGCTGACGCCTGCACCATTTAGCTCTGGCATCTGGCGTGTGACATGTGCCGCAGAGTGAGGAAGTTCAGCTCTGCCGACTGGTAACTGCCCGAGTCCCAGATTCGGTCGGCATCGGGTTACGCTCTGCCGGTCCCGCCCCTCCGATCGGGTTGTGTAACTCATTCTCGGGTGGGCTGTGCCTGTTATGAAAGCTGTTACATACTGACTTTTTCAGTGTTGACTCTCCGGTGGATTAATTGCAAAACGTAGAAACAGTTTGCCGTCTCGTCCCGAAGGAAATTAATGCTTCTGCAGAGTAAGTGTTTTCGCTCAGAGCCTCGGAATTTGCTTTTGTAAGCAAATACGGATGCCTAATTTCGCTTACTCCGTTGACGATGAGATGTTGTTAATTTATTGGCATGGACACCACACTTTATTTTAATTCGGCAGAATTACCCTACATCAAAAGTGTATTCGACAAATTGTACCCTTTTAATGACCTTTTCCCCTTCAATCTTCCGTGAAAGAGATTCTTCCCAAAGTCGACCTTCCCCTCAGCCCATCAAATTAAATGTGGCCTTTACCTTTAAACACATGTACTTTTAAGAATTCCCCTCAAGTGAGGACGTGGCCCATACTCCTGTCAATCAGAGCATAAGTACACTTGGTGAAAAGTGTTTATTTCGAAGGGCCGTTGATAGGCAAACACACTGGAGACTGTGTTCAATACCTCGTTCCTGTCCGAAGGAATCCTTCAGTAGTCAACGTAAACTTGCATCGCGGACACCCGTCCCTGAGTTGCCAGCTCATGCCAATAGTTTTGGAGGAGGTCATGGAGCTTGGCACTTCAATAAAACACGGGGCTGTTATGTTTTGTCACTAATCAAAAAATAAGTGGGAGAGCTGGCGATAGCTCAAATATGCTTCAGTTTTTTCTTACTTTAGTGATGTATTCAAATAAGACGTGGTGAGGTGACGACTTATGTCATTCACGAATTTTTTCATATAACCTGTAATGAATTATGTAAACAAACAAGCATGCTTAATCAAACAATATATTTACATTATTGCTCAAATATATATAGTATACCGTATAATACAACTACTATATAGATATCCACAGCAAAGCAAAATATAATCCAAGCCTAAAGATATAATCGCTGTGGAGGCTTTCTTGTTCTTGTGGGACAACATCTTTCCTGAGAGCGAGGAAGGTCACTCTGCTTGCCAGGTGAGGCTTGTGGCTGTGAAACAATCTTAGTTTCTGGGACCTCCTCCTTGGTGGTTGACTCTCAAACTGCAGGAAGTGGATCTGACAGCTGTGGAGACCTTTCTTTTGGATGTGTTAGCATCCTGAACAGTGCACAGCAAGCTGTTCGATTCTGTTGATCTATCCAAGGCCATAGACAAAGCTTTGACCCACCATTTTCATTTTGGCCACACCTAGATGCCTAGCAGCTAGCTCCTCTAGCACTTTAGCTCTCAGCTTAGTTGGTACAAAGACTCTCAGTCCCCACGTGAGGCAACCCTGATCGAGGGCAGACACAGGGGAACTGGGATTATTGGTGCACACTCCAGCCACTTTGGGTGCCATCTGAGACAGTGTGGGGTCTTTTCTAGTTTCCCTTTAGATCACCTCTCCCAGTCAATTTGTATTTGGGAGAATACATCAAGAGGAGTGTTGTCTTTTGTAAATTTTTCAGGTATTTCCTTTCCCAAGGGTAAAAGGGACAATCTATCAGTATTTCCAAGATCAGTTGTCCTCTTGAATTCAATCTTGAAATTGTGTCCTTCAAGAAACAGAGCCCATCTGTGTGTTTGTGCTGCTATTGTTCACGGAACCCTTCTGTGGATTGAAAATGGACACTAGTGGTTGATGATCAGTAATGAGGGTAAACTCCCTACCATACGAGTATTGGTTGAAATGTTTTACACCCCAATCCAGACTCAAACCTTCTCTGTCAATTTGTGCATCATTTTTCTGTGCAGTGGTAAGGGAATGTAATGCAAAGGCTACAAGGCGTTCACTTCCATCACTCATAACACGTGACGTGACTACACCTATACCATAAGGCCAGGTGTCACAAGCAAGCATCGCTGGATAATATGGATCATAATGTGCAAGTACAGTATCTGACGTCACCATCTCCTTTACCTTTCGAAAGCCACCACACACTGCTTTGTCCATTACCATTTCTTCCTGATCAGTAATAATGAGTTCAAGGGGTGGAGCTCAGTAGCCAGGTTTGGTAGGAACCTGTTATAGTAATTGACAAATCCTTAAAAGGATTGCAACTATGACATATCCTTTGGCCTTGGGGCATCCAACATTGCTTGAATTTTCTCAGTAAACTTCTGTAAATGCTTGTGTGTCAATGTTGTGACTAGAGTAAGTGATGCTTAGTTTAAAGAATTCATACTTGTTGCATCATGTTTTCTACCCATAATCTTCTAATCCTTTTCACGCTTTCTTCAGATTGTGGAGATGTTCTTTGTCATTCTTACCAGTTACAATGGTGTTATCCAGGTAACACCAAGTGCCTGACAATCTTACAGCACCTGGTCCATTTCTTTCTGCCAAACTGCAGCAGGTGCAGATGCTACTCCAAAATTATTATAGTAATAAAGCCCTTTGTGAGTGTTCATGATGAAAAACACTTTGGACTCATCTTCCAACTTCATCTGTAGATAGGCCTCAGCTAAGTCCACTTTGCTGAAGTGTTTCCCTCCAGAAAGTTTTGTAAAAGTATCTTCTGTCCTGGACAGAGGGTATTGGTCTACTTTCTGTACTGGGTTGATTTTGACCTTAAAATCACTACAGGTCCTGACAGACCCATCCTTCTTGGCTTCTCGGACCACCGGCATTGCCCATGAGCTCCACCCAACCTTGGATAAACTCCTTCAGCCTCCATGCATTCCCTAGCTATTTTATTTTGAGTCGAGTATGGAACCAATGGGCTTTGTTTAACTTGGGTGTGGCATTTTCATTTAACACTATTTTACTATGATATGTTGAGTTTTTCATTGCAAACCTTGAACACTGCCAAGGCATCATCCAGCACCTTTTTAATTCACTTTCAGTTGACTCTGTTGCAGGAGATGTGTCTGCAAATGGATTGGATGGATCTCCAATCAAGTTGTGGTTGACTCAGCCAATCAAACCTCACAATGTGGCCCTTCCGTTTTTACCACATACAAACCCAATGAGACTTGTTTGTTGTATTTCATGGTTACGAAAGTAATTCCCACAGGAATATGTTCTCCTGTATAAGTTCTTAGCAGGATATCTGCAGGCTTCTGTTCAGTATCTTTGAGGTGCTGTTCAAACTCATTTTGTGGATTAACTGACGCGGCTGAGCCAGTGTCCAATTCCATTTGAATTAATTTGCTGTTCGCTTCCGGTGTAGGTTCTACTGCTTGTCTCCTTTTAGTTTTCATGTTATAAATCTCAAAGTTCCCCAGTCCTGTGCCACTGTCATCATTATCAGATCTTTCATCAACAGCATGCAGATTAGTGCTCTTTTTGAAACTGCAACTTGACTTTTTATCTTCTTCTCTTCCCTGTGCAGTCCATTTGTCTTAGTTCGCCCAACATGCTCTTTGTGTACTGTTTGTCCTACTTTGTTGTGTTTTCTGCCATTTTCACCTTTAACACTGCATAGGTTTGATGTATGTGAGCCCCTGCCACAATGGCAACACAATTTGTTCCGCTAGGCAGAATTCTGTTTAGATGTTGCCATTTTGTTCACGCTTACTTTCATTCCTGACAGCATCTCAATAGTATATCTTCCTGCTGTTTGCATTCATACAGTGATTTCAACTGTTTTTTTAAACATGGCTGTGCTTCAGCTAGGAGCGCTTTTTAATGCTTTCTTGCAGGGTTCCACAAATTGAGCAGTCTTTCAGTGCATCATTAAACCCATGAACTGACAAAGCTTAGAAAACTCCCCTTCTTTTTGATTCTGCTTGTGAAACCTAACATGTTCTGCAATCAACAATGATCTTGGTTCTAAGTGTGCCTGTATTACTTTCGCATTATCAGCAAAGCTCATTTTCATTGGTTTGGTTGGAGCAGTCCAACTTTTAAGCAATCGCTATTCCTTTTCGCCGAATGCACACGGCAAAACTGCCACTTGCTTTTTATTGGCTATTTCAATTGCTTCAAAATACTGCTGAATTCTCTCAGTATACAATATCCACATATCTCTTGTGCTATCGAATGTGTTTATCTTTCGGATGTAGCCAGTAATGTCTGATTTTTTACTTATGATTATTATCAGCCTGTACTCACTTTATATGAACCCATAGGTTGTATCTATTTTCTGCCTGTCTTTTAACCCGACTGTCTCTGTCCCTTCCTGAAGAAGCACGTGCTGTACCTCCTTTTACCTCAAATGTCTCACCGTACTATTTTAACTTTCATGTTTTGCTGTACCTTTTTAAAAAAACTCTAATGTCGTGCTACGTTTCAAAAGGTAGGTACTCATCTCAAGCAACACACATAAAATGCTGGTGGAACACAGCAGGCCAGGCAGCATCTATAGGAAGAGGTACAGTCGACATTTCGGGCTGAGTCCTGAGTCCTGTTGCATTTACCACTGTGCTACTGTTACACCCAATAGTATTTTTTCTAATATTGGAAACAACAGGAATTCTGCAGATGCTGGAAATTCAAGCAACACACATAAAAGTTGCAGGTGAATGCAGCAGGCCAGGCAGCATCTCTAGGAAGAGGTGCTGCCTGGCCTGCTGCGTTCACCAGCAACTTTTATGTGTGGTTTTCTAATATTGGAATGGATTCTTGGCCAACTGCACTATTATAATCTATGCCTTAAAATAAATTTGTGCTTTTTTTGTTCCAATTCTCTTTGCTAACAGTCAATTAAATTGATCGATTGGGAGTTCCCAATGGCCAAGATAAATTTATGGAGGACTTGCCTCCTGGTCTTCACCTTAGTGGTCTACATCATCACTTTGATTCTGAACGCTCTTGCAGGGAACGGACCAGAATCAGGTAGGAAAAGCATGATTCTGCTATGTGAATATCTGAGAATATCTGAGAACATGATTTGGGACACAGTTAACGCCACTTAAACTACTTTGACGAGTAGCATCAGTTTGTTTATCACAGAACTGGGTTGTATAATTCTGTCATACACTTATTTGGTTGGAATTTTAATTGGAAGAATCAAGTCAGTGATCATCCTGATTTGGAAATCTGTAACAATTCCTTTGCCGCTTTGTCAAAGTCCTTTATCTGAAGATTAACTTTATTTGTCACATGTACAGGAAAAAAAACAGTGAAATGCATTGTTTGCATCAGCGACCAACACAGTCTGAGATGTGCTGGAACCAGCCTGCAAGTGTTGCCATGCTCCCAGCAGCAAAATAGCATGCCCACAACTTATTCACTCTATCTTGTTCACTCGCCTGTAAATACTGATGAGACCCAAAGCCAGAAAACAGAACCTTTATTCAGTAAAACAGGGGTCCCCAAACTTTTATGCACCGCGGACCGGTTTAATATTAACAATATTCTTGTGGACCGGCCAACCGGGGGTGGGGGGGTGGTGTTCAGGTAGGGTTAAACTCACCTCAACATGTCTTTTACAGTTAAGGTTGCCAACTTTCTCACTCCCAAATAAGGGACAAAAGCAGCAGTCAAATACGGGACACTTGAGTTTACCCTGAGAAAGACTACCATGACCATGAAGCCTTGCGCGGGCACCTGTGTGCGCATACGCGTAGGTGCCGATTTTTTTCCACAAATCGGTTTTGCCTTAATCTTCCCGACTACACTGTACATACATTATTTCTACTTTATATAGGCTGTGTATTTATCATATCATTCCTGCTTTTACTATATGTTACTGTTATTTTGGGTTTTATGTGTTATTTGGTATGATTTGGTAGGTTATTTTTGGGTCTGGGAACGCTCAGAAATTTTTCCCATCTAAATTAATCATAATTGCTTTTTTGCTTTACGCCATTTCAGCACAAAAGGTTTCATAGGAACGCTCTACCTTAGCGGGGGAAATACAGGACAAGGGCGGTCCCGTATGGGACAAACCAATTTAGCCCAATATACGGGATGTCCCGGCAAATTCGGGACAGTTGGCAACCCTATGTTCAAGTTCAACAGTGTGTGACAGGGAATGAAGAAATGTGCAGCTGACTCATATCGTTCCCTCGCGGACTGATAGCACATGCTTTGCGGCCCAGTACCGGTTCGCAGCCCGGTGGTTGGGAACCGCTGCAGTAAAATCATGCAGTTACAGACACCTGAACAATGCATCCCAAAGCATGACTATTTAAACTGCTTACACAAGAACATTCGAGATATTATTAGGGACAATGGCTAATCAATGAAAGCTAGCCTGGGATTAGTTGTTTCAGCTCACCATAACAGAGAGGAAACCGAAAGAGCCTCCATTTCATGTAGATTGAGCACACCTACATGAAACGTTGTCATAGAAAAGTAGCATACATCATCAAAGATCCTCACCACCCAGGGCCATGCACTTTTCTCACTGCTGCCATCAGGTAGAAGGTACAAGTGCCTCAGGACTCGCACCACCAGGTTCAAGAGCAGTTACTACCCCTCAACCATCAGGCTCTTGAACGACGGGGGATAACTACACTCACTCTATTTCTGGAGTTCCCACAACCAATAGTCTCACTTTAGGACTCTATCTTGTTATTTCATGCTTTCATTATTTATTGCTGTTTATTTATATTTGCATTTGCACAGTTTGTTTTTCATTGATCCTGTTTACAGTTACTGTTCTATAGATTTGCTAAGTATGTCCACAGGGAATCTCAGGGTTGTATGTGGTGTTATGTATGCATTCTGATAATAATTTTTTATTTTGAACTTTGAACTTCTGAAGTTTGCACCTGATGGAAATCCAAGTGGTTATGGGGAGAATGTACAAGCTCCTTGCAGACAGCAGCTGTAAAGCATTATGCTAACTGTTATGCTACTGTCACCTGACAATGTGAAGATACCACTACCAGATGGACTACAGTAACTCAAGACACTCATCACAGTCAACTCGTGTAATTCAGGATGGGTGATGAGTTCTAGCCTTCTTAGCAACATCGGAATCACTTAAAATTAATGTTTTTAAAATGTGATCTTACCACCCATATGAATAGCCTTCATGATTCCTTTTTTCCAGCACAGAATACGTCTAAGAGGCATTGATCCTTACATTTACTCCTGGGGAATCCACTGTCTTCCATCTTATACTGTACACAACAACCACATGTTCAAATACCTTCCGAAGATCCGTGAATGCAACATTAAGGGGCTGAAATCTTGACAATGCTCCCTGTGGACATGGGGTTACTTCTTGCATGCATGCCAAGGCTTCAGCTCTGTCTCCTCTGCACCATTCTCTACACTCTTTGTGCAATCACACAGCTTGCCCAAGATCCAGTTTGGAATGAACTACCTCTGCTTCGAGTTCAACTGTGCTAAATTAATTTTAGGCACAGTGACAATCTGGCTCATTCACAAATAGCTCTATAACTTTGCTTGAGCACAGCTTCAGACCAAATTACCTTATTTTTAATCTGTACATTTTTTTCAACATTCTGCCTGATTCAGCTTGCCTGCCACCAAAATAATTTTCCATGACTGAGCCGGCACAACACTGATGATGATTATTATTATGGTGCTGTCTGTGTAGCCTTCATTTTTCATAAATTTGAGGTGCCCCAAAACTCTGCTCTTTGTATCTTATTCTATGCCGAGTCTTAGATGTTTATCTCCATTGTTGCCCATTTCCAGTTGGTATCTCAAATAATAATAGCATATATTATCTATAGTTTCTCAGTGGGGATAATTGCATAATGTCTAGAGGTGGCAGAGCTGTGTTGCGGTTTGCACAATGCATCACAGCGCCAGTTGTACAATCAGGGTTCAATCCCCACAACTGTCCGTAAAGAGTAACGTGTTCTCCCTGTAACTGCATGGGCTTCCTCCGGGTGCTCTGGCTCAGGAGTGAGATATGCCAACTAGTGGAGTGGTGCCGCAGCAACAACCTGGCACTCAGTGTCAGTAAGACGAAAGAGCTGATTGTGGACTTCAGAAAGGGTAAGATGAAGGAACACATACAAATTCTCATAGAGAGATCAGAAGTGGAGAGAGTGAGCAGCTTTAAGTTCCTGGTTGTCAAGATTTCTGAGAATCTAACCTGGTCCCAACACATTGATGTAGTCATAAAGAAGGCAAAACACAGTGGCTATGCTTCATTAGGAGCTTGAAGCGATTTGGCATGTCAACAAATACACTCAAAAACTTCTATAGTTGTATCGTGGAGAGCATTCTGACAGGCTGCATCACTGTCTGGTATGGAGGGGCTACTGCACAGGACCGAAAGAAGCTGCAGAAGGTTGTAAATCTAGTCAGCTTCATCTTGGGCACCAGCCTACAAAGTACCCAGAACATCTTTAGGGAGCGATGTCTCAGAAAGGCAGCGTCCATTATTAAGGACGTCCAACACCCGGGGTATGCCCTTTACTCACTGTTACTATCAGGTAGGAGATACAGAAGCCTGAAGTCACACACTCAGCGATTCAGGAACAGCTTCTTCCCCTCTGCCATCCGATTCCTGAATGGACTTTGAAGCTTTGGACATTACCTCACTTTTTTTTAATATACAGTATTTCTGTTTTTGCACATTTTTTAATAATCTATTTGATATATGTAATTGATTTACTTGTTTATTTATTATTATGTTTATTTATTTTTCTCTCTCTCTCTGCTAGATTATGTATTGCGTTGAACTGCTGCTGCTAAGTTAACAAATTTCACATCACATGCCGGTGATAATAAAACTGATTCTGATTCTGAAGACATACGGTTAGGATTAGTGAGTTGTGGGCATGCTACATTGGCACCAAAAGCATAGCAACTCTTACAGGCTGCCCACAGCGCAATCTTCGCTGATTTGATTTGACACAAACCTACATTTCATTGTAGGTTTCGATCCGCATGTGACAAATAAAACTAATCTAATCAAATCTTTATATAATGCTTTATTTAGTTTGCAACTCCTCGGCAAGTGAGGTAGTCCACGTCTGCATGAACTTTGAACTATGAACTCCCCCTCCATCGACAACCTGGAGACACCATTAACTAGAAACGTACCTGATGAGACACAAATATTGTTGCTACAGGAACAAGACAATGGTTTGTTATTCTATAATGACAGACTCACCTCCTGATACTCCAAAGTATTTCCACCATGTATGGGCATGGGTCAGGAGCACAATAGGATACTCTCCTCTTGCACTGAATCTCCAACAGTATTCAAGTACAGTATTTCAATACCACCCAGTACAAAATTGCCAAGGAAATTGGTACCCTACCGGGGGAGGGGGAGGAGACAGAGGGAGGAAGAGGGAAAGGGGGAGAGAGAGAGAGAAAAAAACAAGAATGAGAATACTGGTGGGTTTGCAAGAACAAAATAATTAGCTGCTGAAGATTTGCAGTTAAGCGTCATCAAAAGGAAGTCATGACTGCACTTCTACTTTCTTATAAGTTTGTTTAGATTCAGTATGTTAGCTAGAAATTTGACAGACTTCTATGGGTGTACAGTGGAGATTATCCTGACTAGTTGCATCATGGCATAGTATGGAAACACTAATACCCAGGAATGGAAAAGTGTACAAAGAATGAAATGGAAAGTGGTGGGTACAGCCCAGTCCATCACAGGCAAAGCCCTCCCAACTACTGAGTACATTTACACAGAGAGCTGCCACAAGAAAGCAGCATCCATCATCAAACTACCCCACCACCCAGGCCGTGCTCTCTTCTCTGTACTACCATTGGGCAGGATGTATAGGAGCCTTGGGTCCCACGCCAGCAGCTTCAGGAACAATTATTACCCTACGTCCATTATGCTCGTGAACTGGCATGCACACTTTATCTTCACTCACCTCAGTGTTGAACTCACTCCACAACCTATGGGTTCACTTTGAAGGACTCTAAACTGATGCTGGTGATGCTGTTTGTTTATTTGCACAATGGTGGTTCGTTAGTCATTGTCGATGTATAGTTTTTAATAAATTCTGTTTATTTCTTTATTTTCCTGTAAATGACTGCAAGAAAATGAATCTCAAGTTAGTATATGGTGACATATAAATACCTCGACAATAAATATATTTTGACTTTGACTTTGAAAAGGGAAGACAAGACAGGCTATATTGTTAATTTATTAATTTACATTTACAATGAATAATTTTGTGAGTTGATGACTTTAACTTACTACAGGCTAGTTCTAATGAAAATGGGTTGGTTGCCCAGGGTTGTCAAGTGTTTAGTGAGCTTCTTTGGAGATGGACATTCCTGGAAGTGAGATGCCAGTAAATTAAATAGTAGAAACAGAATTCAACAGGTTTTTGGAAATGACATTGCATGACCTATGATTACAGCTTGTACTAATTGCATCTGTAAATATATTAGGTATTTTTCTTCAGACTGTTGGAAATTTATCAAGAAAGTTCTACACTGAATTCACCCCTGCAGGATGGACATTTTCTATATGGGGAATCATTTATACATGGCAAGCTGTGTGGCTTGTCTATGTCTTCATTGGATTATGTCAAAGGTAAGAGCTGCTTCTGATTATAGTTGTATGTATAGCTAGAATAAGATTATGCTTTGAACACCATTCAGTTTTCTTCACTGTGTTCTATATAATGACTACAGGAAGCTAAGACAAAATAAGATGGAAAAAAAAGACTGCTATCTATCTTTAACCCGAATACAGACTGTAAACTTTACTCAGTGTGATCTGTCTTGCTTCCTGCTGCTTTTATATGGAAGAAGAAAATGTGGTTAAGTAAGGCTGCATTCTTGAGATTGAACAGAAACATTTTAGAAAGTCTAAACTTTTTGCTGTATGTACAATATAAGAATTTCTGCATTTTTCTTCATTCTTGTGGACAAGTTTGTAACACCTATATAAAACAGTTCAAATCTAGGAACTGGTGTGGTGCTTTAAACATAAACCAGATTCTGCATTTTGGAATATAATACGCCTGTGAGGTTTGCATTATACAGTTTTTAAAAGTGGTGAGATAAAACAACATTTGTAATACAGCAACATGCACAAAAAGCTGGAAGAACTCAGCAAATCAGGCTGGAATGGAATAAACAGTCAACGTTTTGGGCTGAGACCCTTCATCAGGGTGGGAAAGGAAGAGAGCAGAAGAAGAAGGAATCTGATTGGAGAGGACCAAGGACCACGGGAGAAAGGGAAGGAAGAGGGCAACCAGAGGAAAGTGATGGGTAGATGTGGAGAAGGGGTGAAACACCATTTTGTGTGTGTTGCTCGAGATTTCCAGCATCTGCAGAATCTCTTGTGTCTACGATGTAACCCAGTAAATGCTTTGGGAGCATAAGACTGAAAGATGGACTTTCAACAGTGGAAATCCAGAAAGTAAAATGGAATTTTCAAAGTACTTGACGAATTACATAGCATAAGATTGACTATTTCAGAAAGATAGCAGGTGGGCTTCTATGTCAATTATTGGGACCAGAGATGCATTAATAATTGGTGATGACCCTTTCTGTACCATTAATTCACTGAATAGAACAGAGTTATTAAGCCAGATAGACATAATTCACAGATTTTTAAGGAGTGCCAATAATTGTTTAATCCCTTCAAAATAAGACATTTCTCTATGTAGCATAAACTCTTGAATTCCACACATAATTCTCTTCTCAATATATTTTCTCAGTACAATTTACTAAATCACCATTGTTACTAACATCTGTTTCTTTGTTGCTCTCACAGTAATACCTTGACATGGATGCCTTCTGTGCTGCCTTGTTTGTTTTACATAATCTGGATTATAAACAACCTTTTGAACATAGGCTGGCTGTTTCTTTGGGACAGAGAGTAAGTAATGCAATTTAATTTCATCAGAATCTGAGGAGAATGACACACTGGTTCTTGGAGAAAATATTGGACACTTTACCAAAGTGCTTGAACTTTCTTCTTTTTATTTAATAGAATTATGTGATGCAGGGACTTGTGCTTGCAATGTGGTAACTTTCAAATGACTACCATCTAAATCAAAGAATACTTCCAGAAATACTGTAGGTGAGGCAATAGAAGCACACACAGTACCATTTTTCTCAAACTAAATGTCCAAAAAGACTCATACCAATCCCAAACACTGTCTTCCCTGCAGTGAAACTGAAATGTTTTATTTTGTTTGTACGGGTAGCTCAGGGGTTTGACGACTGGTCTCCTCTACCCCCTTTGGGTTAGAGACAACTATCTACAGAGATAGAGATTTTACACAACTTTATGTAAGATCTATAGATTCATTTTTAGCAACACACATAAAATGCTGGAGGAACTCAGCAGGCCAGGCAGCATCTATGGAAAAAAGTCCAGTCGACGTTTCAGACCGAATCCTAGCAGTCCTGCGGAAGGGTTTTGTCCCGAAACATTGACTGTACTTTTTACCATAGTTGCTGCCTGGCCTGATGGGTTCTTCCAGCATTTTGTGTGTGTTGCTCAGATTTCCAGTATCCACAGATTTTCTTTTGTTTGAGATTTATTTTAGCATAACACATCAGAAAATGCCTTTCCACCTCAACTTTTCCTCCTTGGATATCTGAAAGGGATGAAATATTGACTTTGCTCAATGTTACATTAAGGAGGTATATATATTCTAAAATGGTATCTTCTCCAGTGAGTGCAGGAACCTTTAACTCTCCTTTTTCCCCATCCTTTACTTCATCCTGTTAATGTCTTTGCACATAGTACTTTCTCTTTGTTTCTGTTCTAGTGTTTTAGTTTCTGTTCTAGCGTTTCCATGTGCAGTCTGAGTGGTTTCAGAGGAAATCCTGAACTCCCACCTTTATCTCTGATGATTTCTGACTACTTCACTTCTCTTGAACACTAATCTGCAATACGCTTTACACCCCCCCCCATACCGAACATCTGTTTAATGTGCATTCTATGAATGCTTCAAAATCACTAGATTCCTCATCAGCTTGTACAGTTACCTTTAATTCATAGTCATAGTCATAGTCATACTTTACTGATCCCAGGGGAAATTGGTTTATGTTACAGTTGCACCATAAATAATAAATAGTAATAAACCCATAAAGAGTTAAATAGTATTATGTAAATTATGCCAGGAAATAAGTCCAGGACCAGCCTATTGGCTCAGGGTGTCTGACCCTCCAAGGGAGGAGTTGTAAAGTTTGATGGCCACAGGCAGGAATGACCTCCTATGACGCTCTGTGTTGCATCTCAGTGAAATGAGTCTCTGGCTGAATGTACTCCTGTGCCCAACCAGTACATTATGTAGTGGATGGGAGACATTGTCCAAGATGGCATGCAACTTGGACATCATCCTCTTTTCAGACACCACCGTCAGAGAGAGCAGTTCCATCCCCACAACATCACTGGCCCTTCTCTTCACCATTTACACCTCGGACTTTAACTACTGCACAGACTCTTGTTATCTTCAGAAGTTCTCTGATGGTTCTGCCATAATTGGATGCATCAGCAAGGAATTTGAGTACAGGGCTACGGTAGGAAACTTTGTCACATGGTGTAAGCAGAATTATCTGCAGCTGAATGTGGAAAAAACTAAGGATCTGGTGGTAGACCTGAGGAGAGCTAAGGTACCGGTTACCCCTGTTTCCATCCAGAGGTCAGTGTGGACACGGTGGAGGATTACAAATACCTGGGGTACGAATTGACAATAAACTGGACTGGTCAAAGAACACTGAGGCTATCTACAAGAAGGGTCAGAGCTGTCTCTATTTCCTGAGGAGACTGAGGTCCTTTAACATCTGCTGGATGATGCTGAGGATGTTCTACGAGTCTGTGGTGGCCAGTGCTATCATGTTTGCTATTGTGTGCTGGGGCAGCAGGCTGAGGGTAGCAGACACCAACAGAATTAACAAACTCATTCGTGAGGCCAGTGATGTTGTGGGGATGGAACTGGACTCTCTCACAGTGGTGTCTGAATAGAGGATGCTGTCCAAGTTGCAAGTTGCATTACAGGTGGCATACTCTGACTAGGATAGGTCAGCCTAGGAATTCTGGAAGTCCCCAGCGATAACCCTTCAATTAGATTTCTGCTAAAGATTTAAGATGGATCTGAAGATCAGTTCGTTCTCCTTCCCCTCCCTCCAGCTTCTTAATCTGGCTTCTTCCCCCTTCCTTTATTCCTCTCCATAGATGCTGCCTGACCTGCTGAGTTCCTCCACCATCTGTGTGTTTCATAAGACCTGCTCTTTAATCCAGGTAGCATCCTGGTGAATCTCCTCTGCACCCTCTCTGAAGCATGCACATCTTTACTGAGGGGGCCAAAACTGAATACAATGTTATGGTCTGACCAGAGTTTTATAGAGCTGCAATACAGTTTCACAGCTTTTGAACTTAATTCCCATATTGAAAGCCAACACACCATAGGCCTTATTAACAGCTGTATTAACTTGCATGGGAGCTTTGAGGGAACTATGGACATGGACCCCAAGATCCCTCTGTTCCCCACACTACCAAGAATCCTGCCATTAACCTTGTACTCTGCTTTCAAATTCAACTTTCAAAAGTGTGTGTGGGTTAGTCTGTAGTTGAAAGTTTAGATTCACATTCAGATTTATTCACTTATCAAGCATACATCGAAACATAGAGTGAACTTATGTAGACAACCAACTCCACTTAAGGACGTGCTAGGGGCAGCCCTTAAGTGATACTGACACAGCGTACCCCCAGTGTTCAGCAGAACAATGATAACAACAGTAACGCAAGCCCCTTTCCTTTCTCACACACACACACAAGCCTCTAAGCCTGGGACACTCTGTAAAGGTGCTGCTGGGACTCTGTTCACTGGCTGCTTTTATTTTTAGGGGATTCGGGTGACACTTGCCCACAGGTCTGTTCGGGAATGTTTGGGTGGGGGTGTGAAGGGAGAAATGGGTGTTGGAGCCAAGTGGCAATGGCTGCTGTTTGGGGAGGTGTGGATGATGAGGAACTAAGTCAGGGAATGGGGAATGGGGTTTAATGAACTGTGGAATGGGGAAGGCCACACTGAGCACTGAGAGGTTAGTATATGACTTTCCAGTCTACAAGAGCTGCTATCCCAGGAATGATGACTGTTCCCAGGATAGCGAGGACCAAGTTCCTCTTCCATGTTCTCAAATGATGCCTTAGTCTTGTCTTCAAATGACGTTCTTGCTGTCATGTGGAAGTCATTTAAAGGTCAGTTGGTCAGAATTCAGGACCAACACGTTCCTGTGAAGAAGAAAGACAAGGATGGTAAGGTTTGGGACCTTTGAATGGTGAGAGGTTGTAAATTTATTTTTAAAAAAAGAAGCACAATATATGGCTTAGGAAGTTGAATTTGAACAAGGTCTTTAAGGAACATAAAGGAAGCAGGAGAAAGCTCAAACAGGGGATCGGGTCGGCTAAACAGGTCCACGGAATGTTTTTGGCAAATAGGGTTAAAGGGAATTACAAGCCATTTTATACATACATTAAAACTAAGAGGGTAATTAGGCAGAACCATTCAAGGACAAAGGAGGGAATTTATGCCCGGAGGAAGACAAAGTGAGTGAGGTAGTCTGTGCTGGGGGTAGAGGACTGTGTGTGTGCATAGGCGGGTAGGAGGAACAGGGCTAGTTTTGCTGTTGCTTTGTCAC